>NC_060269.1:98266751-98960819 GCF_021613505.1 Equus quagga
GATAGATAGATAGATAGATAGATAGATAGATAGATAGATAGATAGATAAAGATACTGAAATAACTATAGGCAGTGTATATACATGAATTAGTGTACAAACCTACATTTCTTAGCTCTGTTCCCTGGAAGAGTCTAGAAGCAGTGATACTCCATTAGCAACAAGCACACCCAGTGCTCAGATCTTTGTTTCTAATACTCTTGTCTATAAACAGAACCAGGGCTCTTTGAAGAAATGCATGTTTCCAGGTCTGGGGAAGGGAAAATACAAGACAAGCCTGGAGCATCTCGTGGCACCAGAAAGGAAAGAAATGTTCAAATAACAAAGAATGGGGTCATGTCAAAGGACACAGGAGCCAACCTGAAAGAACCCCCAAAGACCAAAGCTGAAATAATTTGAGCAACAAAACAAAAAATGTAGCATTGAATTATAACCTAAAGTACAAAATAAATAAACGAGTTCACAGTGATATAAATGATTGGTTAAATAAATAAATAAGTGGAGTGAAGTGACAAATCTTTCTTACAGAAGAATTCAAAATAATATATATCGATGCTCCCCCTTCCAGGAGCTTCATCCTCTCCTTCCCTTACTTTTAGTCTGGCCTGGATTTAGTGACTCACTTCCAAAAATAGAATATGGAAGGGGAAAAATAAAAACTTTGCAGTGGAGAAACCTAGCAAATACCCCCTTAACCAAGGGCTCAATCTTAACATCCCTGGTGATAAATCATGTGGAGATCCTGTACCTCCCATATGATGTGAGGAGAAGAGCACATCACATGCACACACACAACCAGTGTGTCCACACCATTTGGTGGCCCAGTCTCCTGCACTGTGCAGCAGAAGAACTGTGACAGCCAGCCAGAATGATGCACTTGCCAGGCTGCCCTCTGGGAACTGGAGCGGAACTTGTGCTCCTGCACCACTCTTAGGCTGAAGCGTCTGAGCTCCTCCTGGAATCTTGTTGATGCCCCAGGAAGCAGGCAGCCAGACTCTGAGAGGCCCACCTTTTGGAGCATCTCTCTCCAAAAGTTTCAAGTCCTTCTTCAGTGCCTGGGCAGCAATGCCACCCACACAGAGTTCCCAGACCTGGTCCAGGGTAGGTCCAGTTCTGTAGAAACACTTTACTCAAAATTTTCTTGGTCTACCTCCAGGGCGTAGGTGGAGCCAGTGCTCACAAGCTCCATTTCTCCCCTTCCTGGCTCTCTGCAAACTTTCTGATGACTGTAACAAAAGTGGGAAAGTATTTGATACAGTGGACCTGAGGCCAAGGTAGGGGTTGGGTGGAGATGAGGGAGGGTGTGCAATGTAACATTTCAGGAATGGAAGGAATCTTTTTAGCTTGGTACCAAAACCTTTTGCAAGCATTATATCTAAAATAAAACTATAAAGCATTATTTTTAGGGATAAAATAGGCAAGTTGTGGATAGCATGTACAATATAAAACCAAGTCTTATAAAAAATTTTAAAATACACAAATTAGTAAGGCTATAAATGACTTTTAAGTATGTAAATTCATAGACAATGGGCTGATATCAGTGATTACCTCTGGGAACAGGGAAAAGGGGCTCAGTATTGAGTATAGCATTTTTTAATTCATTAATTTTTTCTATTATTACATCTCCTTTGAACCATAATTTTCTAGTGGCTTCCTAATATTCTATCTTTTTTATTGGAGTACACCTGACATACAATATTATATTAGTTTTAGGTGTACAACACAGTAATACAATATTTCTACAGGCATACCTTGGAGATATTGCAGGCTCAGCTCCAGACCACAGCAATAAACCTAATATAGCAATAAAGCAAGTCACAATAATGTTTTGGTTTCCCAGTGCATATAAAAGTTGTGTTTACACTATATTTTAGTCTACTAAGTGTGCAATAGCATTACGTCTAAAAAAAACAACGTACACATTTTAATTTGAAAATACTTTATTGCTAAAAAATGCTAACCACCATCTGAGCCTTCAGCGAGTTGTAACCTTTTGCTGGTGGAAGGTCTTGCCTTCATGGTGATGGCTGCTGACTGATCGGGGTGGTGGTTGCTGAAGGCCGGGGTGGCTGTGGCAATTTCTTAAAATAAGACAACAGTGAAGTTTGCTGCATTGATTGACTCTTCCTTCCGTGAACTCTTCCATTTCTTTGTAGCTTGCAATGCTGTTTGATAGCATTTTATCCACAGTAGAACTTCTTTCAAAATCGACATCAATCCTCTGAAATCCTTCCACTGCTTTATCAACTAAGTTTATGTAGTATTCTAAATATTTTGTTGTCATTTCAACACTCTTCACAGCATCTTCACCAGGAGTAGATTCCATCTCAAGAAACCACTTTCTTTGCTCATCCGTAAGAAGCAATTCCTCATCTGTTAAAGTTTTATCATAAAATTGCAACAATTCAGTCACATCTTCAGGCTCTACTTTTAATTCTAGTTCTCTTGCTCTTTCCAGCACATCTGCAGTTACTTCCTCAACCAAAGTCTTGAACCCCTCAAAGTCATCCATGAGGGTTGGAACAAGCTTCTTCTGAACTCCTACTAATGTTGATATTTTGACCTCTTCCCACAAATCACAAATGTTCTTATTGGCATCTTGAATGGTGAATTCTTTCCAGAATGTTTTCAATTTACTTTGCCCAAATCAATCAGAGGAGTCACTATCTATGGAAAATATAGCCTTACAAAATGTCTTTCCTAAATAATAAGACTTGAAAGTTGAACTTACTGGTCTATAATAGTCCATGAACATTAGCCATCAACTTACAGCCATCAACTGCATTAGCCCCTAATAAGAGAGTCAGCCTGTTCTTTGAAGCTTTGAAGCCAGGCCTTGGCTTCTCCTCTCCAGCTATGAAAGTCCTAGATGGCATCTTCTTCCAAAATAAGACTGTTTTGTCTACATTGAAAATCTGTTCTTTAGTGTAGCCACCTTCATTAATCATCTTAGAGGGATCTTCTGAATATCTTGCTACAGCTTCTAAACCAGCCCTTGCTGCTTCACCTTGTACTTTCATGTTATGGAGATGGTTTCTTTCCTTAAACCCTATGAACCAACTTCTACTAGCTTCAAATTTTTCTCCTGCAGCTTCCTCACCTCTCTCAGCCGTCACAGACTTGAAGAGAGTTAGGACATTCTCTAGATTCGGCTTTGGCTTAAGGGAATGTTGTGAGCAGTTTGAATTTCTATCCAGACCATTAAAGCTTTCTCCATATCAGTAATAAGGCTGTTTCACTTTCATATCATTTGTGCGTTTGCTGGAGTAGCATTTTTATTTTCCTTAAAGAACTTTTTCTTTGCATTCATAACTTGGCTAACTGGTGCAAGAGGCCTAGCTTTCAGCCTATCTCATCTTTTGACATACCTTCCTCTCTAAGCTTAATCATTTCTAGATTTTGATTTGAAATGAGAAATGTGTGACTCTTCCTTTCACTTGAACACTTTGAAGCCATTATAGAGTTATTAATTGGCCTAATTTTAATATTGTTGTGTCTCAGGGAATATGGATGTCCGAGGAGGGGCAAGAAGGTGGGAGAACGGCCAGTTAATGGAGCAGTAAGAACACACACAACATTTATCAATTAAGTTCACTATCTTATACGGATGTGGTTTGTGGTGCCCCAAAACAATTATAGTAGTAACAGCAAAGATCACTGATCACAGATCACCATAACAATTATAATAATAATTAAAAAGCTTGAAATATTGTTAGAATTATCAAAATGTGATGCAGAGACATGAAGTGAGTCAACGCTGTTGGAAAAACAGTGCCGGTAGACTTGCTTGACACAGGATGGCTACTAACTTTCAAATTGTAAAAAATGCAATATCTGTAAAGAGCAATAAAGTGAAGCACAAGAAAATGAGGTGTGCCTGTAGGTGATTTTATTGCTTTTGTCTTTTAAGCTTCAAACTAACTAGATGGTTAGACGATTGATCCACTACCTTTGCTGTATGTTTGCCGTTACCAGTGAGATTTTTTTGTTTCATAATTTTCTTATTTGTAGTTATAGTCTTTTCTTTTCCATATAAAGAAGTCCCTTTAACATTTCTTGTAAGGCTAGTTTAGTGGTGATGAACTCCTTTAGTTTTTGCTTGTCTGGAAAACTTTTTCTCTCTCTTTCCATTCTGAATGATAATCTTGCCAGGCAGAGTATTCTTGGTTGTAAATTTTTTCTTTCAGCACTTTGAATACTTCCTTCTGGCATATAAAGTTTCTGCTGAAATTCAGCTGATAGTCTTATGGGGTTTCCCATGTATGTAACTAGTTGTTTTTCTCTTGCTGCGTTTAAGATTCCCTCTTATCTTTAACTTTTGATATTTTAATTATAATGTGTCTTGTGGTGGGTCTCTTTGGGTTATCTTCTTTGGAAATCTCTGTGCTTCCTGGACTTGAATGTCTGTTTCTTTCTCCAGGTTAGGGAAGTTTTCAGTCATTACTTTTTCATAGTTTTCTGTCCCTTCCTCTCTTTCTTCTCCTTCTAGGATCCCTGTACTGTGAATGTTAGTATGTTTGATGTTGTCCCAGAGGTTCCTTAAGCTATCCTCACCTTTGTTTTTCCTTTTTCTTTTTCACTCTTCTGATTAGGTGATTTCCACTACCCTGTCTTCCAGGTCACTGATCCATTCTTCTGCATCATCTAGTCTGCTGTTGATTCCCTCTAGTGTATTTTTCATTTCAGATATTGCATTCTTCAACTATGATTGGCTCTTTTTTATACTTTCTATCTCTTTGTTGAAGCTCTCACTATGTTTATCTATTCTTCTTCTGAGTTTAGTGAGCACCTTTATGACTATTACTTTGAACTCTTTCTCTGGTAGATTACTTATCTCCATTTCATTTAGTTCTTTTTCTGAGGTTTTGTCTAATTCTTTCATTTGGAACTTATTCCTTTGTCTCCTCGTTTTGCCTAATTCTTTGTGTTTGTTTCTATGTATTAGGTAGATCAACTCTCAGTCTTAAAAGAGTGGCCTTATTTAGAAGGTGTCCTGTAGAGCCTAGTAGCACAATTACCCCTGGTCACCACAGCCAGGTGCCCCAGGTGTGTCCTCTGTGTGGGTTGCATGCACCCTCCTGTTGTGCCTGGGCTATGATTGCTGTGGCATTGTTGTGTGAGGAAGATGCTACTTTGGAGGGGCTCTGGTACCAGCCAAGGCCACCTGCCAGGTAGGGCAAGATGGGAGCCACATTGGAGGGGTGTCAGTAAGGGCAGGTTCAAAGGCAAATGCTAGGACAGGACAAGGAATGCTAGCTAGGTAGATGGAGAGTGTCAGAAATGGTGCCTTCCAGGGCCAGTCCAGCTAACCAGAAAGGAAGTAAAAAAATCTTGCCTACCAGTGCTTCCTTCCCTGGATAAAGTTCTAGCAGATCTCTGCCTCTCTGGTACATGCCCTCAAATTAGTCTCCTTCATATAACCCAGGGACTTTTCAAACTGCCGCCTCAGTGCTGGGACTCAGAGCAAATGAGCTTGTGTATGTGCCCTTTAAGAGTGGGGTCTCTATTTTCTATGGCCCTCCACTCTCCCAGATGTAAGCCCCACTGATTTTTCAAAGCCGTGCATTACAGGGGCTCATCTTTTAGGAGCGTGTCTCCTGGGCTGGGGAGCCTGATGTGGGGCTTGGGCCCCTCACTCATCCAGGAGGACCTCTTGCTTATGGATCACCATTCCAGGGGTGTGGGTCCTAACTAGATTGTGTCTCCACCCCTCCTATGCATCTTAATGTGGCTTTTGCTTCATATTCTTAGTTGTGCTAGTCTTCAGGATGTTCTCAGTGATAACTGTTGTATATGTAGTTGCAGTTTTGGTGTGTCTATGGGGGGAAGTGAGCTAAGGATCTTCCTACTCTGCAATCTTGATCCTATATCCCTTGCATATGGCATCTTAATTTTTTTAAAAGAAAATTTTACCCTCCAGCTCTTGCACTTCCTCAATTCAGTATATCTTAATCACTTTTACTGTAACTTTGTCCAGATCTCCTAATCTTCTCTTCCAATAATGCTTTTCCAAACTTGCTAAACTTCTTATACTTTACATGTATTGTCATGCTAAACTGTCTTAAATTTCTTCGATCAGTTTTTTCTCAATTCAATTAACTATCCTTACAATCATCTCTATCTTCTTTGTCCCTCACATTTTTTATTGAGTCCTAGTAGTGAGAAAAAGTCGTGTTTTATATGCCTTACCTATTCCACAGCTTTTATTCTTTTATTCAGAATTACCATAATGTTAAAATATTAATTTGAATGTTTATAATCCACAACTTAGAAGAATATTAATGTTTCTTTTAATTAACTAGCCCATAGGGAACTAGAAGTCCACTACTGAAGTGCGGAAAGAGAGAATAATGGGACTTTCACAGAACCTACAGAATTTTCAGGATGGCCACATATCTTTGAAAGATAACAGTCCTGGACAATTATGTTAGATTGTTTTCATTTTTTTTTATTAATTGCAGCACAGAGAAAAGAGGCAAAATGTTTAAAGAAATTTGTGTTTTTTTAGACAGAGTGTTGGTTTTACACCAACAGAAAATAAAAACAGATGAATAAGCTCTGGGTCTTCATTTCTCTTTCTTTCTCTTATTCTCAGGGTAGGCTGAAAAACAAAAGGACAAATATAAGTACTATTTGTAAAATGGCATGTATTTTTCAAATCTATTCAAATGAATGCCAAATTGCTGAGATTATCTTTCTGCAATTTCTACCAATGAAAATAATTCAAACATTTCCTAGACTCATGGCAGCTGAATTCTTCTGTTGGGCTAGGGCAGAGGACACATCAATAAGTATTTTAAGTCCTCTCTTCATCACTGATATCATCAAACTCCTCAGGCTTCAAAGTCACAGGCTTTTCATCACTACTCCTCAGAGTCATTTACTTAACACCTACTTCTCACCTAAGTTAATTACAAACAGAAAAGGTGTCTTCTCAAAGTTAGATCTCTAGAAGGAAAATCTTGTCGTTTAGGACTAAAACAAGTCACATTTTGAAATAATAAAATTTGCAGAGATACGAAGTTGCTTTCTTGCTTGAATGCAAAATATGTAGGTATGATCATGTGGGCAAAC
This sequence comes from Equus quagga, assembly GCF_021613505.1. NCBI lineage: Eukaryota > Metazoa > Chordata > Mammalia > Perissodactyla > Equidae > Equus > Equus quagga. The sequence continues at coordinate 98,273,824 of NC_060269.1, forward strand.
AGTAAGTTAAAACCTGGTAGCAGAATGGATGCCACAGTGAATTTGGAAAATATGAAAAGAATTCATGTTAAAAAATGGTTGGACAACTTGCTTTAAAAAATAAATTTTATCCCATTTTTAAAATTCGGCCAAAATATTACAACCAAAATGGCTAAAACATGTTCATGTTCAAACATCTAAATTTCAAAGTGGGTCATGAGAAGAGAAATTCTATTAAAGCTCAGCATGTTGACACAGTGGAAACTTAGTAGCAAATTGTTCAGTGTAAAGTAAAGTTCATGTACAGTAGATCTATCATATTCGCCAACGCAATGAATTTGTTATTGAGTTATTAGGTTGAACCATGTGAAATGATTGCTATTCAACTGGTTTTTACCTACAACAATGCACTTTCATGTAGTATAGCTTAATACCTAAAGCATCCCACCACTGAACCATTTCTTAGCTGAATGACTCTGTCTACTGCGTTACATTCGGTTAGAACAGGACCGTTGCTGACTCTCAAGCTCTGGTCTGAATTTTGAATTGTGGCTCCACCTCTCACTAGCTGGGTGGTCCTTGGGTAAATTACTTAACCTATGCCTTTACCCGGCCCTTCATTTTCTCATCTGCAAGATGAGAATAATAATGGTACTCAATTCAGGCAAATATTTTGAAAATTAAATAAAATATATAAAGAGCATAGAACAGTGGTTGGCACTGGTCTATATGGCTCTTCACAAACGGTCAGTCAATTTCACTATTTTAATAAGAACTATTACAACTACTTTAAAAAACATCTAAGGTATAGTTACCTGAGATGCTCGTGATTGCGTTGTTTTTAGGCTAAGGCAAGTTGACTCGAAGCAACAAGTTTTGGACCCTGAATACAAAGAAAATGACCGATGTGGGGAAAATATTAGCATCACTATCGGGGTAAAACATCAACATTTGTACAGCCATTGGTGATTACAAAGTAATTTTACACACATCACGTCTTTTAATTCCAGTTTAGTACTAGAATCTCTAGAAGAAAGCTCACTGACATCTATTGCTCTCAAAGGAATAATAAGTTACTGTCAAGTCATAGGGGGAAATAGTAAATGATTCAGTCAGACATTTACACACAAACTTCCCCACTAACCTGTAAAAACAAGCACTCAGTTTCAACCAAAAACAAAACAGCCTTTTTCAAGAAAATGCTTAAATAAATTTATGTTTTGGTTTAATGATGTCTCTATCAAAAGATTTCAGGGCTTACAAATACTTCTATCTATATTCGTAAACATCACAACTTTGGAAACAGAATAAATGTTGCAAACATTTAATAATATGCTACAGTGCAGCAGGAGATTAAAAAAACAAAACAAGAGCTATGTAAGTCTTTTGTAAGACAATTGTATGTAGAATAAGATTCCTGTCTCACATGTACGGAGTGTCCTTCGGATACATAAACTTCTAACCCCTAGCTTGATCAAATTCAACAACAACAAAGGAGATTAGACACATTAAAATGAAGACAAGCCAGTACCTCCTCAGCAAAGCAGGCCTCTTTGTCCTCAGCTCCGCAGCACTTGGCTACAAAGGCTGAGAAATTTCCCAGGACAGTTTTCAGTTGTTCTTTTGTTGCCTTGGGCTTGTGTTTCACCAGTTCAGCAAGTGCACTGAGTATGAATGAAAAAAATAAAAGAAAGTTCACACACAGAAAGAAAAATAGAGATGGTGAAGGCGGTGGTGCTGTTTCTTAAGATTACGAACCTTGGAGCCAAGCAACTCTGGTTTGAGGCCCAGGCTTACCACTATAAGCTTCAATGTTCTTATTTGCATGAGGAGAAGAAAATCCACTTTCGTGGGGTTGGTGGAAGGATAGATAATCAATGTAAATTGCTCAATATCTGTAGTGCCAATAAATCAATAAATCTCTGTTCAATCAATCTCTGGAAAGGATTATGTCATTGCATTTATGTACTATGTAGATTATGGAAGTTATGCCATATTGAATTTTATAATTATTTAAGAGCTAAAAATGATCCTTAAAATTTTAATTATCTTGGACTCCATTTAAGAAGTTGCTACTCTGAGAATCTTTATATTTGGTTTTCGAAATTTTCCCAATTCAAAGTTACTGGTGGGGAGGTCATAGGAAATAAGATTATCCAAATTCATGGGAGCTGGCGCTTTTCTTTCACTGACATCTGCAAAGACAATAGTGCTAGAGAAGAGTGTTTGTGGGCATGAAAGATTTTACAATGTTACTCTTAAGTCTGTGGCCATGATCAGAACCCATCAGAGACGCTAACAACTTTCTGTTGCTAAATTTCATGGAATAATAACCCATTGTGACAGCAATAGGGAGCCAAGCCTCAGAACTCGCATTTCTAGTTGTTTTTCACCCAAGTTGAATTCTCAAAAGTCACATCTTAAGTGTTTGCTTTGCCTGTGGGCTGCCATAGAACAAACTTAGAATAACCATTCATGCCTAGAAATAAATTCTCCTATGATTTCTACTACCTAATTTCCTATCTGCACAAATGCATCAGTTAATTGTTCAGTTTTTCTACTGGACCTCACCTAAGATATTATTCTACTGCAGATTTTATCCATAATAGTACTCTGATTTGTAGTCAGGATTATGATACAGTGGTTTTTTTCCTAAGAAAACAAAAAGCTATCCATTTTATTCTCGACACTTTTGTCAGCTTAATATGGCCAATACCTAAATACTCTTTTCTAAGGAATGTAATCACTACTTCATAAAAAGTTGCTCATTTCAATTTACAGTTCTCACTATCAAGACGACAAACACATGCAGTAATGAAATATTCCTCACGATTGTTTCTTGATTTGTTTCTCATCTTCAGGAAGTGTGCATATATCTGCATGGAAGGTGAATGTTTCAGCCTTAAATTCTTTGGGAACATATCCTTCATCGAGTTCCAGAGCAGAAAAGCATGGCCGTCTTTCTGCCAAGGAATCCGTGCAGCATTTGGTAATCTTCTCGCTCACTGGTGTCTTCTCATGCAACACACACAACCGGTTCAGGGCCAAGGCCAGCTAAAGAGCAGACAGGAGAGCAGAAATTCAAAAGAAGCAGAATTAAAAGTTCTCCATGAACTCCTACTTACCAATGGACCAAAACAAGTGTTATATTTTAAGGAGCAACATAGAATCCAAGGTTGACTTGAAGTAGTGATTTGCTTATCTTTAAAACTACAAACAATAAGGGACTTTTAAAACTCTTTTCTCTTTTAATTAAATATGTCCACATTTTAAGAATAATTCACTTGAGAAAATAATTGATTAAAATAATTTGAGGTGCATCCTGAGATATGCGTTGGAGTGAGGAGGAAATAGTCTTATACAATACAATAAAGAAAGACAAAGAAAGTAAAAATTGAGAAAATGCCAGGATGGAACACTGAAAGTTCATGAAATTTTTTCAAAACAGTTTATCATCTTTGGGATCTTATCTAAATCCTCATTCTGATGGTCAGGATACTATGGGTGACTGAGTCCTGCCTGCCACTACCCAGGCCCCACCACCCACCACACACACACACATTAGTCCACCCCTGCCTCTGAAAGTTAGCTTTGTCAATATCTAAAGGCAAAAAGTCATCATTATTAGCTTTATTATATTTAAAAGACTCACATGGTTTTCAGAACAGGGCAATCTTTCTGATTCAGGAAGTTTACAGCATCTGCTGCCCACTTTCCCCAGGGTCCTTCCAATCTCCACGAGAGTTGGAGTCGACACCTGGGGTGCTTTCTTGGTGTAACGAACTATGAGCCTGTGACAAAAAAGTCCATGTGTTTTTAGCCAGGCAAGAAACTGTCTTTGTCTAACATAGGAGGCCAAGCAGAGAATACTTAACCAAAATTAACTAAGATGGTTGCTCACTCATAACGTTATCTCCAGCTCCAGGTTGGTGGGATGGGATGGGGGAAGACCTTGTCCTAGGCGGCTAGCTAAGCCTGGCTCTGAATCCACCTGCGCTGCATAATCTTGGGAAGCGCCTTTCCTTATTATAACTCAGTGACATAAATATATTTATTAACTGCTGCTTTCTTTCAATAAAACCTACTTAGAGCTTAATATATATCAGCACTGTGCTAAATTTGAAAGACAAAAATAAATTTTCTCACCTATGAAATGGAGGAAATATATCTGACTCAATAGGGATGGTACAAGGAGTAAATTAAAAGAAATAAAGTATGCAATCAACCTGGCATGGTACGTAGCATGTAATAATCATTTACTAAGAATGTCAATCACCACTGAAAGTCAATGTATGACCATAATCTATTCAAGCGAAGAGACAATGTGTTGTTCGTTGTTGTTACTCCTACCACACATAGTTAGAGGAGTGCTCACATGTGTAAGTGAACAATAAATATCTACTGAATAATATGCCCTTTCTTGTCTTTACCTCCACAGATAAGGCTCTATTAGATCAGGATATTGATTTATCAGCTTATTGAGCTACACTTTCAAGGCCTACTCTTTCCTGCTCTGTAAAGCACTGCTGTATTTGGTTTGCCTGTAAACTATTCCTTCACCTTCAAGGGGCATCTTCAGCTCCTATAACCCAAGATTTGATATTTTCCCTCCCAGACCAATTTTTCAAACTGCACTCAAATGTAGACCTCTCCATTCCATCAACTATTTTATCCCTTTCTCCTCTTTCTTGATGGAGGGTGATTAGAAATACATACTGTATTTTCACAATTAAAAGTTGTATGATAGGTGGTCTAAATATTGTCTTAAATAATTACTAATTGTTAAAAAAAATTAGCCAATAAACAAAAATACTTACGCATTTTGAAAGTCATACTCTCCAACCTCTTCAAAAAGGTCACAGTTTTTCTTGACTAAACTCTTAGGCTCCTCCACAAGAGGTGTAAACTGATCAAACTGAAAGATAAGAGAATTGCGTTTACAGTGTTCCACCTGAGGACCAGAGGCGGGCTGGTTTTCACTCCTCTCGGCAGAGGGAGAGCCGTCCTCCTTTCTGCCCAAAGTCATGTAAATAGATCTTTAATGACAAATCTAATATGCCCAAACTGTTTATTTTGTTTGGCCAGGCTGTATAGTGTAAGTGATGAAGAATATTCAGACTCCAGAGTGCGACTGCTGGCATTTGTGCCAGGCCATCTACTCAACTTTACTTCCCATCTCCTAGCTTTAGAACCCTCATCTCTAAAGTGAGGATGAAGATGGAACTCACCTCAGAGAGCTGCTTTGTAAACCACCTGAGTTAATGAAATTAAAACAGTGCCTGGACCATGGTAAAAGCTCAATAAAGGATGGCTATGGTTATAAGTATCATTATTACTAAGCTACCTCTCCAGCTGGATCCTGAGCTCTCTGAGATAAGAGAGTCTACCTTGGTCATTGGTTCCAGTATGGTACCTGGCATATAGCAAGTTCTTGGTAGAGGAAAGAATGACTTTCCTCTGATTCTGAAGTTTGAAAATTACTATATATGCTAGGAGTGCTAAATATCTTAAATATGCCAAAATTCTATTTTCACATAGCTAAATATGCTAAAAATCCTCCAGACGAGATTTCCACTCCTTACTTAATTTCCTGTAAAACTATTCTAAAACTTTCTCAAAAAGATTTCAAAATATTGTAAGTGAAGAGATTTCACAACCTTCCTCAAGATACTAATTCTTGACACTTGATAAATCTTGGAATTAGGTTAATATTCTTTATATCTAAGTTAAACCTCTTCTAATTAACATTTAATTTTACTTCATCTTATTTTGCTCTCAGGAGTGTGAAAGAGAGAAAAAGCATGGTCAAGATTTTATGAAATGAGACTGCTCTCTTCAGATCCTTCTTTTTTAAAGCCTATTCTAGGTTTTATTAACCATTCTATTTAAGGCTATTTTTCCTATAATGTTTAAGAGTACAGAATTGAAACCATCTCAAGAAAAGATCTAAATTGCACTATATAATGTTTTACAATCTTGTATTATTTTTCTTTCTTATTATTGGGACCATCAGTCAAAGAGCTGCATTTTTCCCTTGAAGAAACCTACCACTGTGGCGTAGCACGCAGGAGGGTCGGCCTCCGCACAGCACTTCTCCAGCGTGGTTTCATATGTCTTGGCAATTCTCAACAGCAAGGAGACGGAGTAATCAGGATGCCTTCTTGAGTATTCATACAAAAACCTAATTAAGATGAAGATAAAATAGATTTAGATGGACAAATGAGCAAGAGAAATCACAGAACTAACCACAAGAGTAACTCATATCCCAAGTATCTGAATTTGACTAACCTCCATGCAGTAAACCTTAGTGGCTAAGGGCTTGGGGTGCAGAGTTAAAGCTACCTGCATTCAAATTGTGGCTCTGCCACTTATTTTACTATATCACCTGAGGCAACTTATTAAAATTAGCAGGGCCTTAGTTTCCTCTTCTGCAGAAGGGGATAATAAGAGTACCGACCCCACGAGGCAGGTTGTGAGAAATACATGACATAATCTACACAAAACACACACTGTCTGGCACAGATTAAATGTCGGGTGAATGATACCTATTATTATTATGTATATTTTGTTTGATTTTGACTACACCTCTAAAAGGTTCCGATAGATAGATAGATAGAGATATATTCTTAAATTTTTCTATTTCCTCTCTGTATGAGTGAAATCTTAAAGGCTACATAATTTTATGAAACATTATTTAGTGCACAGAATACTATTATAATCCAACAACAAAAATGCAAAGTTTATCACCACGCTTACTGACTATATATAATCATTTATTTTGTCATTTGATTGTGTGTTGCCTTGCCATGTTACCGGATTTCTGGACTTTTCAAGCAAATATAAAACAGCTGGTGGCAGACTCTGTACTTCTCTTTATACCTCTTTGTTGCTGTCAGATAGCTATAGATAGATAGATAGATAGATAGATAGATAGATAGATAGATGATAGGTGATAGATAGATAGATGATAGATAGCTATAAAGATGTATTACATATATTCATACGTATACATTATGGTCAGTTCAAGAAATACTCTTTGAATGAATAAATGAATAAATAATATGTATGTAATTTATGTATACACAAAATGTTTCTAGAGATATTTCTAGAAATATGCCTAAGGAGTAAGGAAGGGGGGTAAAAATAGAAACTTATTTGTTATTTTGTACTCTTTTCTATTGACTGAGCTTTTGCCCTGAGCATGTGTGTGTTATGTTATGACAATTTTTTAAAATTAATTAATTTTTTCCAAAAAGTTATAAAAGCTGGGAGAGGGAAGGATAAAGAAGCATTGTAGACAACACGGAAATTGTAGTAACTCCAAAGGAAAGCCTAGAATATCTTCCTAAATCCTGAGACCATCTAAAGGCTATGAAAGGATAATTCCTCATCCACTTACGTGCCCAGGAAGACATCTTTGGCATCCTTATAGTGTTTGCAGATTTCCTTATCTTCAGCAAAATCAGCAGCTAATGCAGGCAGGTCACTAGGCAGGTCATCTTCTTTCACCTCGGCAATGCAGTGGGATTTTTGCAACAAAGGTTTATCACAGCATGCTTTCAGTTTGCCAGAGATTAAATCTTGATGTTCACATATGTACTTGGTAAGATCCGCCTAGAAGCAAGTTGATGGAAATTGTTCAATGTAAATTGACGTCACTACACTTTCTTCCCAGGACTTTATTATGTTGGCAGAACATGTTCATTGTATTCTAAGACTATACATATGTCAACCTGCCTTCTATGAACACTTCCAGCCTGTTTCCTTAGCCTGGAGACTCAGAACGACTAAAACATTTCTACTCAATTGAAAAAACTAGTCAGTAGCAGGGGCTCATATCAATTATTTATTAATTTTATAATTAAGGCATTTAAGTTTTTAAATTAAAACTCAGTGTTGTTTTTCCAAATATTTTCCCAAAATAAAGTGCCAGCATTTTGAAACCATAATAACTAAAGTGTGAGAAATTTTTGAAAAATTAGTCAAGATCATAGTCACAGGCCCCACTTAGACATGGAAAATATCTGCCTTAAATTTTCAAGAAAGCGTCCTGAGAGATTAGGATTCTGGTATTTGGTCATATTTTTAAGTTTGGCGAAAAGTGATATCATGCTAAATATTTGCATACTTAACACAGAGAGTAAATTAAGAGAGAATATAGAGAAAAAACCTCATAATTTCCAAAGGTCTCTTCAGATACCAGCCCTTCTCCAACTCCACTCACCTCCCAAAAAAATCTCTAAGAAATTTACCTTTTTAGCTCTTCTACTTCGGTTTAAACCTTTGTCCTCAGTTAGAGTATGACGGAAAGGGATTACAAATTAGGGAATGTTTGTCAGATCACTTACTGAGTAGGTTAGCCAGATTTAAAAAAAGGAACACAAGACAGGGAAAGGATTGCATAGATTACAGCACAGGAGACCATCTTGACTCACTGTCAGTTGTCGCCGATGATACTAAACAGATTGATTCAACCAACTTAAGCATGTAAGTTACAAAAAAGCACACTGAAGATTCTTTACCCTGTCATCGGCACATTCAAGCAGGTCACCGTGGCAGCATTCCTTGTGGACTTTGGTAAGATCTGTCACTATCTTGGAAACCTCTGCAAAGTCAGCCTTGGGAAATTTCTGGCTCAGGCGAGCTACTGACCTAAAAAGGAAATTCTTCTATCAAAATACTATTAACATGCAATATTTTATGTGAAAGCATCAGGAAAATACTACTTCTAACAAGAAAATTCAGATAAAATAATACATAGAAATAATCTGTAAAATTAATTAGTTCTTATTTTAATTCTAGTTCTGAACCAAATTGTTCTCTTAGAGCAACATGTCTTCTTAGAGCAGAATTACCCATTGTAAGAATTGTCCATTGTAATTATCCACTGTATGTGGTGTACAGAAGTCCAGCGATGCATAAACGCAGAAACCAAAGAGGGATTCTACAGGAGGAGACATGCTGAGCCACATCAGGTTTGGAGACCAGATCTGAACTTCGAGATCTGGCTTTCCTGCTTATAAGTAGTGTAACCCTAGGCAGGTTACTTCAGCTCTCCAATCTTCAGCCTCTGCAGAGTCACAACAGTAGGCTAAAGCAAAAGATTGTTCTGAGGACTAAAGTACATAATGCATATGAAAGCATTTTATAAACTGGGAAGTGCCATACAAACTCTAGTGAGCTTTTTTTTTTTGGAGGAAGATTAGCCCTGAGCTAACATCTGCTGCCAATCCTCCTCTTTTTTGCTGAGGAAGACTGGCCCTGAGCTAACATCCATGCCCATCTTCCTCTACTTTGTACATGGGACGCCTACCACAGCATGGCTTCCCAAGCGGTGCCATGTGCGCACCCGGGATCCGAACCAGGGAACCCCTGGCTGCTGAAGAGGAATGCACGAACTTAACCGCCGTGCCATTACCGGGCAGCCCTCTAGTTAGCTTTTTTAATCAATTACAACACGTTCTTCCTGACTTCTAAAGGTCTCTGAGAAAAGAAATTTTATAACTTTTGCAAAATTAGGGAGTTTTGATTAAGCATACTTTTACCAAGAAATTAATCCAGCACAGTCTCTAAACATGATGACAAGATGTAAAAGGCCAATATCCACATGATTTCTCAAATCCTTTCAGAGTTACATAAATCTGATAAAAGGTACTTCTTCCACAAAAGCAATCATAACCTGTTTGACTGTGCATCATTTCATGTTGGGGTTGCTTTGCTTATGGATTTGGTTGATTTTGATAATGTAGAAGGTAGAGATTACATGCAAAGATAGTTCAAAGGATGGTTTCCAAGGAGCTTGCAAAATGTTGCTTATTTTTATTTTATCTCCTGTTCACATTGGTTCATTGTTGACTAGCAAGTAAAGGATTGGGGAGGGGGCATTTTTCTTGGCTTGGATACTATTGAAGGATGCTTCTAGAACCAGCTAAGTCATATGAAAAGAGAGGGCCTGGGGGAAAAAAAGAGATTAAGAGTAGAGCTGGAGCTATGAAAAATGAGAAGTAACCTTGATGGCTGTACTTAATTATCAGAATATAAAACGACAGACACTTTCAGATAATTGGGGGCAGGGGAAGATAAAATTAAATGAAAGCTCCTAATTATAGCTCTATAAAAACTGTGGACTGTTAGAATAAGATCCTTAGTTTTTAGAGATAAATAGGGGTTTAAATACCTGTCGTAGAAGGACAAAAAAGATGTCCTGTAAGTTCTTTGACTACTTAGAAAAAATATGATAAAAAATAATGGCGAATTGTGATTGATGCTCTGGTTTTCACCTCTGTTAAATTTTTACCTTTTAGACAACCAAATGGATGCATGTGAAAGCACTGTGTAAAATACTGTATAAATGCACAATTCTGTCAGCTGAGCCGTCATCATTTACATCATAAAGACGCAAACTAAGTTTAAAATACCATGCTTTGAAAGCTCTCTCCCCAAATTTTTGGAAACTGGAGCACTTGAGTCTCTCTTTGGCAGATGAAAGCAGTATTCTTTCCTTCAAAGCATCAAGCTGGAAAAAGAAATTATTTTAGAAAAATTAAAAGAGAAAAATTCTAAGCGAAAACCCCTTCTTAAGTTCAGATGAGACTATGCCAAATTAAATTTTAAAGAGATAACTGACATCTAAATTGCCAAGTGCTCACTATTGGTAAATAATTATTTTGCTACGTAGGGAGAGGAAAAATCAGCCTGGCGCTAGCAGAAGACTCTAGGTATTTAGGAACCAGGATGGAGGCATTGCCAGGGAAAAGGGAACTGAAAAGAAAAATGGAAGAACTGAGTACACTAATATCTCAGGGAATATAACTTTACTGATTTCTTAATTTTGCATGTAATTCATTTCAATCTCTCTTCCACCAACTTTCATAACATCGATAAACTCCCTAAAATACAAAATAAATATTTATGGAGTGAACAAATAAACCCAGGCTTCTAGATGCAGTTAAATTCTCTACTTAGAATTCCATCACCCCTCTCCTCCAATAAAAAAGGCTCATGAAAAGATAAACCAAAACTGTGCCTCCTTGCCATGCAATTTTACAGATGAGTTTCTGTATTTCATGACAGTGACCAGCACCATAAAAAGAAGGGGGATATTTAGAGGCATACACAGTGATGCCCTCTGTCAGATCCACTTTGACAAACTTTAGAAGGAGGAATGGGAGATCGGAGGCCTTCAAAATGGGAAAGATCTTTGTGGAAGATAAGAGTGAAGAAGGCTTTTTTGACCATGTAAAGAAGTTTATATCAGAGACTTAGTTTCCCTAAATATGGCCACAAGATCCTCCAAATCTGAGGCTAGATTATGAATTAGTTCTTCTATTCTTCTGGGGAATACCTTCGGTATCAGACAGCCAGCTTTATCATCAGCTGGACAGCATTCTGTAAAATCTGCTTTATATTCCTCAGCGTGGAAAAGGAGTTCTGGGCCGTAAAAGTAAGGATGTCTTCTGGCAACTTCATACAGGTATCTAAATGTTTTAAAAGAAAAACAGTCATTTTTCTATAGCAGACAGTATTACGGGAACAATTGTAATGGACCATTCTCCTCAGAGCCTCTAAAACCCAAACACATCTAATACACCTATTAAGCTCAATTTGCATATGATGACCTTGCCTTTGTCATTCTTAAATCAGTGAAAACTTACATATATATACATATGTATACATGCATCTGTATGAAATAGTTAAATTTTGGTGATCTAACATTGACTAAAATGAAATCAAACCTGAGAATAAATAAATATATATCTTCATAACATTTTAACACATGTCAATCTCAAATTTTTTCATATAGATTATATCCTCTTTCAATAAACTCTAAAAGATCTTCAATGAAATTTTTTATGGTGTAGAATTGTATAGTATCAACTACTCCTTCTTTGAAAATTGTCATTAGAACAAAAGCTTCCAAGTCTTAATGTTGAAAATATTTTTGTTTATAGTCATTGTTATCATGTCTTGACCGATTCCATAATTTTTAATTTTCAAGGACAAAAACCTGATTACTTACTTTCCCAGAAACTTGTCTGGATCTTCCTGGAAGGCGGCACACTGAGCGTCCGGTTCTGGTTTCAGCTTGGGGAGGTTTGGGTGATCATCTTTGTGTGTCAGGAAGCATTCATTTCTCTCAGGTTCTTGTTTTTCACAGCAGTCAGCCAGTTCACCGTAGGTTGCACGAAGAGTTGCAACTGTACACAGTTTATCTCCAAAAAGAGTATGCTAAATGGAAGACAGCAGGCTTCAAATTGCTGGGCAGTACTTTATTTTCTTTATACCCAAACAACAGTATAAAAAATTTAATATACTGGTAAACCTTGGTCAGGAAATCATAAAAATCCACTTTTGCCTCAGGTTTAGAGAGTTTCTCCTGATTGAACCGTCTATGTGCGATTTTCATCAGAGTTAACTGGCACACTATTACTTATAGCGGATAAAACAGGAGGGCAAAAAGACCATCAATGGCTCTAAGGAATGAACATTACTTCTATTTCCGACTGAGGATAACAGCTAGGAGAGTGATCCTTACAATGAAAAATCAAGAAAAAATAATCCTCCAAGTGGCAAGTGAATTTACATTAGGGAGGAAAGTATTCAGATAGTTTCTCATTTGATCTGATCCTTTTTGAGAGGTACAGCTTTTTAGTAGACACCATTCAAAGCCCAAGAGTAACACAACCTACTATATATTAATTGTTATTACATTAAAATAAAGATCTTTTTCATCCTAGAAACATTTGCCTAAAAGCCCATTCCATTAAATGAATCCTTTCTATTCACATTCATTTTTATTATGAAATAATTGTAACTTCAGGGAAAATACACTGCTCGAGACAGAATTTATTAATTTTCAAAAAAAAACCACGCAATTTTTAAATTCATCTTTAAAGCCGTAATATTGTGTGGAGTTAAAGTACTGATTCTGCTTTGAGGGAGGGATACGCATAGGGAGAAATAGGAGGAAGAAAGGCTTCAGTGATAAATTAAAAATGGGCTTGTTCCCAGGAAAGTGTGTACAGATTGAGTGGTGAGAGAAATATAAACCTCTCCTTATATTGAAGACCTATCCAGAAATACCAAAACTCCAAAGTCCTTCAAAATGAACCAATGCCCTGAGTTTTTATTGTATGTAAAAATATCCCTAAAATGAGGAATATGTAGATGCACTATTATTTTATCCAGGTAACAAATCGGCAAGGAAATCAGTTGAGTGCTTTCTAAACATAAAACCATGCTATAATTATTAACCTCTTTGAAAAGAAGTCATAACTTTAAAAGACTTTTACAAATGACAAATTTCCATTTAAGTAAATTACGGCTATTGTGTGTGGTCTCAATAAAGAAACGTTTTTAAAACTGTGGGTAGAGCTAGAACGCGTCTACCACAGAAGAAACGATGGCTACCCCCTTCTGAGTGTTGCTTATAAATGTGGTCATTAGCAATAATTGAGATAACTAAAATGAGATTTTCTTTCATTGAAATGCTCAGGATTACATAAAAGAAGAAGAAATAATATTCAAAATCAGAATGTACTTACAAGTGACTTGTCACAATTTTCAGCTGACTCATCAGCAGCACATTTTTTTGCAAATTCAGTTACTTCATTCACTAATTTTACGTGGTCCTCAAATGGGCACTGCTGGAGATACTGAGAAAAGGCAACCAGCACCCTGAAGCAAAGGACATAGAAAAACGCAGCATAATAACATTTTAACGTAAAGTAGGTTACTATGCTAGAGAACAAATTGTGTATCTGTATACATTCTATATTTTATACATCTTTCTTACTATTGTTTAGAAAGCCTGTTCACATCAGCTATTATCTGAGGCCTAACCAGGCACACGTGGCTTTCTAAGCAAAGAAGCTGTGTATTTCCACCAAGTTTAAACATATGTGTGTGCGTGTCAGTAGACGTACGCATGTAGAACAAGCAAGCCAAATGTATTCTAAATGGATGTAATTGTTAAGACAAGGATCATAACATAGGCCCTTTGACTGATTAAAACAAAAAACTAAAATCACGCAATCTCATTTAATCAGGCTTTAGAATGAGATTGACCTTTAAAAAGTAAACTGTTTTCTCAGTTTTTACAAGATTAAAACAATGTTAAAATGCTCTCAAGAAACCACAGATGAATTTGCTAGGTAAGGGAATGCAGTAAGTGAGTTGTGAAAGGAACCATACAGTAAAGTCTTCCCCACCGTGCGCGTTATACAAGAGTTCCAGAGCCACGCTATCCTATTGAGTAGCCACTAGCCACATGTGACCACATAGATTTAAATAAATGACAATTAAATATTGTCTGAATTTTTGGTCCTCAGTTGCACTTGCCATTTTTAAGTATTTAGTAGCCACATGTGGCCAATGGTGACCACATTGGACAACACTGATACAGAATATTTCCATCAATGCAGAAAATTCTATTAGACAGTACTGTTCCAGAGTCTGGACCCTGATGACAAGGGAACGTAAAAACTTCAGAATAATAACCAAGACTACTAGAAACATTAAATTTGACTCTTCAGTGTTTAATATTTTAACTTACAGGCCTTTGAAATGTTTTTCTCCCAAATCATTAAACCGATGAGCAATCTCACTCTTGTCTGGGGGAAAAAAAGAAAAAAAAAGCACCAAAAGATTTGTTTAAATTCTGAAGAAAACAACTGGTTATAATGTTCCTTTTTATATTTCTCTCCATTTGATTTAGGTATTCATTTGCCCCCAAATATTGGTCTTTGATCCCTACAGAAAATCTTAGGATGATGGTAAACTATTCTTCTGCATTTAAACAGAAGTGTTATTCAATCAATGATATTATTTGAAAAATCATTAAAATCATCAAATATCTGTAGCTTTATATTCATACTTGGAGAAGATCTAATGCTCTTGTAGAATCTATTAACAGCTACTGAGAGGACCGTTGAAATGAAAGATATAAGTACAAACTCTATTTATAAGATTAATGACACAGATTTTGGTTTTGATTTTATAAAGCAAGGTGCAGTAGGTAGGCCCTTAGGAATCCAGAGCTTCAACTGTATTCTGTGAGGTTTATGCCACTCCTTCTAAGTTCCTTCATGAGCAGAAGGAAATTACAGTTACTAAGCAATTCTGACCATTTTTTTCACCTAAGATGTTAGAAATATACTAATAACTTCTTAAGGATTCATAAATACAAAATATCATCACAGACTAGAAATAGATGCTAAAGAAAAACTTACTTCTTTAAAGATGCAGGGTTTACTGAAACTTTCTTTTACTAGGAAAATAAAATACAAGTTGAACAGTAGAAAAATAGAGTTCTTACGTGTATCACGACGCAACACGCCTCTGGAATAAGCAGAGCTGAAGAGAAAGAGAAGGGAAACAAAAGTTACCCACTGCATTGTGCCAAAGGCTTGTGAAGTTGATAGGAGAGAAAAGCTAGGAGAAATAGAGAGAAATTAGCACTAATATACTTCTTTCACCAATAATTATAGATTATTAACTAGACTCATCTTTGTATTCATTGGCTCGCAACTGATTACAAAATTTACAATATTCTTGCCAAACAATTGTTTGACTAATCTGTTGCGTATGTTTGCCATCTGGAACTGTTTTCTTCACAAGACCTGGTCAATTCATTAAAGTTATGTAAAACATCTTATCAAATTTTACATAAGAGTTTAAACGATTTGTACCTATTATTCATTACCATGTTCTTTATCTGTGATTTCCCATTTGAACATTTTAGTTTTCAATATTTGCAAAAATTTAACCAAACCAACACCTTAGCTTGGAAGTAAGACATACTAAAAGAGCTCAGCTCCGAATTGTATCCATTACTAATTCCAAGTGTGTCTTTATTGATAAATAATGAAAAATTTACACACACACAAACACACACACAGAGGGCATCCATGTCTTTTTCATTCTTCTGAAACTCTTCTGTCTGAAAAAGCTGCAAACTAAGAAAAAGCCATAACAACTACTAAAATGGATATTCATGAATTCTACATTTCCATCCCAGCACTGGCCCACGAGTGATTCAGTCCCTGCAGTCGGATGCTTAGATGCAAGGCAGGTATCTCTCACTGTATTTTTCATTAAAGAGACAGGGAAGAAAATGGGTGCAAATGACGGTAATGACGATCTTCGCCGTCATAATATACACAGGACAGTCTGAGCCCTGATTACACCTCTAGAGGTTATAAGAATCCTAGGCCCTCTTCACCAGGCATCATATTCCTTCCATCCTTGTTTCACACTTTTTTCCTTTCTCCCTTTTAATAAAAAGAAAAGTCACCTGCTCTTCTTTAACATTATTTTAAATTTCAAAATAAATTTAGCCTTATGTCTAAAAACAAAGCAAAGCAAAGATAATTTTTCAAAAATATTTTTTCAAACTTCCTTCCCTACTCTCCCCACCCAAGATTCTGATCTCTGCCTCTAATGGGCTATTCTCTCCCTGGCCTTTTGATCCAAAGATGAAGAACTACAATAATTAGTAACAAGCCAGTTGTTTCATTTAATTACATAACCCAGTCAACAAAAACTGTCTGTCAAGTTGCTCTATGGTGCATATAGACATGGAGACTAACAAATACTCAAGAGGAGCATTATTTTTCCTCTTTTATCATATGATGAAAGAAATATTAATAGATAGATGATTGATAGATGGACAGATGATAAACAACAGAGATGGACAGATGACAGAGACAGAGAGATGATAGATGGATGGACAGACAGATGAGAGAGAGAGAAAGAAAGCGAGAGAGAGAGATGATAGATGGATGGAGAGACAGATAGATGAGAGAGAGAGAAAGAGAAAGAGAGAGATGATAGATAGATGGAAAGATAGATATACAGACAGACAGATAGATAGATGGAATTTTTTTAAGTGGCTCAAGAGAGTCCTAAATAATGGAGCCAGATTTGTCTTTCAGGTCACAGATGAACAGAATTAGAAGAAAGTCCGCCTATGGAATTGTTTCCATTGGAGAAAACCAATTTTTTTAAAGCCCGAAAACCCACATTAGAAAAGAAAAAAGGAAATTATTCTAACTTTCTATTGTCCTAAATAGAGAAAATAATTCTTTTTTAGATAAATTATGTCAACTTTTAGTTCCCGAGAAAGAGTAGCATCTTTTATTTGAAGTCAGTGTCCAACCCTAGCCTTTCCTTATGAGTCCCCATGGAACGCTTGATCAAACATGAAATCCTTGTCATTTAATATGATTTACTAATTCACATTACTAATTCACAATTACTAATTCACTAATTCACTATTACCAATTCACAAAATCAAACCTTTGTCACACACACATACACTTTGTGCATATTTTTTCATTTAACAAATGTAAGGCATAATATTAATGTCTCCCTCTACTTTGCATTGCAATGTTATATCTTAATGCAATGGTAAATATAGAAAACCAAAAAATATATAAAATTCATCATGATTCTAGCAACTTAGAATTGATTTTCCTATATTTAATGAAGATCTCATAGCTTTAAAAGATAAAATTGAAAATATCTGAAAAAATCTTTCCCACAGTACCAATAACATATTTTGCATGTGTGTATTCTTATTAAAGATTAGCAAATGGTTGAAAAGTTAAAATATTTAATTCTTAACACTGTTTGCTTAAAATTCATATTTATTAACAATAAACTGTTGAACATTTGCATTTTGTGGATTCCCAAAGTAAGAATTCCTACATTTTTCTTCTATTAATTCTGCATGTGCATTCTATATTGAGAAAAATAAAACCACATAATTGTTGGTTGTTTCTAAATATTCTGTTCTTCAAGCTTTTAAACTTTTATATTTAGTTAGTCATCAAAGGACTCTGGCATGAGGGTAACGGCAAATATTTAAACCAAGAATTATAAATATGGCTTACAGAATCTAGTTTCTAAGTAAACAGGAAACTAGCTCCAATGATTCTAAAATGTTTTCCCATTTTTTATGGGAGAAGTTTAAAAAGAGAGAGTAGGTAGGAAAATTACTTGATGTGAAAAGAATCACAGTGTATTGATCATTTAGAAGAGAAAAAACAATACCTCAATTGAACCATAAATATAACTGGGAATTAAATCTAAATCTTTATCCCTTTGTCCTTTGTTTTGCATTTATTTTGACAGGATAGAAAAGGCACAGAAGCAGATAAAATATGTATTTGGACCTGTCTCGCACTTCTTTGCAACCCCAATCATAACCTTAAACTACACCCTCTACTCCCTTCTGGATTTGTGAAGCTTCTCACAAAGTCACTCCCTCCATCTGGCCATCTTTTCAGTCCAGCCCTTACGCCGTCTTCTTCTGTGATAGATTACTACTTCTGTGTCACCTTCTCCTAGAAATAAAGTGAAATATATGCATAAAAATGTTATAGCAGTGCCTAATAATATCCTCAGTATTTTAACAGAGACTTTCTGGAGACAACCACTTATCTGAAAGTCATTCCAAAATATGGGTGATTTGGTTTCGTTTGGAGATAAAATTGGGGACAGGAAAATCTTTTCTTAGCACTCCTCCTATAGTACTATGAACATATGCAGATCCAACATAAAATGAAGGGCCTGGACCACTTTCTGAAAAATACGGAAGGATGGAAAATTGAAAAACCACTAAGCATCAAACTAACCAATTCAAACATGGTAAGCAATTTAATTTCTTATTCACTTGTGAAGAGACATTTCCCATTAAAAAATAAGAAAATAAATTGTCCAAAACCTATGAGCTTATATAGGCATTGCTAATGCAAATGAAAAATTGTAATGTGATCCAGATATCATCTCCTTGTGTAAGTCATCCCCCAAAATACACACTTGCATTAGTAAGAAATATAAAATTTGATGAAGATTTCATAGACGACGAGGAGAGGAAAGTTTACATTATAAAAACCACACTAGAGGGGCTGGCCCCATGTCATGGTGGTTAAGTTCAGCATGCTCCACTTCAGCAGCCTGGGTTCATGGGTTTGGATCCCAGGTGTGGCCCTACACCATTAGTCAGCCATGCTGTGGCAGCAACCCACATACAAAATAGAGGAAGATTGGCACAGATGTTAGCTGAGGGCTAATCTTCCTCAAGGAAAAAAGAAAACAAAGCACTAGATCATCACCTTTGGCTTGTCACATCTCTTAAGTCCCTCTCTCTCTAAAGCTCCCATGGCAGGAGAGTCCCTTTTCCTCCCCTTTCTTCATGGTACACTGGGCTTCTAGAATTTACATCTACCTCCTCTCAGATTTCCTAACCATTCACTTCAAATTTCTCAACTCTTTACTATACAGTTTAATTCAACTCAATGTGACTTTTTAGTTCCAAACTCAGACATGCAAATCTGTATGTATCTCCAAGCCATATGGATCAAGTGGGATTAAATTATCATCAAGGGCCCTTCTACTTTGAACATTCTGTGATTCCACATTTCCAGTGTAACAGTCTTATAGAATGAGAAAAGAATCTGACTGGTAAAATGAATATATCATGTTAGGGAATTGGGATTCAAATTTAAGAACTTGTTCATTGCTGAGCTGTCCAATGGCTCCTCAGGCATTACTCTCCATCTAGTTCAGATTAACATTTTTAAGAAATCAAAAGTCATTTAAACTTGTCTAAACTAAGTAAATAAAATAACGCTTTCCCATATCTTTCTTATTGTCTTTCCAACCCAAGAGAAATATAGCTAATGCCTGAAATCCATGGTTATTCATTCTTTATGTAAGTTAACAAGTAGAATCTACAAACATATCAATAGAAATTAATGCTGGTAACTCCTCCCTCATTAAAATAGCTATAGATGGAAATCAAAAACAAATGAATACTCTGCTGAGAGTTTAATAGTGCTTAGTCTATTCATATTCTATATTTTTTCCAAAGGTAATTCAAGAGACTTACCACCTAAAAGAAGGTGAAAGTTACAAAATTGAACTTTTTTAACCTTCTGTAAAACAACAAACATTGCATAACTATAATATTCCCATGTTTAAACTTTAGTACAACAAGTTTAGAAAGTTTTCATTGAGGGAGAAAATCTTTTTCTCCTTGATGTCTTCTAAAGCTTAGAATGTACTAGATGATTTGTAATCTCCGAGTGTCAGTCTTTACCTAAAACTGTTCTGATCTGCCCCCAACTGAGCCTTGGAATTTAAGTCTTTTGAAATTCTTGTCAGTTTTTCAAGTATCTATGTATGGGCTAACATGAAGAAATGAATTGTTTGATCTGTAAAAACTTGTAGCTCTTAAGAAATATATCAAATAAATAATTGGCCTATGTTCTCTTTTTTTTTTTTGGAGATAAATTCATCTCTAGTCTAATTATAATAAACTACATAATGTAAATGTTTTCAAAATGATTTTTAAATATTATTATTGCACATATAAGCATTGAATTGTTCAAAATTAGTTTTTCATTGTATAGACTTTGAAAAAGCAAAATTCTTTTATTAGAATAACATTCATACGTTTCAAGGTTTTGTTTACAAAAATAGTTTATTTAATAATAATATATTGGAATAAAAAAATATGCATTCAAATAGCATAAAGAGGTAATTTTGGTAACATACGATGTTGGCAATGGCACTCTCTTTCCAAAATGCTTCTGATTCACAGTTGTGGCATATCCAGTATAGTTCAACATCAATAGCTTAAATTACTAGATGAAATACATGCAAATACTATTTCAATCAAATTTTAATTTTTATATTTACACTAGATATTCATTCATTCATTAAAATTATATAAATTAGCCTCTCAGCATTTAATGTCTTGAAGGCAAACTACTGTTATTGATGAGTCCAAATTTCTCTCTGTTGTTGTGTGGAAAATTGGCAAGAAATGCACAACAAGGCTGATGCTATCTAAAAACAAACATTGTTCTGGCATCAACAAATGGACTATTTATTTAAGAACACCAGCGTTCTTGCTGACAGGGCACAATCCAGAAAACAATGTTTCATATTTATTTTAAGTAGCACCACCTAGACTTTCATTCATGCTCAAAATTTATTGAGTACCCACTAAATGCCAAGCGTTTGCTAGGCTATGAGAATACAAAAGATTAATAAGACACAGTCCTTGACTTCAAAGAGCCCACAGTCTAATGGAGGAGACAAAACATATAGAAAGATAATTATAACGCAACACTGTAAATGACTGTGTATGTAGAGTGGAAGGCACTCCTGGAGTGATACAGAAGTAGTAGAGGAAAAGCTCTAAATCCAAGGGGAATCTTGTGCATAAATAAGATGTATGAGCTCTAACCTGTTTAGCTAACTCAGCAAATCAATAGACTGCAAACCTTCAAATTTGCGTTCTCTAAGTTCATGTTTGCTTGTGAAGCAACTTTGTCTGGAGAAATGGAATGAGTAGGTGGAGGGCTGAGGGAAGTATGGAGGGTATGAAGGTGTATAATTTCTAAATGTTTGATGAAAGACCAAAATACATAAAGCAAAGCGTTAGGCCCTGGTTTAGAAAATGGTGGAACTTTCTGCAGGAGTAAGAAAGAAAAGAAAGGCAGGCTGGCAGGCAGAAAAGCAGAGTTTGCAATTATTTGGATCTCCAGGCAAAGCTAAGAATGGGAACGGTCATTTTAATATTACAAGCCCCCAAAAAGATATTGTCCTTGTAGAAAGCTACAAAAGTGCCACAGTGAAATAGTTTATCTAAGATGATAGACATAGTTGGTAGACCACCCAGATAATTAGTGAGGAACAGTGCTCCTGATTCAAGCTGTATTTATTTAATAATACCTTTTGCTGGGAGTCTGGGAGGGCTTTCTTAGGGGTGTGACTTTTAAACTGAGAATTTTTTCAATGGGCATGAGTAATGAGGGAAGAAAATAGCTGTCCAGTCACAGGGAACAGACATACAAATGCTTGAGGCAAGAAAGAGCCGGAAAGAAACTGAGAAAGGCTAGACATGGAGTGAAGGGAAGCACAGTGTAAGGTGAAACATAAGAGTAGATGGCTTTGTAAGTCATCTTAGCTACAGTAAGTACTTTTGGTCTTCATTCTAAAAGCAATGAGGAGAAGTTGAATGACTTTATTAGCTCAATGATATAATCTGATTTATGCTTCAGAAAGATTACTCTGACTGTAGTGTGGAGAAGAGACTAGAGAAGACAAAGGCATATATAGGAAGACTAGTGAGGGGACTAATGCAATAGTCCTAGTAGCAGATGATGAGATCTTGAGCTATATCAATGATACAGAAATGGAGAGAAGTGGAAAAATTGGAGAGATATTTAGTGTGGTACTGGCCATGGACCCAAGCAAGAGATCTCCTTCTCTAAAATCCATGCTCTAGAAGGCGTCCTCCGGTCTCTTCCAGCTATTCTCTGCCCCAGAGGGCAAAAAGTCCGCAAAACCAAGGGTATACGCCCACCAAAACCTGTCTTCTTCCTTTTCTAGACCATGATTCAGGCAACCTGACTCTGGAATTACCTGTCCAAACTGCCCTGAATCTCATCTAGTGCCTGAGAAGTCCTCTTCTATGAGTATATCTTTCCACGAGCAGACCGTGTCACTGATGTATTTACCCCTGGGCCTGAGAAGTGGTGAAGAGGCAGCTATTTGGAGGAGATGTGGACAGACCTGGAATATCAGGGGTGGAGTTTCCACATGCACATAAAAGAGGCCCCTTCATAGTACAGGATGGAGCCAACGTTGGGCAGAAAGAAGAGGTGGGCCAGAGGTAGGAGCTGGTTCTCCCCAGCACAAAATTCCAAGGAGATAAAATTCGTAGGACTTGATGGATTAAAATTGGTTGATGAGAGAAATAGAGGTGTCATGAGGATTTCTACCTTTCTGCTTTGCACAATTCAATGATTGTGGTACAACTCAGTGGTCTAAGGAGTTTTAGACAAAGACCAGAGATATGTAAGATCATTAGTATGATTTGGACATGTTTGACTTCAGGCATCTTTGAGACTTCTAAGCAGAGATGTCAAGTAGACAGTTATAGATATAAAGTCTAGAGGTCTTAGGTGAGGTTTAAGCATGGAATATCATTTGTGAATCATCAAGCAGTGCAGGATTGAGACAGTATGGGGAGAGTGTAACATGAGACAAGAAAGGCCCATTATACAGTCTTGAGAAAGACCAAGATCAAAGAACAGGTAGTAACAGAAGAAGAAAAAAATGATCAAGGTTAGTGTTATACCAGCGAACATAGGGAAGAGAATGTTTAAGGTAGAGTTACAAATATTACTGACAAGGTTAGTAGATAAGAATTGAAAAAAACATCTGTTGCATAGGGATTACTGGTGTCCTTAATAGAGCTGTTTTGATAGAATGATGAGACCAAAATCCAGACTGGAGTAGCTTAGAAAAGTGAATGAGAGGTGAGCAATAAATAAGTGCAGTATGGATATCTCTTCCTAGAAATTTGGATGTGAAGGGAGGCAGCTGAAGGGGGTTGAAGGTCAATGAAAAGTTTTACTTGTGAGCAGTTAGAAGCCAAGGAAAAGTGTTCCACTGATTGTGGCTTCTATTTTCTCTGCAAAGGGGGGCAGTGTTGCTAAGAATGAAGGGCTTTGAGTTGAATATTTGAGGAAAATGGAGAAAGTTGAGTAGTCATGAAAAATGAAGGCATGCACGGAGCAGAGACTTTTTGCCATGGGCTAAATTGAAAAGTAAGAAAAGTTTCTCTGTGGTATGCATTTCCCTCTCCATCCCCTCACTGGGGCCCCTGACAATCCCTCTTTCCCATTCTGTCGCCCTCTGCACTCCTCAAACACATGCCTTAGACTCAGCGCCCCACTGCTCTCCTCTTAGGATCCTCTGGCCCCCCTAGTACCCTGCCTGTAAGTTCTATGTGACTCCTCTCTAATGCACACTCCATGCCAAAAGTGTCATTTCTTAACTTGTGGGCAAATTCAGACAGGTGTTAAAGATCAACAATCTTAATTAAAGTAACTCCGAAAAATCTACGAGTCTCTTCTTATCTCAGCCCCATATGTCCCAGGCTCCCAACACTATTTCCTCCACAAAACCACACCTAACCTTCCTAGAAATAGAGGTCTTTGAGAAGGGACTGCTGTTCTGTTGCTGAATTCCTAACGGGTAGAATCTCAGACAGGTAACAAAATGAAGAGAAGAACCTGAGGCAGTGCCTCCATGGTTCCTCAAATCTCACCATGAAGGTCCTATCCCACTAGGACAGAGGTTAATTGACCCTGTAAATAGCCGTTGGCACCTGAACTTTGGTGCTTGAACTTTGGAATCTCTATTTGGTTGTTCAGAAACTTCTTTTTCTCTTTTTATTTTTTAGAGCATGAGTTTGTTAGATCAATGTTTTCTTACAATTGCAAAGCAACAATTTATGTCCTACATCCTCATTATAAGAAGGTCCTTGAATGTATAAACCATATCTGATGCTCATTACGTCTAACACCACATCCAGTGCATGCATTGGATTTAGGAGCCATTCAAAACCTTCATTCACTGTCAGTTTAATTCGACTGATCAATAGGCAACTGTGCCCATGTGGTAAGAAGCCGTGAGCAACTTGATAACACGTGCCCTCCCACATTTTCCTTTTCTCATTGGAATGCAGTCTGGGAATTAGTTTAGTTAGAAGGATAAATGGTGGTAAATAGGTTAGCAGAAGCTGACTTCTTTTAATCCTGACCAACTGAAGCAGTTAAAAACATTCTAGCCATTAGGCATAGTAGGGTCTATTTAAAGAGCCCAGCGATATATCACATTGGCCCACCAGCCACATTCACCGCCCAGAATGTCGCTCAGGTCTTAGAACGTGTCATATGCCTGGCACTTCTTTACCCTCCCCCTCCAAAATCCAAGGCCCAAGCCAATACTAATTCCCATTTGTATTCTATTGTATTCCGCTTAGGGGAGTAAGCAGAGGGAGTTCTGGAGGAGTTCAAATATGAAAATCTTTCCAATGGCTCAAGTACCCAGTGATGCAAGGCCATCTGTAGAGAAACTTGCTCATGACTATTAACCACATAGGTGCAATTGCTTCTTCATCAGCCAAATTAAACTGATGGCTATAATAACTTAAATCTGTCCATTCAGAGGTTATTCTTTGATTGATTCTGACTATACTTTAAAATTGTGAGTATATTCCTGGAAAATATCAAATATGAAATGTATCTGCAAAGATGAGGAGGGGAGACTATGGGTAACATCTCTTTACTCAATAGGAAAAATTTGGTGTAGTCAGACATTAACACAGATACCCTGCTTTTTAAACTAAAAAATGTTTTTATAGGGAAAAATAATAATTAGATTTCCTGCTGTTTCTAACGTTCTTTGTTATTATTCAAACCCTGGAGTATGTCTAACTGACTCATTCATGTACTGGAGTCTCTCTATTTGTAGTCTTGATCATCTTCCACAACAAGCTCCTTATTTCTAGAGATCTCTACAACACATGTACTACGTAAGATCCTGATTTTCAACTACTTTTAGATCAGTTTTTCAAACAGGATCATGAAATAAACTTAGTGTGTCATGACCAGTATTTTTTAGTATAAAATAAAATGATTAGAATCTATCAGAGTGCTTTACATATAATAGGATAAGAAACATTTTGTGAAATTTTTGCTATATATAGCTATATTAGGAAAAAAATTGTAAAGTGATCATATTGTGGGAACATCTAAGGAGAGTTATCACATAAAATGTATTTCTTACTATGGTTGTTGTCAAAAAACTTGAAGATCCATTCTTGAAATCCACCTGCTGTAAGTTCAATATGTCATTATGTTCAAAATCAATTTGCTGTCTTCCCACGATGACTGTCATCTGATTTTTTTCCAAATTTACCTATTTGGCTTACAATACCACAGTTCTCCATATCACTCATTCCCATAACCTTATAGTAATTTTAATACCTCCTTCTCCTTAACCTCAAGTATCTAATATGTCTCTAAATAGTTTTGACCCAACCTTTAAAATCTCACATTTATCCTTATCCTCCAGGACACTGACACCACTCTGTTTCTGCTCTCACCAAATTGTGCCTGAGTTATTATAATAAACTCCTGATTAATGTTCAAACCTCAAGTCCTTGTGTACCCGATTAATCCTAGAACTTTCCTCTCCTTAAAATTTTTTAATGTTTCCCCATAACATTTTAAATAAATTCCAAGCTGCTTATCTTGGTATTCAAAATTCAGTAGTCCTGTTCTACTGGTTTATATGATCCACGAAAGCAGAGGCTCTGTCTTTCTCCATCCCTGCAATCTCCCCGATGGATAGCACATGACTGGCACATAGCATGTGGTCAACAATATTTCTTGCATGGATGAACAAATAAAGGAAGGACCGGTCTCTGTAGCGTAGTCTTTTCTTGCATGGATGAACAAATAAAGGAAGGACCGGTCTCTGTAGCGTAGTCTTTTCTTTCTCTTTCACATATAAGTTCCCCCCAATGTCGGTAATATTCGTTGTAATGTTTTTTGCAAGTGTACAAAGCATAAAACAGCATCTTAGGGGAGAAGACTGTGAAGGGCACTATAAGGCCACCTCCATCTTTCCCAGCATACCAGGTTCATCTCCAGACCAGAGTCTCTGCTTATTAGGCTGGCTCCCACCATGATGACTTCCGCCTGCCTTCTATCTATAGAAATCCTCCTCCTCTTTAGAGCACACCCTAGAATCTTCTCTCCTCATCCATCTTAAATTCTCCTCAATCTCTTCTGATAATCTCTATTACTTTGTTTTAGTTCTTAGTCATATCTCTTGAATTTTGTGGTTTTATTATGAGTAAAGATTTGTCCTATTCATTGTATTCTCCACAAAAATTTCAGTTCCGTACTAGACACTTAGTAGATAGACACTAAACTTATCAATTAAATTAAATGAGTAAAAATTTGCAAAGTGATTGTACTGTGGAAAAAACCCTAAGAAGGTTTATTAAATACTCATCTCTAGCAAATTTAAGGTTCACAGAAGTCATCACATACATTCCTGTCATGTAGTAGGTTCTCCAGAAATGTCAGTGAGTGAATGAATGAATAAACAAACAGATAAACAGTTTGCAGTCTGATGTTCATCAACTCCTTGACATCCATGAAAGCATAATGAAAGTCATGAGCTTACTGTCCATACTGCAAAAAATAATAATATAAATTTTGCTTTTATTCATGATAAGGCCTCAAATACTCACTGAAACCTCAAGTGCCTTTACATTAGGTTAGAACTCTATCAACTCCACTGGAGCACTGCTGTGTGTCAGGAGGAAAACGACAGCAGTTTGTTTAACAAACATTCATAAAGTGCCTCCCATGTGCGGGTCCCTGTTCTCAGCAGTGCTTTACCAGCATTGGCTCAGATGCTCCTTAGAAGAATCTTATGAGGGCAGCACTGTTCTTATCTCTATTTTACAAGAGAGGAAACTCAAGGTAAGGTAACTGGGATTAAGTAACTTGCCCAAGGTCAACAGTTAGTGAGCAACAGAGCAAAGACTGTGATCTCAGGCAGTCTCAGGTCAGGAGGGTATAGATCTAATCTACAACATCTTCCAAAAGTTAGGGTGGTTATTCTCAACTGAAAGTCCCTAAAAACTTTCATTGTATTCAGAAAGCAATATCCATTTACATTGGCAGTCAAAATATTTTTCCTTGGGTTTAAGCTGTAGAAGCTGGCATGAGGATATACACTTTTAGTCCTATGCTTTATTGTTTGTTCTTCTAAAATAAGGTCTCCAAGTGTCATAGAAGCCTTGGTAACAAGCCCAGTGGCTGCAGTAGCAACAAAGATAATTGATAGAGGTGGCAGTAGAAGCTGAAGAGGAAAACAGACACTGGCAACAACATTGGGAATTAGGCACTAAAATGTTCATGAATATTTCAAATTTCAGATTGTATGACAATAAGTTAAAGTTGAAATCTGCTATTTCATATCACTTATTCTACGATTTTGAAAACGGTCATATGACGCTTCATTTTATAATATTTTAACTAACATTCCTTTCCATTGTTGCTTTGCCACTGCTAGAAGACACGCAGAAAGAATGCTTTTCATAAATCTAAAGGCAAATCCTTCTAACCCACACAAAGGCCTGCTCTTCCCAGGTGGTTTGTTTTCAGTTCAGTTGTAGCAATGATTGCATTTCAGGTTAAGCAGGCTAGACCAGACATCTGTGGAATTTGTTTGAAGACAGATGGGTGCTCAGATACGAAACCGCTGGCTTAAGCAGAGACAGAAATGATAAATAAAAATGCAAGCCTCATGAAGGCGCAATCAGAGAAAATAAGGTACTCATAGTAATGACTGTCCTTTCAGTAACAATTATCTAGGAGTTTGCTGGGTGAAGTACACAGCCACTGCATAGACCTGCTGCTGCAGATTTTTCTTTCTTTCTTATTCATTCATGCAGTTCATTCAAATAAATATCTAATGCCTGTTATATTTCCCATATATTTCTGGTGTCTATACTAGGTACCATATGAGACATTATCATGTATTGGTTAAGAGCACAGACTTCCCTAGTTTAAATGCCATCCCTACCACTGGCTATGCAGAACTGGACAAGTTACTTCAACTCTCTGTGTCTTGATTTTCTCTCCTTCATATTGGGGATAACGTTATTTCATGGGATCACTATGAGGGTTAAATTTTTTAATGCATCCCAAGTAAATAGTGCCCGGCACATATTAGCACTCAATGAATTTTAGCTAGTATTATCACTATTACCACGAGGAAAAGCAGGCTGGGACCAACACAGCACTAAGAAGGCAAAACAGCATAGGGCTAACCACAAACTGGCCTTTAGAGACTCTAAATTTGTCCACATGGGAAGGGCCAGAGAAAGCTCTGTGGGGCAGGTTGGTCAGAGGTGCAGCTTAACCCAGGTCTTAGAATGTAATTTTGACCTGGACATTTTTCTATCCTCATTATTCAGACTAACCAGTTTTTAAGAGACTAGAGCAAAATTTTAGGACTGGAAAAGTCCTTAGAGATAATTGGTTCTATGTCTTTTGTTTTATAGATAAGAATATAAAGGTCAGTTAGCCAGCCCATCAATAAATATTTTTTGATGACCTACTATGTGCCAGCCTCTATTCTGGAAGTGTTGGAGATTCAGCATTGAGCAAAACGTATATATTCCTTGATCTGAAGGAGCTTACATTCCAGTGGGAAAGACAGCAAAGAAACAAGTAAATAAATTAATAAATAGCTAATTTCATGTACTAATAAGTTGAAGATAATAAAATTAAATTCTGAGAGAGAGTGTAACTAGTGAAGGGCTGTAGCTTTACAGTGTCAGAGAAGGCCTGTCTGAGGAAGTGACATTTCAGTTGAGATCTGAATTATGACAAAGAGATAGGCATGGTGAGATTGGGTCAGAGGGCGAGGGGCATTCAAAGTAAAAGACACAGAAGTGGCAAAGGTCTAAGAGGGAATGAAAAGGAGGCGAGCGGGGCATAATGCAGTGAACAGGGAAGAATAGAAGGAGATGAGGCCCAGAGGGAGGCAGACACCGCGCTCCCTAGACCTGAGGAAGGAGGTTGAACTTTATTCTGGTTGTTGTGCAAAGTCATATGTCAATTCTTAAGCAGCAGCTTGACAGGATCTGATTTAAGCTTTGGAAAGACTGCAGTCTGGATGTAACAGACCACAGTGGGCAGATGTAGGGTAGGGAAAAGAGCAGGCTGTGGCTGTAGCCCAGGGCAAGAGATGATGGTGGTTTAAACCAGGGTGATAGCAAAGGAAATGGTGATCAGCAGTCCGATTCTGAATGTATTTTGGGAGTAGAGCTGTCAGCTCTTACTGATAAATTGGATGTGAGGCAGGAGGGAAAAAAAGGACTCAACAATGACTCTTAAATTTTGACCTAAACAACTGAGAGAATGCTGGAGCCGTTTATCAGGAGGGGTGGAGGAGAGGAAGGTGGGGTGGGGTGATATACCAGGTTTAAGGAAGGTAGTTATTCTGTTTGGCTTTGTTAAGTTTAAAATATCTGTCAGATATCATGGTAGAAATGTCATATTGTTCAGTATATGAATCGGACCCTCAGGGGAGAAGTTCTGGCTCTGAATAAAAATTTGAAAAAAACAGATAAGATAGATGTGTTTAAACATAGATGTGTTTAAACCACGGATTTAAAGGAGATCATCTGATAACCCAGGAAGAGAGTGTAGACAGAGGAGCTGGGTGCTGAGGAAAGAACCCTCTATATTACAACATGTAGAGGTCTGAGGGTGTAGGAGGGGCCAAGGAGAAAGAGCAGCTGTGAAGTGAGAGAGAAGTCAAGAGTGCCAGTGATGTAGAAGTCTAGGAAAGAAGACTCAGATGCTTTTGCAAAGTAGTGCTCCTGGTGAGTGATAGTTAGGACTCCTATAATTACCTTATAAGTACCTTGAAGATAGCAGAAGCCTTAAGTTCTAGTTATTTCATTTCTGTATCACCAACAGTACTTAGTAGGGCTAAATATACGGTGAGAACTCACAAGGTAATTGATTGTTGATTGGGTATACATATATGTGACGCAATGAAAACCAAGTTTATCTTCATAGGGAAGATAATAAATTTCCATTTTACTTACTTGTAGTCCCACAGAGTTGCAAATGGATATTTCTGTGCAATATCACTCAGGTATCTTCATGAACTCTTACTGGCTTGTCTCGTCACACCCTCTGATTTAGTGACACAATACCTATCTTGGTGACCATGTCTATACATCTTGATCCTAAGATTTAAATAATCTTGTGCAAATAAAAAGATAGCTTAATAGTTGTGTTTGATTTGGACAAATAACTAATTCAAAATCTTTCTTGAGAATACACATTGTATTAGAAACAATTTGCAGCCTTTATCAAATGCACAAAAATATGAATATGCACAGTAATTTCTCCCAAGCCTTTTGCAAATTAAAAAGCATAGACGGGCCAAAAGAAGCTATAAGACATTAGGCCGTGATTTGCCAAATAGAGGTATAAGCAATATGCACTCCTATTCATTCATGGTACTTTTAAATTTTAATATATAGAAATATCCAACCCCTTAAACTTCAGACTCACCTCTGACCATAGTTAATGCCTTTTGCATACAAAACAGCATCCTGTAGAAATCCTTCAATATATTAAAGGATGAATTCAGTAAAGATTTTTAAACTATAATATCACTGTGTAAAGGCCAATGACCTGGTGTTTACACTTTAATCGTTTACCACAGATAATTTGCAAAACACAGGCAGATGGCAAATACTTTACAACTCTAATCAACAAAGAATGAACTATGTCCATTGAAAAGTATACTTTGGGCAAATGAATTACAGAAAGTCCACACAAAACATGACCTCGAAGCGAGTGGCCTATTTTTGAGAGAAGAAGGAATGCTGAGTCTGGCATTTGTGTTATCAGAGAGATGTACAGGCAGAAATTCAACAAATGAGTCGCATCATTCTACAACATGGGTGTCGGCTAACAGCTCTGAAAAGCTCCAGTGATGAATACAATAAAACAATCATTAACTTAAATATGATTGTAATCTAATTTGAGAAAACACCAAAAAATACTCATGTCTCACAGATCTTCTGAGCTAATTTTTAAGACATTGGAGAGACATTTGTAAGGCACAACATGGTAGAGTAAAATGAGGGATTACAACATCAGTTTTCTACAACACCTGGAAGATCGCTTTACTTGTTCCAATGTGAAAAATCTTAAAAATATTGCAATGGGTGCCATTGCACCCATTTACACAGAAATTTAAAAAATGATTCCAGAGAAGGCCAGCCTGGTGGCTCAGCAGTTAAGTTTGCACCGTTCCGCTTTGGTGGCCTGGGGTTTGCCAGTTCCGATCCCAGGAGCAGACATATGCACTATTTGTCAAGCCATGCTGTGGCAGGCGTCCCACATATAAAGTAGAAGAAGATGGGCATGGATGTTAGCTCAAGGCCAGTCTTCCTCAGCAAAAAGAGGAGGATTGGCTGCAGACGTTAGCTCAGGGCTAATCTTCCTCAAAAACTAACTAAATAAATGAATAAAAATGATTCCAGAGACATTAAACTTCATTTGTGGAAGTTCTTTTCCCCTCTAACCTGCTGTCAAAACCCCCTGATGGACAAGGAGACTGCACAGCTCTTATATTGCCACCTCTATATTCAGAGAGAGAAGCAAAAAACACATGGACTGCCAAGGTAGGAGCCTCCTTCTGCCGCTTAATAGTCTTTGCCATTGGGCAAGTTTCTTAACTTCTTTATGCCTCAATTTTCTCAACTATAAATTGGGGATATGGGGTGTTTTAAAGGATTCAGTGATTAAATACATATAAGGTGCCCAGAAAGTACCAGACACAGAGCAAGTATTCAATAAATGTTGGCTATGATTATTATATCTATTATTATTGTTATTATACATTGTAAGTACACAGGTACATGTGTATGTGGACATTATGATATCTTAAAAAAAAAACAAGCAAATAAATGAGCATGAAGACTTCAAGAAGTTTAGCAAGCAGAAAATGCGTTAGGTGGCGAGAGAGAGAGAGATTGCACACTCCCACTCTCATATATCCCATTCATTACCGATACGTGCACAGGTAACTCTACGAAATATTTGCAAGGCTAACTTACACACTCTTTGTAAAGAAATTTTACATTTTTCCTGTCTCAAAGTCTTAGAATTACAGAGTTAGAAGCAGTCAAAATTAATCTAGAAGACTTAAGGGGAAAAAAATCTAAAAGCACTGGAAAATTTTATTTATAATATTATATATATACATGGTGAGTGCCTAGAACAGTGCTGGGCACCTAGCAGATCTTGAATATAAGATGAGCATTTAAACAGGAGCTAGGACAGAACTTCTTTATGAAGATCTGCACCACAGATACATATTGAACTTAGGAGAGTGACATAACAGTAAACTCCTTGTCTAAGAGTCAACAAGAGACTCAGTTGACTCCAGTAAAGAACTAACAGATATCAAAATCCTAGGGAAAAAATACTTTTATGCAGATACTCCTTATAAGTAATGGTTCTCCTTTAACACAACACAATTGTTACTGCCTATCTCTTTATGGGTGTTTCCTCAGTATGGCACACAAGATCTTGAATGGTAAATTGAATTAGATTGAATTTAGCTAATCCATATACTTAAAAGTTTTCATGCTGAAGCGAGCATTGCAATAAAATTACTTTTCCCAGTGTTGTATCAAATATGGTGAGAATACTCTTTTTTATTATAAATTTTTCTTGATATTGCTATAAATTGACACATTGATAAAGTACATTCCTGATACAAAATGCCTTGGATTACTACTGCTCTATCCTCAGTACTCTGTATTTTCCATAATCCATCAATCCTTTTTGTTTTTTTATCAAAGAGAGTAGAAATATTTCATTTAGTTTGATTCGTCTGTAACTTGACACTGTTCTCCTTCTTAAGAAGGACTCTCATCTTTGGGGTCAGACAACCTACATGAAGTACCAGAGAGCAAAAGTCAGAGTTGGCCTGGGGAAACACCACAAAGCAGGAGGCTTTGAATTCTGGAATCTTGAAGCTGCATATTAATAAGTTTTACTGCACACATAAAAATCTAAATGCACAAAAATGGAGCATCTTGAATCAGAGAAAGACAAGGAATGCTAATCAGGAAGATTGAGCTTTACTTAGCCTTTCTTATCCCCTTTGTAGCCTCAAGTAAATTAAAGCTTTTAGATCTCAGTTCAGCTTGGCAGGTCTTTGTAACCCAGGGGGGCTCAAGTCATCTGGATATCTCATGATCCTGGCTAGATTAGGGTGACCATAAGTAACAAAGCTACACTGGGTTTACCTGCCTAATAGAAGTTTATTTAAAACGACATTGGTCAAGAAACTCAACTTCTTTAGGTCTCAATTTCCTTTCCTATAAAATGAAGGGATTGGGCTGAACGATTCATAAGGTCCTTTCCACTATTTTGATTCTTCTGAAACTACTATAAAGTACAGACTTTCCTCTCCATGCCTAAAACTAACATGTCCCCAAGAGACAAGGCTGGGTAGCATCGGGCAGGGAAAATGAGTCTTTACTTCCAAAAAGAAGCACTCAAATATTTCTTACGATGGATCCAGCCCTGTTCTAAGCGCTTTATGCATATGCATGCATTTAATCCTCACAACCAAGGTGCTATTACTATGCCCATTTAACAGATGAAGAGCTTGAAGTATTAGGTTAAGTAGTTTAACTTATTCAAAGGTGCACAGCTAATACATAGTGGGGTCAGGACGTAAACCCAGGCAATTTGACTTCAAAATCAGTGCTCTTAACCACTCCATTCTGCTTCATGCTTAAGATTCACAGAGCCCACAGAATTTATGTTTGTAACTAATACTGATGATTTCAGACTCAGTGAACTCTTCTAAGTTCTGTACATATTAACCAAGGTCGAAAAGCAGGGCTAACCAAATGTGTGCTGTCAGAGCTCTGGAAAGAAGTGTGACTCAAAATTCCTGATGTTGCAAATTTGATTTAACTATGGTTAAAAGTAACTTGTCCTTGAAAAAAAAATGATATTATAACCCTGAAATTCCATTCAACGTTATAATGATATTTGTTATTATATTTTGAAAATGGAGGTCCCATGAGGAATTCAGATCTCTTGGCCATCCTTCTTATTACAGTCTGAACTTCATCTGAATTTCCATCTGGCCTTTTGAAGGTTTTCAGTGGATCTAGCTTTTCACCCTTAGTTATAAAACAGCTCTCCCTCTTGACTGTAGGCTCCTTGAGAACTGAGACTTTATCTGTCTTGATTCTCACTCTATCCCCAGTATGTAGGATACTGGACATTCAATAAGTATTTTTTGTTCAATGAATGAGTAGATGTCCAACAAGTGTTTGCTGAATTAATAATATAAAACATATAAGATTATTTTTAGACAAGTAGCCAATTTTCTTCTGTTTCCTCTTCTTACAACAAAATAAATACATTTGATGGACAGCAATATTACCCCCAGTATTTTATTTACCAATTTACTGCTTTCAGAACCAAAGGATCTGATCCCTATGTACGGCAAATCTCCACCCAAATTTTCTGAGACAAATTGATTTTTATTTAATTTTATTGTGTTCAATATTATCTTTAGTCAAAAACACAGCTGAATATGATTTAATTTTATACATTTTAAGGCTTGCCATTTAAACTCACAAATAAAAGTCATTTGTTAGACCATGAGTGTTTATTTTTAGTTCAAAGTATGATCCACATATTTTAATGAAACTGGCATTAAACTTTTATTCCGGGACCTTCTAATAATTGTAATGTTGCTATATATCAATGCAACATAATTTCTTGTATAATGTTAAATATAATTCTTCCAACGGCACTGAGAGGCAATGAGAAAAGTCCAGAGAGAAGAACAAACTTGTCTTTGGTTAAAATGCAAATAAGTGGTAGAACTAAGACAAAAAACCTGGTTCTTCTAGGTGGGATCTAATAACTTTCCATTATCCTAGTCTTCATTTAAAATACCTAAAATATATAATCGATGAAAAAATAGGAAGATTTACCAACTACTACCCAAATATCCAAGAAATATGTGTTAAAAACATATGTCAAATAAAATATTTTCAGAGCAAAGTTTGCAAAAAAAAAAAAAAGCATGAGCTATTTTTGTATTTTGTGGCAGGAGAAAGAATGAAACCAGGAGATAATAGTTGTGGTTTGATTATGCATTTTAAAGTGGAAAGGTAAGGTTGCTTTTTTAAAAACTTTAAAAGAAAACTGAGAACCTATCACATTAAAACTGGGAAAGGGGAACCTGAATGAACTTTAGGAGATGCTCATTGAGTAAATGTGCTTGCATACTAAGCGTCTATTAAATGATTTTGATGAGGTTCAACCTCAACCAATTATTGTTGAGCTGTTTTCATTGAAAGATAAGTCTTTGTTAACCAATGCACAAAAGATTTCTTTAATTAAAAGCAAGATATCTGGTTTATAGAATAAAATCAAGGTCTATTTCTGTTTCAGCAACTAAGAAACTAAACACGAAAAAGCCCTAACTTGAGTTTAGCAATCAAGTCACAAGCCTAAGCCTATTGTTTGCACAGAGACCGCTGAAGACCCCTATTAAATGTGTTAGGCCATCTGACATTGAATTGAATAAACTGAATTAAAAATAAACGTTAAAAAGAACAATTTAAAATGGTGGGGCATAGGAACAAGCAGATATAAAATGTAGTCACCCAGCTGTAAGAACCAAGTAATCTATACTGGAATATGCTTACCTGAATCTCGAGGTAAACATTAATGATTAAAATGTAGATTATGGGTCTCAGATTAATAAACTTGTACCTCCACTGAAAGACAGTCAAGGTTATCACTGCTTCTCTAAACAAATTCTAAAGCCCACACATGGTAACCTTTGAAATTCTAACAGAGCATCACCAGACTAGCACTGATTGCTTCAGTTTACAAGCCACTGGTCATAGAACTTTGAACTGGTCATTTTTGTTTGGAAAACTTGTAGATACTGTATCTCTTTAAGTTAAACAAACCCTTGGACATACACACATGCTGTTTAATGAGTGTTGTTGCCTACAAATGGAAAATTTCACTGGTGAGGAATTACATGGAATAGTACAAATCAAATCTAATAGTCTCTGGGCTGAAAAAATACTCATGTTTCCCATCTTTTCTCTCATCTACACTTTACATGAAAAGACATCTCTGTTTTTCTCTTTTATTCTTCAAAAGACTGAATCTATATGATCTGAAGTTACACCTATTTGAAATTAATTTTAAAATATCTTATGATATCATAAATATAAAATTTCATTCTTTTTGCTTTACATCATCCTTTATTCATATATAAAAGTGTTTCTAAGCAAATTTCTGGCAGTATGATTTTATTTTTCTATTGAATTTCACAAAACTATCATAGGCACATTTTTTCTTACAGCCTTCTTTTTTGTGTGTGTGAGGAAAATTGGCCCTGAGCTAACATCTGTTGCCAATCTTCCTCTTTTTTTTTTTGTCCTCAAAGTCCCAGTGCATAGTTGTATATCGCAGTTGTAAGTCCTTCTAGTTCTTCTATGTGGGATGCCACCGCAGCAGGGGGTGTAGGTCTACACCCAGGATCTGAACCAGCAAATCCTGGGCCACTGAAGCAGAGCGCACACACTTAACCACTGCACAATCAGGCTGGCCCCCAGAGGCATATTTTTATAGGGAAAAATACAACCTTTTGGTAAACTAAAGCCACATTTAATTCATAGCAAAGAAAGTTTAAATCATTTAATTAAATAAATGAAATTAATTTCCTATAAACATTGACAATGATGTTCAGCATACTAATAATATTATTAGCCTATAATTACTAAACTTGCAAGAAAACTACTAAAGAGAAAATAAACAGTCATGTTTGACTCTAACAGTATTCATTTATTTTTTTCTTTTATTGGGGTTTTAAACATGTTCGCTTTTGCTTTTTGTCTAAGTTTTTCTACTGCTTCAGACTAGACTAGAAGAGGGTGGAGGTTAGAATAAATGCTACAAATATGAACAATGTAAAAATTGACCTCTTCCAAACCTTAGGATAATGCCATGGCCAATCATAGTGACAATTCAGTGAACTACTCTTATTGCCTTTTCATTCCCTAAACTTTTAACTCATCATGAGCAAAGCTATGATATAAAATCTGAAGTTTTATACAACCTATACATCCATTTGATACAGGGCAAGTTGTGTGACTAGCCCATAATGTAAAAGGAGAAGAAATTCAGTGGGAAGTCCTTCCCTCCACACCTCAATCTAACACATATTAAAACACATTGTTCAAACACATATGTATTCATATTTTTTACCCTACAGTAAAGGGTGTTTTAAAAGCATTTTAATTTGCATGTCATTGGATGGAGCATGCCCTATCCAGTTTACTACAGGAACATCACTTCCAATAGTCTTATACCTAGCCTAATTCACACATTTGTGTCACACCTGCCCAGTCTCAGTAGACGGTGGAGTTTCTAACCCCTATGTTAAGCTGGCTGGTCTTCCATCAGAGCAAAGAGAACTTCAGGGAAATCCTCTTTGATTATGATAACTAAGGGAAAATTGATTGTTTTAAAATCTAGAAACATTTACAATATTATAATTCCCTCAGTTAAAAAAAAAAAAAAGTACAGTCACAGCCAATCAGGGGAGTGTCAGGAAGCCTGGAGCTCTGTAAGCCTCACTCCTGCTCTGGCAAAGGAGTGCTGGGAGTACCAGATGCCTGGACAGTAGCAGAGGCAGGCCTTCCTAAGGTCAACAGAATGCTAATATGGAAAGTCCTGGGCCCTCCCCACCCCTGCAAGGCACATGAATCAACATACAGAGCTCAGTTCTCTGAGTTCACCGTGTAGTGAGATCCTACTAAAAGAAGAGTGTGTCATACCCAAGGTTCCTGCAAGCACAATGACCTGTTAATGACATCTCTGTGACAACTACTCATTTCCTCTTCATTTCCCTCCAAATGATTTCCATCTCCACGACTGCTCTGAAACTGAATCTCAGGTCAAGTATTCAATCCCATTAGGAAAGTTTTTGCATGTTTCATGTAAGTGAAAGGAATTAGTCAATTGCATTTGAGTCCCCTCTTTTATGTTGACCTCCATGGAATTACATTATTCTAGTTCCCCATCTTTGTCTTGAATCAATTGTTCTCTTTCTTGTTTGCTGACAACCCTTATTTTTATCTTCGAACCAAGGCTTCTTTGCTTTCTGTTGAATCAGTCAGAAATCATTTAGTTCCTTCTTCTCTCAGTCTCGCTTTTTACTCTTCTCTCATTTCTGTTTTATTATAGTAATGTATTAATGGGTATACATACTTCAACCACAAGCAGTCCTTCACGTCAATCCCACAAATGTCTTCCCAGAATACCATGTGTAAACATTACTCTTCTTTCACTCAAAAATTTATGATTCTCCATTGCCTACACAATAAAATCAAAACTAATAATGTGCCATACCCTGTGCTTGGTACACCAAGGGAAGTAGCATCTCTTCAGCCTAGAAAATGATGGAGTTTCAGAATCTGAATCACTCCACCAACTTGGGATGAAGAATGCAGCCTCTTTTAAGGCAGTGAAAAGTCAACAGATTGGTGAAATACAAACTGCCCAAAGGAGAAGATTGTACATAAGTGGTATTCAGTAAATGTTTGTCAATCAACCAGAGAGCCAGGTTTCAATTAGGGGAAGGAAGTGTATAGACGAGATAAGAAATAGGCTTGGGATAAAAAGATTGGGGATCCAAACATGCCTGGGGATAATAGGGGAAGGCAGAGGACGCAGTGAACTTAGAGATGGCATGGGCCAGAGGAAGGGAAAAGAAGTAATATCCTAAAGATCTGGATGCCGATAGTGATCCACAAGGACCTCCAGGAGACATGGAGAGAAAAATCTTGCAGTGAGAGAATACAATTATTTCTGAAGCAAATGTTAAGGAACGAAGCCAATTTACTGAAGGCAAAAAGGCAGAGGCAGATTACAAAAAGACATGAAAACAGGTACATATTTAACAATAATATTTTTTGAAATATTTTTCTTTTTGGGTTCCATGCATATGATCTTCTCCCTCTTCAATGCCTTGGGGAGCACTAAAACTTACAGCAGAAATGCAAGGAGAAAGAAGTGCTAATATTTATTCATCATTATAGGATTTTCCAGTGACACAATAATCTTGAGAGATTTTTGTTCAGAGAGAAAGATTTACTCTTTAATCTTGTTCATTTGCATACCAAAAGCAAAACTTGAACAGTGTCAACCTACATTGTCTTTGTTTTCTTTTATGGGCTTCAGATGGAAATCTGAATGTGCCTAAGGGACATTCCATTCTACCCAGGAACACAATGGAGAGCCTTGCCAGAGGAAGAATAAGAGGAGCGAAAGGGAAATTTAAAAGGAATGGGAATTGGATGGATACATGGCTAATGTCACTCTGAAACCTATTATTCCCAAACAAGGGAAGAAAGAAATGAGAAGATGGAAACTCAGACATGTTGAAGAGGAAGCAAAAGTAATTTCTACAGCTTCCTGTTTGGAACTCTTAGAAAGAAGACTCCCTCACAGGGTATCCACTTGGGCCAACATGAGGCAGCCGATGAAGAGCAGAAATTAACACAATTGCATGGTGATGGAAAGAGTTCTTATTATATGATCTACAATACGGTGTCTTGCTAATTTATAATCACCTTTTACATAAACTAATGAGAAGTATAGACACTAAGCTCATACGCCCAACTCACGGGTTTGAAGTTGGGGTGGGAGAACCCTGTTTGGTAAATTCATCTACTATTGTATCTGATTGTAGACAAATGTGGTCCTCGCAGAGCTTTATCTTAGGTACAGACAGTTGAATTTTAGAATTTTCTCCCGTGTGGATACTACATTGTAGAATCTTGTGGAATAGGAGAATTAAATTCATGAATACTGGAGAAAAAGACTAAAAAGTACTCCAGAGCAGTAAAATTTGGGCCCTTATATATGTACTTGGCAGATTTGGGAAGCTAAATTCTAATCATTCCTTTAGGTTAGCTCCAAGTCAGAAAAGAAATGAAGTACTGAACACTGGTCATCATTTGGATCATCATATGTCCCTCTTGGACTGCCCTGTGACAAGAACACAGTGTTCTGGACAGGTCTCGAGCACAGTGGCCCAAACCATTAGGGGGTAACAGTCCTTTTGGCAACAGCTTAATCAGTAAGTCCAATGTCACATGGAAAACTAATCTAGAACATTCACTGTGTGACTTATCCCAGAGAACTCGCCCACGCATATTTGTCTACTATGTGCTCTACCACAAAATTTTACCACTCCTACCAAAAGCCTGTTGACTCTGGCCAGGAAATACTAACCATGAGGATTAGAGGTCACATATGACCTAGATAGAGCTCACTCCTCCCACAAAAAAAACCTGGGACAGGTGTCCCTTCCTCCTACTTTTTCCACTCTTATTCCCAGTATTTTCTCATCACTCTAAGTGTCATACCTCCTTTATTTCAAACAGACCTTAGGCATTTACTTCCAGACAAGTTATATGAGTTACTAACTTTCCTTTTTATATATATATGAGTCTACCTTTCTCACTTGCATGGAAAGAATTTCCTCTCTTTGACCCTTTATTTACTTCTAAGTTTGCTATTCAGTGGGATTTTAAAATATCTGGCCTTGCAGGAGACAGCATAAATGGGTAATAACCAGTATCATTTGCCATTCTGAAGCCATCAGACGAATATGAATCAAAGTACCACACGTGTGACCCGCTACCATTCTAGACGACTCGGTCTCAGTCTTCCAAGTCTCTAAAACCACCAATGGGGTAATTAGGACATCTCTTAGTAAATCATATTCTTCCAACAACTTTCCACACTAAGAAGGATTTTATCCTGATTTTAAAATGATTTTCACATCTAAATGCAATGGTTCACCAATTCAATGGAATATTATGCCCTATACAAAGAAAGAAAAAACCCCTCATAAACACATGTGAAATTATCTAAGGCATTGTCTAGGAAAAAAAGCAAAGTGTATAATAAAATAAGAATAGAGCATATAATATGCTACCACTTAGTTAGTTAAAAAAAAGAAATATGTTGGGAGGGACATATGTATTAGTATTGACCAACTCATGATAAAACAATCTGCATTGATTCAAACAATCTGGAAGGACACGCAAGAAAACAGTAACACTGTTTACATACGTACCTGTGTATGTTATATACATTACATATAACATATACAAACACACAAATATATGTATATATTATATATAATACATATAAACATATTTTATACATTTTATCTCCAAATTAGAGACTTTGGAGACAATGTTTCATTGGAGACAAACATTTCATTCAATGTTTCATATGGCTAGGACAGCTCATTTTTATACAAATCTAGGAAAAATCTTATCTACACGTATATTTGAACTTCTTGAAAATGTCAATGCTTAGGAAAGCTAAAACTTTGCAATCGTG
This sequence comes from Equus quagga, assembly GCF_021613505.1. Lineage (NCBI taxonomy): Eukaryota > Metazoa > Chordata > Mammalia > Perissodactyla > Equidae > Equus > Equus quagga. The sequence continues at coordinate 98,315,718 of NC_060269.1, forward strand.
TTTTTCCAAAATTCAGAACTGAACATATTCAAACTTATAAAATTCTCTATAAAGACATGTCCTGTTAGTCTGCTTTCCCAGCTGGGTGGGCAGTTTCACACTGAGTCTATCTAGTCCCTCTTGGGTCAAGAGAAGGATTTTGCTTTAAGTGACCATCACCCCTTAACATGGCTAAAAGGTTCCCACTTTTGGGAGTGAGTGCATTACCAGTGTCCTGGGACACTGTCAGGCAGAAGATTATCTGTTGAGGGGCTGAGCAGAGGCTCAAGGTACAGAGTATGTTGCTTCAAACTTGACAAATGATGGAGAACAGGCTGAGTTCTGCTGACCGGCCCTGACCATCTGACAACAATAAAAACAACATGGAACTCACCCAGGTTCCATCCAGCTTCCTGGTGCTGGAGCATGTGATGGGAGCCATTGCTTTGGTTGGTTGGTGGGAGGGGACAGTTGTGTCATTCCTTCTCTTCCCTCTTCTCTAGTCATGAGTATTTCCTCTCATAAAGGTAGGGAAGTTTGTTCTTCAATTATGTATCCAAATCTTTCTGTATGTCTACACCCACCCCCATGCACACCAATACTATCATACTGGCAGAAAAGAAGAGATCTTGAATTATGAATGAAAGAATTTTGTGAGCCCTGGTTGAGGGATTTGGGGGAAAGGAAGACACAAATTAAGACTTAGAAATGCATGTGCCATGCTCAAGTAAATGTCAATCAACCTTTAGGCATATCTGCCTATTATATACTTTTCTCAAATCGTAATAATGACATGTGCAAAGACAAGTGAACTTCCAACAGATAGCATCATGAGAGTATCATCACTTTATCACTTACTATAAATTTGGAATGTTTCTTGTCTGACATATTTATGGTTAATAATATAAGTGGTTGTTAGATATGGTTGGTGATATATCTATAAAATAAAATTATTCTATGATTCCTGTTAACCAGATATTTTAAGATTGCAAATCATGCTGTTTTTCCTTGTGTTTTATTTTTTAACTATTACCATTTGCAACTATTTTTTTTGAGCTTTTATTGAGATATGATTGACAAATTAAATTGCAATATATCTAAAGTATACAATGTGATGATTTGATATATACATATAATGTGAAAGGACTCCCACGGGAAGTTAGTTAACATATTCACCACCTCACATAGACTTCCATACCATTTTCTGTAGTGGCTGCTCCAGTTTACATTACCACCAACAGTGTTTAAGGGTTCCCTTTTTACTGCACCCTTGCAGGCATTAATTGCTTGTCTTTTTGATATTAGACATCCTAATTGGTGTGAGGTGTTGTCTCACTGTGGTTTTCATTTGCATTTTCTTGATGATTACTGATGGTGAGTATCTTTTCACGTGCCTGTAGGTCATTTGTATGTCATCTTTGGAAAACTGTATATTCAGGTCCTGTGCTCATTTACTAATTGGGTTATTTGTTTTTTTGCTATTTGGTTGTATGAGTTCCCTGTATATTTTAGATATTAACCTCTTATTGGATACGTGCTTTGCAAACATTCTCTCCCATTCTGTAGGTTGCCTTTTCATTTTCTTAAGGAATTCCTTTGCTGTGCAGAAGCTTTTAAGTTTGATGTAGTCCCCACTTGTTTATTTTTGTGTTTGTTGCTTTTGTTTTTGGTGTCAAATCCAAAAAATCAGTCAAGACCAGTATCAAGAGATTTACTGTCTATGTTTTCCTCTAGGAGTTTTATGGTTTCAGGTCTTACATTCAAGTCTTTAATCTATTTTGAGATGATTTTGGGGTATAACGTAAGATAGGGGTCTACTTTCACTCTTTTGCGTGTGGCTGTCCAGTTTTCCCAACAACATTTATTGAAGAGACCGTCCTTTCCTCATTGTATATTCTTGGCTTCTTTGTGGTAAATTAATTGACCACACATGTGTGAGCTTATCTCTGAGCTCTCTATTCTGTTCCATTGATCTATGCGTCTCTTTTGACACCAGTAAAAACACAGTACTGTTTTGATTACTGTCAATTTGTAGTATAGTTAGAAATCAGGAAGTGTGATGCTTCCAGCTTTGTGCTTCTTGCTCAAGATTGCTTTAACATTCAGTCTTTTATTGTTCCATATGAATTTTAGGCTTGTTTGTTGTTCTTTGAAAAATGCCATTGAAGTTTTGATAGGGATTACATTGAATCTGTAGATCACTTTGGGTGATATGGACATTTTAACAATATTATTTCTTCCTATCCATAAACAACTCCCCACAGAGAATGCTTACACGCCCACTTACCTGCCTCTTTGTTTGCTATGGTCCTGTGGGACTTGTGAATGCCAAGCCCACTGGCTATCAGTACTAAGTGATTTGGGAGCCCTTCTCTCTGATGGCAGCTGGCAAAGTTGGTGCATTGAATGTGTGAACAAACTCCTTCCAGGGAGAAGCTGGTAACTTGGTTTTATTGTTGGAGTAAGCTGAAGGGATAAGGCAGGGGAAGTGCCCACCTGCTCTTTCAGGCTCCCAGGAGGATCCCAGTTAGCACCCAGATGCAGGATGATTAAAAGCTGGATTCTCAGGCAGCATCTGGGAAAGTATGCAGCCAAACCCCTTCCAGGGTAAAAACTGGGAGACAGGTGTTTTTGCCTGTTTCCTCTGAGCTAAGCAGAGTTAGGGGTGAGGTTTAGCCAGGGGAAGTGCTGTCATGCCCATTTAACAGTGCTTCTTTGTTCGCTATGGTCCTGTGGGACTCATGGATGCAAGCCTCATTGGTTCTCGGGGCTAGGTGATTTGGGGGCCCATCTTCCGGGCAGCAACCTTAAAAGGTGAGGGACTAGAAGTATAGTCCAATCCCTTCGCTTCTCAGGGAGAAGCTGGGAGTTGGAGGTTCCCTCTCGATTGTAAGGCATTGTACAAGGGTGGAGTTTATCGTGCCAAGGGAGGTGAAATGGTGTCTGAGCCTTTCCTACTCATTTTGATGGGGGTATTTTCTCAGTCTCCCAGTGTGTAGAGATCACTCAACTAGGTTCTGGATATCTCGCAGAGGGAATTGATCCTGTGTAGCTGTATATTCACTGCATCCATGGGAAAATCAGGAGCCTCCTATTTCACCATGTTGGTGACGTCACTCCAGATTCTTGCAACTATTTTTTCTGGAACCTTGCAACCAATGCTCCTCCAGACATAAATCGAGCAGGAGGCTATAAAAAACACTGTAATTGACATTCATGAGCTCCAATTACTCAGGCTTATGTTTAATCAAAACGGCCTTATTGTTCTCATTGATCGAGTTCATATTATTAAATGTTTTAATTTGAATCTATAAAGTAAATTTATAGTAATAGGGACCTTCTTTTATCTGTGTATTTATTGGGGTTCCAATATACAAAATGCATTATGTTCACAAAGTAGTGGCAGAAACATTTGAAAAATCCTAGCCTAGGTCAATAACCATGGCAAACTACAGGTTCAAAATAAATTTAAAATTCCCTTGTTATCTAAGTAAGACTGCTTATCCTCAACAAAATTCGTAGAGTCATGAAGAATGGTCAAAAAACAAAATTTGAGGAATTTGTGGGGTTGAGAGTAGTCTCCCAAATATTAAGTTACTTCTATTTTGAAATGAGGAGATAATCTAAAGAATTAAGAGAGTCTTGGTGAAGTAACTTGATTTCAATAACTTGATTTTAACAACCATGGATGGACAGAAAGAACTTATCTCATCCATGTAGAGGTTAGCTGTGACAATCAAGTCACAAATAATAGTTCTATTTATTTTTAATAGCCCTTAATGTTCCTCCAAATTTGGTAAGCAAATTTAACCAACACTCAAATATATGGCATTTATCTATAAGTGAGCAAGTGTTCACATGTGCTCTTAATAAACTGAGCTCTATAAATACAAATTCTCAACAGTTCACAAAGGAAATAACTTTCTGAGATTGTTTCACAATTTTAATTCATTCATTCATTCATTCAACAAATATTATTGACTACCTATTAATAAAAAAACAAACACTCCTACCATCATGGCATTTTACAGGTAGATAGACAATATTAGCAAAATAAACAACTAAATTATATAATATTTTAGAGGGTGCTGTGTACTATGGATGAAATTAAAATTAGAGCAGGTTAAGGGAGATTGGGTATGCAGGCAGCGTAGATTTGTCACAATTTTAAATAAGACAATCAGAGTGGACCTCACTGAGAATGATATTTGGGCAAAGACTTGAAAGAGATAAGGGAGGTGCCACATACACATGTGGGGAAAGAGTGTTCGAGGCAAAGAGAGCAATCAGTGCAAAAGCCCTAAGACAGGAGCACCTCTGATGTGTTGGAGGAACATTGAGAAAGTCAGTAGGTCTAAAACAGAATGACCAAGAGGCGGAGAGAGTAGGAGAGGAAGTCAGAGAGGTACGGACACCAGATCATAGAGCATCCTATAGGCCACTGAAAAGATTTTGGCTTTTTCTCTGAGTGAAATGGAAAGCCAATGTAGGGTTTTGAGCAGAAAAATGTATCAAACTTAATATTTTTCCTGCACAATAAGTACGATCTAATAGCAAATTATGAAGTTCTATGTGAATAAGATGTATAGTAAAATTGTTCCTTTAAAATCTTACATTAAAAGCTTATATTCTAAGACACTCATATAAAAACCATTTACTGAGTAATCACTGTGTGCCAGGTGCTATTCGTTAATTAACTCAACCAATATTTGTTAAGTGCCTACTGTGTGTCAGGTGCTACTCAGAGTACAGAGATAGGCACTACAGACACAAGATGAAAGAGTATAAGCACTCAGAGGTGGGGGAGGAGGGAAGGATGCTCTAGAAAAGCATCAAGGTTCAAATTTTGGTTTCACCATTTACGAGCTATGTGAACATGGACAAGTTCCTTAACCATTTTCAGCTTGTGTTCTCATCTGTAAAAGAGAGTAATAAAAATATTACTTACACTCTAGGGTTTTGTGAACATTATTCTGGTTGTTACATGAGGAGTAGCTAGTAGGGAAACAACACAGGAGGAAGGGAGAGTAGTTAAGGGGCTATGGCAGTTGTTGAGGGGTGAGTCCAGAGCAATGGCGGAAGTGCTGAGAAATCATCAATTTCAGGATATATCTTGGAATTAGAACCAACATGATTTAATGACTGATGAATCGTAGATGAATCATTCACTGAATCAATGATTGATGTGGCATGTAAGGGAAAGAGAAGAATTAAGAAAAATTGTCAGAGTTTGGGCCATAGCAGCTGAGTGGATGATGGGTCCATTTTATTGGATTGATGAGATCCGAGATTTGAGAGAGGCAATTGAGTTCTATTTTGAATATATTATATCTGAGTTACCTGTTAAGCATCCAAGTAAATTTCATGTAGGCTTTTGGGTATATGAATTTAAACTCAAGGAGGGAGCCAAGCCTGAAGATCAAAATATGGGATACAACAGTGTATTGATGATAATTACATGATGAGATGAAATTAATTGCTTAGATAAAGAAAGTAGGTAGAGAAAAAGAAGCCCAAGGACTGAACTCTGGTTTACACCAACAGTTCAAGCTCAGATATAAGGAAGAAGTAAGCAAAGGGAAGTGAAATGGTCAGGGAAGTAAGAGGAAACCCAGAAGAGTGTGATGTCCTACAAAGGACAAGAACAAGGGCAAGGAAATGATCAGCTATCTCAAATCCTCCTGAAAGTTGAGGAAAATGACGCCTGAGATTTGACCATTGGTTTTGATAAGAGGGGGGTCATTGTTGACTTTGGCAATAGTAGTTTCAGTGGGTCATGTGGATATCAGCCTGATTGAAGCATAGGAGACAGAATGGATGATGGGAGTGAGGAGGTAGAAGTGGAACAGTACATAAAGACAACTCTTTTTTGTGAATTTTGCTATAAAGGGGAGCAGAGAAAGGAGGCTGTAGCTGGAAGAGGTCTTCGGCCAAGTGAGTACCTTTCAAAGATGGCGGTATTTATATTCTGATAGGAATGATCCCAAAGAAAAGCAAAAACTGATGATGCTGGAGAAAAGAGTGAAATGAAGGAGAAAAACCTTGACTATGCCAGATGATATGGGATCCAGCACACAAGTTGAAGAAAAGACTTTAGACAAGAGCCAGGATAGTTCAGTCACTGAAGAAGAGAAAGCAAAGTTTAAAAACAGGGAGAGGCAGGCTTGTGGTTTTGGAGTTGGAAAGATGAAGTAGGTCTTTTCTGATTGCTTCTATGTGCTGAGTGGAGTAAGAATCACAGTCGTAGCTTAGAATGAGGGGGAGAGGAGAGGCATTCGTTCTGATTTCCTGATATTTTTTCTTCCCGGGAACCTGGACTTCATAGGATGTGACCTGTGCAATTACACGGGACCCCACACCCAAAAGGCATCCACACTTGGCTTAATGCTCTGCTGTTGCACTCTTGAAATTCCTAATAATTTTTAAACAAGGAGCCTCATATTTTGATTTTGCACGGAGCTGCACAAATTATGTAGCTGTTGCTGTTGAAAGATTCTGAGACTTTGTCACAATTGTTCTAGAATTTCATAAAGTTTCTTGGTATGGGTCTTTTTCAACCATTGTACTGGATCACAACTGGCCTTTATCAAAACAGACATTAACATCCTTCGGGTCTATGAAACTTCCTTGAATTATTTCATTGATGATTATCTCCTTTCCTTTCCTCTTTCTGCAAATTCTATATTTCGAATATTGAACCTCTTGCCCCAACTCTAGCTTTCTTATCATTTCCTTCTCACTTTCTATGTCTTTGTCATTTTGTTCTACTTTCTGGGCAATTTTCTCAACTTAATATTCCAATCCAAATTCTGTTGAGTTTTTTTTTTATTCTGTCATGTATTTGGTTTGTTTTTACTTCTTAAGTTCGTGCATCTATAGCCTCCTGTTCTTGTTTCACAGATTCTGTGGAGTCTTCACTTTTTTAAATTGAGGTATATTTGACAAATAAAATTGTAAGATATTTAAAGTGTACAGCAGGTTGGTTTGTTATATGTATGTGTTGTGAAAGGATTCCACCTGCAGAATCCATCCAGAAAATGATATATTTTCTTCTCTTTCTAAGATTAACTATAGATTTTGGTTTTGTTTTCTTCTGCTGCTAGTGTTTTCTGTATCCTCTAGATTATGTGTGTTTGCTTGTTTTGTTTTCCATCTCCCATGTAAGAGACTCCTCTCAAATGTCTAGTGATTCTTAGTTTTCCATACATATTTAAAATAAGACAGTAAATATTATTTGGAAATTTCGTAGGCTTTGTGGAACTTACTGACTCTGGGCTTTGCTTCAGGGTGGTCATGGGATCCAGACATTTTTATTGTTCTTTGCTCTTGTGTCTGCTATTTTCCTCGGAGAGGAAATTTCCTAATTTCCCGCTTAGATATGTAAGGTTGGCCGCCACTGTTCTGGAGATCAGTGGAGAAAAAGGGGTAAGAATCTCACTCTTCAAAATATGGACTTTGTTTATTTTCCCTATTTTCAATATGATGTCTCATCCTTGCTTCTTCTTGAGTCCAGAGATTTTCTGGTTCAACAACTTTATTGACTAACTCTTCAATCTCATGCTATAGTAAGGGAGGGATAGTCACCTGGACACGTAAGTGAAGAGGAAGGGGGATCTAGGGAGATAAGTGCTCTTTTAATTTCATTTAACCCCTCAGTTATCCCTACTATCTTTCACATCCACCTTTAAGGTTACCAGTCTCTCCTTTTATAATGACAGCCTAAATTCTGTGGCATATATTGGCTTGATTTTTATAGACGTCTGTATTATTTTTCTAGGGGTGCCATAACAAAGTACCAAAAGTTGGGTGGCTTAACTGAACTTTATAGTCTCACAGTTCTGGAGGCCAGAAGTCCAAAGTCAAAGTGTCAACAGGGCCATTCTTTCTCTGAAGGTGCCAGAGAAGGATCTGTTCCATGCTTCTCTCCTAGATTCGGGTGGCCTCAGGCATCCCTTGGCTTATGGATGCATCATTCCAATCCTCCATCTTCAAATGACGTTCTCCCTGTATGGTTTCACACCATCCTCCCCCTCTGTATGTGTATGTCTCTGTATCCAAATTTCTCCTTTTTATAAAGACATCAGTCATACTGGGTTAGAGCCCGTCCTAACGATCTCATCTTAATTTGGTTAAATTTCCAAAGACCTTAATTCCAAATAGGATCACATTCAGAGGTACTAGGAGTTAGAACTTCAATATATCTTCTTTGGGGAGACATAATTCAACCGCTAACAGCCTCTCCCCCCACTTCTCTTAGGTTTTGGCTTTCTCCAGTCTGTTAAATGCAACATCGTTTCTATCCACTTTCCAGATCTCAAAATTTTGTTGCATATTTCTTATGCATTGTTACGTACTTTCCAGTTCTCTTTGTCCTTGTGAGTTTGTGTTTTTGTTATTTCTGTACTGTTTTGATAGGCAGTAGAGATAAATGTGTGTGCTCAATGCACATGTAACCAGAACAACAAAATTAATCTTTTTACGAGTTAGATCATATTACATCGTTAGCCAGCTCAAACCATCCAAAGGCTTCCCATGACACTTAGAATAAAATCCTAAATCCTTATCATAGTCCACAAGGATCAGGCACAGCTTAATCCTCCAAAGGCATCTCCTATCACTCTGCCCTCACATGCCCCACCCCAGCCAGGTAGCCTCCTTGCTGTTCTTCAAAATTGCCAAGCATGTTCTCACCTCAAGCACTTCAGATTTTCTCATTTCTCTTCCTTCAGATATTCACAAGGCTTACTCACTCAGCATTCAGACTTCTATTCAGAAGTTTCCTCCTGAGAAATAAACCTTCCTGAACAACTGTCTTAGTTTGGTTTCTTCCAAAACAGACTCTGAGACCAGGACTGGATGTAAAGAGTTTATTTGGGAGGTGATCCCTGAAGACAGAGTGAGGAAATCAGAAAGTAAGGTAAGGAAGACAAGAAAGCCAAGGAAGGATGTGTTGGTGAGTGGGTTCCGACCATGGGCACCTGGGGCTCAAAGTCACTGGAGAGCTCCTGAGAGACTATACGGAACACGCTTCAAAATTGTCATCAGCACCATCCCTCATTGATTAAGATTGTTTCTGGGAACATTAATCCCCAGCTTTTCCTCATTTACTGTCAGAGCAGGTACTTGGGGGTGCAGCACATATCAGGCTCCCAATAAACATTTATCGAATGAATAAATGGGATGTGTAGAATTTCTGGAGACACTGGATAAAATAAGAATAACAAAGAAATCATACAAGACTTTTAAAGCATATTAATGATTGTAAAAAACAAAGCAAAATACAAAATACTAGTGTTAGGATGTGCTTCTGTTTGTCCTTTTTTTTTTTTTTTTTTTTTTTTTTGAGGAATATTAGCCCTGAACTAACATCTGCCACCAATCCTGCTCTTTTTGCTGAGGAAAACTGCCCCTGAGCTAACATCTGTGCCCATCTTCCTCTACTTTATATGTGGGACGCCTACCACAGCATGGCTTGATAAGTGGAGTGTAGGTCCATGCCTGGGAACCAAACTGGCAAACCCCGGACCACCCAAGTGGAGTGCATGAACTTAACCGCTACACCACCAGGCTGGCCCGTGTTTTTCTTTTTTAAAAAAGATATATTTGTATAATATTGCTTATGGTACGAGTCCTCTGTAACAAGAAAACCTCAAAATACAGTGGCTTAAATAAGATACAAATTTTGTTTCTCTCTAAAATAACATCCAGATATTAGCAGTCCGGTACTGATGCGCCATCCTTGACATGATGTCACCCATCTCTGGAATCAAGGTAGCTGTTCCACTCTCTCCGTGCCCCAGCTGGCAAGAAGGGGGAACACACTAGGGGGAAATAGGCTCATTCCTTTTAAACACATACCCAGAAAAGGCACACATCATCTTTTACTCACATCCCATTGGCCAGAACATAGTGACACAGCCAAACTAATCCCAAGGGAGCCTGAAAGTGCAGTCTATAGCTGGGTGAGCCCAGCTGAACTTGGGAGTTTATTAGTAAAGGAAGAAAGGAGAGTGGGTTTTGGTGAACAACTGGCAGTCTCTCCCACAGACAAATGTGCTTACATGTGAACTGAATGTTTCTGGAAGAAGAAGAAGAATTTCTGGAGTGATGGAATGGAATCCCAGAAGCTAGGTTAGAGAATAGCTTACTCATTTGGTAAACCATTTTACATTGTTTAGAATAATTAGCATATATGTATATTACTGTAATGGCATTAAAAATTTATTCTCACTACTCTCAGATGAGTGATAAAAATATAGTTTTTTTGTTTTCCAGAAATAGTCATGAGTCTTTCTCCACTGAGTAGTAAAGGGATAAATTTTTAATTTTTTAATTATAGTATCTGTATTAGTCAGCTCAGGCTGCCATAGAAAAATACCATAGTCTGGGTGGCTTAAAAAACATAAATCAATTTTCTCATCATCCTGGAGGGCAGAAGTCTGACATCAGCATTCCAGCATGGTCAGGTTCTTGGGGGAGTTCTCTTTCTGGCTTGCAGATGGTCACCCTTTCTCTGTGCTCTCACATGGCAGAGACAGAAAACAAGCCAGAGTGTCTCTTCTTATAAGGACACTAATCCCATTATGAGAGTCCCATCTACACGACCTCATCTAAATTCAATTACCTCCCAAAGGTCCCATCTGCAAATACCATCACACTGAGGGTTAGGGCTCCAATACATGAATTTCGGTGGGGACACAACTCAGTCCATCGCAGTTTCCTTATCTCTCCTACTTTAAAGTGTCTGCTTCCTAACTCTGTTGTTTTTGTTTTGTTTTATTTGTTTAAAAGTCTATTCTTTCAAGTTGCCCCCACCCCCAGCACTTTTCCCCAAGTAGCATCGAGCTGTATGAATGGAGAGGGTTCACGTGCTCTCGGGGCATTGGGGAAAGTGGGAGGTCTTCAGTCATACTTCAGGAGTGCCTGCCCCTGTGGTGTGGTTGGTAAGAACCCATCTCTGGATGCTTTGCTGTCTGTTCCTGAGTCTACAGTTTGTAGAGAGGGAGGACACAGAGAGAGGAGTTAGAGGAATGATCAGGAGTGTGAAGCACACCCTGTTTGCCCATCCACACTGCTCCACCCCTTTACTCTGCTGGGGCTGCCTCAAGGGGGAGCAGGGCCTCCCTGCAGAGTGGTGGACACCCAGCAGACCACAAGAATGAGGCAAAAAAACCCTCTGCTCTCAATGCCCACTCACCAGAATAAATGCACCACGCCCTCAACTGATCTAACACTTCTCTCCAGGATTTTAGCCTAGAGAAGGGAGGTTGGGATATGTGTAACTCACAGCTATCTTACTCTCTTGCCTTTTCAAAATCTCCTGGGGACCAAATAGGCAGATTCAGGCTTTTCTCTTTCTTCAAATCCCTCTTCTACCCTAGAATAGCAAGCCTCATAGCCTAGCCATCATCATTAGAGGTAGTAAAATTTCAAAGCCAGGAAGAAACTCTGCAATCTAAGTCCCTCAGATCTGGTTCTTGATATTAAAGGAAATTAAGCAATTTGGAAAACTTTTTCCTTTCTCCACAAAACCTAGATTTCAAAGGTGTTTCAAGAATTTTCCTTGACAGACAAAAGTTGTGCCACTCTATTTTGTTTTTACTTTTTATTTAAAATTTGCAAAATTACACAAAGTAGAGAGAATACTAAAATGTATACATCACTCAGGTTCAGAAATTATGAAAATTTTGTGGTGGTGTTTTATCTATAACTGAACTTTTTCCTCTGTACTATTTTAAACAAATTCCAGATATCATATCATTTTTCTTTCCCTTTACATTCCTTTCGTAAGTCCAAATTCCACCAACTCCCCAAAAATAGCAAGTAGGTGCCATAGGCTAACCAGGAAAAAGTTTCGAGCATAAAAACGCACAGGAAAAAAATTACTGGAAAACTGGAGAATCACCAGATTAAAAGACCCATGGTTTTCATTGTTAAATGCTTTACATAAAAAAACTTTTGTTTCATCTTTAATAGTAGGCACTATTTTATGATTGTGTTCTTACTTTGGTTTAAAAACTTTCACTTAAACGTCTTTCATATTTTAGAACTTTATCATCCTTTCAGTGACCAATTTATAACTGACTCATGGTTAAACAAAAGTTTTTGAAAATTTAACTTTTCCTTTTGAATTTTCTCGTTTCAAAGTATAACGCTCATTATGTTATGATAGTAAGTAAAGTCAGAATGGAAATTATATGTGTACTGTGAGTATAATTATATTTTTTAAAAAATAGATATATAGGGAGAGAGTATAAACTAGGAAGCAAAATGGTGATGTGATTATATTTCTAGAATTGAACCAGAATTTTTCTTCCATTGAAGTTTCTAGATATTCTACAATGTAGCTATTGCACTTCTATATTATTTTTAAAATAGAAAACGTATAGATTATAAGGACTTTCATAATATAATTTCCTAATCACTTTGTTTTTAATTTCATCTGGTGTCTCATCAAATTACAAATTATTTCCAATGTTTACCCAGTTACACACTGTATACCAAGAGCTCCAGATGGCTTCTTACAACAAAGTTAAAGCAATCTTGTTTCTATTAAACACACTCCATGAAAAATCTCAAAAGATAAATGATGCAAATATATTTTGACAGGGAGACCAAACACTTTGGAATACTTAAATCTCGTATTTGCTCTCTGGGGTATGTGGGAAAGCTCTGCAACACTATTCGAACGGTGAGAAAACTGTTGAGTATACAAAGGGGATTCAACAGGGTATCAGGGAACCTGAGTTCTAACCTCTGCTCTGCTCTACATTGCTCTGCAATTTGTTGAGTTTTCTAACCTGTCTGAGCCTCAGTCATCATCTGTAAATCCTGAAGATTGCCAGCCTCTCTCACCTCAGTGCTGGCAGGCAAACAGCTAGACTGTATACCGTAATTTTCACATTATTGCTTGTGAATCACAATCCAAAGGCAACTGAAAGGGTCATTGTGGAAGGGGTCTGATTAGCAGCAATATTAAACAAGGCTAATTTAATTCTACAAGCTTGATGGAAATCAGAGTTTGAGAGAAAAACAGCAAGTTTATTGAAGAAGTGATAAGAGGAAAATAAGTTGGAAAATACTACAGAGTATTCAACAAAGGGCATGGAATTTTTCATAAACATTAGCTTTAATTAACCAAAAAGGTGTACAGTAATTATCTATTAGCAAGTTATTTTTGCCCAGATAATGTCTCCCCCTTCCTAAGGATTTGCAAATTAATTTTGCAAAATTCATGTATTCAAATAACTAATCTTTTGTAAAAATGATAATAATAATGCCTCAAAGTTTTTCTCAAGTCACTTAGAGTATTATAAAAAATCAAAAATTGTTGCTATTGTAATCAGATTGAGAATCAGTGTTTTAGAGCCTAAGCAGACATCTAGTACACTGTTGACGTGCTTTTACTAAAATGATACCCCTCATGGTGGTTTAAATTGGTGCGCTCTGCTCTCTTTTGCCAGCAATACATGTGCACGTAACCTTTTGGTCCGTAGATGCCACGTCTGTTTGCAAAGCTCTTGGGCCTGTTGTAGGTGCTCAGACCCCGTTTGTGGAATGGAATTAAACTAACTATACAGTCTTTGACTGCCCCTCAGTATACAGACAGGCTTGTGCGAGGAAAGCCACCCAGTTCCAAGGGGCCAGGAGAATTGCTGCTGTTTCTTGCAGACAATTATTTAAATGTCTAATACATTTCAAGTGGTACATAAATTACAAGGCAAGGAATTTACAAGTAACACAATTCATATAAAAGAAAAACAAAATAACACTGTAAAAAACTTTTTTCTTTGACTTTTAGGAATTAAACATTTCTCAAGGTGACCATAACCCAAACACTTACGTTATAAATATATCTTATTTCCCTAATTCTTAGGAACCTTAGAAATAACTTAAAAGTGAAGATATAACACATCTAAAGAGAGTGCTTTGCATTGCCTTTGTGGACCATTAAGCAACACAAGTTATTTTGTCAGCCAGCCAATATTTCAACCACCTCTGGCTTTCTTGGTATTTATCCAAATATTTGTTTTCTCACAAAATGTTCACTCCATAGACATGGTAGCTTTTAAACATTAAGTTCGTCTACCTTTGGACTTTGGGGCGTTAAGGTATTTCTACAATGTTTTGTATGAGAGGGAAAATATTCCATAGTGGTTGGTGTGTGTAATTATAATTAAAAGCTAGCATTTACTGAGCACTTATCACGTGCCAAGTGCTGACTTTTGCAGGTATTATTTCACTTAACCCTCACAGTAAGTAAGGAAATTGAGGTTTGGAGAAGTTAGGTAACTCACCCAAGGCCGTAGACCTAATTAGAAAGTAAGCAAGCAAGGCTTCAAATCCAGATCCGACTTAAGCACCCGGCTCTTAGCACTCACAATGCCATTAGTGCATTAGTGCAGGGGCAGTTCCTTAAATCTTGCAGCAAATGCGGTGTTTCAAGAACGCAATGAATGCTAGGACAGACTTTTCCAATTCTTCTACATATATTCATTATTTTACCTACGCCTAGAGTTATAACAAAAGGAGGAGGAGGAGGAAGATGAGGAGAATAGAAAGAGAGAAAAGGGGGAGCAAAAATAAATTTCATACCTTTCCCCCCTGGAAAATAAAAGTTAAATTCCAAAAATATATCATTTGGATCATATTAGTTGGTTCTTAAGCAATCATCTTTCAGCTCCAAACCCATTCATTTTTTTCTATATTTTGTAAAGCTGAGACTGGGACTCTAAAAATGCATTTCTCCTTTGTCAGCTAATTCCTGTTAAAATCTGCCAAATGGGTCTTCAGAAGGAAATTAGAAGGCAGGAGGAGGACTAATGTATATGAGAAAGAAACTATGTGGATAAGAGCAGAAGTCGATGGAATAGGGAAGATGCAGCAGAGAAATTCATTAAACACAAAACATGGTTCTTTAAAAATACGACTAAAATTTTCAAACCTTGGGCACAATTGATTTAAAAAAAAAAAAGAGAGAGAGAGAGATAGCACAAAAAATCTGAATTGAAAAAAGAGCACATAACCAAAGTTACAACAGAGATTTTAATAAAGGGGGAGGAGGGGGTTTCTGTCTCCAGGCATGAGAGACCAGGTGATTGAGCTCTTACAAGTGAACAAAAACTCTAACCACCAATGCAAAATGGACTAGAAACAAAGGGCAACTGTGAGTTTATCAGAATACGTGATAGGAAACTTCAAACATACGCAAAATAGAAAAATTATTATAATAAATCTTGGAGGAAGCTGGGACCCAGACATCTGAAGAGCGGGCACACTACAGCTGCTCATATTTCTGAGGCGGCACAATGAGGCTAGTTCTGGGAATATATTAAAAAGGTGGAAACCGGAACCAATTGCTGTTGCCAGGGTAAAAGGCCATTGTTAGAGTGAAGCTGACAACAGCCAGCTAATAGGAAGGAGCACACAAAAGTTAGAAAATATCAAAAATATATCATTCATAGTGATAATGAAAGCGTGTGACATTTGTATATAGCAGTGCACAGTCTTCTGAAGGCAATGTGGCAATGTGTATCCAGAACCATAAAAATGGTCATACCATTTGACATGGTAATCCATACTTTGCAGCTTATTTAAAGATCGGATTCAGAGATGTGCCCAAAAATTTATGTTCATGGTGGTTCACGACAGTATTAAAATTTAATTACACACACAAACATGTCCTATGCAGATAGGGTTCTCCTTTTCACCCTTGTCCTTTGAGCAGTTGCATAAGTAAATGATACCTACATAGAAAGTCTTTAGTCTAGCTCCTAATTAAACAATTCCAAAGACACTAAAACCTTCCCCCCAAAATCAGTCAAATAAAGTTAGATCACCATGGTCATTCCAAATGCAGGATAATAAAAAATATTTCCAGAGATTGGTCTAGCAATTTGTGAAATACAAATAGCCAATACTCATTTTAAGCAACCTAATAAAGCATAATTAATAATTAAGAAGATGAACAAATTCAGCAAAGTTGTAGGATACAAAATCAATAAATAATCTATTGCATTTCTATACACTAATAACAAACTATCAGAAAGAGAAATTAAGAAAACAACCCCATCTACAATTCCATCAAAAAGAATAAAATATGTAGGAATAAATTTAACAGAGATGAAAGACCTGTACACTGAAAATTATAAGACATTGGTGAAACATATTAAAGCAGATACAAATAAATGGAAAGATATTCTGTGCTCATGGGTTGGAAGAATAAATGTTGTTCAAATGTCCATACTACCCAAAGCAATCTACAGATTCAATGCAATCTGTATCAAAATTCTAATGGCATTTTTCACAGAAATAGAACAAACAATCCAAAAATTTGTATGGAACCACAAAAGACCCCAAATAACCAAAGCAATCTTGAGAAAAAAGAACAAAGCTAGAGGCATCGTGCTCCTTAATTTCAAACTATACTACAAACCTACAGTAATCAAACAGTACGGTATTGGTACAAAAACAGACACACAAATCAATGGAACAGAATCGAGAGCCCGGAAATGAACCCACACATATATGGTCAATTAATTTACAATAAAGGAGCCAAGAGTATACAATGGGGAAAGGACAGTCTCTTCAAAAAACGGTGTTAGGAAAACTGGACAGACACATGCAAACGAATGAAATTGGACCACTATCTTACACCATACACAAAAATTAAATCAAAATGGATCAAAGATTTGAATGTAAGACCTGAAACCAAAAATGTCCCAGAAGAAAACATACACAATAAGCTCCTTGATATTGATCTTGGTGATAATCTTTTGGATTTGTCGCCAAAAGCAAAGGCAACAAAAGCAAAAATAAACAAATGAGATGACATCAAACTAAAAGCCTTCTGCACAGTAAAGAAAACCATTAACAAGATAAAAAGGCAACCTATCAAATGGAGAAAAATATTTGCAGATAATATATCTGAGAAGGGATTAATATCCACAATATATAAAGAACTCATGCAACTCAATAGCAAAATCCCCAAACATTAAAAAGTGGGCAGGGGATCTGAGGAGACATTTTTCCAAAGAAGACATACAGATGGTCAACAGGTACATGGTAAGGTGCTCAACATCACTAATCATCAGGGAAGTGCAAATCAAACCACAGTGAGATATCACTTCACACATGATAGAATTCCTATTGTCAAAAAGACAAGAAATAAGTGCTGGTGCAGATGTGAAGAAAAGGGAAGCCTTGTGTACTGTTGGTGGGAGTGTAAATTGGTGCAGCCACTATAGAAAACAGTGTGCAGATTCCACAAAAAATTAAACATAGAAATACCATATGATCCAGCAATTCCACTTCTAAGCATTTATCCAAAGAAAACAAAAATGCTAGTTTGAAAAAATATATGCACTACCATGATCTTTGCAGCATTATTTATAACAGCCAAGATATGGAAACAACCTAAGTGTCTATTGATGGATGAATAGATAGAGAAGATATTGTAATAGATACAACAGAATACTACTAGCCATAAAAAAGAGTGAAATTTTGCCATTTCTGACAAGCCGGATGGACCTTGAGGGCATTATGCTAAGTGAAATAAGTCAGAGAAAGACAAATACCATATGATTTCACTTATATTTGGAATCTAGAAAACAAAACAAACAAAATGACAACAACAAAAAACCAAGCTCATAGATACAGAGAACAGATTGGTGGTTGCCAAAGGTGAGTGGGAAGGGGTAACAGCTGAGGGGAGTCAAAAGGTACAAACTCCCAGTTATAAAACAGATAAGTAATGTACAGCATGGTGACTATAGTTAATAATAGTCTATGGCATATTTGAAAGTTGCTAAGAGAGTAAATTTTAAAAGGTCTCATCACAAGAAAAAAATGTAACTATGTATGCTGATGGATGGTAACTAGACTTGTGGTGGTCACTTCACAATATATACATGTATCGCATCATTATGTTATTACACCTTAAACTAATACAATGTTATACGTCAATTATATCTCGATTTTTAAAAACCCAACTTTAAAAAAAAGAATAAATAAATATTTGTTCAATGAAAAAAATTAAGAGGGTAAAATTGGAAAAGAAGCAAGGAAAAGAAAATTCACAGCCACATAACATGGATCTTTGAAGGGTTAAATAAGAGTTAAACAAACATGGGGAAAAAAAGAGACTAAACTACACTTGGCTAAGTAGTCTGCCCAAATCTCCTCCGCCAGGAAGGCTTCCCAGACAACCTGTAACTGGGGTAACCACCCTGTCTGTGAGCTCCCGGCACCCCTGTGCTTTGCCCTCATTCATCGTGCTTACAGTACTCCATAAGGTGATGGTTTGTTTATTTCTCCTATTCCCCACCTGATGGTGTGATCCTTGAGATTGCACACTTTCTTTATTTCTGTGCCCCCGGAAACTGCCCAAAGACGGATTCAATAAATGTTGATTAAATGAATTGGAGATGGAAAAAGTAGGGAGAAAGGATATATTTTCATAAAAAGGCGACTGACTTGTAGACATGACAAAAAATTGTAGGGATAAATTCACATTCCTTTTAATAAAAAAAACCAAACAATTGCTATGTCTCCCAGGTTATGGACAAGTTAAGGCCTGTGCTGAGTTTCTTCCACTCACTTCTCCAGATGCATGTTACACCCTTCTCCACCCTGATCTGTATCAAGAGGCTGACCTGCATGAACTGTATCAACTGAATCCCTTGCCTTCTCCATCCCTGGGGCTTCTGTCAATGGGACCCCCTGGGTGGCAGGTGGGGGTTGGTTGGAGAATGAGGTGAAGACATTAATTTCCCAGGCCCCCTGCCTGCTGGTCACCAGGGATTGGCTGCATCTCTGTGTGGAAAGTTTCAGCTCTGCTCAGGCAGTCCTCTCCCTGAAGCTCCCCTCTTTGGGTTCTGGAATCTCTCCTTCCCCTGGCTTCTTGAGGCCTGAGAGGAGTATTGCCTCCCCATTTTGCTAGCCCCAGGATGGTTTGCTTTTCTAAACTCTTCCCATATCTTTGCAAGCAGTCGTTTTCTCAAGTCGCCTACTTTGAGCTGCCTTCTGATTCTTGCCAGGACCCTGACTATTCAAAGGCTACACACAATTCTGCAAAAGGTCTTGAAAAAGGGACAAATTCTGTGGTTGACATTAGAGTCCTCTAGTGGTTTTTCTGTTTGTTTTTTCAACCCAGAGATATAATAATGAATATCAAGGGGATCTTTTGAGACAGTGTTAATCAGCAGAAGAGTGCTAAAAGATTTACTGAGGGCAAGGGTTAATGCGCTGGGGAATTCTACTATAAATTATAGTTAGGAAAGAGGAGAAAGCAACCTATCAGCTATAATCCAGGAAAAGCATTATTATTACCAGCTTTCCCCATAGCAATGATGCAATTTCATCTTGAAATTCTAAAGAACAGTAAAATATTAAGAATCACTACAGAATAAGTTTCTCCATTATGCTATCCATATTTATATCCTATACTCCCAGTGCTTAGGACAGCACTTTGTACGTAGGAACTGAGAAGTGTTTAGTGAATGAGTTAATTAGGAAGAACACTGAAAACAAAGCAGAAAATGTCATCCTACACTTGCATAAAGGGGAAGATTCCACGCTGGAAATATTAAGTAGCATTCTGGTCATTACCTACCAATAAAAACATGGCAGACCTGAAGATGCACCCAGAAAATAATAAATATTCATGATAAATAAAAACGATTGGCATATAAATAGACTAAAATGATTAGACTGGTATAATAACATTAGATACCATTTGTTACCGTTCTGTTAAGTAGTTTACATATACTAGCTTCAATCCTCACATTCCTGTCCAGTGCAGGTGATCAAGGAAGGCTTCTAGGAGGAGGTGAAATCTATGTTGACTCAGAAAGAAGGAGCAGAAACCCTCCACGAAGATGAAAGGATGAAGAAAGGTCTAGGTACAATGCTACCATACACAAAATCACAGATGCACGAGAGAAAGATGCATTTCTGGAACTTCAGATGGAACTTCAGCAATGAAGAAAGAGTGAAGATTGGGGACTAGGTAGATCTTATCCTAAAGACCACAGGGAGCCATTATTTCTATGTAGAAATGTCATTATCTAATATTTGTTGTAGGCATGTGTAGGTAGCAGCAGTATAGAGACGATTGTTGCAAAGATTAAACTAAAGAATAAAGGTAACTAATAAGTGGACTCTGCAGCACTGTTCCGACACTAGTTCTTATTTTTCTCGGCTTGTTGCTGTACTGCTGCTTGTCCCCCCTCCACACACACACACATTGTACCAGTCCGCTTTCTCAAGTCCACCTATGGCTGTGTGACTGGCTGACTGTTCACTCTGTCAGGCAGACTCCCAGTGGCGTTCAGATCAACCACATCTTTTGAAGTTTTGTATCCTCTGTCCAATGCACTCCTCTGCAGCTCTCACTGGGACAAGAGTGCCACCTCGTGTTGCATCGCTGACTGTTCACAATCCTCAACAGGCTTTCTTTTCACTTGAACTACATGCAGATGAGGCCATGGAAGCTTCCTCCCAGGAGTAATTTGGAAAAGAAAATTGTTAACAAATGTTTTCCCAAATAGGACAGAAAGGGAGCCCCAGACCTTTTCAATACAGTAGCAGTGCTAACGCCTGGGTTTAATAGATGGGTTACTACGTGCTGAAAAATGCTTAGCCTATGGCCTCTGAATTCTTGCTATTACTGTTTTTAACAGATTTATAGAGTTTTAAATAACTTATGTTTAAAAATATGACTGAAAGTATGATCTAGGAGCTGAAACAGGTTGAGTAGAAACCTACCCCGCTCTCTCTCATAAAGGCCCATACTCAATAATAAGTTCTAAGAAGAGATTCCAAGAGGTTGTTTGAAAGTACATTCCTTGATGTCTGCAAAAGAGGCTGCAAGCCTTTGCAGGCAGACCAACTATTTAAACTATTTTAAAAGAATTATTGGAGAAAGAAGTTTCCTTAAATTCCTGGAGAAGGCCCATACATGGATTCTTTCTGCCTCCTCCTCCCCACACTTCTCCACAGGCAGTTTTGCTTTACTTTTCTCCTCTTCTGCCTTCATTTTTTCTCCTATTTGTTGAAAAAAGGTTTATTTCTATTTTCGTAATCAAAGTATGAGCCAGTATACTGTCACTGTACACACATAAGGAACATGGAATGCAAATTGACATTCTGTCCAAGAAAATAAACTCTACCTTTATTCAGCACTTTCCATATACTAACTCATTTAATCCTCACAAAAGTCCACTAATATAAGCATTATTGTTCCCATTTTAAGATGGGAAACTGAAGCTCAGAGAGGATTACACAAGTTCACACATCTAGGAAGCGGTGCAGTCATTTCAAATTCACCTGTGCCCATAACCATTATGATTTATTGCCTCTAACCATAAAACTCCAAATCATAACAATATACTAGTGCTAACCACCTCTCAAGCACAACCCAAAGATAAACAAATTGTGTGTAAATGTGAAAATTGATATAAATTTGGAAATAAGGTCATCATTCAAAACTTACTGCAAAGCTAAAGTAATCAAGACAATGTAGTACTGGCATAAGAATAGACATATAAATTAATTTAATAGAAGTGAGAGTCCAGACATAAACCCATACAACTATGGTCAACAGATTTTAGGCAAGTGTGCCAAGACCACTTGGTGGGGAAAGAATAGTCTTATCGTCAAATGGTACTGGGACATGCAAATAGCCACACGCAAAATAATGAGACTGGACCCTTACTGGGCTGGGGAAGATGAGAAGATGGAGGGGTGATGGCTAGAGGCTTTTTTCAGGGTAATGAAAATGTTCTAAAATTGATTGTGGTAATGGGTGCATTACTCTGTGAATATACTAAGAGCCCATGAATTGTACATTTTAAATGGGTGTTGTATAGCATATGAATTATATCTCAATAAAAACATTAAAAAAAATGCTAGTTGTATGTGATGGCCATTCAGGAGTATTTTGCCTTGAACAAAGCAGCAGAGAATCACGTGCTGATTCTGAGAGAATGTCCTAAGTCAGATGTGAATGTGAAAAACTGCAAATCTCTAAGCCTCACGTAGCTGCCCTTCAGAAATGTACTAAAGCCATTATTGGTTTCAAAAAATATGAGAGTTAAAGAGGAAACAAAGGAAAGTTACATAAAGTAGTGAAACTGCCGCAAAGGCTACCTTGATGATATTGAAGATACAAGTTCATGTGGATAAGTCATTGCCATTGACATTTAGAGCTTACTTTCAGATTCCCTTCACTATGCGAGCAAAGGGAAAAACGAACTAATATTCTTGTGTCACAAATGAAGTATTAGTAAGCTTAGAGACTTTTCAGCTTCTTTAATCAACTTTAAAATGACAGCAACAAATAGAGTCAAGAAGTCACGGTACTTCAGGAGAAGTCCTGCTTTTGAATTAACGTTTGGAAATCACGAATGGCTAAGGAATATTGCCATTTAGGGTAGACATGTAATACCTTAATAACGAAGAATTGCTTTTGAAAAATATTCACTTTTACTTGGAGTCATTCAGGGATTCAAGGCATAAATTTCAAGGAATATTCTGAGTAGATATATAGGTCAATTTCTTTCATATATATGTACGCATATGTAATCTATATAATCTATATATACACATAATCTTATGAAGGGAACAGAAGGGATCATGAAGGGAAGGAAAAGAAGGGCTGGGGGAGATGAGGAAATTGAGGAGTGATGGCTAGAGGATGCATATATATATATTAAGATACATATATGCATATCTATTAAATGAGTTTTCTATTAAATTTTAATTGGACACTATTGCCTTTTAAATTTTAAGTATGAACTGATATTCAATTATTGATGAATTTATATACTAATCATCTTTTTCTAGATTATGCTACAATAACAAAAATCCCAGTCTCTCAGGGGCTTATAACAAGAAAGATGTTGTTATTTTACTTGCCAGCTGGGGGTTAGCTGCATGTTCCACATTCTCTTCCCTGCATGATCCAGGTGAAAAAGCAGCCTCTGTGGAACTTTGTCATTGTGGCAGAGGGCAAAGAGACAGAGCAGAACCTAGGATGGCTCTTAGAGCTTCTCATCAGAAGTGGCACACATATCTTCTGTTTACATTCCATTGGCCAATGCATGTTGCCTGGTGATGCCTGATGTCACTGAGCTGGAAAGCACAATGTTCCTACAAGGAAGGGCACTGCTGGCCATGTGGCTAAGTCGGACATCATAGGATAGGGAATTATCAACCTCTCACAGGAAGAAGCAGCAAATATGTAAGAACTATAATCCACCACCACCACGAATCATAGACTCTGAAGGAAACCTGAAAGATCATCTCTTTCATCTCATTCAATCTCATCTGTGAATGAGATGTCAGAGGCCTAGAAAGAGAAAATAATTTACTTAGAGTTATATAACTAAGGCTCAAATCTCTGATATAGAGGTCCCCCCTTCCAGAAGAATTTACCTTTTTGCTTACATGACCAATCTATAAATGAAGAAAGAACAATTGGGTAGGCCAACTTGGCTATGAAACTGAAGAAAAGCAGATGTCAGCAGTAACTATTTTCAACCAGAAAATTCAAATTTATGCTGCTACCAATGAATATAATGTATATCCAACAGAGTAGGTAAATAGAAGAAAAATTATTTCTATTTATTTTTGGAAACACTACAAATCCGGTCTTAATTTGTTGTTTTAATGATAGATTTAAGAAAATTATGGAGAAAGAATACTGAAGATTAAACTTAAAAGTGTATCACGTCATACCACTTTGTGAGTTGCACAAAAAATTGGAGAAATATCCTTTCAGTATTTGAAAATCATTATCTGATTCAGTAAAAAAGTCACACACAATTGACAAACAAGTGAAGTTCCAACATCAGTCTTCGGTTTTTTTCCATCTTATTTGTTAAGGTAAATGAACATATCCACCAATGTCACGTTAGAACTACACATGGTCATCGGTTGCAGCTGTAGGACAGCTACAGATATAACAGTTTGGTAAAAATCAATGAAAGAATTCTGTGAAAATCAATTGGTTATATGAAATTTACAGTAAAGAGTATTACATATTTTATTATTATTTGTAAATTGTGTGCTATGCATCCTTTATGCTAATACACTTTATAATAAACTTATGTACATATATATGCATACTATTCTTTTCAGAGAGCTCATTGTTAAATATTTCCCAGGAAGCACTAGGAATACAGAAAGCTTCTGATATTCATCAAGGGCTTTTATATTCATACATTTAAGTACCTACAAAGTGTAAGGATCTGTTTCTAATTCTATGTCAAATACAAAGCTGTAGTCTCCTCAAGGAGTTAAAAATCCAGCAGAGGAAACAATTGGCATCAATATAACTATAATGCAAAGTAGTATGAGTAGCCAATAGGAAAGATAGTAATGAAGCAATGCTCTAGTGCACTTTTGTCAGAAACTTCAAATCTAGAATCAGGACAGATGTTTACATACATTTCTAGACACTAGAAAAGTTGTACTACAAACTAAGAATTAGTGCTTATCACAGTGCTTTGTGCATAGTAAATGATCAACATATGTCTCTTGAATTGTACTAAAGGTAAATGTGCCAGAAAAAATAAAATAAAATAAATACCTATAGAGGGAGAGAGATAGGGTTTAAGAAGAACCCACTGAGGCTTTAGGCAGAAAAGCAGCAAGGGGCATGTAAGGCAGATGATATTCCAACAGGCACACCTGGGGTAAGACAGACGGGGCAGCCAACTAGTCTGGAGGGACACATGTATGTGACATCCTCAGAAGTTCTGGGAACTGGGCTCCAGTTTGAACAGCCTCCTCAAAGAAATAGGGTTGAGGAGAGAGAAAGAGAGAGAAATCAACTTATCTAGCACCCCCATTTCAAGTCACCCTGGAAGATAAACTTCAGGCTTCTTCTCAGGGCTCTCAGTTTAATTTATGAGATTTCAGGGGGTCTTCCTGACTCTCCGCTTAGTATAGTCTCACCTCTTGCAGATACTTTTAAAACTCACAAATGGAGAATAGGATTTAAATGCAGATGGAAGGTTGAAATTCAAATTAGCTTCAGATTAAACGTAAGCAGACGGCAAATATGTGTCAATGATGGATTCTGAGATTTTTTCTGGTTTTGATAGAATGAATAGATAAAGAGGAGAAAGCTCAAAGAATCTGAAGAAGGGAAAAGATTGCAAAAAGAGAAATCTAGGAATAAGACAAAACTCTAAGTCTTCACTTCTTTGACCACAAAAAAACATTGTGGACTAAGATATGTTGTGACATAACTGCAATGATAGTTTAGATTTCGTAAAGGTCTTTTGTTTTTTATCATTTTTAAGCAGAGAAGGCAGCCTGGGAATTTAACTTAGGTGTCAAAATAAGTATTTGATTTCACTTCCTTGATTTCCACATCAGAATGATGCAACTATTGTTTTATTTTACAATGTGGCACATAGAAATAAGATGCCATAATACCTAGAGTCTACTGCATTTGAAAGATTAACTTACGTAAACAACAGAATTTCTTAACTCATTAAAATCAATAATAGGGGCCAGCCCCGTGGCCTAGTGGTTGAGTTTGACACACTCTGTTTCGGCAGCCCACGTTCATGGGTTCAGATCTCAGGCACAGACCTACATCACTCGTCAGCCATGCTGTGGTAGTGACCCATATATAAAGTGGAGGAAGACTGGCACAGATGTTAGCTCAGGGATAATCTTCCTCAAGCAAAAAAAAAAAAAAAAGAGGAAGATTGGCAACAGATGTTAGCTTGGGGTTAATCTTTCTCGGCAAAAATAAATAAATAAATAATAAAAATGGCTTTGACAGTTTAAAAAACAAAAAAGTACAGTACCATATATTAAAACATGTAGGAGGCACCCAAAGTGTATCTAGAGAAAAATTTAACTGCATTTATCAGGAGTGTGGGAGGGGAAGAGCGGGAATTAAATTTATCAAGTAAGTATTTAAATTAGAGAAAGAAAAGAGAAAACCCAAAAAAGTAGCTCCAGGAAGGAAATAATAAAGTTATATCTAGAATCTGAAGAAATGTCAAAGAAACAATAAAAAGGAATAGAAAATCTGAAAGTTTATTATTTGAAAAGGGTAATAAAATAAAGTTTTTAGCAATCAAAGGAAAAAAGATAAAAGAAATCACAAAAACAATATTAGAAATGAATAAAGAGGAAATTCTTAAAAATTATAAAGTAATAGTTCAAGTTTTTGCCAATACTTTTTATATATCTTATATTTCAATAGATGGTACATTCACGTGATTCTAAATTCAAATACTCCAAGTGCATGTGGTAAAAATTCTCTCTCCCATCACATCCTCCAACTACCCAGCATCTCTCCCAAAGGCATCCTAACATTCATCATTTACTTGTGAATGCTTCCAAAGACATTTTATTCATTTACAAATTAATACAAATATGACGTCTCTTACCCCTATTCTCACACATAAAATAAATTTAACTGGTAGATTTAAAAGATTCTCTCTGACAAAATTTACAGGTATATTTCACAAAACCTTCCAGAAACAGATCATTCCTGTCTTATACAAGTTGTTTCAGATCATAGAAAACGAGGGAGTGTTATGCACGAACACCAATGTGGATTGGCTCATTCAATACCTATTCCACCTCCTTAAAACAGGCAGAAACCATGTAAAACACTGCATTTCCCAGAATCCCTCTTGCTCAGATTCCAGGTATGATTTAGGCTCTGCTGTGCAGCTAAACTCATCAAGCTTTCATTTGGAAGTGAATCATATTGGGAGGGAGGCAGGGGGCAGGACACCCAGTATGCTGCAGTGGATTGTGACAAACTCAGTGTGGTTCCTCAGCTGACAGCAGCGCCCTGACTGCAGGTGGCTTCCTGATTAGCAGAGGTGACGTGATTCTGGGGCTGGAAATAGAGAAGCTTCGGTATCCTGACTGACAGGTAACTTCCTGATTCAGTGGCTTTCTAATCATGGCAGAGATGGCAGCTTCTTAATTTTTCAAATTCTTGATTGCAGCACTGGCAGTATTACCTTGATGACCAAGTTCTGCAGTATGGATTTGGGTGTAGTTCCTGGAAATTCAGATAAAAGTCTCTTTTTCAGCTCCAGCAATGTATCTCTAAGTATGACATTTAACATCCTATATAATACATCCCTTTTCAAGCAGTGGGGAACTTCTTGTCTTAAACTGAACCCTGACTCATATACTACCCAATTAATCTTAAAACCAAAACTGAACAAGGACAATATAAGAATGGAAAAATTATATGTGAATGTCATTGATAAATATAGATGCAAAATCCTAAATAAAAAGTTAACAAATCACATCCAGCGCTGAAGAGATAGAAATAGAGATGACCAAGAAGGGTTTATTCTAGGAACTCCAAAACGGTTCAACCTGAGAAAACCAATTGATATGATTCATCACACTGATAGATTAAAAGAATAACTTACTATTATTTCAACTCATTAAAAATGCATTAGACAAAGTCAATATACTTTCATGATTATAAAAAAAAATAGCAAACCAAGAATAGAAGACAATGTGTTTAACTAAAGGTCATTTTTTAAAAATCTTCCACAAACATCATACTTAATGACAAAAAACTAGAAATATTATCTTTTGAATCATAATACACAGATGCCAACTAACGCCCCTGCTTTTCAACAATATACTGGAGCTCTCAGACAATAAAATCAGAAAAGAAATAAGAATTATAAAAGTTATAGAGAAAGAAGGATTTTATCCCTATTCTTTGCCTTCAGTGTGTAGCAACAAGCCTATCACTCTTCATAAATAGAATCTATCACCCTGCCAACACCAGAACCTCCTTTTTTGGTTTGTCCAGTGGCATGAATTGCCTATTGGCTGTGTCCACTTTCAATTCAATTAAACTTTATTCTTGTTCCCTGGTGGAACAATTTATTTTAGTAAAATAAACCAGTAAAAACTAGTGTTCTGAAGACAGGATGCAAAAAACTTATAAGTAGGGCATTAGGTGTAATTTTGTCCACTACTTATAGGCGTTGCTCCCCAACTCCATGCATGCTGCCTAGGAGAAAAACTTCACCACATACTGGTTGCTTGTTCCAAGCATATAATGCATCATACAAGACAGCATGCTGACCTCTCAAGATATTGCATTCCCCTGCCTAGCACTATAAGTTAGTCTTCAGTAGTACATTCTGACAACCTATTGGGCAGGAGGTAAAGGATAAACAGTAAACCATAAAATCAGTTCCTTGGCAACAGTGCTGTGTGGGATACAGCGACTATAAATAAGACAGTCATAAACTCCATACAATAGTGGTGCTAACAAAAGCATGGCAGGCAGAGAAACTCCATCTATATCCTTTTTAGCTACCTACTCTCCACCTACTCTACTCCAGTTTATGGCACTGTGGCAGAAAGACTCTAGGGGTGGCCCTCATGGTCCCCACCTCCTGGTATTCATGCCCTTTTATAATCCCCTCTCCTTGAGTGTGGGAAGGACCTGTTACTTGATTCTAACCAAGACTATAGTTATGGGATGTCACTTCTCTAATTACATTACATTATATGTCAAAAAGTGATGGATATCATTCTCGTGCTAACATTACGTTATAAAAGACTCCCTCTTAACTCACTGGAGCTAAAGATTCTTCTTGCAGGTAGCATTGGTATATAATTTGCAGGGCTCAGTGCAAAAGCAAAATGTGAGACCCCCTTGTTCAAAAATCATTAAGAATTTAAAAACCATACATAGCCTCGACTCCTGCAGAATGGCCATTTTATTCATGAGACTATTGAAAAAGCAATCATGTGGGCATAGAAAGAGGTTGACTGACAGTTAAAGGAATCATCATTTTGTCCATCTGATTATTAAGAGACTCTTCTATGGTAAAGCCCTTTCGATGAGCATTCATTTGGGACAATGTTCTCATATTTGGAGTCCATTAAAAGAGGTCTATCCATGTGTTTTATTTCTCAAACCCCTTGTCTCTAACATTCCATTCTTCTTCCTTCCAGTTCCATTAGCTAATGACCATGAGTGAGTGTAGATTCATGACTCAGTCCATACCTTCCATGAAAACTGGAAAATTACCTGAAGTTCTCAAAATTCCACCCATTAGGATGAATTCCTTCTTATGATCCTTAAGGGCCAGCCCCGAGTGTGGTTGTAAGGAAGTAGCAGTTCACTTCCACTCGGTACCAACAAGTCATATAGACAAATCTGTTAACCAGAGTCAAATATTTAGGTAATAAGGAGTTCCTCATGAGGGCTTAAGTGAGGTTAGGGGAGAAATGACAGTGTGGCAGAAGTAACATACTCAGAATGGGAGTCATCTGCATGTGCAAATTATTTGTGCCTCTAGATAGTCTCAGGCCCAGTTCCATATATACTACTTCCCATTTGATGATGGAATACTGCTGGACATGACCAACTTTTTGTTTATTTTTATTTGATAGCATGTTGTTCATCACAGGCAACTCTAATCAAGTAGTTATTTGGTCTCATAGTCCAGAATTTACTGTGTACCATTACGGTAATCATGCCAATTTGTCTCTATTGATTAAGTGTTTCTAATTAGCTTCTGCCAACCTAGAATCTTCTCATCCTCACTGAAATGAAGGAAGTCCATAAGATGCTGGCATTCTCTTCACCAATGTATTTCTCAAGGACTTGGTGAAGAGATTGTCTTCTGGACCAAATTGAGGAATACAGTTAGGAGTGACAAGAGCAGAATGCATACAACAAATTAATCTAACATTTCTACCTCTCAAATCTTTTAATTCTTTTCCCTTTTTTCTTGATGGTATGTTAATTTTTTTTAGTATGAGCTATTGTCTAGATTTAAGTCAACCAAAAAAGAAAACAGTTAAAACCACTCCAAGATGTTTAAGCTAGTACACTAGAAATCAAATTTCTGATAAAGGTACTCACTTAAGTAAATTCAGTTAAATCTTAAATTATAATCTTCCTTTTTATTGGTCTAGGATGCTGAGATTCCATTATCATATGTATTGGTCAGATTTATTTTAGCTAATTTTCAGTCTATGCCCTAAGTTAAAAATATGAAAATGTCATTCCTTTTTCTTTTTTTCAACTGTTCAGGATATTTAGAAACAACACTCTCAGCCTACTCTTGGTTTTTATCTATACCAGTCAGCATTTTCAGTTGGAAACAAAAAATAACCAAGTTCAACTGACTTAAGCAAAATAGGAAATCATTAAAAGGATTAGAGACAGTGCTTTGCACCAAAAACAATGCCAAAAATCACACTATGGAAGTGGTCTAAAGAGAACCCTACTATGGCTTCCACCAATCATCAGTTGTTGCAGCCTACATTGCAAACAGAGTTGGCTCTGCATACTAAATGCCACCAATAGCATGGGTACAACTATTGCTACAAGATTTAATCTTCTTGCAATGATGTACACAGCTGTCTAGAGTTCCTCTCATTTGATGTTTTGGCTCCTAATTCCAAGTACAGAGCCAAGATCCCATATCCACATGCTAGGTGCACGGGAAACTGAGAAAGCAAGTATTTGACATTTTCACTGTTTGTAGTGGAAAGTACACTCTGCCTCCCACCACATCCATAAAATGGGAAATTCCCAAAGCACAGGCAGGCAAATTAGGTGATAAGCAGGCAAAGTGAATGACAAATGTCAACTATAATTGAAATTATATGTACTGTATGTACTCTATGATTCACAAATCTGCTACTAGAGCTTCTAAAGAAATTCTCCTGTACATACAAGACAGGAACAAGGATGTTTTTTGAAACATTGTATGTAATAGCAAAAATGTGAAAAGAACTCATATGCCATTGTAGAGGATTAGATGAATAAGTTGTGATATTTTAATATCATGTCATTTTTTTTATTCAGATATTGAGAGTACTGTCAGACACAATGCTAAGCACTCTGGACAGAGACTGGGGTGGGATGGGGAAAGGGTTACAAATTTGAATTTAAAGAAGACTGCCTTTGAGAGGGTCCCATTGGAGTGGAAGAACAGACTTATAAGTATATCACTAGGACATATGTAGTGTACCAAAGGCTCAAATGGACCATGTGTATGGTGCTGTGATGGTGCAGTTAGAGGGATCTAACTGCCTGCATTAGTGTGAGAGGTATCACAGAGAAAAAGATATATATGTAAATTAGACCTTAAATACATATAAGAATATATGATGTAAAGGAGGAGAGGTGCATTCTAGGCAGCACAAATTTTATTTGTAAAATCACTAAAGTTTGTTATAGCACAATGTTTTTCTGAAAGTGCTTTTAAGGTGTTTGCTATGCTTGATATTAAACAAACAAACAAGCATACAGTACTTGGTGGCAGTATTGTGGCATGAAGAAAAACCTCCCGGAAGAAATTTTAAGTTTCATAAGAACTCATCTTCAACTTCAAACTAAAGCAAAACTTAAAGTAAACAAATATAAAAAGCACATAACACTCAAATTTTTGTCCACTTAAATCTCTGCCATAGTTATATTACATCATTGAAAAACTTTCCTACAAATAAAGCAATTATAATTTGGCTAACCAAAGATAAATAATTCATTCACAGGAAACCAATCAGTCATAAAAGTGACATGAACAAAGTGGACAACCTAGAAGAAATGGATAAGTTCTTAGAAACATACAAATTACCAAAACTGAATCATGAAGAAACAGATAATCTGAACAGACCAATTAATAGTAAGGAGATTGAATCAGTAATCAAAACCTCCTGACAAAAAAAGTCCAGGGAGAGACAGCTTCACTGGTGAATTCTACCAAACGTTTAAAGGAGGACTAATGTCAATTCTACCCAAACTCTTTCAAAAAATAGAAGAGGAAGGAGGACTTCCAAATTCATTTTATGAGGCCAGCATTACTTTGATACTAAAACTACTCACTACAAGAAAAGAAAACTACAGGCCAGCATCCCTGATGAACATAGAAGCAAAAATCTCCAACTAAATATTAGCGAATTGAATTCAACAGGACATTAAAAGGACCATACACCATGATCAAGTGGGTTTTTTTTTCCTGGAATGCAAGGAAGTTTCAACATGTGCAAATCAATCAATGTGATACACCACATTAACAAAAATGAAGGATAAAACTCATATGATCATATCTTTTGGAGCAGAAAAAGCATTCGACAAAATTCAAGATCCATTCATGATAAAAAAAAAAAAACTATCAACAAATTAAGTATAAAGGGAACATACCTTAACATAATAAAGGTCGTATGTGACAAGCCAACAACTAATGTCATACTCAACAGTGAAAAGCTGAAAGCTTTTCCTCTAAGCTCAGGAACAAGGCAAGAATGCCCACTCTCACCACTGTTATTCAACATAGTACTGGAAGTCCTGGTCAGAGCAATTAGGCACAAAAAGAAAAGTCATCCATTTTGAAAAGGAAGAAGTAAAACTGTTTCTATTTGCAGATAACATGATATTATATTTAGAAAACCCTAAAGACTTTACCAAAAAACTATTAAAACTAATTAACAAATTCAGTAGAGTTGCAGGATACATAATTAATATACAAAAATCAGATGCTTTTCTATACACTAACAACTAACTATCAGAACGAGAAATTAAGAAAACAATCCGATTTAAAATTGCATCAAAAAGAATAAAATACCTAGGAATAAATTTAAGCAAGGAGGTGAAAGATCTGTACATTGAAAACTATAAGACATTGATAAAAGAAATTGAACACACAAACAAACGAAAAGATAGTCAGTGTTCATAGACTGAAAGAATTAATATTGTTAAAATGTCCATACTACTCAAAGAAACCTGCAGATTCAATGCAATCGCTATCAAAATTCCAATGGCATTTTTCACAGAAATAGAAAAAAACTATCCTAAAATTTGTGTGAAACCATAAAAGACTCCAAATAACAAAGCAATCTTGAGAAAGAAGAACAAAGCTGCAGCCATCACACTTCCTGATTTCAAACTATATTACAAAGCTATAGTAATCAAAACAGTACGGTATTGACATAAAAACAGACACATAGATTAATGGAACAGAATAGAGATCCCAGGGATAAAACCACATAGACCCAGAAATAGACTTACATTGACATATATGATCAATTAATTTAGGGCAAAGGAGCCAAGAATATACAATGGGGAAAGGACAGTCTCTTCAATAAATGGTGTTGAGAAAAGCCACATGCAGAAGAATGAAATTGTACCTCATCTTACACCATACACAAAAATTAACTCCAAATGGATTAAAGACTTGAAGATAAGACCTGAAACCATAAAACTCTTAGATAAAACACAGAGAGTAAGTTACTTGACTGTGGTCTTGGCAATTATTTTTTTGGATTGGACACTAAAGGTAAAGGCAAAAAGAGCAAAAATAAACAAGCAGGATTATATCAAACTAAAAAGTTTCTGTACAGCAAATGAAACCATCAACAAAATGAAAAAACGACTTACAGAATGGGAGAAAATACTTGCAAATCATATGTCTGATAAGGGGCTAATATCCACAGTATATAAAGAATTCATGCAATTCAATAGCAAAACCCCAAACAATCTAATCTAAAAATGGGCAGAGGAACTGAGTAGATATTTTTCCAAAGAAGAAATGGCCAACAGCTACATGAAAAGATGCTCAACATCACTAATTAGCAAGGAAATGCGAACCAAAACCACAATGAGATATCACCTCACAACTGTTAGAATGGCTATCATCAAAAAGCCAAGAGATAAGTGTTGGCGAGGATGTGGAGAAAAGAGAATCCTTGTGCACTGTTGATGAGAATGTAATCAGTGCAGCCACCATGGGAAACAGTATGGAAGTTCCTCAAGAAATTAAAAATAGAGCTACCATATGATCTAGCAATTCCACTTTTGAGTATATATCCAAAAGAAATAAAAACAGAATATCAAAGAGATATCTGGACTCCCGTGTTCATTGCAGCATTATTCACAATAGCCAAGATATGGAAACAACCTAAGTGTCCATCAACAAACGAATGAATAAAGAAAATGTGCTATGTATATACAATGGAATATTATTCAGTCATGAGAAAGAGGGAAATCCCGACATTTGTCATAATTTAGATGGACCTTGAGGGCATTATGCTAAGTGAAAGAAGCTAGACAGAGAAAGAAAACTACCGCGTGGAATAAAAAAAACAATCAAACTCAAAGAAACAGAGTAGAAAAGTGGTTGCCCAGGGCTGAGGAGTGGGGCAAATGGAGAGAGTTTGGTAAAAGGGTATGTACTGTCAGCTATAAGATGAGTAAGGTCTGAGGATCTAATGTAAAACATGGTGACTATAGTTGATAACACTGTATTGTATGATTGAAATTTGCCAAGAGAGTAGAACTGAAATGTTCTCACCAAACAAACAAACAAACAAATAAATAAAATGTGAGGTGATGGATGCGTTAATTCACTAGATGAGGGCATCCTTTTCCAATGTAGTCACACATCAAATCACCATGACGTACACTTTAAATATCTTACAATTTTATTCATCAATTATACTTCAATAAAGCCAAATTTTTAAAATAAAATAATAAATTGAGTTACTTTCCCACCTTAAGCAATAAAAACTTTTGAAAATGTTGCCATCTAGTGGCATCAAACTTTGAAAAAAAATAATAACTCTAGTAAATCATTCAATCATGTTTCCTAGGAAAAGTTTCCTTAGCAGTTTTCAAATAAACAAATGTTACACTTGTGCCTCTGTTTTAAGAGAAGGCACTCTGGATTTAGGCTATTGGGTTTTAAAATTTGGCTTCATCGTTCACTAGTTGAATGACCACAGGTAAGTTGCTTAATCTCTCTGTAAAATGCACATAATAATAGCACCTACCTCCCAGAGTTATTAAGAAGAAGTGATGAGAAACTTCATATAAAGTTGTTTAGCACAGTATTTGGCTCATAGTATATATCCAAGAAGTAATGCCTCTTATATTACTTGATGAGGAAAGAGTTACAATCTTTGGGCTGTCAGTGGGATTGCAGTTTGAGTGATATAGTACTTAAAGTTATGGCACTTTATATTGCCAATTCTGGTTAGAGTATGGATATTCAGCTATGTGCTGCATAACCACCTTTCAGTCAATGACAGACCTCATATACGATGGTAGTCCCATAAGTACATAGTACCATATAGTCTAGGTGTTTAGTAGGCTAAATACCACCTAGGTTTGAGTAAGTACTGTTGGGGAGGAAGAAATTTTTCTCTACCCTTCTAGGTTCTTCTGGCTGGTCCCAGAATTAAATTGCTTCAGACAGATTAACAGGAGAAAAACAAACAAAAATTTAATAACATGCATACATGGGAGAAACACAAGAAAAATCAAGTAACTCATCAAAATGGCCAAACCCTTCAGCTTAAATTCCATCCTCAGCTAAAGACAAAAGAAGATGTTGGGGGTGGGGAGAGCCAGGGACTTCAAAGGGAAGGAAGGTAATTCACAGATAGATGAAAATGAGCAAACATTTGCAAAAAGTGTTTCACCACACAGAAACATAAGAACACAGAGGAGAGCCCAACAACAGACTTTTCTAGATTCCTCCCTATCTACCACCTAATTCATGTTTTGCTAAGGTGATAGCTTGCTTCCTGAGACAGGTTTTTTAATCTGAATTCTTTTAGGCAGTTAAGGGGGAGGTAACAAGAAAAATTTTTGAGTCTTGTTCCTTAAAAATAATCAGTCTAAAATAATCCTCATGTTAAAGAAATACATTTTGGGGTAGCAAATTTTGTTCCCCTTCAGTACATTCTATGATGTTCACACAATGACAACAATGCATTTCTCAGAATTTATCCCCATCATTAAGTGATGCAGGACTGTAATACTAATGAATATAACACAGCGAAAGTGCTGGGAGTCACTTCTGAAATTAGGTTACAAAGAGATTATAGCTTTCATATTGCATATTCTTTCTTCTCTCTTGCTAACTCACTGTGATGGAATCCAGCTGCCCTCTGGAGGCCCACTTGGCAACAAACAGAGGGAGACTACTGGCCAACAGCCAGTGAGGAACTGAAGGCTTCAGTCCAACAGCCCATGAGGAACTAAATTCTGCCAGCAGTGAATAAGTGAGCTCAGAAGCAGATCGTCTCTCAGTTGAGGCTTCCGATGAGACTGTAGCCCCAGACAACACCTTCATTACAACACCTTCATTACAACAATTCTTTGAGGCAGAGGCATCTAGATAAGCCATTCCCTGGATTCCTGATCCACAGAAACTGTGAGATAACAATGTTTGGTATTTTAAGCCACTAAGTTGTGGGATAATTTGTTATACAGCAATAGATAATCAATACAGTTGCTCAGGATCCCTAAATTACAACCTATGGATCAAGTCTGGTCCAGGCCTGCCATTGTAGGGCCCTTGAGATAAGAATGGTCTTTACATTTAAGAGTTTTATATTTAATGAAAGAAAAAGAGGAATATGTAACA
Organism: Equus quagga; assembly: GCF_021613505.1. Taxonomy (NCBI): domain Eukaryota; kingdom Metazoa; phylum Chordata; class Mammalia; order Perissodactyla; family Equidae; genus Equus; species Equus quagga. The sequence goes on from NC_060269.1 coordinate 98,352,110, forward strand.
AAGACCCATGGCCCACAAAGCCTAAATATTAACTATCCAGCTTTTTACAGAAAAAGTTGGCCAACCCCTGCAGTAAATAATATGACCAATAACTGAATCAAGATTCAAAATGATTACCTTAACTGACTAGAATAAAGAAGTAATGTAAATGAGATACAATTCAGCAGGCATTGATAAAAACTTCTGCCCTTAAGTTCAAAAATTCAATTTAGGAAATATTGGACAATGATCATGTAAAAAGGATTAGAGGATTTTAGTGGAGGCCCGGCTCACAAAAAGCTAAAATATAATCTGGATGCTTTAAAAAAAAGCTAATATAATCCAAGATTTCATTAACATAATACAAGCCCAGTTCATAGTGAAATATAACCTCAAGACTACATTAGTCAGACCACATGTAGAGTATTTTAACATGGATTATTTAAAAACTTTTAGAGACAACGGAAAAGGCTTTTGTATTTATTTCAATGCAAAAGCCTTTTAAGTTTATTTCCTTAACTAATTTCAAGACACATTTTTTAAAAATCAACATTATAGGTAGAACCCCTAGTATCCAAAGTTAGCATTTTAGCTGTATTAATTTCTCTTCACTTTTTTTTCCTTGATTCTTCTTTTGATGTCTATTTGTATTTTACAATTATTTATACGTTTCTTCCTGGGTTTTTTTTCCACGTATACCCAAAGAAGTAGAAGGGAAGGGAAAGACACCCAAGGACGTACCTGTGTTTGACTGTGGAGGTGGGAGGTGGTTGGTGTATTCAAGAGTATGGTGTGCTATGTATTTTCTATAACCTCCTGAAATTGGGTCTATCTCTGTCTACCTATGTTTGCACATGCTGTACACATCTATGCCTACAAATGTATCTCCGAGCTTTGAGGTAAAAGTCACTGCCGATCTAGAAATAAATAAAAAGCAGATAATTTTAAACTCTAATTTCACATTTATGCCTGTCATGAATTAGAAGCATAGAGACTAACAAACATGTTTCAACTTACTTGAGTTCAACATATTTTGAAGACTTGACTGGAGATATGATGTACCCAAAGATGCAATTTGCTCCATTCATTTCTTACTTACGATAAAATCTACTCTCTCCTTGCTTTTCTAGAAAGCTACCACAGTTTAACTGTATAGTCCATGACTCCTTGTTTACTACTATCCCTGAGAAATTGTTCTGAATGTGGTAAGCAGTGACTGACTCAGATGCAGTGGCTTCTTTAGCTTCCACACCAGCAGGAGGAGGACAATCAAGGAGGACTGGTGATAAAAATAGCCTTTGATGCTGAACCCTGAAAAGCAGAACTGTGGAGTCATAAGCAAATTTCCTCTTGGAAGAGTATTCTCCCTCAAAATGAGTAAACAGTGACTGCTATTTTCACACTCTGGGGGGGGGGGGGGGGGGGGGGGATGCAGACTTTCACTAACCTGACTCAGTGGTAAAAAGACAGAAGAGAGATTAAAACAAAAGAGGAAACACACAAAGGAAAGGAGAGAATTGGAGCAATAACACTTCTGCTTATATTAAATCACTTTTTGAATGAAATTACTTAAATACTTAAGGTTAAAATTTAAATCTCGAAGCTATATTTGGGCAATGCTCATGTTTTACTTTATTTTGCTGTACAAGTCCAATGCCCTCAACAATAATCTTCATTTAATATTTAAGTCATAGATCATGATACTCTATAAAAACCTTTAACTGCTAAAGGGGTAAATGGAAATCACTATTATGTTAGGCTTCTAAATTATGAGTTCCTCCCTAAAAAAATTATTTCTTATAAATTTTAATTTGTGAGAAACTAGGAGATGCAAAAAAAATTCTTTTAAGTTATTTTAATAACTTAGGAAAAAGGAAGAGAAAACCAGGAATGAAGTAAAACATTAAATTACCAATAAAGAAGTAGACCTGCTTATTAAAAAGGAAATTTCAAGCATATATGGCCAGGCTTTCTATTTATACATTTATTACAATGTAATTTACCAGAAATTATTCAAAGTCTTTAATATGTTTAGAAGATGACTCTTAATGCTCAATATGCTTTCACTTGACTGAAAATTGAAAAGCCACATGTCGAGAAAATATTTGTTTTGGTATGCAATATATAGTTATGTAGCTATTGCACCTTCATTTTGAATTTGAGGTTTCTTTTTTTTTTTCCTGGAAGATTGGCCCTGGGCTGACATCTGTTGCCAATCTTTCTCTTTTCTTTTTTTTCTCCCCAAAGCCCCAGGACATAGTTGTACATCCTAGTTGTAGGTCCTTCTGGTTCCTCTATGTGGGATGCTGCCAGAGCATGGCTTGAGGAGTGGTGTATAGGTCCCAGCCCAGAACCCAAACCAATGAACCTGGGCCACCGAAGCGGAGCCTGTGAGCTTAACCGCTATGCCACCAGACCAGCCCCTGAATTTGAGTTTTCTCTGTTACCATGTATTGACCATAACAGATTCATAGGTCAGTTAGAAATGAAAATGCCTCTAAAATTGGTATGGCTTAATATTTATAATTATCATTAAATATGCTATTATTTATAGTATTAAATATCATTATTATAGTAAAACTTTATACCCATATAATGCATTCCTTTATTTTTCTTCTGATTTTTATGAAGTAAACAAACAAAATGACAGTAAAAGAAAAGAAATATTGTTGACATGCTCCCTAACACAGTCACTGTTTCTTTCCCTTGTTCCCTTATTTTTGTGCCCATATTCACGTATATTTTAAATTATTGCTTTCTTGATAGACAAAATGTTCTGCTTTAACTTTTTCACTTAAAATTATATCAAAACTGTTTTTCTACTTGCTGTACAGGTTCATAACTACCATCTTAATGTGTAGATACACAAAGACTATGAAATGATGTAGTGTATCACCTGTGGAAGGCCAGGTGACTAGTCATGTCCACAAGGTGCCACTTACCTGAGTAAATTCTTCAGTCTCCTCATTTACAGACTAGGACACCTAATTTGTTCCCTGTCCCCGAATTGATTGAACATGGGGATATCAATTCATTCTAACAAACCTCCAGGAGACTGACATATGGTGAAACTAAAATAGCAATTTATCAATTTACAGTGAGAAGTAAAGAGGTAAAGATACGAGCCTACCTCCCTGTGTTTGCTTTAACCTGACTATCACATTCTCTCCCTCTAGGTAAGCTACATGAAATGTCTAATGATAGGGAGGTTGCCTGATTAGAATGGACTTCAAACAAATGAGTCCCTAATGTAATTTGAATGCCTGTACCCATAATAGCTTTAAGCACTTCTAAGCAAGATAATAAGGTCCTAATCAGTGTTGGGTGGGCAGACCTGTTTTGTCTTCAAGACCTCCTTTTTTTGTTGTTTCCATTGCTGAGCAACCCTATCCTCAATTGACACATCCTTTCAACAAATGTGCCAATAAATTCACTCTAGTTACAGATATCTACTTTGGGCCTGGGAGCCATTCTCCTTCTTCTGCACTGATCCCTTATGCTTTGATCTCATTGCCTCCCTTTTGCAAAAACATTATTTTTCTTAAATCTTAGTTATTGAGAAATACCTCGCTATTGTCCCCATGAACCCCAAATACCCCTTACAAATGGAAGTATAAGATTCTATTGAGTTCCCACACCATAATTTAAACAATTCTCTGTTGTTGGCCATTTGTATTTTGCTCTTCCTCACCCTGTGAAACCACAATGCAGGTCATTTTTTCTTCTTTGGAATTTTTCACAAGATTAATTCCTATGAGTATTAGAGAATCAAGGGAGAAGAAATTGTATAACTTTTTATATTTACTGCCTAGTAACTTCACAAAATGGTTTGAGCCATTTACGATGATACCAGCAAAAAATAACAATTTGAAGATAACCTTGCTATCGGACATTTTAATTTCTCTGAAATTTTTAGTATCTTAACAGGAATAAAATTATAATATTTTGCTATTTAAAACTGCATTCACTACTGAAACTGGTCAATTTTTCCATGTCTAATTATTAATTTTTTCTTGTTAAATGAATCAAATGATATTCTTTGTTTGTTTTTTTGAGAACTTGGTATTTAGCTTATGGCTTTGTATGAACGCACACGATAAGAGATATGGCTTCTGTCAGCATAGAGGCTAATATTTTCCCAATTAGTTGTTTTAATTTAGAATATCCAGTTATGCTCCTCCATGTTTTATAAACCTCTTCAAATCATATTCAGAACATTTAATATATTTTAATCTTTACTTTATTGATAAAATCTTCCTCATTCACCTCCCCATTATTTCAAAATACCTGATTTGTCACCTGTTAAAATAAATGATTACATGTAGCTAGTTTTCCCCTCCAGTACTGCTTAGGAGACTTATCAACACTCCTTAATAATGAACAAATCCCTGCTGCCTCACAATCCACCAGATGCTACATAGTGTTGCCTCTGAGAGAAGCAGCTCAATTGCAAATCAATGTCCAAAAGCAAAACTTCCTCCTTTGTGAATTTTCACTGAGGCTCATATTCAAACCTTCTGTCTGTTTTCTTTGTTCGTTATGTTTTAATACATATGACCTGTGTCTCACAATTGAAGTCGCACAGGCCTCAATTTCAGTTGCTCCAGAGCATTACTGCCTATCTTTTCGAAGTACTTTCCACAAGACCCCCAAAAATGACTTATTTAGACGGGGTCTTCCCAGGCTTCTTTTTTGGAATACATATCATATCATAATATATTTCTTATATCATTTTATATTATATATTACATTTTCAGTCATTTAAATTATTCTGCATTTTGATTTGCATCTCAGTAGTCTAAAAGTATCTTAAAACTAATAATTATACATATTGAAATATGTTAAAGATAATATTCTTAAAAGTATGGTAAATTCTCTCTATTACTTACATCAGGTCTCAAACTCTACACTTAGAAAAATGGAGGGAGAGTGAAAAGAACAGAGGGAACAAGAGAGAATGAGAATAGAACTTACAGTCATACAACTTTTTATAGCATATAAATAAAAAACATAAACTGTATTACTTATATTATTTTAAATGACTGCTGTTTCACTTCCCAACCCTTGTATTCCAAAATTCTAAAAACAAGAATGTATAGATTTATATAGATACTGCCTAGGGCAACAAAAAGTGACTTTCAGCTATGCAAAGACAAGTCTTTTCCTGTTAGTCTGGTCTCTTCTGTTTCACAAAACTCTTATGTATATCTCTAGATTGTCACAATGTTCTTCAGTGACATAGTACATGTATGGGGAAATGGAAAGTGAAACAAAATTTACAAGAACTGAAGACCCTTGATTAATGGCTCTGAAATACTTAAGGCACTTTTGGGTGAGAACAACTAGAATTGTAAGAGGAAGATATTGTTACGATTTTTCACTCAGTGTAATATGAGTACAAATGGGGGATGGGGACGGGGTGAAGAAAGAAGAGGAATGTTATGATGCTTACGCTACTCCTGGGTAAGCCCCATGACCATGTTTAAACGATCTCTGGTATTCACTCAATGTAGTCAAATCACTTTAGAGGACAATGATTTTTAAGTCTTTACCACCCTCAACAAACATACTTGAAGGTGGAATTTCACACTTAGAGATTAACAACAAAGTTTTCCAGTTAAGACACTTGGGTCAACAGAGGCTTTGCTTGCAACAAAAGGTAATATTTGCCTTGTGAACACAGAACCAATAGAAAGTATTAAAATTATAGATTGTCACAGTTGATTTTAATATTTTGGATTTAACAGGAACTCTAAAACCCTACTTGAAAAAAAAGTTTTCAAAAGAGGAGTCTATGAAAAAATATATACATATATAAAGAGCTTTGGGGGGCTGGTCTTGTGGCTAAGTGGTTAAGTTCATGCGTTCCACTTTGGCAGCCTGAGGTTTACTGGTTCAGATCCTGGGCACGGAGCTACTCACCACTCATCAAGCCATGCTGTGGCAGTGTCCCACAGACAAAATATAGGAAGACTGACACAGATGTTAGCCCAGGGCCAATTTTCCTTATCCCCCCCGAAAAAAAGAGCTTTGGTAAGGAGATGTCACTTAAATTCTTAAAAACTGTGATTTGCCCCTAAATATCCTGTAGGAAGTAATGTTTTTAAAAATCTATTTCTGCTTTAAAAATGTAAAATCTTAATAGCCATACCATAAAATTATCTGAAAAAGATACTCTCTGCCTCTTTAAATGTATATGACCTTCGGTTAAAGAAAACACAATTTCAACCTTTACATTTTATGCACTATTGAATGTTCCTATTAATGTTTCATCATTCCTCTTTCTATATGTTCTAACTTCAAGCTGAAGGTTGAAGTGGAAGACACAGAGTAAAAGTTGCACAAACTGTTGCCAATCTAATCTCCTTAAAAAAGTATTTTCAACAATGAATCCCTATTCCCAGCCACCTCCAGTCTAAACTACTTCTCAGTGTCCTAGAGTTTCCATAATCTGGACCTAACTTTTCTACTTTATTCCCAATAATTCTGAGTGCTCTTCTCCTCCTCTGGTTGGGCCTGTTAAATTATTCGTTCAATAAATATTTTTTGAGTTCTTAGCAGGGGGCAGGCACCGAACCACAATGTAATGGTGGCACAGCCTCCAGAATTAGACAAACCAAGTTAAAATACAGGTTCTACCACTTACTGTGAGGTTCCTTAACCCCCATTTTGCCTCTGTTTCCTTAGCTGTCAAAAGGGGATAACATGGTATCATAAGTTTATTGTAAAGATTAAAAGAAATAACACATGTCAAGTGCATAAAACAGTTCCTGGCACATAGTAAGCCCTCTACAAACATTAGGTGTTGTTATTGGGGAGCTTACAGTGTTCAAGAAAAACAAAATTGGGTAACTGGTATTCCAGGGGAAGTACAGAGGCTAGGGCAGGGCCAAAGAAGGCAACTACATTGTCAGGCAAGGTTTCCCAGAGGAAGTGACATTGAAGTTAAGTCCTGAAATATAAGTTGAAGTGTGTTTAGTGATAGGAGAAAAGAGTGGTCTAGGCAAGGAGAGCTATATGTGAAAAGGCCCAGGAACGCATTAACACGGTACTTTGGAGAAACTGAATGAAATTCAGTAGACTTGAGGAATGAGAGATGAGGCCAGAGAACTAGGACACGATCCAGGTCAAAAGATTGTTTAAGAGAGTTTCAACTTTATACCACTAGTAATGAGCAGTACTTTGAGGATTTTAAGAAGAAAGTCAATCTGACCATATTTGAATTTGAAAATATGTGGCTGAAGAGTGGAGAATAGATTGGAGGAGGAAATGGAGAACAGGATCATCTCTTGTGTCATACAATCACGACATGCTCTACCACCTATCAAAGACCACATAAATACTATAGTCTTTGGAAAGATTTTCTTTGTCGCTTGAGCTCTCATTGATCACTTTCTTCCTTCTAAATGTCAATAGCACTTTTTTTCACTCTAACAATACATCTTTAATCCATAACCTCACCGCAAAGCTAGTATCTGAGGGGAGGAAGGCTGAGAGGAGGATTAACCATCCGGCTTTTCAAGTACAGCTCCAAGAAAGATTCTCACAAGCTATACAGGTGTTGCAGCTTGGATTCCAAGAAAGTAGACTCTAAGACAGAGTTTAGTGTACAGGGAGTACTCATGGGATTGGCATCTGTGAAAGAAAGGGAAAGGAAGCAGGAGTGAGGAAAGGGAGAAGTCAAGTAACAGCCCCAGCCAAACCCACTGGAAACTTTGGACGTAGAATGGTCTTTCAGATGGTGAGGTTTTTCTACCCTACATCAATCAGCTATTGGGTATGGGATTTCTCATGTGGATCTCTGCAACTGAGGCAATCTCCGAAGGTGCTGAAAGCTTAAGGTTGTCTGCAGATAGCCCCTTCAGCAGCTGAGGCCTCAGTCCTTCATTGAAAGGAAGCCAGATGGTGTATCACAGTGTCATCATACTGGAATAAGATAGCTTGGACTGCTCCTCCAAGAAACTTGAACAAACTCATTACAAATCTTCATCAGACTTCCTGCATAGCCACCTAATCAGACCTCCTATAGCTATGACTTCCTTCTCAGAAGCAGGATGAATTTCCAGTGTAGATAGACAAGTAGAGAGGAGGACAGCAGAAAAGAAGAAAAAAGAAGCGATAGCAGCTGCTGAGTTTGTACTGAGATAGAACATTTTTGGAGAACAAGTCCAGGCATATATGTTATATAAGCACCTGCTGTTAGAGAGCTATTATCATCAACTAACTAGAGACACACAACGCTGTGAACTCCTGGAGTCCTTAGACATTGAACTTCACCTGAGCCTAGCGTTCCCACAGGCCAAAGAACAACTACTTGACTTGATGCTCTCATTCTGGAGTATGTATATATAAAATCTGGCCTATTAAATGGCATTCTTGAAACAAGAAGCAGATAATAACTGTAAATCAAGAGTTGAATACATCATCTATTTTGCATTTGTGGCTCAAATTTAAAAAAAAGGGAATGTACTCCACTCTTAGAAGATTTCTATGCCCTTTGGAATTCCATAGATGAAATATCTGTGGCAAACTCTCAGCCCTCTTTGCCTCTTTGCTGGAGACCTGGTACTCTTTAAGAGAAGAATGAGAAACCCCAATTCTGCCAGGAATTATTGCAACTGCAAAGCTGAACTGGTATGAGACTGTCCATCCCCAAAGGCCTTGGACCAACTCAGAGGGAGCATGAAATCAAATCCACATTCAAGGAATGTTATCAGGGAAACGGTCTTGCAGACACGCTTGGAGCAATTTAAGTATTTGGTGATACTCTTCAGGCATTGCAACACTCAGGTGTTCTCTTGATTCTCCATGATCTAGGTATGTTAAAAAATTTAGCTTCGTATGATTTCCAGAGTTTTGTGGCCCTAGGACTACTATGCCATCTTTACCTCTGAGGAAACTCAAGTAAAAGAATTTTTGAGAGCTTTGGGTTTGAATGTCTGTGCCGGATTGTGTTATGTGAATTTAGCTAATGCCAAAAACTACATTTCCAAAAATTCCCTTCCCTCTATAGTACTAGGTTAGAGTTGACCCAAAGAGGAACTGCACAAGATTTGGAAGGCAAAAGTAAAGTAAAAGCCATAATTCTCATAAGTTCATTGTGGTTAGACATGGTGCAAACTGACACAGAATGTAAGCAGGTCCTAGCTTGTCCTCCCCTGCATTTGGTCATCTTCCCAGCTGCTGGTCCTGCTGGCCAACAGTGACCCTAGGCCCTCCACCAGGTACTTGGCTATGGACCCACAGAGGCAGTAGCAACATGAAGGCAAAAATTTCCCAGAGGCAGTAGCTTCCATAGACCTCACCACAAGCTCCCCCTTCGCCATTGCACGTCGGTAGCCTGAAGTACTTGGCTTCCTGCTTCTCCCAGCAAGCTTGGACTTGTCCACCGGGCAGGTATTTAGAAACTACTGATTAGTGATGGTTCCTCTGAATCTCTGACTTCCCTCTTCCAGACTTTCATTTCCACAGCTCCTTGCACATTTAATAAATCTCTTATTCCCATAAATTTTATAGCAGCTCTATTATCCTGTCAGAATCCTGAATGATACCCTTTCCAGCCAAATAAGTTAGAGGAACCAGATAAGATATCATTGGTCTACAAATGGTATTTCCCCTGCAAGGAAGAAAGAGCTTTCTCACCTTAATCTCAATCGTACGCAGCCATCCATCTCCTCCTGTCATCATTAAAAGAGCTCTCCATCATCTCCATGGAGGAATCCTTGCCATAAGGGTGCCTCAAGTGGAGGTGAACTTTGCCTGTGCACATATTTCTAGAGAAAGCTGTCTATGGCAATAATTAGTTACATAATATATGAGACTGGACATGTACACCATAAATACTGTCTTTAAGGTCTAGATATACTCACCTGAGAGGGCTTAAAACTCCCCTATGACCTGATGTTCTTAACAAGGGACAGCATAAATGACAACAGAACTAAGCACATATCAGGTGCAGTGTGTCATATTCTTCTGGGGAGTCAAATTCCACATCATGTATTCACCAGGTACAAACAGGGCAAAATGAATCTAGGAATTTTTTGACAGGCAAGGTTATTCATGTCTGAGGGTCTTTGCTCAAAGACTGACATGGCCCTACAACCACAGCTAGAAGCGACAGACTTCATTGGGAGTGATAAGAGGTAAACCCTTGGGCCAAGCAGCATCTGCAGGAGCTCGAGAATTACTGAAAGGGGCCCCAAAAAGTCAAGATGCTGCTTCACGAAAGTGAAGCCCAGGCAAATGGTTACCTGGTGGAAACTGAGGTTCACTCAAGATCTTAAACATGGCCCATGAGGATGTCTGGTAATCCTTTTTCTGACACAGCATTCTGATGCATACCACTGCTTGCAAGATTTGCATCTAGAATCAAAGCAGGCTCAGGAGGCCCTAGGAAAAATTATACCTTGATCTCTCAGAGCTCATTAAGAAACTTATCATGGTTTGTCATAGCCCTTTTCCATCTCCATACACTACCTGATAATTTAGAATGAGGCCATGTATTGCAATTAGTCTTGTGTTTCTAGAGTGCATCCCTCAGATCCTTCCATGTCTGAATTCACCCCCTCCTAATCACTATCCACAAATAAGGGTTAAAAAGAATGATCGATTGGAAGCAAAAAGAAAACTTCCCATGGCTACATATCAAATAAACCATCACCTGTCTTACAACTGAGAAGTTGGTCTGTAACAATCTTTACACACCCCTTCTTCAGCAAATATGGATTTCATGTCTGCTGCTTTCCTTCATGCCTAGCATCACCATAATCTTTGTCATGTCAGTTCCCAGAAAAAACCCAAAACAACCCAAAGGAACTATGGACATCTCCTGATAGAAGTCTGGCTTCTTCGGTTTTCATACCCACCATCACTTAGGCCCTGCAGCATGTGAGTCTTCAGTTTCTGCAGCCAGCACTGTCCAGACCTTCCAACATGTGGGTTGCCAATTTCTACATCTATGACCATTCTGGTCAAATTCTCTGACCACTTCCCACTATCTGTCCCCCCTCAAAAAAATTCACCATACCTTTCACCCATGCTTCCATTATATGACAGATTGTATGGTCATTCATCCTTTACTTCACCATTATCACCATAACACTTTCCATTTCCTTTCTTCAGATCGGTCCTCACTCTTTCCTGGAATTCTAGACTTTAGTAAAAAGCCCAATACAACAGCCAGAGCTTATCCACAACACACTCCTTTATCCTTAGAAATTTCTCTGAGTTCTCACTTTACTCCCTTGCTTTAATTGAAATCTGGCTCTCGCCTGAAGGCACTGAGTGCCCTAGGCCCCTCTCTAGTGCATGTTTGACGGCAGATAAATGAGGGAGTTCTTGTCTAATGGCTTCCATTTTTTTAGTAAAATAGGAGATAACACCATCTTCTAAAAGTGTTCAAGGATGGCGGTAGAGGTCAGAGATTTGAGGAAATTGTCACACTTCATTTCTAATTCATCAGGAACTCCTATTAACTCTGATTTCAAAATATATCTTGGATCCAACCACTTCCAGCCACCTCCACCACCAACACAGTAGTCTAAGCTAGCATTATATCTTGCCTGAATATACAAAATCAGCCTTCTGGCTGGTCTCCCTACATCCTTTTGGCCTCCTCGACGTGAGCAACTAGGACTAGGATGATCTTTTCAAAAGACAAATTATAGCACTCTCTGGCTTAACATACTTCAATGGCACCCTATCTTTTATTGGGTAAAGACAGAAATCCTCACAATGGCCCTCTATGGTCAGCCTTTACCTGCTTCTTAGATTCATCTGGCAACATGCTTTTAATAGCTTTCTGACACAAATGACAACAATAGCCTTCTTTCAACTACTCGAATCCACCATGGTTCCTTTTACCAAAGGAACTTAGGATGGATATACTTCATCCCTTCTTTACCTAGGTAACTCCTGTCTTCCCTTAAGATCTCAGATCAATCATAATTTCCCAGGAAAGCACTATTATACTGTTTTATAGTACCATGTACTTCTTCTTTAAAGCACTTAACATAGTTATAGTTTTCCATTAATTATAGTTATATTACTATATTTACATTTGTTTATGTGGGATAGCTATATTATTATATTGTATTTAGCAATAATTTCCATTAAATAATCTTTGGATTAATATATAATATCTTTCCCCCACTTAGCTTGTAAGCTCAGTAACAGCGGGGACCATTCCTATTTTTGCTCACCATTGTATCCCCAAGTTCTAGCCCAGTGCCAAATACATACAGGGTAGGCACTCAATAGGTATCTGTTAAATAAGTGAAAGCTTAAGTTGACAGTCCTGAACACTAAGGGAAACAATACAAAAAGCAGGTTCTGTGGCTCTTCTCATAATAGGCATGAACCACCCATCACTACTTTCTAGCCTGTAGGAGAACAAGATTCCTGACCCATAAAGTGGGGCCTTCCACTTCAAGGTTTACCATTCCTGCATCCCAAATTCATTTTCACTAATCCCTGTGCATATAGTGCCTTTGCAACTTAACCAACTGCCACAAAGAAGGAGCCAAAGTACAGAGTAGGGAATGACCTGGACTTCGTTGTTATTATAGCTAGCTCTGGTACTTCAACTGGTAGAGACAGCACTTAATAGAGGAAATACATATGAACAACCACTGATGAGAATCCCTTGTGTATGATCCAGTGGATTGAGTTGAGGTACTGCTCCATGACTAGAAATAGGGGTAAAGGTCTCTACAGAAATGGGGGTTGGGTCTCTACAGAATGTGAAAGTGAAGTAGTTTGAAGTGGGGATGATCATTAGAACACGCTTTTGAGAGTAAGCCAATAACCAGAAAGAGGAAACCAAACACCAAAGTCTAGTTCAAAGGACAAGAGCAGAACTGTAAATTGGGAATGGAGCCACAGTCAGAGGCCAGACGGACTACACAATGAATGAGTACAGATGATGAACCAGGGAGGCATGTACACAATAATTATAGTGAACAGATCACAGCAGGCAAATGCTGGGGGACATGGCCATATATGACTCATTTAAGGCACAGAGGTAGAACAGAACCTCTTACCAAAGAGAACTGATACCTTCCAGGGCAAGCCCTGGGAAAGCCTTCCCTTCCTAGAGAGGGCAAGCCTGGGTGTTTCTATAGGAGTCGGAGGGCAAATTCCCCCTAACCAGTTTCCTTAAATCAGCCGGCCTTATACTCAATAATAGTTAAGCTTCAGTAACAGGTAAGCTTCCCTGGTAAGTTACAGAAAGCTTCAGGTAATTCAGCCCTCCTCACATCCAGAGCGCTGAATCTTCCAGCCTCATTGCTATCTTGCTCCTTTCTCCCACTGTATTCCTGTGTTGACACAACTCATGACCCCTGATTTGCCTTCTGGCTTTTGGCCCAACATTCATTCCTTGCATCTGATAACAGATTCAGTTTCATCGACTTGCTTTCCAGCTTTTCTCCTTGGGAAATGCTTTGTACTTATCTTTTGCCTCCTTTTGCTTCTAGCTACTCCAGATAATTAACAAATCTACCTGATATTGCCTCTGGGGTCCCTTCTTTAGCGTAAAATTGAGTGGCTGATGTCTCTACCCAATTTGTCTTAGTCCTTCTCACTCTCAGAGTAGCAAGGGCAGGACTTACAGAATATACAACTTCACATGCATTTAGTCATTATCTTTTTTTTTTTTTGGTTCCAATTTTTTTTTTTTTTGAGGAAGATTAGCCCTGAGCTAACTACTGCCAATCTTCCTCTTTTTGCTGAGGAAGACTGGCCCTGAGCTAACATCCATGCCCATCTTCCTCTGCTTTATACGTGGGATGCCTACCACAGCATGGCTTTTGCCAACCAGTGCCTGGGATCCAAATCAATGAACCCTGGACCACCGAGAAGCAGAACGTGCACACTTAACCGCTGCGCCACTGGGCTGGCCCCATCATTATCTTGTAAATAACTGGCAATTCCTTGTTGTTTCCTACATGAAGGCTTTATCTCTCTAAACAAATCTTAATTTTCTTGAGGAACGGAATTGATTTTGTATGACCTCTCTGGTGCTTATAATACTGAGTACCTAGTCAATACATAGAGTTTGCAAATAATAACAAATTGTAGGTGAGGTGCAGTGTGTATGGCAATGTTTAATCCCATTCAAAGAAGCCTTCCTGAGAAGTTGAATGCTACCAGATCCCATTTAACACTTCTACAATTAAATTTAGCAAAATACTATAGTCTTAGTAAGTAAGATAGTTTTCAAAATGATGCATTCATTTGTTGTTATTTTTTTTTTAAAGATTTTATTTTTTTCCTTTTTCTCCCCAAAGCCCCCCGGTACATAGTTGTGTATTCTTCGTCTTGGGTTCCTCTAGTTGTGGCATGTGGGACGCTGCCTCAGCGTGGTCTGACGAGCAGTGCCATGTCCGCGCCCAGGATTCGAACCGGCGAAACACTGGGCCGCCTGCAGCGGAGCGCGCGAACTTAACCACTCGGCCACGGGGCCAGCCCCGCATTCATTTGTTTTTAAAGAATGTGCAGTATATCAAATCATAGAAATTTATAATTGAAAGACCCTCAGAAATTATTTCACATAACACCCTGATGTATTACAGAGTATCTCCTTAATCTCGATGTTGATCTCTAAGCCTATGGGGACAATCATAAAAACATAACTTATTGAGGGAGGCTAAGGACAGTTTCCTCGAAAAAATGACAGTCAAGGCAAATTCTGAAGTATAGGTTTGAGTTACTGGGTGAAAAGTGGGTATACAACGTATGGTGTAGAGGCTAGGGGAGGACAGGCAGAAGTGTCTGTTGAGTTTGAGCAAGTGAAAGAAGGCTTGTGTGGCTAAAACAGAAAGGGTAAGGGGAGAGTGGCATAAGATTAGCAATAAGCAGCCAGATTTTGGAGACCTTGCTAAAGGCTATGCACCTTATCCTAAGAACAATGAGAAGCCATTGACAGGTTTTATGAGGAGCATAATATGAAAAGATTTGTGCTCTTTTTTAAAAATCACTCTGGACTTTTGCTTCTGCTGAAGATGAGTAATTGGGATTAGATTTACCCTTCTGTCTGAAATAACTATAAAAAGGGATAAAATTTATAAAATAATGGCTTTCAAGACATTGGATATCAGGCAATGAAGGACATTTGTTCCCTGTCATATGGGAATAAATGAGGTAAGCTATACCATAACTCCAGCTTACTGCCTGGAGAACATTTCCAGTCTGCAATGCAGGGATGAATAACCTTGAGTTGAGGAGAAGGAGCTGGGAAGTCAAAGAGGCTGGAGTTGGAAGAGAATAGTACTAGAGAGGAGAGAACTGCACAGAGAAAGTACTCCAGAGATCTTCAGAGAGTGTCTCTTGAATATTTGGTTGAGAACTGATCAGCACATGCATGTGAGGAAACTACCCAACGCTGGGGGAAGAACCACCCAAAAGCACTGGAGGAAAGAGTATTCACAGCTCACACATAGAGTAGGACAGTACCTGTCCCCAACAGCCAGAGTGGAAAACCTCATGTTTTAGAAACATCAGACAGGATATAAGAAGGGTCTTGCCTTAGTGGTGAGTAAGATTTAATCCTAGACTAAATGTTGTCTGGTCTTGCCTAACACAGCTTAATAGCAAAATTTCTTAGAACCAGTAATAATTAATAAATCTTAAAAGCAGCCAGAGGAAAAAGATACGTGATATAAATGTGACCAAAGATAAAGATGAGAATAAATTTTTTATCAGAAGCAACTCAAGCTAGAATATAGTGAAGCAACACCCTAAAAGTACTAAAAAGAAAAAAATCAACATAGAATTCTTTACCCTTTGTAAATATCCTTCAGAAACAAAGATGAAATAAGGACTTTTTCAGACATAAAAGAAAGCTGAAAGAATTAATCACCAACACCGCATTATAAGAAATGGTAAAGGAAGTCCTTCAAGCAAAAGGAAAATAATACCAAATGAAAACCTAAATCTACATAAAGGAATGAAAAGCACCAGAAATGGTAACTACATGAGTAAATATAAAGACTTTTTCTTAGAGAGTGATGTTAGCAAGATGGTGGCATAGGAGATACCAGCCTTCACCCCTCCACATAAAATAACAATTAGATAGCTTTCCAGGAGCAAAAATAGCCCTCACAGCTCAGAGTCAAATTAAAAACCTGCAGCAAAATAGTGGAGCAAGAAATGAAGACTAACTGCACAGAAAGGATTGCTGGGGAGACTGGCATAACTGAGACATCAGGAGACAGCTAGGAATGAAGAAGAAGGGTGGAGGTTATCAGTATCAACCTCGCAGCAGGTGCCACTGTGGTCCTTAGTGGCCAGCTTTGTGGAGGACCCTGGGAGCTTTTATAACTGCTAACCTCAACAGCTCTCACAATAGCTGTGGACTCGGCAGCTTTCAAAGCAAAAGACAATTTAGCATTCATCCACACAGACCCCAGGAGACTAGTCCACATGGGACATCCAGATTTTTTCCACTGAGGTAACCAACTGCCACAGCAACCAGGGACTCCCAGAGAGGGAAATGCTGCTACAGCACTCACCCCAAAGGAACCACTGTTGTACTGCCCCAGAACCAGGGCTGCCATCCTCCCCCCAACCCCACACATGTCCTGCACCCAACATTGGAGCACCTAAACATATAAAGCAAATATTAACAGATATGAAGGGAGAGATAGACAGTAATACAAAATAATAGTGGACTTTAACCTCCCACTTTCAACAGTGGATCACTCTGACAGAAAATTAATAAAGAAACATTAGACTTGACCAACACTTTAGAACAAATAGATCTAACAAATATATATAGAACATTCCATCCAACAGCAGCAGAATATACATTCTTATCAAGCACACATGCAGCATTCTCCAGGATAGATCACATGTTAGGACACAAAACAAGTCTTAACAAATTTAAGAAGACCAAAATCATATCAAGCATCTTTTCTAACCACAATGTTATGAAACAAAATCAATAACAGGAGGAAAATTGGAAAATTCACAAATGTGGAAATTAACACACTCCTGAACAACTAATGGATCAAAACAGAAATGAAAAGAGAAATCAAAAAATATTTTAAAACAAATAAAAACAGAAACACAATATACCAAAACTTATGGGATACAGCCAAAGCAGTTCTAAGAGGGAAGTTTATAATGATAAATGTCTATATTAAGGAAAAAAAGAAACTTCACAAATAACCTAACATAACTCAAGGAACTAGAAAAATAAGAACTAAGCCAACGTTAGCAGAAGAAAGAACATAACAAAGATCAGAGGAGAAATAAAGGAAATAGAAACCAAAAAACAGGTTAAAAAAGACCAACAAAACTAAGAACAATTTTTGAAAAGATAGGGGCCAACCCGGTGGTGTAGTGGTTAAGTTCATGCACTCTGCTCTGGTGGCCCAGGGTTTGTGCGTTCAGATCCTGGACACAGACCTACATATTACTCTTCAAGCCATGCTGTGGTGGCGTCCTACATACAAAATATAGGAAGACTGGCACAGATGTTAGCTCAGCAAAAATCTCTGAGTGAGACTGTAATGCTATGATAATCTTCTTCTGGCAGGAGCCAGTTCATTTTCCAGAAGCATCTGCAAACCAGGTTGAATTTTTTTCTTCCTAAATCAACTGATCATAGAGAATTCCCACTGTTGTCACAAGTGTGACTTGATAGAATGGCGGCAATATAGAAAGAGTAAGCAGCTGGTAATGTGAGTTACCTCCTTGGTTACATCATTTACTAGTGGCTTTAGGGCAAACTTTACTCCAATCTCCTATGTATCACTTCCAGTTGATGTCAGAGTGATTCTGGGTATATGCAGCTTTATAGCTTGTTAGATTAGATAAAACTAATAATGTTTGTGACATCATCCAAGACTTCAAGTCCTTAAATTCTCACGGTAAGGTGTTCAATTTCTACCAGGGCTCACAAGTCAAACCAGGAACAGTTTCTCAAAAGGAGAATAGTTAGTTATATACCATTGATCCAAAGCCTTAAGGGCCTACATTGTGATTCTCTTACTGGGGCTTGCCACAAGCTCCAAACAGCATCTTGATCTGTCATAGACTCTTTTTTTTTAAATTGATGTACAATATCCTATTAGTTTCAGGTGTATATCA
The DNA here is from genome assembly GCF_021613505.1 of Equus quagga. Lineage (NCBI taxonomy): Eukaryota > Metazoa > Chordata > Mammalia > Perissodactyla > Equidae > Equus > Equus quagga. The sequence continues at coordinate 98,370,182 of NC_060269.1, forward strand.
TAGTGATTTGATATTTACACACATTATGAAATGATCACCACAATAAGTCTGGTTACCATTTGTCATCATACAAAGTTATTACAATCATATTGACTATATTCCCTATCCTTACATTACATTACATCCCCATGACTTATTTTATAACTGGAAGTTTGTACCTTTTAATCCCCTTCACCTATTTTACCCACACCCCCAACCCTTCCCCACTCTGGTAACCACCAGTTTGTTTCCTGAATCTATGAGCCTGAAATCATACAGTATTTGTCTTTCTTGATCTGATTTATTTTATTTAGCATAATATCCTCTAGGTCCATCCATGTTGAGTTCATTCTTTCTATGGCCGAGTAATAGTCCATTGTGTATATATATGTGTGTGTGTGTGTGTGTGTGTGTATACATATGTATACACCATATCTTCTTTATCTATTCATCTATCAATGGACACTTAGCTTGCTTCCATATCTTGGATATTGTAAATAATGGTGCAATGAACATAGTGGTTCATATATCTCTTTGAATTAGTGTTTTCATTTTCTTTGAATAAATACCCAGAAATACAATTGCTGGATTGTATGATAGTTCTATTTTTAATTTTGGGGGGAACCTCCATAAAGTTTTCCATAGTGGCTACACTAATTTACATTCCTACCAACAGTGTACAAGGGTTCGCTTTTCTCCACATCCTTGCCAACACTTATTTCTTGTCTTTTTTATATTACCCATTCTGACTGGTGTGAGGTAATATCTCATTGTGGTTTTGATTGGTATTTCTCTGATGATTAAAGATATTGATCATCTTTTTGTGTGCCTGTTGGCGATCTATATATCTTCTTTGGAAAGATGTTGATTCAAGTCCTCTGCCCATTTTTCAATCAAGTTGTTTGGGTTTTTTTTTTTGATATTAAGTTGTGTAAGTTCTTTATATAGTTTGGATATTAACCCTTTATCAGATGTATCATTTGCAAATACCTTCTGTCATTCAATAGGTTGCCTTTTTGTTTTGTTGATGGTTTCCTTCACTGTGCAAAAGGTTTCATTTTGATGCAATCCCATTTGCTTATTTTTGCTTTCGTTGCCCTTGACTGAGGAGACTGATCCAAAAAAGTATTGCTAAGACTGATATCAAAGAGCTAACTGCCTATGTTTTATTCTAGGAGTTTTATGGCTTCAGGTCTTATATTCAAGTCTTTAATCCATTTCAAATTTATTTTTGTACATAGTGTAAGATAGGGGTCCAGTTTCATTATTTTGCATGTAATTGTCCAGTTTTCACAACATCATTTATTGAAGAGACTGTCTTTTTCCTATTGTATATTCTTGCCACTTTTATCATAGATTAATTGCCCACATATGCATAGGTTTATTTCTGGGCTATCTATCCTATTCCATTGATCTGTGTCTGTTTTTGTGCCAGTACCATACTGTTTTGATTATGATAGCTTTGTAGTATAGTTTGAAATCAGAAAATGCAATACCTCCAGCTTTCTTGTTGTTTCTCAAGGTTGCTTTGGCTATTCAGGGTCTTTGTGGTTCCACACAAACCTCAGAATTCTTTGTTCTAGTTCTATGAAGAATGCCATTGGTATTTTGATGGAGATTGCATTGAATGTGTAGATTCTTTGGGTAGTATGGGCATTTTACCAATATTAATTATTCCAGTCTATGAGCATAGTATATCTTTCCATTTAGTTGTGTCATCTTCAGTTTCTTTCATCACTGTCTTACAGTTTTCAGAGTGTAGGTCTTCCACCTCCTTTGTTAAATTTATTCCTAGGTATTTTATTTTTTTGATGCCAGTGTAAATAGGATTATTTTCTTAATTTCTCTTTCTGATAGCTCATTATTAGTCTATAGAAGAAATGCAACCAATTTCTGTAAATTAATTTTGTATCCTGCAACTTTTACTGAATTCATTTATTAGTTCTAAGATTTTTTTTTGGCAGAATCTTTAGGGTTTTCTATACATAGTATCATGACATCTGCAAATAGTGGCAGTTCTACTTTTTCCTTTCTTATTTTGGATGGCTTTTTGATTCAAGACAACTGCAATAAAGCAAATATTGCAATAAAATGAGTCACGCAAATATTGCAACATCTGCTAAGTGCAATAAAGCAAAGTACAATAAAATGAGGTATGCCTATATCTCTTTTTCTTTTTCTTGCCTAATTGCTTATGATACTATGTTGAATAAAAGTGGTGAGAGTGGGCATGCCTGTCTTGTTCCTGGTCCTAAAGGAAAAGCTTTCAGTTTTTCACCAGTGAGTGTGATGTTAGCTGCACATTTATCACATATTGCCTTTATTATGTTGAGGTATGTTCCTTTTACATCCATTTCATTGAGTTTTTATCATAAATGGATGCTGAATTTTGTCAAATGCTTTTTCTGTATATATTGAGATAATATGATTTTTATCCTTTGTTTTGTTAATATGGTGTATAACATTGATTGATTTGTGGTGTTGAACCATCCTTGCATCCCTGCAATAAATCTCATTTGATCATGGTGTAAGACTCTTTTAATGTATTGTTGAATTTCGTTTGCTGTTATTTTGTTGGGGACTTTTGCATCTATGTTCATCAGGGATTGCCATAGACTCTTAATCACTTGTCATGCAGCTAAACGACAATCACTCATGCTACAGCCTAGACCAGCTAGAAAGTTCTCTTGCTTTGAGGACCTTTCGAACTTGCTAATTTTCATTAAATAGACTGGAGCAGCACATCCAAATGTAGTATATGCTACTTATAAAATCCAAAGAAGCTCATCAAGTGCTTTATCTCTTTTTTAGTGATATGGGAAAAAGGTACAGCACTTTTCCTATTGCATTGGAGGGAATATCATGAGATGCTTGAGACCACCTGATCCCCAGAAATTTCGGTAAGGTCACAGTTACCTGGATTTTCATTGGAGTTTATTATCCAGTCTTTGAAATCTATTCACCCAGTTCTATGAGAATATCATCAAAGTAGTTGGCCAGTCTGATGTTATACAGCATTATGAGATGGTGAGATGGTAATGGTCTCTGCAGACTAGATTGTAACCCAGAGCTGGAGAGCTGAAAAAGATCAATGAAAATATATTTGTGTTCCTACAAGGTAAAAGCAAACACCTTCTGGAGTTCTCACTGAGATGGAGAGAAAAAGCAATTGTCAGATTAATAGCCATATTCTAACTGCTAGAGGCTGTGTTGATTTCCCTTATTAAAGAGACCATATCTGGAGTAGCAGCTGTAACTAGAGTCAGTACCTGATTACATTTACTGTAATCTACTGTTATCTCCAAGACTCATCTGTTTCTACCTAGGCAAGAGAGGATAGACAAATGTGAATAGACAGGAATCACTGCTACTGCGTCTTTCAAGTCTTTTATGGTAGCACTAATTCTGCAAATTCCCAAGGAATGCAGCTTTACTAATTTTGTAGGGAACTAGTTTCAGAAGCTTTCATCTGGCCCTTCCTGCCACAAATGCCCTCATTTCAAAGTTAGGAAGGTAACGTAGGTATTCCTACAATGTCATATATGTCCATAAAAGCACTGGACAAATAACAAGACAAGGGGTTTATGAACCATCATGAGGCAGTCCCAGGCCGAGACTCCATTTAGCACCTGACTTCCATAAGCAGCCATACTAATTGGTGGATCATAGTGGCATTCCAAGTCCTGGAGATTCAAGTATGCTAAGAGTCAGTGTCCAGTAATTTCTGGGTATTTCCCTTTTCCCAATGCACAGGTATCATACTGATCACAACAAATTACCCCCAAATTCAGTGGTTTACACAATTATTTATTCTTGCTCACATCTGTGGGTCAGTTGCTGTAGTCTAGAATAAATAGATTGGAGCAGCATACACAAATGCCATATATTATCTTCAAAAATCTAAGGAGGTCCACTGGGTGTTGCCCTTCTTTTTTAATGGTAGGGGGTGAAAGACCGTGCCTGGGTGGCTCTGCTGATCTCAGCTGGCCTTATTCATTTATCTGCAGTGTAGCTGAGGGTACCTCTGCTCCATGCTGCAAGTTTGCTGGTGTGGGCCTGCTCCACTCTTTTTTTCCTTGGATCAGTGAAATAGCTGGGATGTGTTCTCAAGACAGTGACAGAGAAGCAAGAAGTCAGGCATACATGTGCAAATACTTGCCCAGGCTCAGAACTGGCACAATGTTACTTTCATTACATGAAAATGGCCAAAGCAAGTCATACCACTGAGCCCAAAGTGAGGGGGCAGGAACTATACTCTGGTTATGGTAAGGACATGGCAAGGGTGTGGATGGAGATAGGGTGAAAAAAGTGGGACCAAGCATTAGCAAATGTCCATGAGTTGCTTATGGAAAGGAGAAAGATTCACAACATGTACCTGTGATGCACGTATCTTCCACATGTGACCCCTTCTTGGGCTTCTTAAGGACTGTGAAATGACTCAGGACTGGAGACGAGGTAAGAAGCTGCGATTTTCAGTATGCTTTAAGTTATATCAAGGCCACCATTTTGCACAATTCAAGGGTGCACCATTCTCATCACAGTGAGTCTTGTGCTCCAGAAGACACTGTCTACATAGACTATAACGTAAATGTTGCTAAGGGCTATGTACAGTGTGGCAACCCCGATTATTCCTGTGAGCTGCCTATCTATTTAAGTCCTATGGAACTTCACGGTCAATTTGCTATTACAAAAGATCCTTTCACTTTGAATACCATTGTAGTCTTACAGTTATGGCAATCACAGCTACCTTGCCTCTGTTGCTTATATGCTATAACTTGGTCTGTGCTACTGTGGGATAAAATCATTTCTATTAAAATCAGAGAACCTCTTTCAATAGCATTTTTTCCCCATTTTATTACTAGTCTTTAGATGACGGAAACTAGAGCGCTGACCTTTTTAAGACTGCTGATACTTCTGTCACTATTTTCTCAATATCTTGGTGGAGGGAGTATCCTCCGGGGCCTTCTGAGAGACAATGGAGAGTAGGAGAAAAAGTGAACATTATAAATCCACTGAAGTTTTCCTTTCTCCTTAAATATTTCTCTTCCTTCTTCTGCATTTTGCTAAGGAACTTCTGACGTCTCAAATCCACTGAACATTGTCCACCATTGAAAATATATTTCAGTCACTCAAGCAAACAAATGATTATAACCACTCCAAAATAATTTAAACACATTGAATTGAGAATCCTATGTCAACAAATTTGACTCTATCAAAAATCGTGTTCTTTGCTTCTCCATCTTTATACATATTCCCAGTTTTCTGGAGGTGAAAATTAGCAAAATCTTGTCCCTGTCATGTGACAGAACTTCTCTTAATGGAGCATGACTCTAGTTATAGATCTGGACTGGATATAAGAAGTGGCAGAGGTGAGGCATGAGGTAGCTTCCTCAAGTGAGGTTGCTCCAGGGATTTCAGGCAGGGAAAGGACAGCCTCAACATAAAGGGAAGAGGGGCTGCTGGCAAGGGGGATTCAGTGAGTCTTAACATTTTGTGGATCCCAGTTATCTGAATTAATCCAAATACTCTTTGGGTCTCACTATATCCCCAGTAGTCCCTGATTTTTACATATAAGCTCCAGAAATCCTATAAAATCAGGTTCCATTGTAACTCTGAAACTTGGAAGATCAGACTCTATATCTTATTTTCAGATATGGTTGCTCTGGACCTACAGATGCAAGAGTTTATTTTAGGGCAATTACAGAAGCTCCCTGAATCTCTAATCATGCCTGGAGCCTGGAATTTTAAATTCTGGTTTGTCATTGTCTTTATTTAAGGTTTTTTGGTACAGTTAAAAGCAGATGGCCCACCCCACAAACCTTGTATTACTCATTCTCCCTTTTATAGTAATATAGTTTGCAAGTCTTGCCTTCAGTAGGCACTTCATTCCAGGCAATCACAGGTGATCACTTAAGTAACAGATTTTCTGGGTCCCATCAACTGATGCTAGTATTCTTGCTTCCTTAAAAACCCACCTAGGTCAGAAAATCCATCACAGGTTCCCATTTTCTTGAGAGGATGTCGTCTATAGCCGTTGATGGTACTACTCTATTGGTCAGAATTAAGTTGAAGAGAGTAGAATATACTGTAGTTTCAGCAGAAAGGAGTATATTAGTGGACATTAAATGGCTTACAGAATTATTTTGGTGGACAGATGAAGTGAATTTTAAGTGAACTTCCAGAATTAATACCTAAAGCATCACATCACATTAGGGCTACCAGGGGAGCTACTGCTCCTGCCAAGATCAGGAAGGTGCCTGCCAAGTTTAAATCATAACTAAAGCATCTGGCTCCAAAACCATTCTACCTCTGTTGCTAAAGCTTTTGGGTGAAAAATCACACCATCTTGGTTATGATCAGATAACTTCCTGCCAAATCTTCAAGTTTCAGAAGCGTCTGCCAAAATTTGTACCGGCAAAATGCATGTCCACATTCTATCTTTCTCTCTACTCAGTTCTGATGTCAAGTCTTTTGTGATTTGTACATATCTGATTGGAGGAACCTCCATCAGATCTGAACCCCTATTTGCAAGGCAGGCTGGGTAAAGTAGTTTTCAGTTATTCAATATCTTCTGTACAGAAAGACATACTAGAAGGAAGTTAGGCATTTCTATTCCTCTGCTTGGAATGCTTGTCCCCCCAAGTACTTGCACGCTTCTCTCTTGTCCCTCCATTGGTTCTTTGTTCAGCTGTCACTTTTAGAGTACAGCTTCTCCTAACTTTATCTTGTGGTAGATTACAAGTCTTTCCCTCATTTAGCCCTATCTTCCTTTTCTTTTTTATTTTTCTTCATGTTTTACTCTCCGACTGGAATAGCTAAATGTGGGCAGGAATTTGGTTTATTTTGTCAACAGCTGGGACCCCACCAACTAAGCAAATAAATATTCATTAAATGAATAAATGAACGGTGAGCCAGCAAATTCACTAGATCCATTGCGGGTATCTTTGGTCATGTGGAATGTTTCTGTTTGGTGTAGTGAAATTTATCATATTTTTCCTTTATGGATTATGCTTTTGGTATCTTGCTTAAGAAGTCCTATCCTCCTCCGTGATTTTATTCTAAGAGTTTTAAACTCCTGCTTTTTAGGGTTAGGTTTTATGTATGGTATTAAGTGGGGCTCTAATTTTATTATTTTCCCAGTTGTCATATAATTTATTAAATAGTCCATTTCCCCCTATGAATTATAATCTCCTCTCTGTACCAAGTTGCCATATACGTATGTTTCTGATTCTGGGCTTGCTTTGCATGGGGTCTATTTCTGTATTCTTATTCTATTATTTCACCACCTGCTTTCTTTGCTCCACTCTGACAATCTCTGTGTTTTAATTAGTTATTATTAACATTTAAAGTTATTATTAATACAATTGGATTAATATCTATCATATTTGTTACTGTTTTCTATTTGCTGCCCTTGTTCTTTGTTCCTATTTTTGTCTTCCACACTTTTTCTGTCTTTGGTGGTATTGAGCATTTCCTTTGATTCCATTTTGTCTCCTGTCTTAGCATATCAATTATGCTTTTTTTCTTTACTTTTTTTGGTGATTTTCCTAAAGTTTGCAATATACAACTAATCTAAACCCACTTTCAATTAACACTACACTGCTTCATGGGTAATGTGAGTACCTTATAACGAAATATTCCTAACTCTTTCCTCCCATCCCTTGTATCATTGCTGTCTTTTATTTCACTTATACATATGCTTATATATATGTATACAGACACACATACACACATAAGTATACATAATCAAATACACTGTTGGTATTATTATTTTGAACAAATTGTTATCTGTTAGATCAATTAAGAATAAGAAAAGATAAAAGTTTTTATTTTACCTTCACTTATTCATTCTCCAATGAACTGCTTTATGTAGATCCAAGTTTCTGACCTATACTATTTTCCTTCTCTCTGAAGAACTTCTCTTAACAATTCTTACAAGGCAGGTCTACTGGCAACGAATTCCCTTAATTATTACTTATCTAAGAAAGTCTTTATTTCTCCTTCACTTTTGAAGAATAATTTTGCAGTACACAGAATTCTAGGTTGGTGTTTTTTTCTCGCAATGCTTTAAATACTTCGCTTTACTCTTGTTCTGCTTGCATGGTTTCTGAGGAGAAATGTATGTAATCGAATGTATGCACAAACAATGTAATTCTTATCTTTATTTCTCTATAGATAAGGTTTTTTTCCTCTTTCTTCTTTCAAGATTTTTGCTTTATCTTTGATTTTCTCAAGTTTGAATACGATATGCCTAGGTGTAGTTTTTAAAAATTTATCTTGCTTAGTCTTCTCTGAGCTTCCTGGGATCTGTAGTTTGGTGTCAGAGGTTAATTTGGGGGAAGTTCTCAGTCATTATTGCTTCAAATATTGCTTCTGGTGCTTTCACTCTTCTCCATCTGGTATTCCCATTACATGCATGTTACACCTTTTGTAGTTGTCCCACAGTTCTTGAATATTCTGTTCTGTTTTTTTCAGTGATTTTTCTCTGAAGTTTGGGAAGTTTCTATTGTTATGTCCTCAGGCTCAGAGATTCTTTCCTTAGCTGTGTCTAGTCTACAGATGAGTCCAACAAAGGGATTCTTCATTTCTGTTAGAGTTTCTGATCTCTAGCATTTCTTTTTGATTCTTTCTTAGAATTTTCATCTCTCTGCTTACATTCTCCATCTGTTCTTGCATGTTGTCTACTTTTTCCATTAAAGCCTTACCATATTAATCACAGAATTTTTAAGTTCCTGGTCTGATAATTCCAACATTCCTGCCATATCTGACTCTGGTTCTGATGACTGTTCAGTTTCTCCAAAGTATGATTTTTGCCTTTTAGGATGCCTTGCAATTTTTCATTGAAAGCTAGACATGATATACTAGGTAAAAGGAACTGTAGTAATTAGGCCTTTGGAAATGCAGTGGTAAGATATGGAGGGAAGTGAAGTGTTCTATAGTCCTATGATTAGGTCTCAGTCTTTGGTGAGCCTGTGTCCCTCAATAGTGAATAGTGCTGCTCAGTCTCTCCCCTTCGCACTCCCCCTAAGGTGGGACAGGATAGCTAGAGGGAGCTAGAGCTGGGTATTTCCCTTCCCCTAATTAGGTTAGGATCTGATAAAACCTCAGCAGGTTAGGCTTTGGTAAAATAGTTTCTTCTGAGGGCAGGCTTTATTAAGACCATAATGCTCTGGTATACTTCAAAATCATTACTTTTCTCCTCCCCCTGCCAGAAACATGAACAGTATTATTCACTGTGAGGACCTGGTAGGGGTCCTGGAAGTAAAACTCACCAAAGCATGGGGATCCCTTATGATTTTATCCTCCTGGATTTCTAACTCTCAAGTCTTAGCCACACTAAGCCTCTAGTAATTTGTCAATTACAGTTCAGGTTTCCCTACCCCAGCACTGGTTCTTGTGGAGATTTCTGCTCCAGTAAGCTGTGATTCTCTATGTCCATCTGTCTGTCTCTCCAATTTTGGGGGAAGTGGTTTGCCCTGTGACCTCACTGCTCTGATGGATCTAAGAGTTGTTGATTTTTCAGTTTGTTCAGCTTTTTACTTGTTACCAGGACAGAGTGCCAACTTCTAAGCTCCTCATAAGCTAGACCAGAAACTTTCCTGTTTTTTAAACTTATTGTTATTTGTGAAAATATTAAAGATTAGTTATACTTTACTCTATTTCCTGGGTTAAGTTACATGATATAAAATATTTGCTTATTTGAGGATTTAAGAAGGTGACTGGGAGAATCTTTTATGTGTACATCAAGGGTCTATTGTATGATTTCCTGCACAAAAATGCATTCATAAATAATGCACTTTTGTAGGAGCTATACCCAGTGCCCAAAATAGTGTATATCACACAGTAGGTATTTAATAAATATTTGTGGCATAATCAATGAATGAATCAAAGATTTCCTTAGGAATCCCTAAATTCTTTCTGGTATTACCAGACCACTCCCCAACTTTCTAATGGACTCAGTTTTTCCTGAGAAAGATACAAGCCAGGAAGTGTTTTAACTTTTCATATTCTTGCTAGTTGTTAATATACTTGCTTTCTCTGAATCTGAACTCTGAAAATGTTTCTCTTGACATTCAGTTTGAAAGTAAAAAATTCAGGAACTCACAAATCTTTATATAGGAGTTGCTCTATGCAGTAACTACTTTAAATCTTTGAAACAAACAGGAACAAAAATTGTCAAACAAACAAACATAAAATGGAGCACAAAACTTAAATGTGGGTAGCTTTTTTGCTTCATAACCAAGAGTTAATGTACATTCTTTAGTTGTAGATTATCCTTGGCATATATTTAATCACAGGCTGGCTTTCTCTTTCTATCCAGGAATCTCTAAGCTTTTCCATTGCTTTTTTCCCTTCTTTACCCAACCTAGGAGTACAAACAGAAAAGCAATACTTATTTTAATTTTAACCTAAACTTTAAGAGATAATACATTTTTGAACAAAAGAAAATTTAACATAAAATATATATTCATGACCCAATACCATTTAATTGATTTTGAATTATGCAGCAACTGTGTTCTACTAAAGTGGCCAGTAGTTAATTATTATTTGTGTTAGATTGTTATCCCCCTGCCCCTCAGCCTAACTATTTCTTTCTTGGCTCTGCTTCCAGAGCAGTAGACTAAGAAAATTATAAATTCTAAAAAAGGGTGATCACAGGGTGAAGGAGATCTCAAAATCGTGTCATATTAGGAGTGACCAAAAAAGAAGGAAAGAGGAAGACTAGAGTCATTGGATGGATAGCAACTAGAGGAAGGCAGATTTCATCTCAATATCTGTCTCAGGATCCTTAGCATAGTCCACAAGGCCCTGAATGATCTGGCTTCTGCTAACTTCTCCACCTTCATCTCGCAAACACTATTCCACTCACTTTCTGTGTTTCAGCCCTTTTGACACAATTTGATATCTCTCTTTTCAAGACTTTTGCATATATAGTCCTTTGGCCAGGAATATTCTCTATTTTTTTTTTTTTTGCCTAAGTAGTTCCTACTATAGACCTCAGTTCAAATATTACTTCCTCAGGAAAACTCCATCCCGCAAACAAAACAAGAGTCCCGAGGCCAGGTTTCCCTTGTAGCAGTTATTTCATTTGCATGTCTCTCACACTAGATGATAGGTTTGAAGCTATAAGGGACCATGTTTGTGTTGCTCACCATTTTCTTGCCTAACACAGCGCCTGGTACATTGTAGGTAGGCAACAAATACTAGGTGAATGAATGAAAATATATTCTTATGTTGGCTAACTTGTCCATTTTCAACTCAAACACCAACGTAAAAAAAAAAACAAAACCACACACAAAACAGCAACAACAAAATAAAAACAGGTAGGTGACAAAAATGAGGGAATACTGAGCATAACATAATAGGAATTTTTGGAAACTGCGAGGAATTGAAGAGAGCATATCTGGTGTAAAGGCATTCAAAATTGAAACAACTTTGAAATGCTATGATGAAAAACTATAGCATGTCCATATACCAGTTTTGGTTATAGGCTGCCAGTTTACAATGTTTGTCTTAAATAAATTGATATATCCCTTATCTATTTAATATGAGTGATATTATCAAGGACATTTAATTTAAGGACGAAAATATGCTCACATATATTATTTTTTCCTTTAAAAAGCATACTATAAAGCAGCAGCAGACGTCTCATTTTATTTAAAAATACACATAGAGTCCCAAAGTCTAGCATAGACTCTGGTACAAAGTAGGCACTCAAGACATTTATTTACTGCTTTAAAGCAAAATACAAATTGGCTGAATTAATTTATTGAGAACCGTGTTGGTCAGTCTAAAACGAAAAGAAAGCATCCAGTGTTACTTAGGTCTATTGGGAGAAGAAAAGCTTGATGGTTTGTACAATTAAATGTGGGGGAAAAAAAAACAATGAAAAAGTAAAACAATTCCAGAAAAAGAATAAACCTGCTGCCAACTTGGCAAAGTGAACTACAGGAAGCTAGAAATACTTGTTTCCTTTCCCACTTCTCCAATAGTTTCCAAACTTCTTTTTATAAAATATAAAACTTCCTTTTATAAAATAATGTAATTGTGATTTTGCTTATTAAAGATGGAAACTAGAGAAAAAAATACACATAGAAAACACTGAGGGGCCGGCTCTGTGGCCGAGTGGTTAAATTCCTGTGCTCCACTGCAGCAGCCCAGGGTTTGGATCCGGGGCGCAGACATGGCACCGCTCGTCAGGCCATGTTGAGGCAGCGCCCCACATACCACAACTAGAAGGACCTGCAGCTAAGATATACAACTGTGTACAGGGGAGCTTTGGGGAGATAAAGCAGAAAAAAAAAAAAAAAAAAAAAGATTGGCAACAGTTGTTAGCCCAGGTGCTAATCCTTAAAAAAAAAAAAAAGAAAACACTGAAAAGGTTTGCACTAAAATGCATCAGTGGCTATCTCTAGCTGATGGAATTATGTTCCTCTTTGTGTGCTTTTCTATATTTTCTTAGTGTTCTACAATGAATATGTATTGTTTTTGTATTCCAAAATAAATTGTTTTTACAAGGTAGAGAAGTAACTCAGGTGGCAATGTGGTGGAAAAACGGAGTACAGTAGAATCAGGGGCACGAAAACTAATAGACTATTCCAATGGTATGGGTGAAAGATGGTACAAGCCAAATTAAGGCAGTGGTGGCGAGGACAAAGAAAGTAATTAGGGCCGGCCCGGTGCTGCAGCGGTTAAGTGCACACGTTCTGCTTTGGTGGCCTGGGGTTTGCGGGTTTGAATCCCAGGTGTGGACATGGCACCACTTGGCAAACCATGCTATGGTAGGCGTCCCACATACAAAGTAGAGGAAGATGGGCACAGATGTTAGCTCAGGGCCAGCCTTCCTCAGCAAAAAAAAAGGGCAGGATTGGCAGCAGATGTTAGCTCAGGGCTAATCTTCCTCAGGGGAAAAAAAAAGTAATTAGATACAAGGACATAGAACGAACAGGGTTTGGTAATCTTGGATGTTTAGGCTGAAGATACAGTTACGGGAACATTAGCTTAAACATGGTAATTCCATTGGTACCCTGGATCTATATGGGTTGGAGATAAGGGTTATGAATTCATTAGACTTAAACATGGTAACTGAAATTGTGAAACTAAATGAGATTCCTTAGGGAGAGTACATAAAATAGAAATAGGGCAATGGCCTGAATCATGGGGAACTCTTAATACTTAAGAGCCAGATAGAAGAAAGGCCTATAAATACTAAGTAGGATTGATTAGATAGATAAAGCAACTAGGAAGCTATCATGGAAACTAAAAACAGTGGGTTTCAAGCAGGAATTGCTCAAGGATGCTAGGAGAGAAAACATCTTGCTTGCTTCTGATGTTTGCTTCCTGTGAAAGGACCTCAACAGTTCCAGGTCTTTCTCTATGCTTAGGGAGATTGAGTGATTTATATGATTAGTAAATTTGTGAGGAATGTTTGACTTAGCTTTGTCTGCCAACCTCCAAGAGGAGGTTGTCCAGAGGCCGAATTCTCATTTGATCCTCTATGCTGTCCTTGTCAAGCATTGCTAGGAACTGGAGGTATACAGCTCCTAATTCTGGGGATCAGTTGCCAAGTCTATTTGGTTTTCACACCAAGTAACATTAACCAACTGTTTTATCAGTGATAAAGTGATATTTTGGCCCCTATTTCTATCCTTTATTTCTCATATTGTTCAGGCTGGGCAAGAGGGAAACTGTTTTATTGGGGCCCCCTTGGAAACTGCAACAATTGATGCCTAATTCCACAAGGGTCAGGTAAGGTAGGGGCTGAAAAGAGGCTAGACTTTGGCGACTGGCAAGTAATCTTAAATCACTATCTTCCTTAATAAAGTCAAACACAGTTTCTCCAAGGAAGGCAACTGAAGGAATGTCTCCATGGTGGTGTTGGTGGGACAACCATAACTACTGCTTCAGTCTTTGTTCTGTAAGATTCTCTAAAAATGTGACTATGCCACCCAGACGGCTATATTAGTCAGGACTACTGTAGTTGCAAAAGAATAAAATTTACCTTAAAATAGCTTAAACGAGGGTGGCAGGGGTTGGTGGCAGAAAAGGCAGAACTTAGTGGCCACTTAATTATGAAAGACAATGGGTGATTATATGATCCCGGATTTCAAATGATATCATCTGGACTCTACTTTCTATTGCTCGTATTTGTCTTCTTCTGGTTTCGTTACATAGTAAGACAGTCTTGCTCCATGGTGGGTCAAAGATGGTCAGCAGCAGCTCTGGCCTCAGTAAAATTTTTCCTAGATGACTAGAAAGATTGGCTTGGCTCACGTCCTATCTTTATGGCAGGGGAAAAAAAAGTCACATCATTGAAAGCTTTATCAGGTAGACGAAAGGTATTTCCTGAAAAGATGGACAGGCAAAAAGCAAGTGTTGTCTACTGCACTCCACCCCTTGGCTACCCAGCATCTATAATTGTGCTTCTTTCACTACATACAATTTTAAAAATGCCCTAGCTTAAGATAATGTAATTAGGTTGCCCATGGGTAATACTCCCCTCCCCAATGGTACGCATGCCAAAGTCTTATCTAATTATTGATTCTTGCATGAAAACCAAGAGTTCTGGATGAGGTGCTTTTCATTTGGCCAGATCTGGATGCAGCTCTTCATGGTACAGCATGATAAAGATAATTTTATTAGATATTGGTATATACTTAATAAGGAGAATATGTGATTAAGGGTACCCTAATTAGCTAGTAGATGAACTTCTTGGTCAGTTAATACAGTGGTCTTGAGTTTGTTCCTTGGAAGACACTTCCTTATCCCTTGCTGCACATGAGGGTATTGGAATTAAGCAATTGTAGGCCTTTGTTTGCAGGGCTTGGTGTTATTGTCAATACAATTCTCTTAGGATCTTAGTTGGCTGTTGGTCACTTTGCTTTTGGTAACTCTGTGGTTTAGAAACCAAAAACAGAGATGGTGTGTAAATCTGTTTTCTGTCCCTTACCAATGGGTTGCAAGACTGGCATGCAATGTCTACCCTACAGCCAACTAAACTTAATTACATATTTCTATAATACCTATCCTCCAGCCAACTAAACTAAGTATTTCTATTTTGGCCTTTGCATCCAAAATTATAAGCTGAGGCAGGAGCTTAGGAAGAATGCAGCTAGGTTTTATGTCTGTCTCCTTGCCCCCATGTTGCAGCTCAGCGAATGGCTCCTTGCAATAGGACTAATTTGTCAAGCTCTGTCAGACAGGATATATACAGCAAGAGATGCATGAGGTGATCAAGGATACTGTGTTTTCAACTTCCTGCCTTTGTCTGCACTAACTTAAGCTCAGAAAAGAAAATGTGGGTTTCCCAAACCTGCAAGATGCAGGTTCATTTTGATTCTCAGCCACATGGTTTACTGACTACAAGCAGAAAAGAGGTATCTTAGAAATACACCCTCTCTCCTCGGCATTCAGATAGCTAGCTTGAAATGAAGTGCATCCCTTACTTGTAGGACCTCAATAGTGGACACACTCCAAAAATTGTGACATTTTTCCACCAATTTCCCTAAAATTTCAATCATAGTATAGACATTGTCTAAGTCCTAAAATACAAAAGGTTACTTGCTTGCTACAACATAGTAAGTAATGCCAAAGCTCCTAGCTAAAGCCAAGGAATCTTTATTACTGTGCATCCCACCTAGACCCAGCAGTTTTACATTTCAGAGTGTGTCATTTGTTGACACTAGGACTATTTTACTTATTAGTCAGGAATAGAAACCCAAACCTTGCCATATCAAGATTTCTTATTCTCCTCTAGTTTAACAGTTCATTTTCAATTTCATATCAATTGTGGACTCAACTTCAGGGAATTCAAAAGTTTAAGGTATTATTAGGCTGTTTTCTTCTAAGATTTTATCTGGTTGCAGGATCTAAGTTCTTCACCATCATGGCATTTGCAGAGGGGCAAGTGGACTTCTTGTTGTCTAAACCTATTGCTGAAAGGTCCACTGTTGATACAACTTGCAATCTATTCTCTCAAAGTGTGATTGCTTTCCCTCGCCCTTATTCCAGAACTTATGGATCTCAGTGTCTTCTCAATAGGACCCTCCATGGATTCACACCATAGCCTCTGCCATGAGTTTGCCTCACCCTGCCCTGTGGCAAGCCTGTGGAACGCAATTGGGTTCTCACCAAATTTACATTCTGTATCTCCTTTTCAGTCCACTGTAGTCCAGCAAGATGCAGGAGGGGGAGTGGTTATCAATGCTGCCTAGTCCTCTCTGCTTAAACATATTATGCTGCCATTTCATTGTAGTTGCCTATGTTGGGCAAACTTCCAGGTGTGAAGCAGGGCACAAGCCACAAGCTCCCTATTTTTGAATTCCCAAGTCTTCCTTGCAGTCTTCCCTTACTCATTGGGGTTTCAACCCTGAGGAGAGAGCCAGGCAATACGTGTCTCAATTCATGCGCTCTTTCCCCTCTTGCAATACTATTGAGATTGCCTCTATTTTCTTCTAATGATTTAATTCTCAGGTAGGTTTGCTCTACTTGGTGACCAAAGGCCATAGGTAGTTTAAGTCGCTACTTAATTTCAGAGTTAGGTGCCTTTCTCAATAGTGCTAGCCAAAATGGTGAGAATGTCTGACTGGCTTCATATTGTTAATCTGCCCATGCCTGAACCAATCAATATGCCTGAGGAATAGGGGAACTTTGGCTGGCCTGACTCATGGGCCCATACCTGTGGTATGACAGTTAGGACTAGGTAATGGATGGTTGCACTTGGGGAAAAAAGGGTAGGTCTATACTAGTTAGGATAAACTCTCAAACCTCAGTGGCTTAATACAAAAGAATGGATGTGAACTCTAACACAAGTATTCTTAATAGGCAGAGAGCTAACCTCCAAGTGAAGATTCAGGAAAACAGAGTCCTTCCATGTTGTGGTGTCACCATTTTCAGCACATGGCTTCCAACGCAAATGTGCCCATCTGCCTCAAGTAGACAGGGAATGAGGAGATCTTGGAGGACTGGTCATGTGTTTTTACGGAGCAGAGCTGCAATAAGAGCACATCACTTCTACTTTATTCCACTAGTTAGAACCTAATTGGCACATCTAACTGGTAAACCTAATTGTAAGTGAGGCTGGGAAATATAACCTTACTGTGTGCCCAGAAAAAGAATCTAGTGTCGGCAACAGTCCACTATTCTGATCACTAAATATCTATTTTACCTCTCTTCCCACACGTAGAACATATCCTATCCCAATGGAAAAAACCTAAAGTTCTATCCAGTCAGTAGGTCAGGCTCAAAGCCTAGGTTTTTAGGAAATGCAGTCCTCTTCACTGGGTCCAGATGTATCCTATGAACTAAAAACACAAGTTATTTCTAATATCACCTCATGTCCCAGCAACCCAATTTACAGTGGTAGATCAGGGACAGGTAACTACAATAGGCTTTCATTAGGAATGGAAAAAAATACGAGACACTAGGCAATATGGATGCTTAATGATGACATCCTGCACAGGCATTTCTGATCCATCTCCCCTGGGAGTGGAGGAAGTTTTGATGAGACTCCACTAGTCTTTGAGAGGAACCCCCTTGCTCTCTGTCTTCTGCATGAGCCCTTACACTAGCTTCTGACATGTTATTTGTCCACCATTCTCCATGGCCACATCCTATGTGGGTATTGGGGAGCCCTTTATACCCTATTTCCTACTTATACAAGTTTGGAGTTGAACAGTTGCCTTACTGTTTTCACATCTGAGCAACATTTGAACCAGGTTCATGATTTGATTAGTGATAAAATTCCTTCAAAAGTTTAGTCTTATGATCTATTTGCTTCCAGTAACCACACCCGAATTTCTTTCTTACGTAATTCTCAAACCTGATTTACGT
Organism: Equus quagga; assembly: GCF_021613505.1. NCBI lineage: Eukaryota > Metazoa > Chordata > Mammalia > Perissodactyla > Equidae > Equus > Equus quagga. Next base: position 98,387,993 of record NC_060269.1, read on the forward strand.
CTTTGCTTCCTTGCGTTCACGTCTGTTTCTCTAGAACTTCATCCCAGCCACCTTGAGGCCATCTACAATAATGGCTTTGGATGGGAGGGCCAAAGCCTTGATCTAATCTTTGTTCCTGGACTAAATCTTAAGGGAACGTACTCAAGGCCTCTTCCAGTTTCATTTTTTACCATTCAAGGTCCAGAAAAAGTCAGCTTTTCCAATCCTTCCAAATATTCCTATTACTTCCATTTCTGCAATTATTTCTGCAATATAAAGAGCTTACCTCTTAGTAAAACTTTGCTAAAAATAAAATGTAAAATTCAACATACACTATTACTTTTATTCTTTAGAGCTATTTCCTCTGGAACCACCATCTCAATAGATAGGTGATACGCTTTTCAATTATCATGGGAGACAGTTTTGCCACCGTAAAACATGGGTCTCTTTCCAGCCTCTGGTATTAGTTTCTCCAACATCTGCTGCATCATCACTAAGTCAAAAAACCCATAATTGAGGGTACTGTCTTAGCAGCACTCTACTTCCAGTACTGGATTAGTTACGGTCATTTTAACTCTTGTAACATATAAATTCTCAAATGTCAATTTTCTCTCTTACAAAGAAGTCCCAAAAGGAGTTTTTCTAATTTGGAGGTGTTTGCCTTCCAAGTAGTGATTTAACCCACTCATGTTCCTTGTCTCTTCTGGCTCTGGCATCTCTAACATATAGTTTTCAGTGTCACTATACTCACTAGCTTCAAGCTGATAGAGAAAGAGTAAGGGAAGATGGGAGGACTTCATTAAGCCTGGAAATGTGCGTATCACTTCCATTCACATTTCACTGGCAATAAGTCAATTACATGGACACACTAACTACAAAGGAAACTGGAAGACTCAGTTTACCTGTATTTTCTGGAAGAAGAAATAAGTTTCATGAATGGCTAGTCAAGTCTCTGCCACAAAGTTCTAAAAGGAAAAAAATGCTAGACAAAAATAACAGAAAGTCACTCTGTCCATTCTAACAGGTTTGACCTTATCCTACTAGTCCCAACAAAATAATCACTTCAGTACTATATAAAAGAGTAAGAATTCATTTTTTTCCAAGTAATGGGATTACTTTAAAGAGAGTATTTTTGATAGTACAATTGGTATAGAAGTTAGATTGCAGAGGGTTAGTGAGTGAATTTCAGGTAACAAAGAGACACTGACTGTAGAATATTCTTTAAAGCTTGACCTGGAAGGACGGGAAAGAGAGTGAGAGCTACAGAAGGATAAGCTAAGGAACCAGAAATGCGGGAGACTGAAGACAGAAAAGATAATAAGTGGAAGAGAAAAAGGGGACCGGAAGTTGAGTACAGATGGATAATTAGGCTTACATAAGAGCAAGGAGAGTCTCATTCTTCTGATACTGGAGAAAACGAAAGATCCATAAGTATCTAAGTTTCTACCATTTGGAAAATTGAAGGAGTTTGTGCCTAATGGCATCAATCTTCTTGTGAATGAAGTTTGAAGTAAAGTCATATAATGAAATGTGGCTGAGGTTTAAAGACTGCAAAAAGTATTCTGGTGGGAAGGGAAAAAGGTGCTGAAGGATATCGAAAGAAGGAGGGAGGAATCCAGCTGAGGTTACAGAACCTAAATCTCTAGTGGTAAGATACACAATGTAGTGTACTGCTCTGCAGAGGCACTGAGCAACCAATAAAAGACAGGAACAGGCAGATGGTTGGCACTTTGTATATCTATTTACTATAGCACTTATTACACTGAAGAGCCCTTGGAAGCAGGGACTTTGATTTCATAAACAATGCACACAGTAGGCGCATATGAATTTTTGCTTTAATGAATTGATTCAGGCATTGCCAATTCTGCCATAGTACTCTCTCGAGTACTGGCAACTGCCCACATTTCATATGGTATGCCAATACTAAAAAGAAAAAAAAAAAACGCTAAAAAAATTCAGGCACACGCAGCTAAACTTAGCAGTCTTAAAAAGGCAACTCTGTCAGCTGAGACATACTTTTTTATCTTGTGCCAGTACATCTGCCTTCGATGTTTGCTTCATTTTCCTTATGCCACTGTGCTCTTATTGGACCAGAAAGGATAATTCTGAGTTCAATAAGCTACGCTATTTCAAAAGTCCTGGAAGTTCTTCACACACCTACACCTTCACAACCCTCGCGCATCACAATATTCCAAGAGATGCAGAGATAAGGATGATTATTTATGATGCTCACTTCATAGATAAAAGCTGAGTCGGTGAGGGGTGGAAGAACTAAATCAGGGTCATTCAGTGAATGGTCTACAAACTCTGGCACAGATCCTGCTTCCTTCTCTTGTCTTCTCCACTTTGGAAACTTTAGAGATGGTGTGATCTCAGAAATCACCTAATCGAACTTCTTTATATTACACAAGTGCGAACTCAGTGATCAGGAAGCCTATGACCCAAGACTTAGGCAAAGAGGGCTCCTTCCCCCATACGACGCCACCTCTCAAGATCCAAAGCCCTAACTCACGATTCGCCGGTGCAAAAAATTGCCAGGAATAAAACTACGTGCAACAGTCCGCAACGAGGCCCCACCTCCCGGATCTGGCGGTCCCGGCCTCCAGCTACCCAAGCGTGCGGACCGCGCTCCCGCCCCGCCTTCCCCGCCGGCGGGGGCCGCTTCATGCCAGCCCGCCCGCCCCGTGCCCCGCGCCCCGCAGCACCGCCCGCTCGCCCTCGCGGCCCGGCCCAGGCCCTCCAAGTCTCACTTTCGTCTTTCGGCCACCCGCGCGCCACCGCTCGGGCGACGGCTGATGGCGTCACTTGCACTTCCGCCTGCGGCTGCGTTCTAGTCACAAGCAAGGAAGGAAGAAGGGAGGGCTGAAGGGCTGCGTGTGGGGGAAATAGCGAGGAAAGAGAAGCAATCCGGGCGCTCGCGGGCGCTCCGGCAGTCGCCGCGGCCGTCCTCTGTCCCCGCCGTCCCCCCATCGGAAGTCGCCCTAGACACACTCCCCCCCCGCTGCTTCGTCGTCTCGGCTCCTCTGGGTATCCCGACACCCGGGTCTCCCTCTACGCCTCGCCACCCCCCCGCCCCCGCCCTCTCCCTCACACTCCCTCCCTCCCTCCCTCCCATCGTCAGGCTCCCCGCCCTTAGTATCGCGAGACTAGGTGAGAGCTGGCGGAGCGGCGGCGGCGGCGGCGGCAGTAGAGGTGACCGAGGCGGTGGCGGTGGAGGCGGCACCGAGCGCTGTGTCGGCCCCGGTGCGGCCGAAGTCGCGGTAGAGCGTAGCCCCCACGCCCCTCCCCCGTCCGCGCCCTCCCTCTTTCCCTGGGGATGGAGAAGGCGACGGTTCCGGTGGCGGCGGTGGCGGCGGCGGCGGCGGCAGCAGCAGCTGAGGGAGAAGGGAGCCCCCCGGCGGTGGCGGCTGTGGCGGGCCCCCCCGCGGCGGCGGCGGAGGTCGGCGGCGGCGCTGGCGGCGGCAGCGGGGCTCGCTCGGCCTCGTCTCCTCGTGGGATGGTGCGAGTCTGCGACCTGCTCCTAAAGAAAAAGCCGCCGCCGCAGCAGCAGCAGCACCATAAGGCCAAGCGTAACCGGACTTGCCGACCCCCCAGTAGCAGCGAAAGCAGCAGCGACAGCGACAACAGCGGCGGCGGTGGAGGCGGCGGAGGCGGAGGAGGTGGCGGCGGCGGCACCAGCAGCAACAACAGCGAGGAAGAGGAGGACGACGACGACGAGGAAGAGGAGGTTTCTGAGGCAAGGGCCTGGTTTCAAAGGAAGGAGGGAGGAAGGGATTGTAAAGGGCAGGGGCCGAAGGTGGGAGGGGACTTGCGGTGGGACAGATTCCTGTGGGTTGATCTATCTTAGGGGCCAGGCTTTCCTCTGCCCTCTTTCTTTCCCCGGCCTCAATCGTGAGGTGTGGGCATGTGGGGGAGGGTAGCTGACACGTGGGGGTGGGAGGACCACAGAGTTGGTGAACAGCACGTTACCGGGCATGGTTCACATGGTTAAGGATGGAGGGAATTGGTTAGATCTTCTATTCGCACTCCCGGCGGGGTCTGCCTGGGGCCAGGAGGGCCATCTTATTTCTGGGGCGGGGGCGGGACCAAAGCGGGAGGGGTAAGATAATAGGTAGATGAGTCTCTTGGGGAAAGACTGGGAGGTTGGTAAATTTCTCCCGCTGGTGAGCTGGAGGAGAGCAGTTTTGAGGGAAGGTTGTAATGGACTCAGAGCTAAGTATCTGTGTATGAGAGAGACACGTGAGAAGCTGTACTTTTCCATAGTGTTCTGCTGCAGGTTTTTTTCATAACTATTGTGGTTGCTGAAGTAACCTTCACTTCCTCGATCTCTCCAGGATTTTGAATGAACTCATCTTACGTCCGTGTCCGTGTACATTTATGTATAACTCAGTGGGATGAAAATATATTTTATCCTTACACGTACATTCATATACATCTTCAAGTGCTTCCTTAGTTAGGAAGAATTAAGTTAGGTCCTGTTGTTTTCCAGATAATATGTGGCGGCTAAAGAGTCTGAGCCAGGCTTGGTTGTGGTGAGTTGGGATAGGAAGGGCCTCTTGGTTTGTCCTAGTGATCTGGTTTCATAATAACTGTTTATAATTTTTCCTGGGTCCACAGACAGGCGGCGTTGCAGGACCTTATTCTTCAAAGAAGGCCATATAATCCTAAAGCTCGGTAAAAAATACCATACTGACAACAAAGTAAGAGTTAGCCCTACTAGTTCTATCACCTCTTTTGTAACTCTCTTGTCCACTCCCTGAAATGGAAGCTAGAAAATCTTGATCTGGAGAAAGAAGTTGTAACTTAAGGCAGCAGAAGGAAAACAGCTTTAAAGGCTGATTATAAATTTAGTTATAAGAGGGAACAACTGAATTATCTAGAAGTCCCTCTTGCCGTTTATTCTCTTCCACAAACACAGAGCTTGTCTTGGTGCAAGATGGATGTTTTGAAAATTGCGTTATTGGATGTTGTGATCTGTTCAAATAGAGAAATACATTTTAAAGAGTTTGAGCCTTATGTATTAGTAAAAGACCAGATTCTCTTTTGCCTCAGACGGGATGAAGTTAGATAGGTAGAGAAGTAGTAGTGTAAATCTCTATACCAAAAAGACAGACATTCCCTGCTATTCCATTTAGCCTGTTGAATTCTAGGATAAGTTTGTATTGATAGATTTTGTATTGATCTAGTTGGATATTTAAGGACAATGTGTTGCTCAGGCTGCATTTGAAACAAGTGAAGGATGTGACTGGATCCTTATTTCTAATAAAATCTATTGTGACAGAATCATTCAATTGTATTATTCTTTGTAGAGATGAGAAACATTTTAGAGATAATCTAGTCCAACCCTTTTATTTTAAAAATGAGAAAAACAAGGCTTAGAGGAAACTGGTTGTGGATAGTAGCAAAAGTAGAAATCAAAGTTTTTAGCAGTTCAGACCAGGACACTTTTTGTGACAATTTCCTTGTATCCCCCTTCTGACCTCTTTCAGAAAATAGGCAGTGAATTGCAAGGTAACACAATCATGCAGCAAATAATGGGCAAAATATCAGTATTTTATTTTTTTAAATTCTCCAGTAACACAATAACAAGTTGAGTGCAGTACTTACTGGAATATTATGCTGTAAACTTTACATATCTAGGTAGTTTTGTCCATTGGAATTTGACCTAATAAGCAAAACTTTTAGTATTTCCTACATCATGTAGAATAGCCTTAAGTTTGTAGGTGTGTTAATTTTGTGAGTCAGGTTTGTTTTCCTTGGAAAATATGGATGGTATATGTTGACTTCAATCAACTAGGGAAGTGTTTCTTTGTTTTGAGTGTGCTTTATTCTGTCTTCTGCATAGTGGTGTAAACAATGGGTTTGTCATTTGTTATGAAGATGAGTCAGGAGAAGTAAGTATAAGAAGGTACAGCCATTAAAAATAAATCTATACGAGTACATGATGGGGGATGAGCAGACAGAAAGGACTACAATACCTGCCTCCATCCTTGACCAAAATAAATAAATAAACCTCACAGTCACTGTACACCAAAAGCCAAATGGATGAGTTGTGCAGTTTTTCATTTCATTACCATTTTATTGATACGTCACCAGAAGTTTAACTTTGTAGAGCTAGGAAATCTTGTGGCTAATACTCATTGTATATAAGTCCTTTTTCTCATTCATTCTGTTGTTGCTTACACAGTGAAGAATGTGGGTAACATGATCCTTGAGATTATCCTTCCAATAAAAATCATCAAAAGGTTAAAAAAGAATATGAAACAGTGCAGTTTTGGAGTATTTAACCTAAAAAAGTGGAGGATAATATAACAAATATATGCATTCGTTATGAAGAAATGCCAGCTGGATATTTTCTATATCTGCTAAAAGAGGAAAAGTTGGAAGGAAAGGAGATTCAATTTACCTAAGAACTTTATTTGAATGTTGAAGAACAAGAATCTAATTCTTATTGAGAATTGGATTTTCTCTTCAGTATTTCAAAGTAGAATAATCTGTTTTAGATAATTTGTATAACTTCAGGTATACCTGGAAACAAAGATGTAAGACCAAGAGCTTTCCCCTTCCCTCTCCCACCTCCCCCCCCAATTTGACACAAAAACTTAGATCAAAAATTGGAAAATGTTTACTTTTCTTGGCTTTCAGTGGATGATTGTCCAATAAGGAAAACAGAAATGTATTTCCAACACAAAAGCTGTGATGCACTTCTTTTCAAATTAGTGGACTAAAATAAATTGCTTACTTGAATATTACATGAAAAAAATGTTGAAATTCCAAGAGTTGATATTCCATTTCAGAAATAACATTGCGTTCTCTTGAATGCATTTTTAAATGTAATTGAATGGCATCAGTGTTTTCTAAAGCAGAATTCAAAGAGGGGAAAAACTTGCTATTAAAAGTAATATTTTTGTTGAAGATGCATAAAATGCAAATGCAGTAGGAGTTGATAAGAATTCTATCTATTTTTATAGGTAGCTTGAGGCTTTAAATTTAAGGGACAAACCTAGTGAAAAAATTTTAGACAAGAGGAGCCATTAAATAAATTAGTACTGATTTATTCATTCACTTTTGAAAGGATTTTGAAAGGGAGAATCTGTTTATAGACAGGAAAGAGGGAGGACTGAGAATGAGGGAGAAAGAAAAATTATTTCAGAAGTAGATTGTGTTTCCTCAAGTTCACTTCCAAATCTTTTTTGTTTGTTTGTATTTTAATGGAAAATGCTGTCTAAGGTCCTCTGTTATTATGGTAGAATCCCAGATTAGCCCAGAGAAGCTTACTTGTTCCCCAGTTTCATCTCTTAATTGGTGAAGCAGTATTTATAAACAGGATGTTAAGATCTTTGAAGCAATGGTTCTGTCATAATTAATTGTCTTGTCTCCTATTCTGCTTAAGCACAGTACTTGATAAAAAAACATTTTCAGTGAATAACTAGTACCTAGGGAGAATCCAGAATTCATCTAGGAAACCAACCAAGAGAAGGAATAGAATTTCTTCGTCTCTTGGATCCGGGACTGCTGAACAGCTTTAGTATGGATTTCAATGTCTTTCAATTACTTAATTACTTCTCTTAGTGATGGTGATCTTCCATAGGTATTAGGGGAAAGCCAGTTAAACCTGTAGACATTGATTGTCAAGTGCCTGATAAGTACCTTAAACCTCCTAGATATATTTCCATTTTAAGAACATAATAAAAGCTGTTACTTATTCAGTGCCTACAGTATGTCAAGTCTAACATAACGGTTAAGAGCATGCACTGGAGCTTGGATTTAAATCCTTGATTTATCACTCACTAGCTTTGTGGTCTTGGGCAGGTTACTTAACCTCGCTCCACCTCTGTTTCCTCATATGTAGATGGTGATAATAGTAGATTCTACCTAATAGCATTGTTACAAGAATTAAATGAGTTAATACAGTTTTCATGTATTGTCATTTTATTTTCACCATAACCCTACGAAGTCATATTTGTTTCATTATTCAGTAAATTTTTGGAGTTGCTATATATGCTGGGCATTTTGCTATACTGGCTAAGCAATGGTGAGGAAAACTGTTTTAAGATACACTGATTTACAAACGCACCAATGATTAAATAAAGGTTTGGGGGAGGTATGAGAGTAAGATTAAGTGGTAAATGGATATCCTGAACAAAGTGTATAAGTTTCAGAAGTATGCAGATGTTTGTGGTGGTGATATTCATATTCACTTTAGAGGCAAAGTTACTGGCTTAGAAGGATTTTAGGTAACTTCATCAGGGTCGCATAGCTAATAAGTGGCTGAGCGAGACTTATATACTATGTCTCTTTGATTCAAAGCCTGCTCATTCATTCACTTACTCATTCACATGCTCTCTTATGTTGTGTGATATTGAGTGCAACATCTCTGATTTTGGCATTTCAGATAATGTTAAAATGAATTCAGATGGTATAGGGGGAGATACTTTTTTGGCAGTAGGGCAACCATTGAAGACAAGTTGGCTATCCCAAGCTTTTCTTTCCTTTTCTTACTCTGAAAAAATTACTGAAAAAAGAATACAGAAAAGTACAGATAAATACATGCATATTCCCACCATCCAGAATTAACAATTGTTAAGAAAATGAAACTTTATAGTGAAAACCACTCTCTCTAGAGGCAATTTATTGCTTCTCCCTGCCTCTCAAGATTTTTACTTTTCAAGGTTATCTGCCTTTATTAAGCTAAAAAAAAATATTTTCCTTTTAAATAGGAGTTCTTAACTTGGGGTCTGGATAGGCTGTGAATACCCTGAAATTAAACACGAGATTTTGTTGAAGGTGCTTATAAGATTCCCCCCAACCTATGAGTACAAACTTTCTTAGATCCTCAGAGGTCTGTGACTACCTTCTTCCTCCCACCTTGTTGTTTTGAAACATTGTCACTGCAGTGGCAGTGGGGAATCAGACAGGCATTTATGTGGATTGTTTAGAAACTGCATTAACTAAGGTAATTTGGTAACAAATGTGAAGTAGAGGGTCCAAGATTTTTCTGTTCTTTCTGGTAAACTAGCCCTATGCCTACTCTCTCTTAAATCCTTGTATTGTGCCTTTTAATTGATGAAGCAGTTTTCATCTATCCTGCTGTGGACTGTTAGATCTGAGGACAGAAACATTATCTTAAAATACATCTTTATATCTCCTGCACTGTACTGTGTGTGTCTGTACACCATTGTCTTACCTTTGCTAGGTTTTCATGAAGTCAGATCTCTGAAGTAAAAATAGTTCATAAATATTTCTTCTTTAACCACTTAACTCTGGAAATATTTGGCACCTCAAGTCTTAAGGTAACAGAACTTGGTTGCAGCTGTTTATGGTAGACCCCGTCAGATGTTTTAATTGGACTCTAATTACTCAATTTAGTCTAGTCATCATTAACCTCACCAACCTAATTGGAGTTAGTACTGTGAAACTTTTCATTGTTGAATAGTCATTAAAGCAGGGCATTTTAACTCTCAGAAATCACTACACTGCTGCTACTGGTATTCACTTATACTGTCCAGTTGACTAGGAGGTTGGTTGTCAGGTCCTTGAGGCAGTGTATTTGCCTTTATGACAGTTGTTTATTCTGTATTTTTATAAAAATAATTTAGTGGGTTAGGAAATGTGGATATAATGAGCTTCCTTATAATTTTTCCATACTTGACCATAGATGAAAAGGAATTTTCACTTCATAATGGCATGTGAATACCTGCTGATACCACTTATGTTTTTGTTAGGACCAATAGGGGGCACCAACATCTATGGTAACCTATGCCAAATCTGACTAACTTTCATCTCTTGAAAAAAGCAGATCATTAGAGAATTGAAGGTGATGTGTAAATATGAATACCCTTCTAGTCCCTGGAACCTTACCTATCTGGTAGAGTTATGCCGATCTACTTGCCACCCAGAAGCAAAATACCCTTGCTTACTTAATGGTGCTTAACTTCTCTTAACTTTTATTTTGTCTTACAACTGTTCTTATCCAGTCATGAGGGGAAGTGGAATTGTGGAGCAATATAGATATTTTATCATGATTTATAATTTGGTGTTTTAATTATTAAAAAGGGACATGTTGGGTTTTATTTTCCCCAAGATTACCATAGAACTCAAAATTAATATAGACCTAATTATTGAAAGCATAACTTAGGTTGCCTTCCGTCATCCTACAAAACTCATAAACATTACCTGATCTTTAAAAAGAATTGACTTTTTAAGTTTACTTTTGTGTGAGACTAGAAATAAAAGAAAGTCAGATAGAAAAAAATGTAAAGATCACAATACTTTAGGAATTCCTTTTGGAGCTAATATTATTTAGTGTTTTTATGAACAATTTTAATAGATGATAAAATCTCTCTCAAAGCATGCAGATAGATCACAGTGAATTGTGCTGATGGGAATGGACAAGATTCTTGAGAATAGATTAAAATGTTAAATAGGTTTTTTGAGTCATAGGTAAAAAAAAATGTGCTTTTTTGGGTGAATGGTCTTAAACAAAGCATGCTTTTTCAGTAAAAGTTCAACATAATGTTGAACAAGATTAAATAAGATATTAGAGAAAAATCATAATTCTTAATTTAAATAAGGCTATGATACATCTGCACAAATAGATTATATATATTTTTGCCTGCTGTATCGTGAAAATGATGACTAAAACCATGGAAGATCTAAAGAGGGATAGTTTAAAAATGATTGGAGGGTTAGGGATGGAATCCATGATGAAGGAGGACTGCAGATTGTACTTAATAATACTCTTATTGCTTGTTACTTAATGTTCAGTTAATGTTCAAATTAACCAGTTACTCAAACTGAGTCATAACATGGAGAAAAATATGAGGTGCATTAGATAGTGTTATTTCAATTTTGAAAATAAGTGAACTCTTCAGTTTTCGTTTCTCCAGATTATTTGAAAGTGCAGACCAGACATGACAAATATATGAAACTAGTCTGTAGCTGTGTGTCTTTAGCAGGGCATATGCCCCTCCCAAGCTATCATTTGGTCTCATTTAATCTTTCATATTTTTTATCCCCCTTTCCCCCCAAAAAAGAAAGGAACAGAAAAGAACAAAAGAAAAGTGAAGAAGTAAAAACTTATTGTAATGTTAATTCTTGGTCTGGGTCTTTCCTCGTGGATTGTTTTTTAATTAAAGAATCTTTGATTGAAAAATATTTCAGAGAGATCTGGAAAATTTGATTTCGTCTGTTTTGAATTTGGAATCAACATTAACATGAAGTTCTATTTTTCCTTCTTTCTTATCACCCTAAATCTGAAACCTGAGGAGAAAAGGAAGTCTTCCAGTTTGTGTTACACCAGGTCTATTTCCAGTTCACTCTTTGACCCCATTATTGTGTCTTTCCTTCTCTATGCTATGTTTCCCTCTAATTTTTTATATGATGTTCGTAACAAAAATAGTCATGTTGAAAAGCCTCTATTGTAGCTCTTACTACTGTGAGATGCAGTATAGGAATTCTTTTATTTGACAAACTTTTATTGAGTATCTCCTATGTGTGGCTGTTTTCAGTATATAGTAATCTCAACCATTTCTCTCTCAGTGAATGTGAAAAAGTTAGCTATATTTAAAATGAGAGCTGTATGTATTGAGTTAAATGATTTTATGTATGTTGTAGTAATAAAACTTTTAAACTTACGTACATACATGAAAACTTAGCACAGTGATGAAATTCTGTTATGAGTTTTAGAAGATAAGTATCACTATTAGGATGTTTTTCCACTAAATTTATATAAGAAGCGTTATTGAGACCTAGCAAAATCACTTAGGGATTATGAGGGATTTGAAGAAACTGAAACATTCTCCTAGCTTCATAAAATTTAAGTCTTGTTGAGATAAAATTAATAATTTAAGGCTATGAAGATGATTTTAATTCTGTAAAATTATTTATTTGGGAGTCTGTGTTAGTTTTCAGTGTAACTGTGTGCCTTTAGAGTTGGTCTCATAAGGATCATTTTATTTCTGTCTTTGAATATGAGTAGGGTAGACTGAGTGTCTCTTGGAATACCGTCTGATTTGTGGTATTATGTTCTTATTTTTTTAAGATGAGGTCTGTCTGTGCTATTTTTCTAGAATGTCATTGACTCCAAAGAATCATCCATTCTGATTTTACCCTGAAGATTTTGTAGTATGAAAGAGGTAGCTATTTAAGTATACTCGTGGTTGCTGCAGGTACAGATATGTTAAAATATGAGAAACTGAGCTATGGGACAGTGTAGGGTACAGTGTTAAATATCTTTTAAGTTAGATTTTAAATATAATGTTTGTATAACTAAACATACATATTTGTGGAAACATATTTGTAGAAAATTGGACAAAATCAAAAGATCTAAAGAATACAAAAATCACCTATAATCCTGTTCTCCATAATTAATCATTATTATTTGAAATGGTCTTTTCATTCTTTTTATTTGGTGTGTATTAAATTATCACACAGAACAGAGCTGTCACTTAGAACGTTTGTCTGCTAAAAGTTTCATTGATGAACATTCTTAAAATATATGAATTGAAGATATGCATCTTCAGATGATTATACTTAAACTATGAAAACTAACAAAGGCATTCATACTTGTAAAAAAAGAGTCTTCTAATAAGTAAAGATTTTTATCCCACTTTTTCTTGGTAAATGCTGCTAACAGCTTGATTTATATCAAATGTTTTAGTTTCTTGGTGAGAATGAGTATGAAGGAGTGACAGAGAGAAGAGAGAGAGAGAGTGTGTGTGTGTGTGTGAGGAGGGTGTGTGTGTCTGAGAGAGTACATTAGGATTTGCCTCACTGTTCTCATTTCTTTGTGAATGTTACATAGTATGAAGGTACATAATTTATTTGATTTTTTATGTTGGTAGACATTTACATGGTTTTCACTACATTGCTATTACACATATAATGCTGAAGTGAACATCCTTTTACAGTTATTTTTAAGTACAAAAATATTTCTTTGGGATGGATTCTTAGAAATGGAATTGCTGGGCCAGAGGTTATGCACATGTTAACTTTGGTAAATACTCCCAAGTTTCACTTTATCAACAATGTATAAGAATGCTACTGGATATGATCAATCTTCTTAGTTTAAAACATCTGTTAACCAAAAATAGTTTTGTTTTCATTTTCTTGGTTACTGTTGACAGGGAGTAAATATTCATGTTTATTTTTCATTTGGATTCCTTTTGAAAATTTCCCGTTTTATCCTTTACTTATTATTCTATTAGAATTGTCTTTTTCTTAGTGATTTGTTGGTGCTGTTTCTATTTATGGGTATAAATCCTTTGCTGTGTTATTTGTTAACACTTATTCTGTTTACAGGATTTTCACAATGGAGAAAATTTTTATTTTTGTGAAGTAAAATGAATTATTCTTTTATGACTTGTGGAGACCTTCACCCCAGTATTTAAAAAAATTTCTTAGAAATTTTCTTTTGTTAGTTCTGTACATTGTTTTCCAAAGATACATGGATATCTTGTTGGATATAGACTTAATTATTGTGTCCATCTCTCATCTACTCTTTTCAGTAGCATTTGACCTTGTTGACCAGTCCTTGCCTCTTAAAAAGTGCTACTCTCTTTGCTTATGTAACACTAACCTCTCCTGTTTCTACCTTACTGGCTCCTTTTTGCTTCCTCCTATCCCCTTTACTATACATCTTTTGATTATTTGGTACCTCATTGCTCGGTCCTGGGCCCTTTTTGATATCCGGTCTCACTGCTTAGGTGATTTTATCTCGTCTTGAGTGTTTATATATGCGTATGCTAGTGACTCTCTACTTTATATCTCCAATTTAAACCTTTCTTCTTGGGTACTAGGCTGAACTTTCTGGCCCCTCAACATTTGTGCAGTCTAGGAGGTGGACTAGGCGAGGTCATTCCCACCTGAGCCTCATGGAATGGTTTCCTAAAGAAACAGTGTTTCTGTTGCTAAAGAGGTAAGATGGGAGCGTAGGAAGGGAAAAGATATTGGACATAAGACCTCCAAAGTATACCGTTAAACTTCCCACCTCTCTCCATCTTTGCTATCATCACCCTAGCCCAGGCTGTTATCTTTCTTGAACTTTCTAGTAGTCTTCTGATTTCATCTCCTAGCTCTCTTGTCTCCCCATACTTCATGCATTCTTCATGCAGCAACAAGACTAATCTTTCTGAAATGTAATCATTATTCGACTTCTCTTTGCTCGTATGGCTGTTTCTTCTTATTGTTCTAACCTCATTTTATATCGCTTTCAGTTCGTTCGCTGTTTTCTAGTCACACTGACCTTTCTGTTCTTAGAACATGCAGACTTTCTCACTTGGGGTCTTTTTATTTTCTTTCTTGGATGTTCTTCCCTTGGTGCTTTGTTTCTTCTCATCTTTTAGATTTCAACTTAGATATCATTCCCTGTCAAGGATTGTTGGAAGAAACTTCCTCCACCTACCCCTCTCCTCTTCTCCACCTTCTCTTTCAGTTTTCTGCTTGTAACTGGTAAGTTTAACTGGGGTGAGAAATAGGAGGCCCTGTTGGTCTTTAACCAAGCTTTATTGATATTAGATAATTTAGTGGACTCTTATCTGTTTATTACCACTTAGAAAGGGATTTGCAGGTGGTGGGAGTGGGGGAATTTGAGCTTTTAACATGCCCAGATTCCTAACAGCTATTTGTTTATTCCTATTCCACATCAATTTTAGTTACTGGGTTGAACCTTTTGAAATTGCTTTTTTTGTAAATCAAAAGTCATCCACTGTTTGATTTGTTATGGTTCAACCTAATATGTTAGCATCCTTTGATATCTTAGAAGACGAGTTCTCCCTCATTGATCTTCATCATGAGTTTTGGATATTATGTGTTTAAACTTGTCCGATGGCTTTTGTAAACTGCCATAAAATATGCCCATTGAGATTTTGATTGGAATTACATTGAAATTTGAATTAATTTGGGGAGAAATAGATGTATATTACTGAGCATTCCCATTCAGAAACATGGCATGCCTCTGTTTTTTCAGGCCCTTCATCTGTCTTTAATAAAATTTTATGGTTTTCGTATAGGTCTTGCACATTTCTTGTGGAATTTATTAGTAATTATTTTATAATTCTTATTGCTATTGTGAATGGTGTTTTTCTTCCATTACACTTTCTAATTAGTTATTGTTGGAGTATAGGAACCTGTTGATTTTGATACTCGATCTTGCGCATATGGCCGCTAAGCTGAATTCTCATATTATGTCAGTTATATTGACTCTAAGAAATAATTTTGTCTTTTGTCTCCTCTCTTTTAATATTTATACCTCTTATTTGTTTTTCTTCTCTTAATTGCGTTAGTTTTGAACACTCTGAAAATGTTGAATAAAAGTGATAATAGAGGCTATCCTTGTTTTTCTCTTGTTTTAATGGGAATGCTATTGTGTCACTGTCAAGTATAATGCAAATATCCTTTATCAATTTAGTGTTTCTCTTTCTCTTAGCTTACTAAGTGTTATCAGAAATATGCCGAATTTTATCAAATGCATTTTTGGCATCTATTGAAGTGATCGTTTCTCCCCCTTCCCCCCAATCTATTCATGTAATGAATTGCAATAATAACATTTCCTAATATTAAACTCTTTGGAATACAGAATATGAGGTAGCATTCTTTTAATACATTGTTGGATTTGATTTCCTTAACTTTTTTTTCTTTTTTTTTTTTTTGGAGGAAGATTAGCCCTGAGCTAACTACTAACAATCCTCCTCTCTTTGCTGAGGAAGACTGGCCCTGAGCTAACATCCATGCCCATCTTCCTCTACTTTATACATGGGACGCCTACCACAGCATGGCTTTAGCCAAGTGATGCCATGTCTGCACCCGGGATCCGAACCAGTGAACCCTGGGACACTGAGAAGTGGAACATGCGAACTTAACCGCTGCGCCACTGGGCTGGCCCCTGATTTCGTTAACATTTTAATTTATATTTTCTGTGAAGATTATCTGTTTCATATAGATTTTCAAATTTGTTGGGAGAAACTAATTTTCTTCCTCACATCAGTTTTATAAAGATTTGTGCCTTATAGATTCAGTTCATATACATCCTTTTTCCTTTTAATCATATATATATATATATATATATTTTTTTTTTTTTTTTCTTATGAGGAAGATTGGCCCTGAGCTAACACCTGTGCCAGTCTTCCTCTGCTTTTTGTATGTAGAATGCTGCCACAGCATGGCTTGATGAGTGGTGGGTAGGTCTGCACCCAGGATCTGAACCTGTGAACCCCAGGCCACTGAACCACAGCATGCAAATTTAACCGCTATGCCACTGGGCCAGCCCCTATATATTGTATTTTTAACATATTTACCACTGAGATGTTAGAAAGGAGTTTGATCAAGTGCTTTATTTGATCTCTTTATAGTTTAGTTTTTTTTTTAATGGCTTAAGTAATTTAGTACGTACCTCTAACTTGTTTATAATTTAAAAAATTTGTGGTAAACAACACATGGTAAATGTTAAAAAAAAAAGTTAGTATTTTAAGCTTTTAGTGTACAATTCAATAGTAAGTATGTTCACATTTTTGTGCAGCTGTCTCCGGAACTTTCTCATCTTGAAAAACTGAAACTCTATACCCATTAAACAGCAACTCATCTCTCCTCTCTTCCCTCAGCTCCTGGCAACCATCATCGTACTTTCTGTGTCTGTGAAGTTGACTACTTTAGGTACCTCATACAGTATTTGTCTTTTTGTGACCGACTTATTTTACTTAGCATTATGTCCTTAAGATTCATCCATGCCATAGTATGTGACAGAATTTCCTTCCTGTTTAAGACTGAATAATCCAGTCTATGTAGTTATCACGCTTTGTTTATCCATTCATCCATTGACGGTCATTTGGGTTGCTTCCACCTCTTGGCTATTTTACCTCTTATTTTTTAAACTTAATTCATGTATTTCAAATTTCTGTTGGTTTATGAAGGAAGATAGGAACTTAATCTTCTACTTCCAGATAGGTAATCAGTTGATTTAGCTCTTTTGTAGTCCTTCCTTTCCCACTGTTTGAAATGCTACCTTTATTTCACGTATTTAGACAATAGAACAATAGAGTGGATTGTATCTGCTCAGTATATACATCTTTACCTGTACTGCTTTTGTATAACCTGAAGGCCCACATACTAAAATTAGTTGTTTGTACTAAGTAGTTTCCTGTGCTGTTTGATAGTAACTAACATCTCCAGGGTTTTATGGTTAACAAAGTAGTTTTCTGTATTTTTCGTTTAATGTAGTAAGTGATCTTTTGAAACAGTTTTTTTCCTCCTATCTCTAAGGCTCTAAGCAGGCTTGAATTCTTCTTTCTGTTCTTTCCTCCCTACCTTACAAGTTTCTACTAGAGAAGTAAAGATGTTTTTATGAGGAAGACGAGAGGAGCACCAGCAGCTTTCTAATGTTCTTAGTGATTTGTGTGATGTCATTAGTCTTAACAGGGCTGTCTTTGGACTTGAACATCTCTGTACACTATTGGGGCAGGACCTACAAACTCTATGAATGTGTTCTAATTCTCTTGCATTGTCATTCTAGTGCTCTTTAGTTTTGTTTCAGTGTTTTAAAAATATATTTCAAATGAACTGGGAAATGCAGTTGATTTTCAGAAAATGCCAAAATAGAAGAGCTGTTATAAGACCTGAGGTAGATGAGTTTTAATTCTATCTGAGGGATGACACAGCTTTTAAATCAAACCTATGCTAAAGGATGCAGCAATGATACTAAACTGTGACTGGTGTTTTATTTTATACATTTATTTGTTTTTTTATATTGGAGGAATTTTAAAGAGAGATTGCATTATCTTTTTTCCCATTTTTATTAAATCATGAGTAAATGTAAACTGTAAAAATGTAAATAGTAGAGGAAGATAAGGAATAAGAGTTGAAAATTTCCCTTCTTTTCTATCCCAAGGTGTAAATTTTAAGTGTATATGATTTCATGCCTTTGTGTGTTTTCAGACATGTATCCACATGTGTATTTATGTAAACAAATTTTTATTTTGCATAAGTGAGGTCATTATAAAAACATTCTGAAACTTTCTTTTTTAATTAATAGTCTATCATAGGTTCTTCCATATAAATACCATATGGTTTACCTTATTTCTTTCAACAACTGTGGAGTATTCCCCGGTTAGATATCATGACTTCCCTGGTTTTATCCAGTGTTTGTAGCCAGTGTTTTAGTTCTTCTCAGCGTTCTCCCATTACAAACAACACTGCAGTGGACTCTTTTTGATATATATCTTTGTGTATTATTCCTGTGGTGAAAGTGCTAGACCAAAGGTACATGAGTCTGTTTCTGTACTTCCCATTTTATTATGTGTGTCAGTGCCATATTGTTTAAACTGTAGTGGTTTTGTAGTGGTTTAGTGTGTTTTAGAATGTGCTAGGTCAGATGTCAGCTTTCAAGCCCTATTCTCTCTAGATGTCACTCTCTGTTAACCGCTTGAGCCATTAAGGACCAGATGAAATATTACCTCTTCCCTGAAGGTATTCATAACACTTAGCACATTGGGTAATTATAACCGCTGTAACTAATATTTTAATGAGCGTTTACAATATGCCAGGTCCAATTTTAATTGCTTTATGTATAGTATCTCACTTAATCCCCAAAAACAACTCTAAGGGGTTGATAATATTATTATCCACATTTTATGGTTGGAAAAAAATCAAGGCAAAGAATAACTTGTTCAAGGTCACAGTAAATGATGGAAATGGAATATAAACCTGGTAAGTCTCATATCAAAGTCTGCTGTCTTAACTCCTGTAGTTCACTGCTTCCTTACTCTTATGTGGCCTCCCTAGTAATTGCCCAAGAAGTATGTTTTATATAAATTGCTCACTAGCTCATTTTATCTTGCATTTGGGTCCTCTTTACAGATCACTGTGAATGACAGCTTATTCTAATTTATGACTTACCTCTAGGTCATTATACATAAGTAGTAATAGTACTGTAACATTTCAGAGTTGGTTAGAATACCAGATAATAAGATAACCCCCCCCCCCCCCCCCCGCCAAATAAAAGACAGTCGGAGTGTAGCTAATGTTGCACTGTTCTATCTTGTTTTCCTAACTTTTTTTGTGAAGAATTCATGTGATTAATCTTGAGATGGATTTCATAGATTGTGAGTGAATAGTATACTATTCTTCACCATTTCTGGAACATCAAATCAAAATACATATCGTGTAGATGACCTCTTCTATAGTAAATTCTCAAAAGGTGAAGTGAGAACGCTGTTTTAGACCCTGCTACATCTTAATTCATGCTGTCAAGTAAGTATGACATGCAAGCTGAATCTCCCAGAGCCTCATGAAAAAGGGACATAATAATACCTTCTCTTGGTGGAGATGAAGTGAGATTATGGGTGTGGAAACATTTGTGAACTATAGGGGTTTTAACTGAACTATAAGAAAGAATGGAGAGCTTCGTGAAAATGGGGTTACTGACTAGTAAGACTGGCTATTTTTAAAAAATAAAATTAGAAATCTGTAATTTAGAAAAATCTTTGTCTCATTTTCCTTCCTAACTCCATTTAATTTGATTATTTTATTGAATTTGTAGATTGCCAGTTACACTCTTCAACTGTAATTGTGCATGTGGGTTCATTAATTTTAGGTGGAGCCAGTATTAGCATAGAGAGATTCTGTAGTGAAGATTCCACAAGTGATAATTGTATGGCTTAGATGCCCTTTTAGGATTATATTTTGGATTCATTAGATCTTTAGTATTTAAATAGAATATGTTTTTAAATTCTCCTAATTTAAAAATTTATGGTACTTTATCAAACTGTTAATAAAGAGGGAGTGATAAGAGTAATGGGAAATGCAACATTCTTTTCTTACTCTTTTATCTCCTTTTCTGAGAATGATGAAGCAAACAATATTTCTGTGACTTCTCTGCTGTAGGCTTAGCAGGTGATTATATAGTTCTAGATAAAATGGCAAAGTATCAAAGCAAAGATTTGACCATGTGGTTTTCTAGATCTCAGAACCTTTAAAACATCCCTAACTTGCTAGTGGATTGTTCTTTCACTTGTACCTTTTCTGTCTTTATTTTCTTACTCTGCCTCCATATAACCACCTCACAGCCCAAGATCCTGTCCACCTTTTGACCCAGCTTGCTTGCTCAAACCCAACTCTAGTACCTGAGTTCTTGGCCAGATCCCAGTAGTGGAATGTGTTTTAAGTTGCAAATGTGCCTTAGTATGTGGGAAGTTTTGCATATCACTGAATCCTCTTGTTTTTATGCTAAAACATAGAAAACACAGGCTTGATATTGCAGCTTTTTGTCTTGCTATTACATGTATGAACAACTTTGTTGTGTACCCCACGGAGCCCAGAAGAACAGCTTTACTTGGCAAGAGGACCCATTAATTGGCTATCACCTTCCCTCGTTCATTCTTTTTCTCTTTGAAACCATTGGAATCTTGACTAAGAGAAAAAGCTAGTTAAGAATAATTGATTTTTATATCTGCTTTTTTCTCTCTAGAGTTATGAAGGATGTCTTATGGAACAATAAGATGTACTTAGTAAACTTTACAGCTATTTTCTTTTTTTTTTTTTGCTTTTTCACAGCTATTTTCTCATTATATGTTTAACAGCAAACTATAAAGCTTTAATTTCATTTGTTCAGGCTTATTTTGCAGTTATTGTCCTAAGTTTCCTTTTAAATTTGGTGGATTGAGCACATTCCTTTAACTTCCTTTCTTCCCAATGTCCCACTGATATTGTTTAAAGACTGCATTAAAGCACAGATCTGAAAAGCGGGAACAGATGTTATTGTATTAGTCAAACTACCTTGAAGGAGGAGCAAAAGGACTTCGTTGGCTCAGTAACTTTAGTGTGTGCTTGCATGTGTGTGGGGAAGGAGGGAAGAAGATCCAAACCCAGATTTGAATGATGTCATCAAGTACTGTTTCTCTCTAAATGTTTTTAGTCTCTCTTTTCTTTTGTATTAGCTTTATTTTCAGCCAGGCAAAGATGGCTGCCAAAGGAGAGTGGGATGGGATATTCTAGCCAGACCTGGGTCATGTGGCCACCCCTGTGGTGGCTGGGAAGAATCACCTCTACCCAGATCACATGGAATATTTTCCCCACAGACAAGAGGGATTATGTTACTAGAAAAAGGGGGTGGGGAGAAAGCATGTTGAGCAGTAAAATTACAGTTCACAGTCCACTACAGGTACCATCAGAGGACCAGGAATTTTGAAGAAGATAGAAAGTTCACGGGATCGGATTGACAGCAAAATCTCAGAGGAAACTGGAACCCAAGATACCAGAGGTAAGCTCAGGTTTTCCTAGGGGAACCTTGGAAAGGCTCCAAGCTTGGAGTTAACAAATACAAAGAACAGTAGTGGGCAATTGGGTAATAATCAAGAATTTTTTAAGGAATTATTTTCTAAAGTGCTGAGTTAGTTGGGCCTCCTTTCTGCCTTTTCTCCAGGCTAAACAGCTCTGGTGGCAATGATGCCTGCCCTCAGGCCCGAACTCTGAGAACTATTCTCTTAAGAAAGTAGACCAACAGTTTAGTAGGACATCTAATGAAATGTTGAAACCTGAGAGAGAAGCAGAGGCACTAAAGCATGCTACTCTGAGGAAAGCAGTTTTGGCGGTTCCCAGTGAGCTTGACTTCCTGTCTAGGTACCTTTCTGGGATGTCTGCTTATACATATGCCCTGCCTGCTTAAATAGTACTACTCTCCCAGTTAAGAGAGAAGCCACTTGGGAAAACAAACCCGAACAACTCAGAGCCCACACTGGCTTCCTGTACTTTCTAAACTAACTTTTATTCACCAATATAAACAGACAGGGATATTCAGATGATTGAGGAGAATCAAGATGGAAGAGGATTAAGATGAATAAAAGAACAACTAACCTCAGATATAATTCAGAAGAAAACTTCAAAGGAAAAAAGTAATTGGTATTTCATTTTAAGATTTAAGAACACGTTGCAATGATTAATCATGGTTTCACTGAAAAGGGGGCAGAGAACCAGAAAAGATTTGAAAATTATAAAGGAAGATTTTAATGGATGAGCTAAATAATAATTTAGCGTGAATCAAGACTGAATTGTTGATTTGGAGCTAAAGAGGAGAAACTCTGTTTATATGAAGCAAAAAAAAAAAAAATTCCGGAAAAATTGGGACAATTAAAGAGGTATGGAAAATACATCACAAAGTTTTCACGTCTGTAAATATGAGTTCTAGAAGCAGAGAACAGAACAGTGGGAAGGAGAAAAATACTGAAAGAAATAATTGAAGAAAATTTCATGAGCTGGAGAAAGATAATGAATTTCAGATTGAAAGAGCCCATCTAATACCAAGCAGGATGAATGAACAAAGATCTACATCTGGTAAAATTTCAGAACTCTAAAGATAAAGACAAAATCCCCAGTTACTGCCAGAGAGAGGGAATGAAAAATGGAAAATCAAATGATTAAGTTCTTAGCATCCTTGCTGAATGCTTGAAGACAGTGGAGTAGGGTCTTCACCATTTGGGGCAAAGTAGATTTGGACCTAAATTTTCTATATTCAGCCACACTATTTATATATAAAGACAAGTACATTTTTTACACTTGGAAAAACTATGTACCTTAATATGAAAATATTTGAGATGCTAGAGTACAATGAAATATATAATCCAAGATAGAGGATATAGTGGTAGGCTAGTGTTGGGAGGAGGAAACAGTGGTAACTACAGTGGAGATCTTGGGCCTTTGAAAAGAACTGAAGAAAGCTAGAAGAAAATTCAAGTGTTATCAGTCTAGAATATGTGGACAATTCTCTTTCAACCAGTAATGTCTATATGACATAAAATTACATTTCCTTCAGTTACTAGTATTTACTTAGTCATGTTATAAATGTACTTAATTGATTTTTAGTTTGTAGAATTAATCTAGAAAATATACAAAATAGGCTTAATTGTAGTTATGAAGTAGAATGTGTCATAAGCCTTTATAATAAAAATAATATAACCTATAAAATAGGTTATAAAATAGGTTATAGAATATTGAAAAGATTGCAGATGGGTTGCATCTGCCTAGTTAGATAATAATACTTTTATTTATAGGGACATTCCATGGCCATGTGGTTTTTAGAAACTATCTGAGATAGAAGGAGAGGGACACATAGCGATTGAGTCCAGGAAATTGGAAAGTTGCATAGAATACAAATGTGATTATTTTATGCAGGATGCATAATTCTTGATTCACTTACACTTTTTTTTTAATTTGGTGAGGAAGATTGGCCCTGAGCTAACATCTGTTGCCAATCTTCCTCTTTTTGCTTGAGGAAGATTGTTACTGAGCTAACATCTGTGCCAGTCTTTCTCCACTTTGTACGTGGGATGCCACGACAGTGTGGCTTGATTAGTGGCGTGTAGGTCTGCACCAGGGATCTGAACCTGCAAACCCTGGGCCGCTGAAGTGGAGCTTGTGAATTTAACCACTACGCCACCAGGCCAGCCCCACACTTTCCATTTTTTATGTCAATTCCTGAATTCTTTCCCTGACTCCTTTATAAAAAGTTTATTCTTAAAAATTTGGATATACTGCATTGTAAGTTTTTTCCATTCATAAATACGTAAGTGAACCAAAAAAATAAAAAAATTTGGATATAATGGAAAATTCTGAGTCCTTTTCCCCACCAGTGCCTCTAAATAAGATGACATTTTCTCTGACTTAGTGAGACTGGGATTAGAAGCCTGGTTTGTCCATAAGGAGGAAGTCAGGTGATCAAGGAGAGCCACAGCTACTAGAAGCAGGGTGTGTCTTCTGGGAGAACTGGAAGAAGGAAGTTGGAAATAGAAATGGCCTTTTTTAATCCTTCTAAAGATGGGGCTGATATCATGTCCCTAGCCAGACAATAATATTTGTTGAATGAAGGAGTTAATGTTATTTTGATGCCATTTCAAAGGCAGGTTGGCATCCTGTTTATGCTCTACATAGATAAAATGTTTTTTGAAAGCCTAGTTTTAGGAGTGTTGCATCAGATCTTTTGGGAAGGAGATTTCTAATTGTATGTTTTTCAGATTTGATACATAGTTTCAGATTTGGTACATAGTTTTCTAAGTAAGCTGGAGTGCTAAAAAACTGAGTTATGCAAAAATATACCCTTAAAATAACTTAATGATAAGAAATATTTTAAAAGCTAAGCATTTTACTGGAAATTGTGGAATTTGTTTTAAGAGGGAGATGGTTTCCCCAAGCATACAAAAAACAAATATTAAGTATAAAATTATATTTGGCAGTTCAGTTATGCTTTTAAGCATTTTGTAAGCTATTAATGATTCACTGTCTACCCTTTAAACATTATTAACTCCCTTCACTGAGAGACATTGGCGTATATGTTCTTGAAGAGGATGGGAGTTGATAGGCTTTCTAAAAAGACTTGGATAAGAAATTGGTGATGGAGGAGTTAAAAGATATGAATGTGGGTTAAATTTGATTTCATAAAGCATACTAGTGAGATATCTATTGCACACATAAAAGTTTCTAATTATTGCTTTCTGTTTTCTTATATTATGTTAGTTTTTCTTGGAGACTTGTAGGAAAACTGGATTCTGAAATTTGTGGGGGATGTTGAAAGTTAATGGTAACATTGCTCCTAACATAGCTGTGTTGTGAGATATCCTCATGATGACCAAAGAGGTAGTTCACAGTTACATTGAATGAAATCTGTATTTCTTTATATATATGTATGAGGGT
Organism: Equus quagga; assembly: GCF_021613505.1. Taxonomy (NCBI): domain Eukaryota; kingdom Metazoa; phylum Chordata; class Mammalia; order Perissodactyla; family Equidae; genus Equus; species Equus quagga. The sequence goes on from NC_060269.1 coordinate 98,412,644, forward strand.
TGTGTTAGAATCCTGTCTATATATCTACCTTGGGAGCTTCAGTATGTCACTGGTACACTCTGAGATTCTCTTTATGTGAAGACCCCTAAAGATCCTCTCATGGTCAGGATCAGGATAGTGGAACAGGGAATGGTGCCCCATTTTGTAATTTTTGGCCTAGCTCTTGTTGGATACAGGCAATTCAATGTAATACATTTCTTAGAGATGGAATTATGAATCTGAAAGAATAGTCTTTTGGTACTTAGAATAATTGCTTGCATGCAAACCGTTCAAAATTTGTTAGGAATAGATTAGGCTAGATATAACAGAGTGTTAACAGGCATCATGAGAGACCAGACTGATTGGAGGTTGTTGTCAGGGACCCTAGACTGTCAAGGAACCAAAGAAGGAGAGCCAGTGACGGCATTGGGATTCTGAGGTTCCTTTGGTGGTATTTACACCCTGATTATTTTCCATGCCTTTGATACTATCATACCATCTAATTTGAGTTTCCTGGAGCTATTTCTTCAGTCCCCTAGAATAGGACAGTTATCGTTCAGAAGAAGGGTGATAGAAATTGATAACTCTAAAAACTTGGCTTTGGACTTATGTCTTTTCTTGTATTTTGTATTTTTATCCCCAGCTTCTCTACTCTCCCCACCACTGTGCATGTATGGGGTATGTGTGTGCCAGGGTTGAGGTATGTGTTTGGTGTATTTCTTTTTGTTTGTAGATAATTCTTGCTTGAGAGCAGAAGATGGTTAATGTGTTGCTGACCAAATTGAGAGTGTTGTACTATCGGTAGATTTAGCCTATTTAAAACAACGAAAAACCAAAGCATTGAAATAAGTAATTTCTATTATATATGTGCTTGTTTTTATTTTTATTTGAAAATGTTGTATAATATAGACAAATTTGGGAGGTGAATGTGATCTAAAAACAGTAAGTGTTTTATTAATTTTTTATACATAGAACCTCTTGTGAAATACTGGAAAAAGAATGAATTCATGGTGTGACCCATCATGGGTAGAGATAAGAAATGCAAGTGTCCAACAGGCACAAGGGTCCAATAGGCACAACTGTTACTGGAGATGTGAAAAGAGGGACAAGCTGCTTTGTTTCTTTGCTTAGTATCTTACTTATATTTGGACAAGATTGTGCTTGTATTTCATTCTAGTAGGACACATCTGGATGAAATATTTTGTTTAAATATAGTAATATTTTCTGCACTGTTCTAAGAGGAGTTTTAGATTTTGTTAATTGGGTTAAAGATGTAAAAGGACTATAAATCAGAGAAGAGGAAAAAAAATTAATAAAGATTTTGATGTTAAACTCTGTTGAGGGATCGGCCTGGTGGTGTAATGGTTAAGTTCACTTGCTCTGCTTTGGGGGCCTGGGATTCACAGGTTCGGATCCCAAGCACAGACCTAGCACTACTTGTCAGGCCACACTGTGGCAGTGTCCCACATAGAATAGAGGAAGATTGGCACAGATGTTAGCTCAGCAACAGTCTCCCTCAAGCATAAAAAGATTGGCAATAGATGTTGGCTCAGGGCCAATCTTCTTCACCAAAAGAAAAGAAAAGAAAAGAAAACTCTGTTGAGAATCAGGATCAAATTTTATTGTAGGCTCTTGGAGGTGGACTAACTTTATTTGCCATTCTCTATCCATTGTTTAGTATAAAGGCTGTCAACCCAGTAAGCACACAGTAAATATTTGTATAAATGAATGATGAAAATGTTAATGATGATCTTTTAAAAAAAGAAGCTTACTAGGGCTTGTTATAGTATCAGCCTTGAAAAATTTCTTTTAAGCAATAAAATAAATTATTCTAAAATAGTTCATACCCTTCCTCACATTTAGAATATGCTACTGGATGGCCTTTGTATTATTTTATTCATGAAGTTACAATTTTATATATCCTTACTTCATCCTTTGTTACCTAAGCCTTTTAGGTATTCCTACACATATCTAGAAGCATGTCCAACTGTTATGTTTATTTTGGAGGTTCTGGTGAAGGTTTAATCATTCATATTTTTAAATATTATCATCAAAATTAGTCCTGGGATGTTATATTGATAAACTGAGATAGAAACTGTTTTGTGCTGTTTGTGTTAGTTAATAAAAACTGCTTATGTGTGACCCTGTCTTCTTTTTAGTATACATTAGATTTTTTTCTAATGATGAAAAGATTACTTTGAAATTTTATGCCTTAAAAATGAATAGTTTGAAATAATGTGGAAGGTAAACAAATAAATCTATCCAACAGTATTTTAGTGATTTACTAATGAGAACATAATCAGAATTCTGGATCTTTAGAATACTCAATTCTGGCAGAAACTTCTTAATTTACTCCTAACTTAAAGAACCTACTAGACCTGGTTGGAATTTGTATTTTAGCAGAAGTAGGTTTTTTAAAAGGGTAGACTCCCAATTTTCTTTTCTTCAACTACATACAAATAGATAGAAATCTTCATTGTGACTTTTTTTTGGGAAATAATCAGCTGAAGTTCTTAATCTGTCGGGGGATGAATTTATGAGATTTTTTTAGTAAGGGGCAGAAGTTATATGAGAGGAGGTGTAATTTTCGTTTGAGATTTCTTGAAAAGTCGAAATGATGGGAAGTAAGGATAAACCTAGAAAGATGCTTCATAACTGATGCTGATTTCTGATCTTAGTTTTTAAATATTGTATCATTAATACTTAATATTTGTAAGGAAGCAGGCAGTCTTATTCATTGTCAGAGTATAAGTTAGTTCAACTTGTTTAGGGGGCAGTTTGATAGCATAAAATTTTAATTATATGTACTTTGCACGAAATTTGCCACACAGTTATATTCAGGCACGTGCAGTGTGTGAGTGCTCTTTCATTGGGCATGTTCACTGCAGCATTATGAAATGACCGAAACAACACGACTGCTTATCAGTAGGGAACTGATTAAATTGTTGTACAGTTCTTCAGTGAAAATTTAAGCAGTTGTCAAAATCAAAGAACTAGATCTATGTGTGCTCATCTGAAAGAATTTTCATAGAGTATTAAATTTTAAAAGTGGAGATGTAGAAAATTATGCCTATTCTGCTTCCATTTGTATAACCATAATCTTTACACTAAGATGTGCTTCGTATATGTAGGTTATTTCTAGAAGGATACACTCACTGGTTGTGTCTTAGGAGTTGGTGAGTGGTAGGTTTACTTTTCCCTGTATTCTCTTTTATATGTGAATGTTTTCCACGTACATATATTACTTCATAGATAAAAACCGTAGTTAATAAAAAAGAAAGTAAACTGTGGAGATAATGAAAAGAATGTTACTGTGGTACACTGGGCATACATCTAGACCCTCAGTCATAGTGGCATGATTAGTTTAGGGGAAATAGTAGGTAAAATCATGGGGATAGCATTTTTAGTATATGGGCTTTCAAAAATTTGACCAGGTTTTATTAGCCTTTTAATTTAAATACTTTTTTTTTTTTTTAAGATTTTATTTTTCCTTATTCTCCCCAAAGCCCCCTGGTACATAGTTGTATATTTTTAGTTGTGGGTCCTTCTAGTTGTGGCATGTGGGATGCTGCCTCAGCATGGCTTGATGAGTGGTGCTATGTCTGCGAAACTCTGGGCTGCCGAAGCAGAGCGTGCAAACTTAACCACTTGGCCACAGGGCCGGCCCCTTAATTTAAATTCTGTTTAATTCTTTGATATTTGTATCTCATTTAGGCTTGGTTCAGGCTGTTTTACACTTGGGTTTCATAATTCTGCCAAAATAAAACTTATAGTGTAGAAAAGAGAAAATTTGAGACTATTCTAAAGTAAGCCTTTCATTTCATACGTTTTGAGAGGGTGAAGTTGGTTAACATTTTGTTTTTCTAAGTAATTTGTTCTTATCTAGGTAGATGAAATCATTACATTTATCCTGCCACCAATTATCTGTCCTTTTTTTGTTTGAAAATATGGATTTTTAAAAGTCTTGCCCTTCCCTAAATAGAAAAAAAATATTTGATGGGAACATAACTCCTTTATAAGGAACTTTTAATTAAAAAAAGTTTTATGGGGGGAACAAACATCCACAAAATAGTAAATCATACAAAATAGGGTTGCTTGCTTGTCAACACATTTCTGTGTGTGTGTGTGTATTTGGTTTTCTTGTTTCTTGATCAAAGAAGCTAGTGCTGGCCCTAAATAAAATTGTAAATTTTAGAAGATTCCTTCATTCAGTCTTGGTATTTATTTAGCTTCCTATGTCCTTTCCCCCCTTTTTTGTAAGATGCTTTTTTCTTCACTCTGGACATTTGGATCTTCTTATTTTAGTAAATTTTTTTTTGATTTATGTTATTTATATGTGTTGGTTTACATTTATTTGCATAACTCTTACTATGTTAACTACTATTTATACTGCAATGCTTTTGCCATTGGCTAAAATGAAAGAACTTGTGCCATTGAAATCCATTTAAGTAAATAGGAAAAGTTTTCTGAAATACAAAATGAGGTTGAACTCATTTCAAGGAAGGTGGCTCTCTTTTAGGATGCAGGGTCTTAAGGCAGATGTATTTGAATCTCCTTTCACATCTTTTTGCCCAGGGTATCCTATGCTGTGGCTTAGGTCATATTAACAAAAAGGAACAGAAAATAAAACTAAGAGGAAATAATTATTTTGTTTTATAACAAAGAATTACAGAAATTCTGATATATAGATTTTGTTTATATTGAGTATTTATCATAGCTTCCTTTAGTGACCTAAAGATAATCATCACAGAACAAATATTTTTGTCCATCAGAAATTATTCCTAGTAGTAGCAGTAGTTTAAAAGGGATTAGGATGCATTACTGGATATCAGACAATTCCTTTATTTATACATTTGTTATTTTGTCAGCAAATATTTAAATACCTGCTCTATGCCAAAGACTGTGCTGGCCCTGGGTATACATTGGCCAAAAAAGTGTTGCTTTCATTAACTTCTGATCTGTAAAGGACAGCAATAATAAATGGTAAATAAACATTCATAATTCTGTAGGAAAGGCATGATCACATATTTATTAGTAAAAAATTAACAGCAAATATTAGAAAACATAAGAGAAGCAATCTAATAATCCTAGAACGGAAGAGGATAGTGAATGATATGATTGACTTGATCCTTAGGGGACTGGATTTCTTGTCCAAAAAAGTTGGAAAGTCTGTTATTGGTTTATGGGAAACGAGTGCTCCAATATGTAAGTTCTTTGAACTCAAACCTATCTTTACTTGCTTATGTTGGAGGAAAGTTTGAGAAAGAGAAAGCTTGTTGATGACTTCTCTTAGTCTATGGATGAAGCCATTTATTTGAAGCATGGAAAGAATTGACCTGGAAGGCAGGAAATAGTAAAAGCCAGTTTTCTAGTTCCTTTAAGCTGGGTCTTAACAATGGAAATTATTTGGTTTGAGAAGCCACCAAATGCCAGGCATACACATGCTTAAATGTAAGCACTATGTATGGTCTGAGGTAAAACATTTTTAATATCATTTGTTTTCCATTAATTTCACATAGCCTTTGGAGTCAGACCATTCTGGGTTTGAATCTTAACTCTGCTAACTCTGTGCACTCTCTGAGACTTGATTTCCTCACCTGTAAAATGAGGGTAATAACACCTGGAGGAAGTCTAGTAGATGGTTCAGAGGATGGACTCCAGAGACAACTGTCTGGGTTCAAGTCTTAGCTTTTCAATTTAATTAGCTAAATTTGGAGTAAGTAGGGCAAATTGCTTAGGCGCTCTATGCCTCAGTTTCGACCTGTGTAGAATGGAAATAAAAATAGTACCTAGCTTTTTTTTAGGATTATTGTGAGAATTGAGTGAGTGAATGTATACAAAGCACTTAAAATGGCATATGCCATATAGGAAGTGCAGTGTAATTATTAATGTTACTATTTTAAATTATTATCACTTAGAGGGTTATTGTGAAGGTTAAATAACATGTATATTTAAAAAAAATAACTCATATTTTGCCTGACTTAGTAAGGGTGCCTCCTGAATATCAGAAACTGAGTAGTAAATACTTTATCTCATCTAATCTTCATATGAACCTGTTAAGACGAAATTTTATCTGTCTTTTTGACTGTACCTAGAGCAGTTTCTGATACAGAGTAGATATTCCATGTTGCATGAATGTTATCCTGTTTTATAGGTTACTAAACTGAGGCCCAAGGGACTACAAAAATCTCTTTCCGCTATTAACATGGCATCACTCTGAGGAGATGTTACTGGCAGTGTCATTCATATCATCACTTTTCTCAGCTTAGATTTGGCCACATGTGTTAACGATAACTCCCTCTTAGTTTTTTTTCTGTCTTTTTCCTTTCCTCTTAAAAATTTGTTTTGTTTAGTTAGGTTAGGAAAATTTAGACTAGAAGAACTGTTCACCTTGTAATTAGATTGGTTAGACTTGTAATTAGATTTGTTAATCTGCACATTGAGGGATCGTTTCAAGTTTAGTTTGTATGGCACCCCTACAAGTGCAGGATTATTTTATTAATGCTACAGAGCATAAAACAGTGTTCCTTCCCATTGCATTTTTCCTCTTCCAGATTACATAAGGAGGAAGTTTGACAAAGTAACAAATTTTACTAAACTGAAGGTCACTTACAGTAATGAATATAAAATAAATTGGCTCTGCTGTCAGTCACCCACTTTATTTGCTGTTTGATCATCCAGATATAGTGTTTCTGAATTCCGTTTCGCTGAAAAATTTAGTTTCTTGTATTTATAAGGGGGAGGCCATTTCTTTGGTTAGTAAATGAAGTTAAAGACATTCCTAGAAAATGAATCCAACCATGATGTGTTATGTCTTGCTTCAGTAATTGTAAGTCAGTTGAATGTTAATCTTGTTCTCTCAGATATTTCCCAACAGATTAGTTTATAGGAAACCAGTTTACTATTTTAAAAAATCTATATTAAGATCATTATCTTTGACATTCTCAAGTCAACGCCTATAATATATGTGTTATATAATGCATTTGCCTGATGTAGCGAATTCCTACTTTGATATTACCTTGCCTCCTTCTTTGTGTATTTAATACAGCCATTAATCTCACTACCGGGCTTTACTAAGGATAAATTGCTATGTAACCCACTTCAGCCTCTTTTGTTCAACCAGGAAGCCAGACGTGTTAAATAGCTTTAAAAAATATATAATTAGTATGTTTTTTAATTTTAGGATTTTAAAATTTGAAATGGTAAAATAAGAGACTTTGTCTATTTTCTCTGTTGAAATTACTTGACAGAAGTTTGCTTTGGAATAGAGCTTCTGTATCTTTAAAAAATACACAGTGAGTCACCCCCTGCTCTTTTGGTAGATGCCTGGCTAGTGAACAGCTAAGCTGCTTTAGGCATGTAATAGAACATTCCATTTCCTGTTCCCTTGCTGACACAGAGGAGTGTTCCTGCTGGCAATGATCTAATCATAGTGCAGTAAGAAACATGGCAGTTTGATAAAACATGGTGGAGACAGCGGCTGAAATGGAAGCATATGTTCTAGAAGACATTCTTGAGGTAGGGCTAGGTTTGTAAATGAAATGAAAGTTGAAATCTGAACAAAGAAATCTTATCTGCCGGAATTATTTTACAGATGAATAGATTAGAGGAGAGAGCAAAGGGAGGCAGAGCATAAAAGCAAGATACGATCAGACCTTATTCCGTGTGAGAATGTGCCAGTCTGGTTCACATGATTACTAAACTAGTCTAGAATTGTTTTGTTTAAACTTCATGTTTTGTAAATTGTAGATATATGTTTGATAGGAAATTAAAAAAAAGAAAGGGCCTCGGACTTAATAAAAAGCCTTGTGCTGGTGGTGACCTTTAGATTAACTCATTAGAAGGTGGGGTCTGCAAAGCAGCTTTGAGTAGGTTTAGTTTCATATGTCTTAGAATTCATTTACATATCTAAGCCTAAAGCTCTGCTTGCAGTTAACTATTAAAAACAGCTGGTTATTTTAGTTTCTGGGGTAAAATTAAGCATATGTGTCAATCTGATTGCTTAATTTGGCTGGTACATTCTGATTGTAGAATTTTCGTGTGACTTTGATTATTATAAAATAAATTATTAAATTAAAAATTAAAAGACCCTAAAATTTAAGGCACTAACACTTGAGAGCTCACAATAAAAATATGCATTTTGAGTCATGAGAATTTTGAATTATATTTTCTTTTTTTTCCTAGTTATATTAATTTTATAAGAACCTATTTGAGTATAAATCAGTTCAAGGAAATACATGTCAAAGTGAAACTATAATTGGTTTTGGCCTTGGCTGTAGTATACTGTCAAACATTTGCATTTATAGGTATAGATATTTAAATCCTATTTTCTTATCTATGGGATTCTAGGGTTTTTTTCCCCCTCATTAAGAAAAAACTGGCTAATTCAGATAAAGAGGCTTTGTGATGGTGAGAAGTATTCCTAATACTTAGACTATGATAATTTATTAAATATTTCACTATCTTCAGGAAGAGATTTTATTATGAGGAGAGGGCTTGGGAGAATGAGCTGCAAAGGGAAGCTAGGCGGGGTTAGCAGGAGAAAAAGCCTATGCGCATTATAAAGTGCTGCATGATCAATGAGCATTTTCTGGAGTCCCTCAGTGTGTGCTTGGAGCTGACATTGCAGCAAGTCTCATGGTTGCTCTGCAGAATGAAAACTGATTCCATTGTATTATCTAGCTCCTTGCAAACACCTGCCAACATACTCTGTCCCCCTCTCCTTAAGAGCTTATTGTTTGAGTTGAATCCTCTGGTTAATTTCCATTCTTTCTCTCATTTTTGTTTGTTTGTTTGATATTATTGGTGAGTTTCCTTAGAAATGGTATGGTGAATTATCTACTTAGAAATAGTGGTATATACTTTCATCAAGGAACTTCAGTAATTAGGAGCAGTCATATGACTTTTTAGTGGTTCAGTTTAAACAAGTCTAATTAGATTATAAAGTTCTGGTGGTACATTTTAATTTGCTTTTTTAAAATTTTGCTTTAGATTTTAAAGAAATACACTTTACAGATCTCAAAAGATCTATTTGACATTTTTTTTGGCCATTTACAATTTGATATATAACAGATTTTAGAAGTCTTATTTATTTTCTAGGGAAAACCTGCTTGAGCATAGTTTTATGCTTTATGTATAGGTTTTTCTAATGCTGTCTTAAAAGTTGGCTTCATTATTTCCACTAAAATTGCTTAGTGTCATTTTTAAGATTTAACATTACCTGGTTTGTTCATTGTTGCTAGTTGTTAAAATAACCTCTGGAGTTTTAATTGTTTGTCCTAATTTTCAGTCTCTTTAATTTGTTTCGTGTATACCTGTTGCATTAAAACATACTGAGTAGTTTTGTCTTTATTTAATATTATTTGATTTAACTGAGTACTTTTCAATAATTGACAACTAGGTGTGCAAATTTTCCAAGTAGTAGTAACAAAATATGCTTCTTTTCCAAAATTATAAGTACTCATAATGACCTAACGCTAAAAATAGAAGTTCAAAGAGAATAAACTTGCTAAATCTCCAAAGCTAAATGTACCATTTTCTAAAGTACCTCATATTGCAAGTGAATAGGTACAGATTACACAAGCTTTACAAAAAAATATTTTTGTTTTTTTAAAGGGTTAACTCCTTGTATAAATGTCTAATAATGAAGTTTATCTATATAACACAATGACAGTTTTATTATTGTACCTGACATTGAGCTATCTGAAGTTTGTCACCATAATTTTACCCTTTATGACTATGTATTGAGCATCTGGGATTTTAGGTAGATTTTTGCTTGTTTGCATTAAACGTTGGACCCCTTCTATTTTTTTCTGTCTTTGAGTGTAACTTGCTCCTTTGAATCATACATTTTTTAAAGGTGCTCTTATTAAATCTTAGTAAAAAGAAAACAAAATCAATATCAGTGTGTATAGTGCAGATTAATTCTCATAATGCTATAATTTACCTTTTAAATTGTGATCATTTATTTTATATACACATGTGTACTTAACTTGAATTTTAGATGATCTTCAAAATCTTAGGTAAAATATTGTAATTTTCTAAAACTTACCGTAAAACTGGAAAAGGTTGATTTCAATTTATGTCATTGCTTCTCACCTATCCAAGGTAGTGGATTAAACAGAATAACTTGTTTATTGAAATTATCCGAACAATCCAGTCAGTAATTTTCTTTTCTGAACTAAGGTAGTCAAAGTGTTTATGTTGCTTTTGCCCACTTTAACTAATACCCAGGAAAATAACTGAATACAGATGATAGAAAAAGAGTGGGAGGCTATGTAAATATCTCTTGTTTTGTATTGCTTATGTTATTTTTGCTGAGACATGATTTTAATTTTAGAATTTTGATGCTTTTCCTGTAAGTTGTATGTAATAGTGGATCTCAGTACTTAAAAAGATAAGAAAAGTCCTCCAAACTTTTTTTTGTATATTCCAAATTTGTGTGACCAAGTGCTGTGTATATAAACCTAAGGTTTATATGTAAGCTTTTTTATATGAAAATACAAAACATATGAGACATCATTTCAGAAACTTGATTACTATATATTCTAGTTATATTATTTATAATTGAACCAGTTCTAGTAGTTTTCTATAAGAATTGTTTTAGCAATGAGAAATTTTCACAAATAATTTTATCTTTTAATTAAAGTCAAAATACTTCCTTCAGGGTATAGCATTTTATATATTTTTACTTTAATAAAATTGCAATTTTTATGAAAATAAAAATAGTTACAATGTTAAATATAATAACTCTCATGCCCAGTCTTGTTCCTTTGTCAACTAAAGCCAGGGTTTCTAGCTCCATCTGTACTTGATTTTACAGGTTGTAAGATAAGCTAAAAGCCTCAAGTCTCTGGTTGTTGCTTAGAGGTCACAGTGGGTTGAGAATTTGGTTGAACCCATTAGGGTGTAACTAAATTAAGGGTCAGATTTAAATATAGTAAGCAGGTTTATTATGGAACCATTTCTTACTTTCTGTTTGTCTTGAGATCAGAAGTTTTCTTTTTAAATAAGAGTGAAAGAGTCACAGGGAAGTTATTGTTGCCTTTTTATCTGTCAACACTATGGGCTAATGGTAAATAGTGCATCCTGGTTCAAACAGGGGAACTCCACTTGCTATTTACCATAAAGATTATTTTTAGTAATGGTATAAAATCTCTATGAAGTAGACTCTTTTGACAGGTACCTGGTATATTTTTTTTATTCTAAAAAATATATTGGCTTATGTAATACCCATCGTTTGTATATTGGTAAGTCTTCTTGTGGATTTCTGAAGTTCTGTATTTAGTATAACCATGGTGACATTTTTCAGTAGGAAGAGTTGCAGTAACTCTTCAGACATAAATATAAGTTGATCTAGACACAGAATAGTTTACTGACTATATAAATTACTTGAATTGATGTAAGTAACATTTTTCACTCATTAAGAGCTTTTGGAAAGATTTAGACATGTTTGGCTAAGTGAATCTTATAATTTCACTCCAATATTTATTGAGCGCCTTCATTGTGCTAGGCACTGGAAGTTAAATGAGATTAGTCCAGCTAATTTTGCTTCACAAAAGTAAAAGTTCAGAAGACAAAATGCCTGCTATTGGTATTTGAAAATTCTTGAATTCAGGATGCATACAGATGTGTATTTAAATACTCATATTTTACTTCATTTGTTTGCTCGAATAGTTTGAAACCCCTATTTTAAGAATTCTGAATTTTTAAGTAAGCAGTATTTTCCTTTACCTGGGCATCTTTAGGTTATCTTTTTTTATGCTTATCTGTTTAATTGTTATGTATATTTATGAATGTTGGGCTTTCTAGAAAGTCTCCTGGATACCATTTTCATCTTTTTCTCCTTAAAGATTTTTCTATTTTTCTATTGCCATTTAAATCAGTAAACTGTGTCTGTGTGTATGTATACATACATACAACACACTTACGTGTATGCTTATGTATGCTCTGCATACACACATTCATGTACCTGTTATATTATGCATTATGAATACTCTTAATTGAAAGTCAAGTTCATCTTGGAGAGAGGAGCAGAAAGAAGTTGCAGCAGTGCTTTCACACACCAACTTTGGGGAAATGCATGGGGGAGTAGTAGAATATGGCTGAAAGATATGCTTACATTAGTTAATAATCTCTATAAAGAAGATTAATATTTTAGTGGAATATGAAGGCTCCAGACAGCTTACAAAAAGATAGGGTAGCTAGAACTATGTGAATTAATCTATTACTCTTATGTGAGAGTAAAGGCAGACCTGTCCAAATGCCACTAGTCCCACGTTAATGCATCCTAGTCCAGTGGTTAATGCCTGCTGTGAAGCATGAATTAGGAAAGGTCTACATCATGTATTATCTGCACATACATGTAACAACGTTGGCACTTTCCTGGTTCTGAAATGTTAGGGGTCCTTGTTCTAATACTTGAATGAAGAACTTGTTCTGCTATGAAGTGACTTGGTCACTACAAAGTTGGTGAGCATCAAAGTCCTGTTTAACCACTGGCTTGGTTTAGTATATAGCTTCCAGATTTGCAAGACAAAGAAAGGCATTTCAGGAGTTGTTCATAAATGTTAAAGGCCTCTGAGATAACTTTGGGTTAATGATTGGTTAGATTAGTATTGGTCATTAATAATTTGGTCTTGGGTGGAATCAGGCTTCTAACTAGCTGGCTATGCATAGATATATGTTGTACATAACGTGCCCACATAGTATGATGGCAATAGTAATTGAGCACTTTATGAATTGCACAAATAAATTGAATACAAATATAAATAAATTGAGCACAAATAAATTAAAAATTTGTTATAGAGAAGGACTGTGCAAATGGTTCACCAGCATTATTTTATTTAATCCTCCAAATGACTCTGAAGAGGTAGGTATCCATTTCCTAGAATGATTGTAAGGAATAAATAAGATAATCTGTGTAAACACTTAGCACAGCACTTAGCCCATATTTAATACCTAACTGTTAGCTACTTTTTAAAGTGAGGACAGCCCTCATATAGTATTTTATACTAATAGATATCATCCCTCATTTGACAGACAAAGAAAATTTTATTGTCAGAGATTATTAGAGGAGGAATTCTCAAATTTTTTGGCCTTGGGACTCTTTTACACTCTTAAAAATTATTGAGAACTCAAGAGGTCTTGCTTATGAGAGTTATACGTATCAATTATATTGAAATTAAAATTCAGAAAATGTAACATTTACATATTTATTCATTTAAAAAATTAATATTAAGCCTATTACATGTTAACATACTTTTATAAAAAATCATTTATTTTCCAAAAGAAAAAAAAAACCTGTGAGCAGAGTGACATTGTTGTACATTTTTGGAACTATCTTTGAAGTCTAGCTTAATAGAACGTAACTTGACTCACACAGCTGCTTTTATATTCAGTCTATTGCAATACAGTATTTTGGAGGAAGTCTGAGAAGAAAATGTGGTCTCACACTTATATGAGGATAAAAAAGGGAAGAATATTTTAATAACCTTTTCAGATAATTTCTTTCATACCACTCCTAAAACTACATAAGTGACAGTTTCTTAGAGGTTAATTATCGTGTGGAATCTGAAACATTATCAGTGAATTTTCTAAACTTCGTTAGATTAAAATCCACTAGTTTATTGTGCATTTTGAATGGATCTTTTACTCATGCATGATTTTATAACATCATACATTGGTCATTTGGAAAATACTGGTTTACTGACTTCCAAATATTGCTACATTTTATTCTACAATATCAAAAAATTCACATTTTCTAATATCACCACTGATCTCCTTAGAAAAGTCAAAAACTGGGAGGCTGTCACATTCACAGTGTCAGATATGTTTTCTAAAATTCTAATTTTTTCTTGAAAGCTTGAATTTTATCACAGATGACAAAGAAAGTGGGTTGTTTTCCTTGAAGTGACAGGCTCACTTCATTCATTTTTGAGAAAATATCTTCCAGATAAGTCTGAATAACCATAGTCTGTTGTAAGTAAAAATTGCTATACATGAAAAAAAGCTACTGGTTTAGTTCACATTTACACAAGTGTTTTTCTTGAGACAACTACTGTATTTAGGTATACGTCAGAACTGTCTCCCAGTTTGTCATACACAAAAAGTCATATACTCAAGGTTGCAAATTTAAAAATTAATACTTTTTACCGCTTCATAATGGTGGCTCCCCCACCCCCTTTTCTTTTAATTTTGAGTGCTTGACTGGGACGAATATGATGATTGGTGCCTCGGCCTTGATTTTGTGTTAAGGGATCAGCAGTTTTACCCACCATTACTTTTGTATTGTCAGTGCACATGTCAGCCAATGAAACAGGCAAATAACGTCTTAGTGTTATAAAAATAGTTTGGACCTTGCAGACCCTCTGAAAGAGGGTTGGGGATCCCCATGGATCCCATGGACCGCCATTGAATAACCGCTGGTTTACAGTATATTACTTAAGTTTACAGTCAATAAGGGTGTAAAACTAAGTTGTAGACTGAAGTCTGTTTGATTCAAATATCTTCTTTTACCATTCTCTTTTAACACTCCCGGTAGGTTTCTCTATCCTTCAGCTACAATATAGCAGCTTTAAGAAATGAGAAGACTTTGTGTGGGAATTTGAATGTTGCTTTAAAATTATAAGTCCTAGATTGTCATTTGGAATTTATGAAAAAAGAGTTTGAGGACTCCTGAGTAAAGTAGTGAGTGAAAGGAGAAGCTAGAAAATGGTTTTGCTTGTAGAATAACATTAAGTTGTAGCACTGTTTTGATTTTAAAGAGAATAATTAAAAACTGAATTGGGTTTGTAAATTCTATCAAAAATCTTATGCTATAATTCTACTGAATGATTAGGAAAGGAGTTCATAAGTTGTAACTGTTTGATACTCATATTTTAGCAGTAAAAACATTAAGAATTTATCACATTTGAATATTTTTATTTTAAAGGCTATAGGTTTCTTGTTTGTATCCTATCACAGGTGCCAGCTGATTTTCATCTAGTCAAGAGAAATGCTTTCTCTGAGACTAGTTCTATTTTATATTGTCTATGAAAATGAAAAATAAGATTCAGATAACATATATCTTAGTTATCCAAAAACTAAGCTGTTAGTTTCAAATTCCTTTGCATAGGAGCAAAATTAAGTCATTTAAAATCTACTTCATATTTTCTTCTTGTATTTATATTTATATAAACATATATACTTATATGTACTATATTGTTGGCACAATGTAATTTTAGAATTGTCATTGAAATTATGTGTTCCTGTAGGAATAGAGAAATGTCAGTAACATTTGCAAGGCTCTTGTCTTTACACTTCTCAAATGCTAATTAACTCTTCTCCCCACCTCCAAATTCCAGGGAACTGTTGAGAAGAACAGTGTTGAGCCAGTGTTAAACTGCTTGTTGGTGTTCTGCTATCTGAATTCCTTGTTTATTCTCTGACCTTTTATCATTTAGCCTCTTTCTCTAAGTTTTGACACCTGTTGCCCACTTCTTTTTTCCTTTTTCCTGTTACAAGTTGTCTAGATTCTGATTCTCTACTTGTTGTTTGGATATTGTGGCCAGCGTAACTCCTTGATTTCACACAGACCTTCTCATTTCTTGACCTTCTCATTCGTCTAACTAGTGTTTATCCTTAGCCAGTTCTAACCTTGAATTTGTCCTGTTGCCACTTCTTCAGTCCTTGTCATATGTTCTGCATTTGTAAGTTTTGCCGTGTCATCATAACAAAGACCAACATATATATGTGTGACCTATTTAAGCAAGTTTGAGAAATACAGTTTCTAAATTCTTATGTTTCATTAGGAAACACTAGTTAAGCTTTTCTGAAAACATGTACTGGTGTTTGTGTTCGCACATACTGGAAAATTTCCTCTTTTAATACTTTGTCTCATTTGTACAATATTTTGTTATCTTTCTCAGTTTCTCTTTCCTTTTCTTAGTCTTCTCCATCAAATAAAGTAAATGGAGATAACAGTGGATAGAAAGGTACTCTCTTTTATAAAACTATCGATTTAAAGAAGCAAAATATTAAGATTAAGCCCTACATCTGTCATTTAAAAAAAATCTTGGCAGGTGGATCATCATTTTATAAATATTTTGTGAATTACAAAGAGTATATCTTATAAAGTGATAGGTAAGTGAGAATGCTGAATTATGTTGACATTGTTTTTTAAGTATTTCTAGATTATATTTAATAGGCTTCCATTTTCATTGTTTTGAGCTTATAGTGTTATCATATGAATAACGATATTCATATGATAGGAAATATGAAAACTGTGAATAGTTTTATTTTTCTTAGTGTCTTCAGTAACCTAGCATTGTGTCTTGAATACAGTAAATGCTTGTTTTTGATTTTAAGTTGAAGGATTCTTGTGCAGGGAAGGAATCACCGTCCTATCTTTTTCCCTTGGGAAGTTCTTTGAACTCTTAGCTTTGGTTAGGTGTATACATGGAATGAGGAAGAAGAACTGAAAATCATTCGTATTATTTGATGCCGGCTCGGTGAGCCAGAGTCGAAAGAAAGATTTCTTGGACTCTTGAAGGTCTGGTAGTAGTGCTCCTTTATTCAGAGAATAGCATGGGGACAGGACACCTGGGCAGTGAAGGGCTGCAGACATGGGGACAGGACCCATGGGCAGTGAAGCGCTGCAGGTATGGGGACAAGACCCATGGGCAGTAAGAGCTGCAGACATGGGGACAGGACCCATGGGCAGTAAGAGCTGCAGGCATGGCTACGGGACCCATGGGCAATGAAGGGTTGCAGTCTGTCGAGGGTTAGAGCTAAATTTATAAGGCATGAGTACACGACTTATTTTTACTAGACAAAGGAAGGTGATGTAAAAAGTCATTAAAATGGTATCGGTGCTAGTGGGGTCTGCTTATCGTGTGGTCCTATAACTTTAGATATGAATCAGGTCATATAGATTGGCATGTAGGCCAGGATGCCTTGGGCTTCTCTCCCTGGGGCAGCCTTGATCCACATCATTATTCAGATCAACCCAGGTCATCAATAGGTTGGAGTTTTAAGGCTTGTGATCTTTATATATTATTTGAAATAAGTTTTTTTTAATTTTTGCTTTTCTTAATCTCTAAAGTCAAATTGTATTATGTAGTTTCTCTAAGATCCCTTCTAGATATAAAGTCTATAACTAGATCTCTTAAGATAGTGGCCTCAGTAACTTTAAACAAAAAGTGTGAGATGATGGTGTGTCTCTCTCATATATTTCAGAAGTTTTTAAACCCATTTTACTATATTGTTTCATATTTAAGAATCAAATCCAGGCTCAATTTTCTTCCTGAACTATGTATTATTTGACTTCCTTCTATGTACCCAACTTTATCTTTACCATATTTAATCTAAACTGTTTACCTTTATATTGTATTCTAATATTGTTACTGTTCACGTTGTCTACCTGCTACCCTCCTTACTATCTATTCATTATTCAAAGTCCTATTCCTTTCCTAGGGTTTTTTTTTCCCTAGTCTTCCTTTCATGTTCATTATCTCCCACTCTTTTCTGCTCTTAAAAAGTAATGTGAGACTGCATACATTTAAAATATTTTATGGTTCTCTGTGATGTCCTTGATTAAATGGTAAATTCTTTAATATAGGTACCTTGGCTCTCTTTAAATTTTTAAAAATTGCTTACGTATTTATGTAAAAGATATTTTATCCTGCAGAATAATTTGAGGTAGCTTGTAAGAATATTTATTCTGAAGAATGAAAATACAAAAGGCCAACCTAGTGAATTAAGACCATAGGTAAAAGTAGTATACAGAAATGCTTTTACAACATATAATTGCTAAACTTAGATCAAATTAACTAGCAACCAGAGCCAAATTGGAAACTTGATGAGTTTTGAGGTTTGTGTTGTCCATAACCTTCATAGCGTAATAGATCATCTAGGGAACTGGTTTATTTTGTGCAGTTTAGGTCTTGGACAAAATTTCTCCTTCACCTCGATAATGGAAGTACTACGTGTTGTAATAAATAACTTCTTTAGCATTCCAAAAATAAACAAGCTTCATATTGTTTCTACAGAACGTATTCCAAGGATTTACTGATAAAGTACACTTGGGTTAAAAAAATAATGTAGTCTGAGTACTCAGTTTTCTGATGGGGTCTTATTTGTTCCAAGGATAAAATTTAGAATATCCAGAGCAAAAGTTGCAAACTGGTAGCTTCTTGATGGTATCAGACTTAGAAATGTATTTTGGATAGCTGACTTAATGTTGGCCCGCATGATAACCATCTATTTAGATTTTCTTTAATTTCTCTCAGCGCTGTTGTGTAGTTTTCACTGTTCAGGTCTTGCAAATAATTTGTTAAATTTGTCCCTGTAGTAGAGAAAACACTTTTCCTCTACCCTTTTAAATTCAGGTGCTGGGGCCTGTGAATTAAACTGATAAACGAGTAACAGGAGAGAAGGTTTATTACACGTGCACATGGGGATCTCACAGAAAAGAAGTGAAAATCCAAAGAAGTAATTAAGCTTGAGAGCTTATATACCTTTTTAGCAAAGGGTGATAAATTGTGAAGTGAGTAGTCAAAGGAAAAAGGATTTGGGCTTCTAGGGGCAATAAATTGTAGGAAGGTAAATATATGGGGAAACTAATGGTAAATAAGGGTTTTTTATTAAGATTTCTTATGCACACTTAAGTCAGAGCCATCACCAGTGCTAAGAGCCATCTCCAGTGATTAAGGATCTTTCTCCTCTTCCGGGTATGGGATAGAGCGCGAGGGAATACTTCACAAAGGGAAATTTACACCCTGCTTTTAGACAGAAAGGGAGAGGGCATAGAGTTCTTTATACATCTGCTGTTTCTCAATTGACGTCAGTCAACATAATCATGATGCCAATGTGGCGCATTTTGGGGTGGCATATTCTGATCCTCTTCATCCTGTTTTATGGGTTTTTAAAATTACTATAAATGGTAATTCTTTTTATTTTATTTTGCAGTTGTTTGTTGCTTATATATAGGAATGCAATGGATATTTCTATATTGATCTTGTATCCTACAGGCTTGCTAATTCACTTAGTTCTACCAGGGTTTTTGTTTTTTGTTTTTTGGGATTTCTTAAGTGGATTTTAGGATTTTCTACATACATAGTCATCTATGCAAATAAAGTTAGGTTTTCTCCCTTTTTGCCCCATCTTTATGCCTTTCATTCTTTATTTCTTGCCTTATTGCACTAGGTAAGACCTCCAGTAAAATGTTGAATAGAAATGGTGACCTGTGGACAACCTTGCCTTATTCCTGATCTTAGGGAGAAAAGGGTTCAGTATTTCACCATTAAGTATATTATCCATAGTTTTTTCTTGATTCCTTTTATCTGGTGGAGATGTTCCCTTCCATTCCTAGTTTGCTGAGAATTTTTATCATCAAAGGGTACTGAATTGTCATGTGCTTTTATCTGTATCTTTTGGGATGATCTTATGATTTTTATCCTTTATTCTGTTACTGTGTGAATTATATTAATTGACTTTTGGATTTTAAGCCAACTTTGTATTCTTGGGGTAAACTCCATTTGGTCATGATGTATGACCCCTTTTGGATATGGCAGGATTTGCTTTACCAACATCTTTTTTTTTTTTAAAGATTTTATTTCTCCATTTTCTCCCCAAAGCCCCCCAGTACCTAGCTGTGTATTTTCAGTTGTGGGTCCTTCCAGTTGTGGCATGTGGGACGCCGCCTCAGCATGGCCTGACGAGCAGTGCTGTGTCCGCGCCCGGGATCCAAACCGGCGAAACCCTGGGCCTCCGAAGTGGAGTGCTTGAACTTAACCGCTTGGCCACAGGCCCGGCCCTTTACCGATATCTTTTAAGGATTATTCTTCACAGGCATATTGATCTTTAGTTTTCTTTACTTGTAAAACCTTGACCATTTTTTTGTATCAGAGAAATGTTAGCCTCATAAAGTGATTGGGAGTATGTCTTCTCTTCTATTTTCAGAAAGTTTATGTATAATTGAATGTTTGATCGAGTTGGCCAGTGAAGCCATCTGCACCTAATGTTTTGTTTGTAGGAAAATGTTTCATTAAAAATTACAGTTTCCTTGATAGATGGAGAGCTATTTAGCTTTTCTCTGTCAGTTTTGATAATTTGTAAGTCTTCAGAAATTTATTTTAATCTGAGTTGTTGATTTAATTGACATTGAGATGTTCTTTTTTTTTTTTTTTTTAAAGATTGGCACCTGGGCTAACAACTGTTGCCAATCTTTTTTTTTTTTTTTTCCTGCTTTATCTCCCCAAACCCCCCTGTACACAGCTGTATATCCTAGTTGCATGTCCTTCTAGTTGTGGGATGCAGGACGCCGTCTCAATGTGGCCTGACTAGTGGTGCCATGTCCGTGCCCAGGATCCGAACCCTGGGCCGCTGCAGCGGAGCGCGCAAACTTAAGCACTCGGCCACAGAGCCGGCCCTGAGGTGTTCTTAATAGACCTGTACTCTTTAAATGATGATGGTAGGATCTGTAATAATGTTCCCTCTTTGAATCCTAGTACTGGTAATTTGAATTTTCTCTTTTTTCTTGGATAGTCTAATGTGAAATTTATTAATTTTACTTTTGATAAGTTTTAAGTTGATTTTCATTTCCTGTCATCGATTTCTTTTTCTTTGTTGTGTTTATTTTCTATTTCATTGATTTCTGCTCTATTTCTTCTTTTCTCCTTTGAATTTAATTTGTTCTTCTTATGCCAGTAACTTTACGTAGAAGCTTAGATTATTGTTTTTAACATTTCTTCTTTTCTACTATGAATATTAAAAGCTATAAATTTCCTTCTGTACACCACAAATTTTGATGTGTTGTATTTTCATTATCATTTAATTCTAAATGTTTTATAATTTCTCTTGTGATTTCCTCTTTGGCTCATTTTGCATTTCTCAACTGGAATTTCATGGGAGAATTAATCTCTCATGCTTAAGACATCTCTTTTCTCCTGTGCATATAGAATGGTACTGTTTACATATCATCCTTGGTGTATAAGAATTAAGAAAATAGTCACTCAAATCATTTTTGGTTGTCTGTGGTTCAGATGAAGAACTCTTTGAGAAAGGTTCTATGGGTTATTTAAAAGTGGCTTATTTCATTGCTAACATGTTGGCATGTTACAGATTTCTAATTTAATTATATATGGCCAGACAATATAGTATACTGTGATTTCTAGTCTTTTAAATGTATTGAAACTTGTTTTATGATCCAAAATAAAGTCCTTCTTGATAAATGTTCCATACACACTTAAAAGGAATATGTTCTCCGCAATTGTTGGGGTAAGTGTTTCATAAATGTCAATTAGATTACTTTAGTTGATAATGTTTAATTCTTTTATATCCTTACTGATTTTCTGTTTATTCTATCAATTACTGGGAGATAACTTTTGACATCTTCAAAATAATTAAAGAGAGGCTCCTTTTTTCTTTCTGATCTGTCAGTTTTTGTTTCATATATTTTGGAGTTCTATTATGTATGTAAACATTTAGGATTATTATATCTTCTTGCTAAATTGATCCTTTTATATAATTAAGTATCCTTTTTTTTTGGTCTTTGTTAGTATTCTTTGTTTTGTCTGGATTCTACTTTGATATTAAGAATAGCTCTACCAGCTTTGCTACAACTAATGTTTTCATGGTATATCTTTCTCCATCCTTTTCACCTGTCTTTGTCTTTATATGTAAAGTATATTTCTTGTAGACAGCTTATAGTTAGCTCTTGCCTTTTTATCCAGACTGTCAATCTCTGCCTTTTAATCAACGTATTTAATTCATTTTCACTTAATGTAGTTATCAATATCTTATGTTTGAGTCTACCATCTTGCTGATTGTTTTCTGGTTGTCCCATTTGTTATTGCTCCTTTTTTCCTTTGCTCATGCCTTTTATTTGATTATTTTTACTCACCACTTTTTGATTATTTCATTTTCTTACCTCTGTTGCTTTATTACCTCATTATTATTATTATTATTATTGTTACTTTTGCAGGGAAAGATTTGCCCTGTGCTAACATCTGTTGCCAATCTTCCTCCTTTTTTTCCCCCTCCCCAAAGCCCCAGTGCATAGTTATATATCCTTATATATCCTGAGTCCTTCTAGTTCTTCTGTGTGACCCACCACGACAACATGGCAGCTGACAGACAGCTTCCACGACTGGGAAACAAACTGGGCCACTGAAGTGATCAGAACTCTGAACTTTTAACCACTAGGCCATCAGGGCTGGCTCTCTTTTTATTATTTTTTGAGTAGTTATTTTGGGGTTTGTAGTATACATGTTTTAACTTGTAGCACCTTCACATAATAGTATACAGCTTCACATATAATGTTAGGCACCTTACACCAGTGTATTTTATTTCTTCCCTTATGTCTCTTGTGGGATTATTGTGATACATTTTATTTCTGTATGTATTGTGAATCTCCAGATTGTTCTTATTTTAAGATATTTTCTTAAATGTAGAAAAAGAAGACACTCATTTTTATATCATTTCTGGTGTTCTTTATTACTTTGCATGAATCCAGTTTTGTCAAGTATCTACTTGAAATAATTTCCATCCACTTGAATAGTTTATCTTAATGTTTTTTATAGTGCAGGTCTGCTGGCAACAAATTCTCTCAGATTTTGTCAACACATGTCTATTTCCCCTTATGTTTGAAGTATATTTTCACTGCATATAGTGTTCTTGGTTGCAAGATTTTTTTTCAGCACCTTAAAAATGTCTTTCGTCTTCTGACTTCTATTCTTTCTGATGAGGAGTGAGCAGTCATTTTTCTTTCTCTCCCTTTGTACATAATATCTTTTTTGTTCTGGCTGTTTTAAGGTTTTTTTTTTTTTTCTTATTGATTTTCAGTAGTTTTATTGTAGATATACCTTGGTGTAGTTTTCTTTGTGTTTATCCTACTTGAAGTTTGTTGAGCTTAATGGATTTGCAAGTTTATATTTTTCTAATTTTGAAAATTCCTAGATATTATTTCTTGAAATATTTTTTTCTACCCTTCTCCTCCTGTCTTCCTGGGATTCCAGTTACACACTAAGTTATATCCTCCTAAAGGTAATGTTGCCTCTGTACATGTTTTAAGCCTCTTTTCTCTTTGTGTTTTAATTTGGATAATTTCTATTCTTCTTTCTCAGGTTCACTGGTCTTTTCTTCTGCAGTGAAGTTTTTCATTCATTTCTTCATTCAGTGAATTTTTTATAGCAAATAATGTATTTTTCAGCTTTGGAAATTCCATTTGATTTTTTATTTTTATAGATTTTATTTCTCTCCTCATTATGTTCACATTTTTCTTTGAATCCTTGAGCACATTTAAAGGAGCTTTAACGTCCTTGTCTGAAATGCCACACCTGTCATTTTGAGGTCTGTTTCTGTTTACCTGTATTTTTCCCTAGTTATAGGATATATTTTCTTGCTTCTTTGCCAGTCTAGTAATTTTTATTTGATGTGAGACATTGTGCTGTTACATTGTTGGATGTCTGAATGTTATTGTTCTTCTTTAAAGAGTATTGAATTTATTTTTGGCTAGCACTTATATTACCTGCAATTCAGCTTCATTCTTCTGAGGCTTGTTTTGAAGCATTGTTATGGCATCTTTCTAGTTGCCTGTACTCTAGAGTAACCTAACTCTTATGTGTGGCCTTTCTGGATTCTCTACCAGTTACCTTAGGTATTCAGTGAAATCTCTCTCCTCTGGCTAGTTGGATCTTGATGTAACCCAACTCTGTGGGAGCTACTATAGTTGTTTAGCTTACAGTTCTCTACTAGTTCTTTCCCCAGTTCTTCTCTCCAGTTTTCTGCCCTGCAAATTTTAGCCTTCTTAGCCTTCTGCAATCTCTAATCTTTGTCTCCTGAACTAAGTCTTCAGTTCTCTGCTGTTTTCCTCAAATACTATTGGAGATGGCAGAAAGATGGGGAGGTAGTACGATTCACTTCGTTTCTCTTGAGTTATCATACCTCTGTTTGCCTGTTGTCCATTGTCTAGAAAGAGATGGGAAGCCTAGTCAAGTACCATTTCCTTTGTCATGACTGTAAATCATATAATCACTGTATTTAAACTGCTCGGTTGTGGAGAGAATTATACTAAAAGAAACTGAGTAAGTTATGGCAAATTTGCAGTGAAATATCTTTCATTGCTAATTGAGTGTCACATCTTACAGTCTTTGCAGCCTCATTTTTTAGTTCCAAAGTCATTTCCTATCACGTACATACAATACATACTCAGCAGATATAGTGTCAGTGGAGTTCCATTGCAGATGCTCCTGCCACAGATGACTGCCAGTGTTAACTGTTGATAGTTTACCATGTTTGTATAGCAGCATCAAACACGCTTATGTTTCAAAGTACATTTTAAGGAGGCCTAAACACATTTGGTGAAATATTCCAAAAATTGCTCTCAGCTGCCTAAGTTTAGAAAAGTGAATACATTTTGAAGTAATTTAAAATAAACTGTTTCAGGTTATTATTAATGTCAAACACTCTATTGTCAGCTCCTTAGGAATGGGATGGAAAGCTTTATTAATTATAAAATCTCATAGAAAACTTGAAAAATATTAGAATGGTTCAAAGAGAGTTAAAATGAACAATGTTATATTTTGGTATATTTACTTTGAGTCCATCCTCTATGCAAATACAGATATATGCACATTTTTAACAAATTGGGACCATATTATTTAAAAATATTATGTATCTTAATGTTTTCCCCACATACATTATTTTTGTTTGCCTATGTCCTTAAATATTTGATGGAAGTGTCAATTTAAATAAAGACGTCAAATTTATTTTTATTTTTTCTTTTGCTATTATACATAATACCACGTTGACTATTTTTCTGTGTTTTCCTCTGGATTTTAGAAGATTTCTTGTAGAAATCCATCAGATTTCCAAGAATCCTTAGGATTCTTGTAGAAATTCATGTCAGGGGTTATGGACTTTGAAACTTTTTCTGTAAATTACATTAATACATATTCATTATAAAGATTTTGAAACATAAAGGAAAAACAAATATTTTAATATTTGTATCTCAGTCTTTATGCTGATGTCTCAATTATTTTTATTAGACTTGAGAATTTTATGTCCTAACCTTTAACTTATATGTATCTTGAGCTTTTTCCTGTTTCATTGATTTTTTCTGAAAATAATTCTTTTGGTGATGGCATAATATTCTAACTTGAGAATACAATTTACTGTACATTCATATTGTTGGATATCTGGGTTGCTTCCAGTTTTTATATTGGAAAAAAGTTTTTAAAGTGTTCTTTGGCCATTTTGCACTCTACTTTTTAAGAGAATCTTTATGTATTGGTGTGAATCTTTGTTAAATATGATAAAAAAATTTTTTTCTGAGTTACTTACATTTCTTTGTTAAGGGAGTTTTTTCAAAACTTTTATGTAAATGTGCCTTTTCTTTTTCTTTGTGATTAATTTCTCTTATTTTATATTTAGTAAAATCTCTCTCCTTCTGGAGATCAGATAATATTCATTCATTCATTTATTTTTTGCTGAGGAAGATTAGCCCTTAGCTAATATCTATTGCCAATCTTCCTCTTCTTTTGCTTGAGGAAGATGAGCCCTGAGCTATAATCTGTGCCAGTCTTCCTCCACTTTATTTCTGGGTTCCACCACAGCATGGCTGACAAGTGGTGTAGGTCTGCACCCGGGTTCCAAACCTGCGAACCTGGGCCACCAAGGTGGAGTGCACTGAACTTAACCACTATGCCCCGGGGCTGGCCCCCATCTATATGGTTTTTAATTCTATTTTGCTAGAATTTATTTTATATTGTAATACATGATGTGATGAGACAAGAATCTTAACTTTTTTCCCCCATCACCATTTAAGTGGATGATTAATTAGTGAAGTTATACTTTATATTCCAGGATATCTATTCTTTAAAGAATGAACTACTGTTTTACTAGGATTGACTAAATTCTGTGAATAATCCGTAAGTAAAAAGAGAGCTTGACATCTAACAAACCTGTCATTAACCCTGAACACTAGTGTCTGAAAGATATACATTTGGCATTACAATTGTACACCTGATTTAGTCCAATCCCTGATGGAAAGGAGAGAGTGATCATAGTGGTAGTTGAGGTGGGGAAATCTGAAAGGCAGAAGTGGATGCCTGATTACATGAGTATTGGGATCCAGTTTTACTCATCAGTGCCTAGCATAATGCTGAGTACGTTATAGGTAGTTTGATGTGTATGTTTGAGAAAGCTTGAGAAAGAAAGGTTCTGATGTTTTTTATGTGACCTATAAAATGTTTGGCTATTTTTGTATTTAAGCAAAAGCTATTGGGGGTCAGCCCTGTGGCCAAGTGGTTAAGTTTGTGTGCTCTGCTTTGGCGACCCAGGGTTTCACCAGTTCGGATCCTGGGCACAGACATGGCACCGCTTGTCCGGCCTTGCTGAGGCGGTGGCCCACATAGCACAACCAGAAGGACCCACAACTAGAATATACAACTATGTACTGCTGGGCTTTGGGAAGAACAAGAAGAAGAAGAAAAGAAAAAGATTGACAACAGATGTTGGCTCAGGTGCCAATCCTATTAAAAAAAAAAAGCTAATGTTAGAATGGCACAGTGCCTTTCAGTTAAGAGAAATTATTTTTATCTTCACATAATAAACTGCTTTCATAATGTTGCTATTAATTTTTATCTTTTTTTTTCTTTTTGTTTTTTTTGTTTTTTTTGGAGGAAGATTAGCCCTGAGCTAACATCTGCCACCAATCCTCCTCTTTTTGCTGAGGAAGCCTGGCTCTGAGCTAACATCCGTGCCCATCTTCCTCTAGTTTATACGTGGGACGCCTACCACAGCATGGCTGCCAAGCAGTGCCATGTCCGCACCCGGGATCTGAACCAGCGAATCCCGGGCCGCCGAGAAGCGGAACTTGCGAATTTAACCGCTGCGCCACCGGGCCGGCCCCCTATCAATTTTTATCTTTTAAGCAATGGTTTAACCTTGGTCTTGCATTAGTGTTACCTAGGGAGCTTTGAAAAATCCAATGCCAAAGCTGTACCCCAGAATGATTACATCAGAATATCTGAAGATAGGATCCAGGCATCAGTACTTTTTCTGTTAATTCTAGTGTACACCTAAAGTTGAGAACCACTGCTCTAAGACTGTGTATAAAGAGAATTTAAAGCCGTGTGCTCCCAAACTCTCCAAGTGTCTTAGTCAATTAGGGCTGCTATAACAAAGTACCATAGACTTGATGGCTTATAAACAACAGAAATTTATATCTGATAGATCTGGAGGCTTGAAGTCTGAGATTTCAGAGTACCAGCATGGTGTTGGGTTCTCGTGATGTCTTTCTTCCAGGTTGCAGAATATGACTTCTTGTTTTATGCTCATGATGGAGAGCAAAGAGAAGTAGTAAGCTCTCTCATGACTCTTATAAGTGTACTAATCCCATTCATGAGGCTTCCACCCTCGTGACATCCAATCCTAATCACTTCCCAGATTCTCCACCTCCTAATACCATCACATTGGGGGGTAGAATTTCAACATTTGGATTTTGGTGGGAACATAAACATTTAGTCCATAACACTAAGGGAGTAAAGTTGCTTTTTTATTCAATGCTGAATAGAAGCAGACCTTTGAATTGGCTGGCGCTTTCTGAGAAATTTCAGATGGGAAGATTCCATAGTTTGTCGTGGTAGACATTTTTAATTTTTAAATATTCTAGACAAAAATGTTCCTCCTGTCTTTATTTTATCGTGTAATCCAAACCTGTTTTGTTTCAGAATCAGTGCAAACAGAGACAAAAGCTCTTCTGTGTTTCTTTTTTTGGATTGTGAAATTCATCATAGATTAAAAATATAAGTAAATCTCTCTTAGCATGAGAACAGTTTTAGTGTTTAGTGTCTTTCTAGCTTCAAAAAGGACACATATTAAATTGATAAAAATTTTAATTACAATAGTACTCCTCTAGATGGAAAAAATACACTTCACGGATATACTCCATTGTCAGAAACTTTTGAGGAGATGAAAAAATACGGGAGGCATTGAGATGTATTTCAAGGTCTCCAAATAAAGGACTTGTCAAAGTTGAATATCTTTAGTGATATAATAGTCATTCAACAAATATTTATTGACTGCCTCCTGGGTGTCCTGCACTGCTTTTGGCTTAAAAGACTACAGCAGTGACAAAGACAGATGAACTTCCTACTTTCATGGAACTTAATTTTAGTTGGAAAGACTGACAGTATACAATTAGACTAGAAAATAAATAATACAATTTAGTCATTAATATTGCAATGATAAATATAAAATTAATAATACATTATAGTCATTAATATTATTAAAAAACTAAGGTGATGGGATAGAGACCATGATAGAGGGGACGAGCTATTGTTCATAGGGTCAGAAAATACTACTCTGAGGACTGACAAATGTAAGTAGAAATCTGAATGTTGAGGAGAAACTGGCCATTTGAAAATCTTAGTGAATTCCAGGCAGAGGGAACTGTAATTGTCAATTCCTGGGGTATGCCTCTGCAGTTAATGTTTTGAAGGGAATTAGAAAAGGTAGAAGTAATGAGGTATTTTATATAAGATAGTGGCAAATTGAGGTATTTTCCTCAGTCAAATAGAGGACTTTCTTTTTTCTTTCTTTTTCTTCTTCTCCCCAAAACCCTCCAGTACATAGTTGTATATTCTAGGTGTAGATCCTTCTAGTTCTGCTGTGTAGGACACCACTTCAGCATGGCTTGATGAGCAGTACTAGGTCAGCACTCGGGATCTGAACCAGCGAAACCCTGGGCTGCCACAGCAGAGGGTGCGAACTTAACCACTCAGCTATGGGGGCTGACCCTAAATAGAAGACTTCTTGTTGGAAGGTGTCTGGTACCCTTACTTTCTCTTTGTCCTTCTGGGCTTTTTTCCCCCCGTTTTCTTCTTGTACTTTCCTTGTTTTCCCCACTACCCCCTCCAAAAAAAACTCAAGTGTGCACGCAAAGCCGGACTACATTTTTTAGCAGTCTACAGGGATGGGCCCAGGGCAAGCATGGGGATGACTTCTGTGGCTGTGGCATGATTGCTGATGTCCTGTTGTCGTAATCTTGAGGCATAATTTGAGGCAAATGGAACAATAACTAGAATGAGATGTATTGGGAAGAGAATGGGAAATATTTAGAATGTACTACAGCCACTTTCTCTTGAGTTTGCTTTCAAGGAGTAGAAGTTTACGTTTTTTGATGCCAAACTCTTCAAATTTCTGTATGTCTTTTTATACATTCCAAGTTTTAGGTTACCTTCCTTAACCAGGTGTTTAACTTCACATTCCTAAAGTTTGTAATTTGTTTTGTTCATGACTTAGCTAATTTATTATGTAATTCATGGGGAACGTATTTGGGTATCATTTTAGGGGAAAAGGATGACTCTGGTTTTGTTGGTGGGATGTTTGGTGGGGGCCAGATGTTCAGTGAAAGGAATTTTATAATTTTGGTTTAATCTCCTTTGTGATTTGGGGCAAAGCTGTAGTATACTAAAATAAATTATCTTTTAATTTTTTTCTTTCTTTCTCTGTTATTAGACAGTTTATACTAAGGAATTACTTCTTGAGGTATTAATGGTGTATCATGTGCCTGTCAACATTCTAGTTACCTTTTTCTCTTATAAAAGTATGGATTTTCGATGAAATTTTGCAAATGCATATATTTCAGAGCCATTTTGCCAGCATACTATACAGACAACTTAGCTATATTTCTTAGGAGCTTTTCAGTGTCAAGTAGGCCTATCCTTAAATAATCTCTTTATCAAGTGGAACCTATTGCCGATGGCTATTCAGTTAATTTGTTTCGTGAACACTTGCAGTGTACCACATGTGATTTTCATTTGCAGTGAGAAACGAAAGTAAATGATATGTTTAGGCAATTTAAGGGTTTCAGTGTATGGACTTAATTTTTTTGCCAATCAAATGATAATTCATTGTTTTATCATGACTAGATAATGGATCAAAGTCAGTGATGTTTTACTAAAATTATTCTGCTCCATTGAATGTTTCTATAAAGCAAAAGCTCCTTTACAATTAGTAGGTAGATGAAGTGACCATGTTCCAGTTTGCTTGGGACATTTCTTTATGCTTGTTTGTCTGGGGTATTTTAAAAAATGTTTAGATTTAGATTATATGGGTACCCTAAAGTTAGAAGAATGATGGCAGTGTAACTCTGAGGTTACATTGGTTCATAGACAGTTTTTCCCAATATTTTTAGGTTTTGTACTACCAGATAATAGGAGCTAAATGCAAAGTATACTAACACAGTTGAATGTACTAAGTCAATGAGTAAATAATATATTTAACATGATGCTCATTCAGCTTAATTTCTTTGCCTTGGCTTAATTTGGCTGAGTATTCTCTCTTGAAAGTGCTCGTTACAGGGTTCTCTTTTCTTTTAAAAGTTGGCATATTTACTATAATATTTCTTTGTGGGAGTTTAATATGTCTTTTCAAGTATGCTAGTATTTTTATTATAATTGCTATGTATTTTTCTTAGTGTTCTGATTAGAATTGCATAAGTTTTGGGTGGAATGTCCCCAGTTCTATTTTTTCCAGCTAAGCCATGTTTGTTGTGTGTGTGTGTGTGTCTGTAAGATTTGCCTTTAGCTAACATTCATTGCCAGTCTTGCTCTTTTTTTTCACTTGAGGAAGATTACCCCTGAGCTAACATCTGTGCCAGTCTTCCTGTACTTTATATGTGAGATGCCTCTACAGCGTGGCCATGGGGCTGGCCCCAGCTATGTTATTTTTAATGTGCTGTTTTGCAGAATGTGAGGTTGTCTGGATGCATTTATTGTGTTATAGCACAATTTTCTGTATTGCTATAGACATTGCATAAACCTTGATTTCCGTGATGTAAACAGTATTCACTGTGTGACTATAGGAATATAAGACTTGAGTGTTACTTGCATAGTAACTTCTTTTCTACCTTCTACCACAAGAACCCTTCTTATTGTAGATGGGATTTATTAGCAACACAAGTTCTAACAACTATTTCAGAGCTGCTCAGTTTAGAGTGACTGATGGGGAGTTGGTGGCTCAAAGGGGTGCTAATCAGAATACATCTTAAGTAACCAGCAGACAAAAAGGACTCAATGTTAGAGAAATGCTTATAGATCTTTTGAAATTTAATTGAATTAATTTCTGTCAAACATTTTAAATGCAGGAAATAAAATATGCTGTTTATGTTAAATTTAACCAGCATTTATCTATGACCTTTCACATATGAAGTGCTGTTGTGGAAACTGAGATGGGTAAAGACAGACCCTACCGACCAGGAGTTACTGACCTCATTGAGACTCATTTCCAAATTAATTAGCTAAACAATATCTATTGAATCGAATCAGCCATGAAGCTTCTTTTAATAATGCAAATGATAATTAATTTTTAATCTTTGTAGTTTAAGATGTTTTAATTTCATATTTGCTTAAAGTAGCTGCTTAAAGTCCTGTTCCTAGGATGAAGACAAGAGTTTTGTGGAAACACTGTGTGACTCAAACTGCATGCTTTCTGCTTCTTTTGTGCCAGCAGACAACAGAATCAGTGAAATAGAAAGTAAGCTTGCGATGGGGAAACCAAGACAGGGCAAGTTATGATTAATTCTGTAGCTTGAACTTTTCTGACTGGGCATGTATTTTCATGATTATGATTTCGTATAGTCTAGTAAAATTATTCCAAAATGAGAGTTACTTAACGATAGTTTGCAAAGAGCAGTGTGATTTCTAGGGGCCATTTGAGTAATTTTGTGAACCTCTATCAGGCCATGTTAAAAAATACTCTATGAACTTAGTTATGGGAAGCTCTTAATGTGTTTCAGTCCTTTGAAATTCTTCTTGAGGTCAGTGCTAAGCAGTGAATCCAGTATAATAGCTACGTAAATAGAGACTTTAGGATTTGGACGAACTACTTAAATGTCTCTTATCTTGTAAAGTAATTTTGAAAAATATTGATTCTTGTCTACTCTGACATTTTATGAAATAATTTTATTCTGATTCTTCACATTTACCTTTGACATTAATGTTTTTAACGCTAAATCAACATTTTGGGTCATTAACACAGTTTTCTAGAACACATCTTCCCTTTCATTTAAGATTTGTGAGATAAAGTACTTTCACAGCTGTGTATAATGATTGTATCTGGAACCAGAAGCACCTCTTCTTAAAACTTGAAGACACTTGGGGTTTTCATTTTTTCTCTGTGTAGTGTCTATTCTTGCTCTCCACAATGAAATCATTTATTGGATAGTTTTAAAAAATGATCTTTAAAAGACTTCTATATATCCAGCATTTAGAATTGAAGACCAGGAATAAATTTTAATCTTGTTACATTTCTTTGCCTTAAAAAAATTGTCATGTGGATTTTATGTATACTTACATCCATTCTAGACTTGCATTGTTTTGGGCTAATGTGTCAAAGTGACTTCCCTCTTTCTGAAGCATTTTTTGAGGTGGGAGTAAACATTTTTACGTTTGGTTGTGTATTATATTTGACATCTATATGCAAATTCAGATTTTTAGGAGTAATTTCTATGCAAAGTGTAATTAATCTTAAAATTAGAAGTTATCTTTCTCTAATTTCATCTAGCTTGATAATACAAGTGTTCTAAAGCCTCACCTAAGAAACAGTTACCATTTTTTGCAGTCTTTGGATTTTGAAATTTAGGGAAAATAAAAAACAAGTGTAAGAGGGGCTGGCCCCGTGGCCGAGTGGTTAAGTTCGCGCGCTCCGCTGCAGGCGGCCCAGTGTTTCGTTGGTTCGAATCCTGGGCACGGACATGGCACTGCTCATCAGACCACGCTGAGGCAGCGTCCCACATGCCACAACTAGAAGAACCCACAACGAAGAATACACAACTATGTACCGGGGGGGCTTTGGGGAGAAAAAGGAAAAAATAAAATCTTCAAAAAAAAAAAAAAAAGTGTAAGAGAAGTCTTTATTCTTATTGCATGGGATAAAAATGTACTTTTTTTTTTAAAGATTTTATTTATTTATTTATTTTCCTTTTTCTCCCCAAGGCCCCCCGGTGCATAGTTGTATATTCTTTGTTGTGGGTCCTTCTAGTTGTGGCATGTGGGACGCTGCCTCAGTGTGGTCTGATGAGCAGTGCCATGTCTGCGCCCAGGATTTGAACCAACGAAACACTGGGCCGCCTGCAGCAGAGCGCCCGAACTTAACCACTCGGCCACGGGGCCAGCCCCAAAATGTACCCTTTTATACATACCACCTTTAGACTCAGATAAAGGAAAATTAATGGGTAGAGAAAAAGTATTAGTTATAATAGCAATGGTCTGTTTCGGTAATTACTGAAATTTATCAATATGGTACATTTATATTTATATCAATTCAAGTGAGCAAGTATCTAGTGTTCTACCATTACTTCTGCTCACCATTGTTTGATATACTAAGAATATTCTTTTCTGTTTGATCTCACCCAAATATTGGAAATTATTCATTCAGAAGCTATTTTGTTGAGCTCCTATTGTGTTTTTGGAGTTCGGGTTACATGAGTGGCTGAAACGTAATAATCCTTAGTATCTTGGGATGTTGTAAAGACTTTGGCGTTGATCTAAGTGAAATGGGAGCCATTGGATAGTTTTAAAGAAAAGAGTGATAAGACCTGATTTACCTTTTAAAGGGAATTGGAATACTTAGAAATCTGATTCTTTCTTATTATTTGAGCTTAATTGTATATATATAAAATTAACATAGGGTTTCATCATTTATTTGGATAATAATAGACTATCAGAAATCTCCTGCTGTTGCTGCCCTCCATAGAATATTATCTCAGATTGGTGAAGCCAATGATAAGATGAAGATACTAAAGGCAAAATACAGGAGGAAGAAGAGCTCTCTTCTTGAGATGGGAAAGAGAATACAGAAAGATATCATTTTAAGGCATGTTTAATTGAGATGTCTATAGCACATCCAGGAAGAGATATCTAGCAGTTTAGATAATAGAGAACTGAAGCTCAGGAGACAAGTCTGTTTGGTAGAGATAAATATTTCAGAATTATCAGTGGAATAGGTCATAGTTAAAACTTGTGTTCATAGATAACGTTACCCTTCTATTTAAATTCAACAAGGTTCAAGATAGAATGAAGAGGACATACCAGTATTTAAAACAGTTGGCCAAGGAAGAGAAGCTCAGAAGGGCTTGTGACCAGAAAATACTCGAGATGATGGGTGCATTTAATTGTGAACTGGACAGGAAAGAAATGATCCTGAAGAAAACAGATAGACTGAATGAAAGAGGAAAGATTTAGGGTCCTAGAATGTAGTTAAATGTAGATTTAATAGATGAGAAAGAATGGTAGAATTAGGCAAGATATTAAATGTAAAAGTTCAGAGGCAAAAAAAGATATAGGGGCTGGCCTGGTGGCACAGTGCTTAAGTTCGCACGTTCCACTTCGTTGGCCCGGGGTTCACTGGTTCAGATCCCGGGTGCAGACATGGCACTGCTTGGCAAGCCATGCTGTGGTAGACATCCCATATATAAAGTAGAGGAAGATGGGCATGGATGTTAGCTCAGGGCCAGTCTTCCTCAGCAAAAAAGAGGAGGATTGGCAGCAATTAGCTCAGGTCTGATCTTCCTCAAAAAAAAAAAAAAAGATATAAATATTTAACATATAACTATGAGGGGAGGTTATGATTTTGACTAGGTGATTGTTAAGATCCTTTCTACTTTTAAAATTTTAGGATTCTTAGAGCATTCATGTTTTTTTCTTTTTTTTGAATTTAAAAGAAATATGCATACTGTTGATCTTTTTAATTGACATTTTTAAACTCAAATTTGATGTTTATTGAATACTAAAATTTACAAACCAACAGTTTTTTTCTTTTTTAAATTGTGATAAAATGTACATAAAATTTTCCATTTTAGCCATTTTTAAGCCTACAGTTTTGATACATTATACCTTTTTTTTTAAAGATTTTTTTAAAGATTTTATTGTTTTCCTTTTTCCCCCCAAAGCCGTACATAGTTGTATATTCTTCGTTGTGGGTCCTTCTAGCTGTGGCATGTGGGATGCCACCCCAGCACAGCCCGAGGAGTGGTGCCATGTCCACGCCCAGGACTTGAACCAACGAAACACTGGGCCACCTGCAGCGGAGTGTGTGAACTCAACCTCTCGGCCATGGGGCCGGCCCCAGTGCATTATGCCTTTTTGTCAATTATCTTTCCATTAACGATTTAAAATTCCTAATGAACTTCAAAAAATACTTTGATTAAAATATTGTATGTTGTCTTACCATAATTAATTCCATTAATGATGGAATTAAACTGAAAATTAAATTAAAAGATTTCTAGAAAATCCCCAAATATTTGGAAATTAGCCAACACATCTTAAAAATAATTCATGGGCCAAAGAGGAAGCCACATGGGAAATTAGAAAATATTTTGAATTGAATGAAGTATGTCAGGGGCTGGCCTAGTGACGCAGCAGTTAAGTTTGCACGTTCTGCTTCTCGGTGGCCCGGGGTTCACCGGTTCGGATCCCGGGTGCAGACATGGCACCGCTTGGCAAAAAGCCATGCTGTGGTAGGCGTCCCACATATAAAGTAGAGGAAGATGGGCCATGGATGTTAGCTCAGGGCCAGTCTTCCTCAGCAAAAAAGGAGGATTGGCAGTAGTTAGCTCCGGGCTAATCTTCCTCATAAAAGAAATAGATCAGAATTTGTGGTATGCAGCTAAAGCAGTGCTTAGAGGGAAATTTATAACATTAAATGCTTATATTAAAAAAAGCATAAAGTGGGGCTGGCCCTGTGGTCTAGTGGTTAAGTTCAGCATGCTCCACTTTGGCAGCCCGAGTTCATGGGTTCTCATCCCGGGCACAGACCTACACCAGTTGTCAGCCATGCTGTGGCAGCAACCCACATATAAAATAGAGGGAGATTGGCACAGATGTTAGCTCAGGGCTAGTCTTCCTCAAACAAAAAAAGGGGAAGATTGGCAACGGATGTTAGCTCAGGGCTAATCTTCCATGGCCAAAAAAAAAAAAAATCATAGTTTTAAAATCTTTGATCTAAAGTTCTATGTAAAGAAACTAGGAAAAGAAGAGAAAATTAAACCAAAGCAGGCAGAATGAAGGCAAGAATCAAGATAAGAGTGGCAATCAATGGAAATTAAAAAAAAAAAGAAAGAAAATATTACTGAAAGTTGATTCTTTGAAAGAATCATTAAAACTGATAAAGTTCTAATCAAACTGATCGAGAGAGAAAAGACATGTTACCAATATGAGCAGTGAAAAAAGGGACATTACTACAAATCCCACCCATATACATTAAAAGGTTCATAAAGGACTATTATGAATAACTTTGCCAACAAATTTAACTTAGACGAAATGGACAAATTTCGTGAAAAGCACAAACTATCAAATCTTACTCAAGAATAAATAAGTAATGGAATAATATTCTATCTAAAAGAGAAATAGTATTTCTAATTAAAAACTCTCAATTCATGGAATTGTCTGAGTCAGTTCATCTGTGAATTATATGAAACGTTAAAGGAAGAAATAATTCCAATTCTATGCAAATTTTTCCACGAAATAGACAGTGAGTGATTACTTCCCAGCTTACATTATGAGACTAGCATTACCCTGATACCAAAACCAAACAAAGATATAAGAAAAGAAAATTATAGAGCAATATATATTATGGACGTAGATGTAAAAATTTTAACAATATTAGCAAACAGAATCTAGCAATATATAAACAAGAGTATATACATCATGGGGCTGGCGCTGTGGCCGAGTGGTTAAGTTTGCGCGCTCTGCTTCGGTGACCCAGGGTTTCACCAGTTTGGATCCTGGGTGTGGACATGGCACTACTCATTGGGCCATGCTGAGGCGGCATTCCACATAGCACAACTGGAGCGACCTACAACTGGACCTATGTACTGGGGGCTTTGGGGAGGAGAAGAAGAAGAAGAAGAAGAAGAAGAAGAAACAAGATTGGCAACAGATATTAGCTCAGGTGCCAATGTAAAAAGAAAAGAGTGTATACATCATGAACGAAGAGTATGTATGCAAAGTTGATTTAACATTTGTTAATCAACCAATGTAATTCACTATATTAATACGTATACTCAAGAAAAAAAATCATTTTATGATCTCAATAGATAAAAAGAATTTGACAATGTTCAATATGTACTCATAAAAAAATTCTTGGCAAACTAGTAATATAAAAGAATTTTCTTAACCTGATAAAGTGCATTTATGAAAAACCTGTAGCTAACATTATGCTTAATGGTGAGAATGACTACTTTTTCCCTAAGATTGAGAACAAGGCAGCGTTGTCCATTCTTATCATTCCTACTTGACATAGTACTCAAGATGTAGTCAGGTAAGTTAAAAAAAGAAAAAAAGCACAAAACTTGGAAAGAAACAAAGAAAACATCTTTGTTCACGGATGACATGATTGTTTATGTACCAAATTATTGGAACCTACAAAAAAGATAGTAGAACTAATGAGTGAGTTTAGCAAGGTCTCATATTCTGTATTTTAGAAATGAACATTTGGAAAATGAAAATTTTAAAAAATGTCCATTACACTAACACCAAAATACAAGGAATACTTAAGGATAAATAAAATGTGTGTATAATTTATATGCTGAAAACTGCAAAACATTTATGAGAGAAATCAAAGATGATCTAAATAAATAAAAATATATATACTACAGTCATGGTTTGGAAGACTCAACCCCGTGAAGATGTCAGTCCCCTCCTTCTCATCCCCCAAAAATGGCCTATAGAATTCAACATAATCCCAATAAAAATCTTACCAGACCTTTTTTTAGGGTAAAAATGGACCAGTGGTTTCTAATACTTATGTGGACAGGAAAAGACTCTAGAATAGCCAAAACAATTTTGAAAAACAAGAACAAAGTTGAAGGATTTCAAGACTTACTGTAAACCTATATTAACCAAGATGGTGTGGTGTTGATGGAAGGATAGACATGTAGAGTAACAGAACAGAATAGTGTCTAGAGAAGATCCATGTCTGATCAGTTGATCAAAGGCACCTTTTCTCAATAGAGAAAATGTAGCCTTTTTAACAAATGGTGCTGAAACATTTGGATATCCTTTTATGGAAGGAACTTCAACTCATGTCTTGGACTTTATACAAAAATTAACTTGAATTGGATCATAAACCTAGATATAAAAGCTAAAACATTAAAGAAGAGAATGTAGAAAACCTTTGTGACCTTGGGTTAGGCAAAGATATTTTAGATAGGGTACAAAAAAGGCAAACATAAAATAAAGAAAATTTAGACTTCACCAAATTAAACGACTTGTTCTTCAGAAGATATTGAAAAGAAAATGAAAAGACAAGCTGTCAGCTTGGAGAAAATATTTGCAAACCACATGTCTGATAAAGGGCTTGTATCCAGACTATATTAAGAATTCTCACAACTCAATAATGGGGAAACAAACAACTGAGCAAAACATGGGTGAAAGATTTTTAGCAGATACTTTATTGGAGAAAATACACTCATGGCAAATAAGGTCAAGATGCTCAGTATCATTCGCTAGCCATTAAGGAATTGCAGAGTAAAATCACAAGGTGATTTCATCATAGTAACATAGGAGGAATAAAAGAAAGGAAAAAACTGACAATACCAAATGCTAGTGAGACTCCAAAGCCACCAGAACTCTCATTCATTGCAGATGGGAAGGCAAAATGGTGCTATCATTTGGAAAAGTCTGGCAGTTTCTTATAAATTTAAATATACGCTTGTCATGTCTTGTCTTTCTCATATATTTACCCAAAGGAAGTGCACACATGCCCACATAAAGCCTTGTACTCAAATGTTCATGACCCGGAGAATAGCTAAAGGAGTTGTGCTATGTCCATTCTGATGAAATACTATTCAGTAGTAAAAAGGAACGAACTACTGATGCATGCTATAGCATGGATGAATCTCAAAGGCCTTATGCATTTGTGAAAGAAGCTGCACTCAAAAGTCTGGATGATTCCGTCCATTCTGGAAAGAAAAAATGAAAGTAACATAAAATGTGATGGTTTCTAGGGGCAGAGGGTAGTGGTAGGGGATTACCTACAAAAGAACAAGAGAAATTTTTTAGTATTAGAAATATTGTTTATCCTGATTGTGATGGTGATTACATAACTATGTATTTGTCAAAATTCATAGATTTGTATAATTAAAAAAAGTATGAATTTTATTCTGAATTATACCTCAATAAACCTCACCTTCAAAAAAGTTTGGATACAGAGGGAAAAAGAATGAATGAAGTGAATATATTTTCCTGATTTTGCTTCTCTTTAGAAAACAAGCAACTGCTTTAACTGAATCTTATAATGACTTGATCTTGATGCCAATACTTTTTTCATTCATTTAAAAATAATTACATTGCATATGCGTACTTCAAACTAAATTACATATGCCAGCAGGTTAATCCTATATATCTCAAAATAATACAAATTGTTGTTATAACTCTTCTGGAACTTTTGTTAAAAATATGGAAACGATTGGTTATCCTTGATAGTTTTCTTTGAAGGTCTTCAGTATTTTTTTCTTAATTATTTGCTAAGACCACACAATAGGAAACTACAGTTGTCTTTTTTTTCTTTTTTCTTTAAAGGTAAGCAATATAGAAGGGTACAGACAAGTAAAAAGGTCAAATTCTCTCACCAATTTCACTCTTCAGTTACCACTATTAATAATCTGAGTTTATACATCTTGACGTTTTTTGTTTGTATGCTTGCCGATGCATATGTTTTGTTTTTAAAATCAACTTAAATAGGTAACAGACCACGTTTGCTTTTCTGCAGCTTCATTTTTACCTAAAGTGTATATCTTTCTGTATCAATATTTGTGTATTCATTAAGAAATATTTTTAAGTACTTAATATTTAAGGCTCTATTGTAGACGCGAAGGATAGAGCAAGGAACAAAATAGGGTCCCTGCTGAAGTGAACGTGTGTTTAAGTAAGAGGAAGATAATAAACAGATTGGGGGAAAATGTCACTATAAGTTTCGTAAAGGTAAATAATAAAGGCTCAAAAGATGAAAAGTGATGGGACAGACGTGGTAGAGACCTTTATATGTAGATCTACTGAATTTATTTTTCAGATAGCTATTTATTATTTCATAGAATAATTTATTTGACCATTATTCTGTTGATGGGAGTATGGCTTATTTATAGTTTTTTTCTGTTATAATCAATATTGTAATAAACATCCTTGTCCATGTTTTTTTTGGCTTACGTATACAAATATTTCTGTAGACTAAATTCCTAGAAGGAAAATTGCATTTTTAAGTGTTGATTTTTAGATTCTGCCAAATTATCTTCCAAACATGACATATTATCTGTCAATGAATGAAAAATAATTCCTCATTTTAATTTGTGTTTACCTGATTCCCAATGAAATTTAGTGTATTTATTGGTCATTTGTTATTTCTTGTATAAATTGCCTACTCATATCATTTTGCCCATTGTGGGATTTGTCTTTTTCTTACTGAGATTTTAGGATTTCTTTCTAATTCTGTTTGTAATATATACATCGTATTTTGTAATAATTTCTCCTAACTTGTCAGTTGTCTTACTTTGTGGAATCTTTGGATTTTTCATTTTCATACATCAGTTTTTTCCTTCCTGGCTTCCAGGTTTTATGTCTTTCCAGAAAAGCCTTTTTACAGTAACTTAATATCCTATATTTTCTTCTACTTCTTCTTTAGTTTTATTTATGTTTCTAGCAGATTTTAATTCATCTGGAATTTTTTTTTTATATATTCTGTGGTAGAAACCTAACCGTTTTTTCCATTTTTATAATCATTCTCCCAAAATAATTTATTGAGCATGTCTTTTTTTCCCACTGACTTGAAATACCACCTTTATCATATTTTAGAAGTCCAAATATATGTGTTCTTAATTTAATATTCCATTGTTTTGATTATTTTCATTTTATATTTGACATCTGGTAGGGCACCCCACCCCCCATTGTCTTTTTCAAAAAAGTTTTGGCAATTTCTGTGTATTTTCTCTTCCAGATGAACTTTAGAATCAACATGTCAAGTTCCATTAAAAATCCCTTTGGGATTTTGATTGGAAGTGCATTGAATTTACAGATTAATTTGGGGAGAATTGACATCTTTACACTATTGAATCTTCCCATCCAGGAACATGGTATGCTTCTCCATTTCTTCAGGTGTTTTTTTATGTCCTTTAGTAAAGTTTTGTAGTCTTTTTCTTGTAGGTCTTACACTTTTCTTGTTAGGTTTATTCCTGGGTATTTCATAGTTTTTGTTCTTATTGTGAATTACATCTTTTCTTCCATTTTCCATTTTATTTTTTAATTGGTTATTGCTAGTGTATAGGAAATTATTGATTTTTGTATGCTGATCTTATTGTTTACTTAGTTTTCAATTGATTCTCTTGAAATTTCTAGAAAGACGATTATGTTTTCTGCAAATGGTTGCATTTTGTTGTTTCCTTTTCTCAGTATTTATACTTCTCTAGGGTTTTTTTGTTTGTTTTGTTTAGTTTTGTTCTGGTCGTATTGCATTGGTTAAATTTCCAGATCTGTGCATTACTAGTTCTGATTTGAGCATCTTTCCTGATTTTAATGGAATACTTCTAATTTTTAAACATTTACATTGATATATACCTTAGATTTCTGGTAGAATACATTATCAGGAACAAAAGTGTCCTTCTTGGCTTAACAAATATTTTTGGTAATGGATATTGTGTTTATTATGTGTTTTTATTGAGATGATACATATTCTTTTCACCTCTAATATTTTAATATAGTGAACTACATTAGTACATTTACCTAATATTGGTCATGCTGTTTTTCATTTTTAATATTTATTCAGCAAGTATTTATTTGGATATTGCATTGTGCGAGGAACTTTGCCACACACTGGTGATAGTTCTGAGTAAGTCTGAATGATGCCTCTCTTTTTTTTTATGGAGAAGAAAGATGATAAGCAAGTACTCAAGAACAAGATAGTTTTAGGCTGTGATTTTAGTATTCTGGAGGCAATAAAGAGAGTGATGTGGTAGAGAGATGAGGAGAGTACCTCTTCTGATAGTAGTATTTGAGAAGGTAAAACGTAAACTAAGACTTGAGGAATGAAAGCACTGGGAAAAGCCTTCTAGGTGGGGGAAGATCACTATTTCTGAATGTACAATTAGTTGTATTTCTTAGTTTTTTTCTTTATCCCCTTTCTTGTGTGTGTTGTATGATAGTCTTTTACACAACTGCTGAATTTAGTTTGCCAATAGTGTGTTTCACTTAAGTTTTGTTTAGTGTTTTTGCTGTTTCTCGTCAGGTTTGCTAATAAGGTTATTTGCACTTATGAGCTAGGGAGTTTTCCTATCTGGTTTCTGGGCTTTGTAAATAATATAGTAATGTTCTGTTTCTTCTGAGGAGTAGATCTGTGACTACCCTTAAGATGTCTTCTATACATATATTCTGTTATGCTTCCACTTTTTCTTGAATTAATTTTGATAGTTCCTTTTCCTAGGAAACCATCCATTTTGTTTAGACTTGCACATTGGTTGATATAGTTTTGCTCAGTTTTCTAATTTTCTTTTTCCTTGGTGAGAAAGATTGGCCTTGAGCTAATATCTGTTGCCAGTCTTCATTCTTTTGCTTGAGAAAGCTTGTTGCTGAGCTAACATCTGTGCTCGTCTTCCTCTATTTTGTATGTGGGACGCTGCCACAGCATGGCTTGATGAGCAGTGTGTAGGTCTGCACCTGGGATCGGAACCCGAGAACCCTGGGCTACCAAAGCGGAGAAGCGTGTAAACTTAACCACTATGCCACAGGCCAGCCCCTCAGTTTTCTAATTTTAAGGACTCCTTATGTTTTTTTCTTTCTCTAATTTTTCATAATCAAACTTTCTGAAGGCTTGTCTCTTTCTTGCTAGACTTACCCAAGAAGCAGTTTTTGGTTTTATTAATTACTTCTGTATCTCTTCTCAATTTCTTCACTTCTATTTTTATCATTATAAATTATATTGATATACTTTGCTTTGTATTTTATTTTTGCATCTTGGTATATTTTGATTTGTATTTTATTTTTTGAAGATTTTTATTTTATGCGTCTTAATCTTTCTTGTGTTCTTTTGAATACATTGAAGACTCTAAACTTTTTCTTTAAGGACAGCTATAGCCAAATCCCATGGGAAATAGTATGCTCAAATTTTCATTTTCATTTGTTCTGTTGTCTGTGTTAATTAGTAGACTTTTTTCTTCTCTTTTTGAATTTTCAAGTAGATTGTCATCCTTTTATTGTTAATTTTAAGTTTCTTTAGCTTCGTGTACCAAGAATGTAACCTGTTTTAATTCTTTTTTTTTTTTTGAAATCTGTTGAGAGTTTCCTTTGCTTAAGATATGCCAGGGTTTTATTTGTTTTCAAAGACTGTATTCCCTGTTGATGATATACTAAGTTCTATTTCACTATGAAATGTAACTGTAATTAGTTCTTTTTCTGAATCCTCCATATTCTTGCATAATCTACACGCTCTTTTCATTTTCTGAGACAGGTATGTGGAAAGCTTCTTACTATGTTGTGTTAATTTTCCAGTTGCTTATGTTTCTAGCATTTTTACTTTAGATATTTCTATGTTGCTATTGTTAGGTGCATAAAAGTTGGGCTATTACACATTTTTTGTGTATATTATCTTTTAACATTATAAAATATCCTTTTTTCTATTTAATGCTTTTTGCCTTGAATTTTTTGGCTGATATTAACAATGACATCCTTGACTGAGATTGCTTTCTCACATGTCTGTTTTCAGCCTTTATGATGAAAATTTTAGATGTTCTCTTATAATAGCATATAGTGGAATTTTTCCTCCTCCTTTTAGTTTTTTATCCTAATCTGTATGTCATTTCTTAAAATAAGAGAAATATTCTCAGTCACGTGGTCTTTTAGTCTTTTGGTCTTTGGTCTTTTCGCGTACATTGAAGGTTATGGCAGAGATGCTGTGTTTTCTTATTACCCCTTCTCCTTGTCTTCTATTGAGTTTCCTCTCTTCTGCTTCCTTCCCAGTTTGAAAGCTCTGTGTTTTATTCCTGTTCTTCTGCAGGCATTGAATTGAATTAAACAGTATTTGTAACTAGTTACTCCCTTTCCCTGAACATATGCATTTGGCATTATTTCATTCAATCTTGGCTTTCCTATTTTTTAAGTAATCTAAAATTTTAGTATTATGTTTATGTTGTAATAGGCTTTTACTTTTCTAACCTTAAGGAATCATTTATTAACAACTACCTGAGATGTTAAAGATAAATTGTATTATACAAGCTTCTTTTCTAACTGCTTAGTATAAATGATTCCAAGGCTGTCCTTTTCTAGGATTCATTTTTGCTGTTGAAGGCATACATTCTCTAAATTCAGAAATGTTTGTGGTTTTTAAATTTTTGAAGTGTTTACATATCTAAATTATTATTTTATTCTGCAATTTGGAATTTTATTTTCAAAAGAATTGTGCTTCAGAACTTTTAATTCCACAGTTGTCTTCCAGCAGCTGGTGTTGTATTTATTTGGGAAGTCTGATATCAGTCTGATTTTTAATTCTCTTCCTAACAGTCATCCCCCTCACCCAGAATCTTTCTAGAATTTATATCCTTGGAATTCTCAAATTTCACCAGTTTACGACTGTGTGTGTGCTTATCTGTATGTGTGTGTATATCTGCATGTGCATTTTAAAACCATCTCATAAGAATCATTTTCTTCTGAGGCTGTTTTTATGATAATTGATGAATAATAATAAATACCAGACATTTATATAATTAAATTGCATTGTACTG
The DNA here is from genome assembly GCF_021613505.1 of Equus quagga. Lineage (NCBI taxonomy): Eukaryota > Metazoa > Chordata > Mammalia > Perissodactyla > Equidae > Equus > Equus quagga. The sequence goes on from NC_060269.1 coordinate 98,457,369, forward strand.
TTGATAGAGGTTTTGGGGGAAATTTGTGTAATAATCTGGAAGTTTAATTCTATTACAGAAAAACCCTCTTATAAACTCTAGATCTGAGAATTCCATTCAGTTTTTACTTATTTTAAACACTCATAATTTTCCACTTTATAAAAGTTTACAGTTAATTGTAAACATTTCATATTGATTTGTTGTCATTTCATACTGAGTTGTTGTGGGCAGATAGGTACTTTGAAGTATAAGAAAAGAAGTCATTTTCTATTAGCTCTATGAGAATAATGCTGTGTTAACCATTATATTACTGATTCTTAGCACATTCCTAGATCTTAACTAAAATTTATTGGATGGATAGATGAGCACAAATGAATGAATGTAGGAATGAATCAGTGTTTTCTCAATGAATAGACTTTCTGAGAGCTAAATTTATTTTTACTCACGTTCACTTTAATCTCAGGATACTGATACCATAATAATTTATACTATTAAGTGATACTCCTTTTACTAGAAGGACTTTAAGTGGATTTTTATTTTATTTTATTTCACTGTATACAGAGATCAGTATTCAGTGACCCTACTTTTATCTTAATAATATGGAAAAAAATCTAAATATATTAGTTTTGGAATAATTTACTCTTTATTAAGAATTGTAGTATTTTAGTTGAAGTTAAGCCTATTTAAGACTAAAAAACATACAGACCAAAGAAATTTTTATTAGGTTTCAGGGTCACATGACAAAGAGAATAAATTATGATGACTATAATTTTGAATATTTCATGTATAATAAATCTGTGTTTGTATTCAAAGAACTAGGAGGAGCAAATACCATATTTTTCTGGGCATATTTGAGGGACATAATGTAAACTATTAAGAATTTATTCAATCAGTGTTATGAAATTATCATAGATTAAAATTATCTTTTAATAAGTATGTTTTTTAAGTATCTTTTTTTAAGTATCTTTTTTATAGTCTTTTTATATGCAGCTTTTTAAACTTTTTATATGCAACAGATATTTTCATAATGATAAATAATACCAGGATTCAGAAACTATTAATTGCTTTGAGTTATGTTTATGTGGCCTGTTCTCTGAATATCACTGAGTAAGTGATGACACTTGAGTTATTATATAATTCACTCCATGTTGATAGCCTCAAGTCAAGTTGTCATGAACATTTATTTTTTTATAGGTGAAATGGTTACCAGTTATGATCTATGGATCTATGTCTGTAAACCTACTTTATGTCACTGAAATGATGAAATTGGTTGTAAGAGTCAAACACTGATATTTACTAAAAGTAAAAATCATAAAAATATAAAACCTTCATTGTAAACATTATCTCTTTTTTTTTCTCACCCTGAGCTAACATCTGTTGCCAGTCTTCCTCTATTTTGTATGTGGGTCACCACCACAGATTGGCCACTGATGAGTGGTGTAGGTCCATACCTGGGAACTGAGCCTTGGCCACCAAAGTGGAGCATGCCAAATGTCACCACTAGGCCATGGGTTGGCCCCATCATGAACATTCTTTTGGAGAAATTATTCTGCATTGACTGGATTGAGAGATCTTTAAATTTTAAGTATGGTGAACTTTGTGCCTTCTTGAAGTATAGATTATCATCTTGAAATTCAGATTACTAGCTTGAAATTCAGTGATAAATGGACAGGATAGTTTCCTGAATAACAAAAGGAGTAATAAATTGGTAGAAAGGGGTAAGATGGGTGGCCAGAAAGTGTTAAAGTTCAAGAAGTCCAAATTCTGGAGTGGCTAGTATTTGGATTTTCTAAAGTATGTTTATCCTTAGAGACTGACCCTTTTTCCCATCCCCACCTCTTTTCATTTGACGTATTGAAGTAAGTTCCTAATTGGTTTCTTTGTCTCTGTTGTCCATCTATTCAAAATAGTCTTTCACATGGTCTCTAATTATCTTTGTAAAACACTGATTATTTATCTTAATACTTAATTTCTTTAGTAACCTACCATAAAAATTTTGAACTTCTCAGCACATTATTGAAAGGACCCATCTTCCTTAAACGTTATTCTTTTTACCATTCTCATTCAGAATTGTTTTTTCCTTCCTGTGTACAATCACTGTATTAGTATCCATTTAGTATTGTTTTCAGTCTTATTTAATATGGTTAGCTGTTTGCACATAGAGTTGCCTTTCAATATTGTATATTTGTGGAAGGCATTGATTATAATAAAATCATTTTTGTGTTTCCATTCTTCTTTGGTTATCCTACCTCTTTGCACATAGTTTGTAATTGGTAATGAATATTTGTTAAATGGAAGGGAGTTTGTATATATGATGTCCAGTTAATCAGAATATTCTATATAATTATCCTTTGGAACAAATACCAGTTTATTACACTACAGAATGGACTGTTCTTCTCTAATATGGTAGTGATAATATATCTGTTTTGAAGAGGAATTGGTTTGAAATGTAATGGTAACATTCACAGTTGGTACAGCTGGCCCTACATTTCCTAATTTCCATGTGACTTTGTGTTTTGAGTATAGAGGGTTTGGGAGTACCATTAATGGCATAAACAAATACTTTCAACCCTGACCATTGTTAAAATAAGACTTTGGTTTTTGTTGTTAAGCATTGTGTTAAGTTTGTTTTGCGGAGAAAGTAAAAAAGAATTTTAATTACTTCATTAATCTAAATAGTTTAGATTACTTTAATAGATTTAAATATTTAAATAGATTTTAATAGATTTAATTACTTTGTTAATCCAAATAGTTAGTCTAAATACTGTTAAATAATAATTTTTTTAAACAAAATCAACCTCTCCAGTGAAACATGATCTTTAATCTTTCAAATCCAAAGGATTTAACATGCACGAAAACATGTATAGTATAGTATACTAGAGACTAGTTTAATATAGCCTCTATAAATCTCTTTCTCAGATCCAACATTATCGAGAATTTGCCACAACAGTTTGTTTTCCTGAATTATTTTATGGCATATCCCTGACACTATTCCTGTATATTGGAGTATGCATCTCTAGAAGATAAAGGGTTTTTTTTTTGTTGTTTTTGTGCTGAGGAATATTTGCCCTGAACTAACATCTGTTGCCAGTCTTCCTCTTTTTTGTTTGAGGAAGATTAGCCCTGAGCTAACATCTGGGCCAGTCTTCCTCCACTTTATATGTGGGTCGCTGCCACAGCATGGCTGACAAGTGGTGTAGGTCTCCACCTGGGATCCGAACCTGAGCCACTGAAGCAGAGTGTGCTGAACTTAACCACTATGCCGTGGGGCCGGCTCCAGGGAGGCATTTTCTTACCCAACCAGGGTAATTTCTTTATGCTGTCTCATACCCAGTTAATATTCAGATTTCTTCACTTGTCTTGAAAATTTCAAATAAGGTGTATATTATTTTGTTGGTTATGTGTCTGGAGTCAACAGTTTTTTACTTTCTCTCTCTCTGTCTCTCTGTTTTGTTTTTTTTTTCCCCACATGTTCTACACTTTAGATTTCTCTGTTTAACTCAGTGCTTCTCAGCTTCCCACCTCCCAAGGTTTTTTTGTTCATTTGTTTGTCTTTCCTGCAAGGGGACGTTTGGCAGTGTCTGGAGATATTTTTGGCATCGCAAGTTGTGATAGGATTGCTGCTGGCATATAGTGGGTAGAGGCCAGAGATGCTGCCAAACATCCTGAAGTGTATAGGATAGCCCTTAACAACAAAGTATATCCAGCCCAAAACATCAAAGCCTAAAATGTCAGTAGTGCCAAGATTAAGAAACATTGTTGCATGGGGCCAGCCCGGTGGTGCAGCGTTTAAGTGTGCACGTTCAGCTTTGGTGGCCCGGGGTTCACCGGTTCGGATCCCGGATGTAGACATGGCACCGCTTGGCAAGCCATGCTGTGGTAGGCATCCCACATATAAAGTAGAGGAAGATGGGCATGGATGTTAGCTCAGGGCCAGTCTTCCTCAGCAAAAAAGAGGAGGATTGGCAGCAGATGTTAGCTCAGGACTCCTCTTCCTCAAAAAAAAGAAAAAAGAAACGTTGTTCGTAATATTTACCTTATTAATTTTTGTAAACTGAAAATTATTTCTCAGGGCTCTATTAGATTATTGTTTATTTTGAGGAGAGGCAAGAATACTTCATAGGAGGTGCTTTGTATTTTATATTGCATAAATCGGGCATATAATGTTCAGTTGCCACACTTTTAGTAATTAAACAATGGATTCAAGTGGTGACAGCTTTGTCCCTAAATATAGAATATATGGTCAGCTTTCCTAGAACGGAATGAAACAACCTCTTTTTATTCCAGCAGGGAATTTGCTAGTGGAAAGAATATTGAAATAGTTAATGGATAACTGGTCTCTTGGTGCTGGATATTTAGAAACCTGCTATGTGGGTAAGGGTCCTGTGCTTCTGTTTTTTCATCTGTAACAATGAATTGAATCTGGTGATTTCTGAGGCCCTTGCATTTTGATGGTTCTTTATATTAGACAAGAGTCTGATGCACAAGCAGCCTTTCATGAAATATCCAGCCGGTCAAGACAACACATCCAAAAATAGTTTAAGTATAACTTAAATTGTCATGCTTTGAATATTGATGACTTTGATAGTTTCTTTTCCTTAGGAAATAAGTTTAATAAGGACATCCCTTTCCTTCTGTCTCTCCTCTCTTCATGAAAGTTATTTATACATTTCATTTAAAGAAAATGTCTCAAAATATTTATGTGAATTTTTTATTCAGACCATTTTTAATGTTCCAGAACTTGACTCTGATTCAGAGTGAATTTTTCTTCTGTAGAAAGAATATAATAAAATGAGTTCGGTTTCAATGGGAAAGTGCATTTTAGTTTTTAATCTGAATTACCTCAACTGAGGACATGGTAGAGAGGTATATGCCCATAACTTAGTTATAGTTTACATTTAAATAAAGGATTACTATTTTTGTGTTTTTGTAAGACTGCCTCTCCTTATATCAGTCTGTCTCCGCTTGTTCTATAATGTAGCACAGGAATCTTTCCAAGTTGGGGAAAGAGGAATTGGTGTTAAAGGGGGAAATTCTCTTCTACTTTCTCTTCTGAGCTCCTATAGCCCTTTTTTCCCTCTTGTTACCTTAAGCACTTTCTACCCTGTGTTATTGCTCATTTGTGTACATACTTTGGTTCTCTCATTAAAGAAATACGTTCCTCTATAGCAGGGTTGATTTTACACATCTCTCTTTATCCCCCATAGTGGTAAACAGTAGTGTCTCTTGCACAAAGACTGTTTGCAATAAAAGTGTATTTAATAAATCAGTGAAGATAACATTTTGCTCTACCTGCTACCTAATGCACGATTTTTCTATATCTATAAAATATATCTTTAAATTTATTTTGTGTAACTAACTCTCCTTTCTCCAAATACACTACAGCGTTTTAGAGTCTGAAAGGGAAGGCTCCTCATACCATCTTTGATTATTCAAGAAGTATTTGAGTCTTGAGAAGGTGATGAGCATAGTTCTGGTTGCTGGATATATATCAGCATGCCAAACAACGCCCCTGTTTCCATGGAGTTTAGAAAGGCAATAAATATATATAATAAGTCATGTGTAATAAATTTATGAAAAAATTATGCAGAATAAAGGTCTAAAGATACCTGAGAGACTTGCTGAAGTCTCATGGGTAGTAACTGAAGCAGTAATGGTACCTAGGTCTTCAGATCCTAACAGTATCCTTCAAATTAGTTTCTTCATTAATCTTAAACTGGGGGCAGGGGGCAATATAATATATATCCATTTCTATTCTTTTCTTTCATCCTAATACCTTTTTAAATTAAATCTACACGTAGAATTTCAAGAGTCCTTTGAATTTACTGTATTTTAAGTTTTCAAGTTTTTCACGTCATAAGAGTAGTGGACTTAAAAATCAACATAAGAATTTATGTGGAGAAGTTTGAAGTTAATAAGAAAACATATTTCTGCACTTAGTATCCCTCATAAAGAGATTGAGATCCATTTTTCTTAGTAAATTTTCATCAAGTTTAGTTAAGATACAACTTGGCATAGGGGACTTTCTATCAGAAAATCACATTTGATTGAAATTTAATACCTTCTGTATCTAATGTCTAACTTTCTGACCTTTCCTACAGTAAAACCTCTGTTGTAGCATATAGAAATTTTATACTTGCCTACCAGTGCCATATTCCTTCTCTTCTCTTATACAAATGAGTCATTTCGGTCAAAATCCTTTCATATTATTCTTTCTACATGCACCGTCTCCTTTGAACAGTTTTAGTACTTGTGATCTGTACGTTTGATTTGGCACTTAACTATGCACTGCTCTTTGAGATCTTTTATTTTCTAAAATTTTAAAATATTTAATTTTTCGTCTGTTCATTTTTTCATATTCATTTCTGTTGTTTTCTTTCTTCTGTCTTCTCCCATTGAGTTGAAAATTGTAGATATTTTAACAGAAAATTTCATTGAGAAGCACCTTTTTCTTTTTTAATTTTTTTTTTCCCCTGAGGAAGGTTCGCCCTGAGCTAACATCTGTGCCAGTCTTTGTCTACTTTGTATGTGGGTTGCTGCCACAGCATGGCTGCTGCCGAGTGGTGTAGGTCTGCACTGGGGATCTGAACCCATGAGCCCAGGCTGCCGAAGCGGAGCGTGCCTAACTCAACCAGTACTCCATGGGACTGGTCCTGCACCTTTTTCTTTAGAAAGACTCATCTTCTGTATGGTTGAAGATAGGAAGACATAGTTTTTGCCACGCTGTAATTTTGAATCACAGCTTGCTATGGCAAAACCATTCCCAAAAGTACACTTCCTAAAGTATAACCCTTATGCTTTTGCTTCTGCCTTTAAAAATAACTTAAAATTAGGGGCTGGCCCAGTGGCGCAGCAGTTTTCGCATGTCCGCTTTGGCGGTCTGGGGTTTGCCGGTTTAGATCCTGGGTGCAGACCTACACACCGCTTGGCAAGCCATGCTGTGGCAGGCGTCCCACATATAAAGTAGAGGAAGATGGGCATGGATGTTAGCTCAGGGCCAGTCTTCCTCAGCAAAAAGAGGAGGATTGGTGGCAGATGTTAGCTCAGGGCTAATCTTCCTCAAAAAAATAACAAAACAAGCACAAAACTTAAAAGAAAACTTATTCTTGTTTTTTTCTTAGCTCCATGCCATCTTCACAGTTGTTATTGATTGGTTAAAGTTAATATACTGCCAAATTTTGTGAAAATTTCTAAGTATTTACAGAGATTATTTTAAGAGTATTCTGTGTCTATTTGCATTTGAAATATTAGAAATCTGAAATGTTATTTCATGTTAAACTGTGTTAGTTTAATGGAAATTTGTAGAGAAACATATTGTTTCCCCACAAGTTTGACGTTCAGTATTAAATATGTGTTGATTAAATATAGTACTTATGCCTAGTTAGTAGATAGGTTACTTTCAAAGATGGAACAGTGTAGAGTTTCTGGTGTTATAGTGGTTGAGAATTTATTTCTTAAGGTTTATTTTTTTTTATTTCTGACATCTAGATACTGGGCATGAATGTAATTGTGTTCTAGGTTATAATTACTTTTACATCTATTTTAGTTATTACAGTGTTAGAAGTACCTTAGATTTGTGAAATAAATTTCCCCTGATCAAGTTAGTGATATTTTGTATAATAATAATCAACTTTTTATCAGTAAACAGGAAAGAATATATCTTAGTACCTATTTGTAATCGGCACTCTGGTAAGGGATGTGAAAACAAAACTTTTCCCCATATCTTAGGAGTTTGCTATTTTCTAGTTCTTTAAATTTCTTTCGATTGAATCTGATGTATGTTACTTCATTAGTTGTTATCACTGTATGGTCCTCAGACCCCTCAGGGTCTCAGAGACCATTCAAGATGTCCAAGAGGTCTAAACTATTTTCATCACAATGCTGAAATGTCATTTCCCTTTTTTATTATGTTGACATTTGTACTGATGATGCAAAAGCAATGGTAGGTAAAACTACTGGCCTCTTAATCAAGGCCATAGTACCAAATTTTACAGGTATTGAATTCTTCACTGCCATGTACTTACAGTTAAAAAAAATAAAAAGCCAGTTTCACCTTAAGAATAACCTTAATTTAATCAAGAAATATTAATTTCTTGAAATCTCCACTTTTGAATGTGTCCTTTTACTATTACTGTGTGTGACAAAATGGGAAGTCCACATAAAGCACTTCTGCTGCATATGAAAGTATGGCATTTGAAGGAAAAGCACTTTTTTTGAGATGTGAGGTGAATTAGCCACTTCTTTTTCTGTGAAATGCCATTTTTGCTGGAAAATATAACTGATAGACACACTGTGCTTCTCAAACTTGAGTATTTGGCAGACGTTCTCAGAAATGATCTAATTGAGTGTATGGCACTTTAAGAAAAACAATCAGCAGTGTTTGTTGCCAATGATAAAATTAAGCTTTTCAAGCACAAATTAGAATGTTGGAAATTGTAATTGCCTGGGCTTGACAGCTTTATGAAACCAGTGGTGATATTAATGAAGGTGATTTTTTGATATTTTAGTTTAGTTTCTAATATGGTAAATATTAATAAATATAGTCCTTATATGAAGTCCTCGGGAGCCCAGTACTTCATAAGTGTATAAAGGGGTCCTGAGAGTAAAACATTTAAGAACAGCTGATTTAGGTCCTCTACCAAAGCCAAAGGTTTCATAAGCTAAGCATTAACCTCATAACTTTCCCTTACCCCACCATGCCCCGCCAAATTAAAGGATTCCAGAGAAAAAAAATTAGACTGCGTATGAATAATACATTCTTAAATTCTTCTACAAGTGCAATTTTCTCCTTTAGTTAAACAGTGGGCCTATGTATTTATTTAGAATTGCATTGTATTTATCATTGATATTTACGTTAAAATATTTTTTTCTCTCCTCTTCCTTTTTCTTCTGTTTCTCTTCCCACTTTCCCTTTCTCCTTTCATTCCTCCCTTCCTTCCTATTTTGTGTTTGTTTTCTAGGTGGAGTCCTTTATTTTGGATCAGGATGATTTGGAAAATCCAATGCTGGAAACGGCTTCCAAGTTGCTCTTGTCAGGTACTGCTGATGGTGCAGACCTCAGGACAGTAGATCCAGAAACACAAGCTAGACTGGAAGCTTTACTAGAAGCTGCAGGTAAGTCTGCAAACTCTACATGTGTAATAAGTCTATGTGATTTTTCAGAGTTATTCATAAATCTCAAAAACGTCTCTTATTATATATGTATGATCTTGGATATTTAATATAATACTACTCATAAAGGTTAATGGATTACTTTCTGGAGAATTATATGGGACGTTTCATTAAAGTATATTTTTATTACCAGAGTAAAATCCACATGTTACTGTCAACCTAATAAAGAGGAACTTCTTATACAGTCGATTTTCATTTGTCCCATATTCCATATTTGTGAGTTTGCCTATTTGATAAAATGTATTTGTACCCCGAAATGAGTACTCGCAGCACTTTCACGCATGGTTCTTGATAGAAAGGCACAGAATGGTGAAAAATTTGACTTGTCCTACATACATGTTCCTCACTGAGATGGAATAAGGTGATACTCTGCCTTCTTGTTTCAGCTTTTGTAGTGTTAACCCATGTCTTTTTCACAATCTACCTAGTGCCACATTTTTCACATTTCTCTGCCTTTTGCTGGTGATTTTGCGGTTTAAAATGGCCCCCAAGTGTAATGCTGAAGTACTGTCTAGTGTTCCCAAATGTGAGAATGCTGTGATGTGCCTGATGGAGAAAATAACTGTGTTAGATAAGCTTTCAGGCTTGAGTTACAGTGCTTTTGGCCATGAGTTCAGTGTTAGTGAATCAACTATGTATTAAATAAGGTTGTCTTTAAACAAAAATACACATAAAACAAGCTTGTGTATTGATTAGTTAATGCAAATGCTGTGACCAGAGGCTTGCAGGAACCTAGCCCTGTATTTCCCATAGGAGCAATGATTCAGTATTCATTAATTCAGTGTTTCCAGTGACTTTACAGAAATAACTACCGTGAATAATGAGAATCAACTGTATATAATTAGCCCAGTTTTTTGTTGTAAACTCTCTCTTGAGACCTTGTAAAGTGGATCATCATTATATTTTTATAAAATGGATCATCATTAAATTAGCCCCATAAGAACAGTATTTTAATTAGAGATTATATACATAATCAAAGATTTAGCACCATATATACATATATATATAATGTGCCTTAAATGTAAGGGAATAGTAACTAAATTTCTATGATTTTTTTTTTTTTTTTGAAGATTTTATTTTTTTCCTTTTTCTCCCCAAAGCCCCCCGGTACATAGTTGTATATTCTTTGTTGTGGGTCCTTCTAGTTGTGGCATGTGGGACGCTGCCTCAGCGTGGTTTGATGAGCAGTGCCATGTCTGCGCCCAGGATTCGAACCAACGAAACACTGGGCTGCCTGCAGCGGAGCGCGCGAGCTTAACCACTCGGCCACGGGGCCAGCCCCTCTATGATCATTTTTAATAACCATATATTTTCTTAACTTTTCTAAGGTAGACATAAATATACTGTGAACATTAGTTGTTCATGGTTTGAGCACCCCAATGTACTATATATTGTACATGCAATGCATGTAAACTGTTACTTTATTCTAGCATAAAACTGACCTACTACTGTTTGGTAATCATTTCAATAAATATCTTTTAACACATCATCTAAATATTTGAAGAATTCGTTGTTAAGTTTGATTTCTATCCTGGGTAAAATTCTAGAGTGGATCATTAATGGGATTTTGACCAAATATAGATGAAAACGTAGTTGAGGCACAGGCAAGGTCCTATTCTTGAGTGTAGAAAACTGTTTATACAGAGTAGTTGAGAGATAATTTAGCATTTTTCAGAAATTTGATGTTGCTGTAGAAGTTTATGTGAGAGAAATGAGGATTGTGAAGTTATTTGAAAATGTGTCATAAGAGGAAGAGGTACTGTTTCTCCTGAAGGTGAGAAAACTCAGATTGAGTACAGGAGGGGTGTTTGTTTTCTGTGGCCCCAAGAGGCAGAACCAGGTTCAAGATGCTACATGAAAGTAGATTTAAGCTAGAAGGACCTGCTTTTGGAGATAGAGTTCCTTTTCTAGGATGCTAATAGTTGCTTCACTTTTCTTATTTCTGTATTTTCCCCATTTTTTCTGTTTTCTTTACAGTAGCTAACAAGCTAGCCTTCCTTCTCTCTCTCAGTTCTCCCCCCTTCCTCCTTTATTTCCTTCTTTTTTTAAGTGAAAAATTTCACATTCAAGCCCAGAGAGAATAGCATAATGAATCCTTGGCATATCCATTATTCAGTTTCAATAGCTGTCAAAGTATGGACAATCTTGTTTCATCTTTACTCATTACCCCCCTGCTGACTCCCCACCCTCATGTTAATTTAAAGCAAATCTAAGCATCATATAAGTTCATATATAAATACTTTAGTATGTATCTCTATATTAAGAACTTTTTAAAAAGAAATATAACCATAATACCATTGCATATCTAGAGAAAAAAAAGTAATTCTTTAATATTGCCAAATATCCTGTCAGTGTCCAGATTTCCCCAGTTGTTTTGTAAGTCTTTTTACAGTTTTGTTTGTTTGAATTGGGATTCAAACAAGTTTTACATGGTTTTGATGTTAATTATTTTTCTTAAGTGTCTTTTAATCGTAACAGTTCCTCCTTCTGTTTCTTCCTTTATGTTCTACTTACTTGTTGAAGAAATGGAGTGATTTGTCCCACTTTATAGATTTTACCAGTTGTACCTTTGTGTGTTGTATTTCCTGCAAATCAGAACTCAGATCTAGATATTTGATCGGATCCAGGTTCACTTTGTTTTTGGTGAGGATAGTCATTCGTGGTGTATATATTTCCTTATCTATCACATAGGTACTCTGTCGGTTTCTCTTTTTTGTGATACTGAGATAGATTATGGTTTAGACGTCTTAAGAAAGGATGCTTGAGAGGTAAAAAAAAAAATGGGTGCTTGAGACATTGTCTCAGAATGCCTTTCATACTGTCCTCATACTTGGTAGTTTGACTAGGTATAGAATTCTAGTTTAAAAATCACTTTCTTTCAGACTTTTGAAGTTACTGCTTCATTGTCTCCGAATTTCTGGTGTTGCAAGTTTGGAAATTTGACGCCACACTTATTTATGATATTCTCTCTCTCTCCTACTTTTTCCCTACTCCTCCAAAGCATTACAATTTTTGGCATTTTAAAATTTTGCTCTCATTTTGAATATTTTTGGCATCTTTCACATTTAAGATTTTCTTCATATGGCTGGTCAACCCTGGATTTTGTTTGTAATAAATAGCAAGGCCTTAAGAAGTTAAATTGGAAGGTGTACATGCATATTTTGTCAACTGGTGGGTTTCACTATAAAGTGTTTGTTATATATGATATGTTACATATATAATATAATTAGCTTCCTATTGCAGCACAACAGTTTACCATAACCGTAGCAGTGTGACACAACACTCGTTTACTATCTTTTAGTTTCTGTAGATAAGACATCTGGGCACACAGCGTGGGTAGATTCTTTTGCTCAGGGTCTCAGGGGCTGAAATCAAGGTGTCACCTGAGCTGAGTTCTCATCTGTAAGCTATAGGAGAAAATCCACTTTCAGGTTTATTGTTGTTGGTAGCAGAATTCAGTTCCTTGGAGCTGTAGGACTGAGATACTGTTTTCCTTATAAACTGGCAGCTGGGGCTGCTCCCACCTCCTTGAGGTTGCCCTCATTCTTCGACATGTGGCCTCTTCCATCTTCATGCCAGCACAGCACATGGAATCCTTCTCCTGCTCTCACTCTCTGACTTCATTTTCTCCGGTCAGCCAAACAAATCTCTTTGCTCTTCATGGCCTCATGTGATAAGGTCAGCCCACCAGATAACATCCCTATCTTCAGGTCAGTTGTGCCATACAATATCACCTAATTATGAGGATAAAATATCAAATTCACAGTCACAAGGATTGTTTATTGTGTACACCAGAGCTGGGTAATCTTGGGAATGTTTTAGAATTCCTAGTACATTTTGGTTGGACAGAGACCCTTCATTTCTTTGAGGACCCCCAAATGTCAGTATCTTTAAGTCTTTTCTCTGTGGCTGTTCATTTTCTTGAGAGACATGCCTGCCAGTTTTTGTCTGATGAATAATAAACCTGGCTGCCAGCATTTTGAGAGCTGAGAGTGGGAAGGGGGCTGAGGATCTCACTGTTTATCATGCATATGTTCATTTAATCCTCATTTTCGATTTAGTATCTCATCTCCTTCTCTATACCTAATGTCTCCTAGTCCAGGACCTTTCTGATTTGGTTTCTTTAGAGAATAATCACCCGGCTGTGCAGTTTGGGGATTGAGTCCTAAGTGTCTGACTGCTCTTCACAGGTGTTCAGCCAGTCTCTATTTTCTGACCCAAGCCTCAACCTGTATCTTCTACCTGTAACACCTGTGTCCTTTTGGGCTGATCACTTTGTTTCTCTTTGATATCTGTATTTCCATTTATTCTGTTTTGCTAGGTCAGTTACATTTCCTATTTACTTTGTCTTCATAAATATTAGCTTAGATTTACAAATTTCTCCTAGTTTTATCAAAGATGGAGTTCTTCTTGTATTTCACTTCTCCCTTGAGTAAGCTCTAATAGGAAAAAGGAGAAAAATAATTATCTTAAAGACATCTATCTAGTTAATCTTTTAATGCATCTTCTCTCTGAAGTTATATGGTTCTGTTGTTCAGTTGATTAAATGTCAATTTGGAGAGAATAATCTGATCATCACATATCTTTTCTGTTTTTTAATGTTCACTGATTAATATCTAATAACTGAGTAAGACCAGTAAAAAAGGATCACCATAATCCAGAGTAGCTAGAATAAATTAATTTCAGTCACTATTCATTTGGAAGATTACCATTTATATCTTAGGTTACTTTCTAGTTATCTTTACTAAAATAGTTATCTTTACTTATGAAGATAAGAGAGTTGATAAAAATTTAATATGGAATATTTTGTTTTCAGTGTTCTTTTTTTTGAAGCAGTGATTACTTTCTGCTGATCCAGACGTATCCTCTTGCCTAGTTCTGTTGCTATCATTGACAAATAGTTGTTATATAGCCGATCTGAGCTGGCTAAAAAATTGGAATTAATGGTCTCATGTGAAAATTTATCTGTGACCTTGGTCACAGTAGTGCCTTAGGATACTTAACCTACCATGGATATCTTATTGAATAAGTACTACTATAGCAGGTTCAGACTATGGTTGGCTGCTCTTATTAGTGACACAATTTATACGATAGGTATTAGTCTTATTAGATCAAGACTGATATCCTTTTATCCTTTGCACATCTTGATTGTAGCAGATACTTGATTTGATTGGTCTGAACATTTGTTATATCTAAAATCATAAAGGCTTCTTGCCAGATTTATTTTTGGTTCCATAAGATGTAATGTTTGATATCTTGGATTTTTCAGAAAGAAAAGCAAACAAGTATAAACTTTTCTTTTACAAACTTTAAACACAGATTTATATGATATCATTGAGCTCTTCCACTGTTACAAGAAATCTGCACTAATACGTTTATTATTGCCATTTAAGTGGTCTTTTTGGTCTATATCTTAGTTAAATACTTTGTCTTAAGACGTATAGTAGTGTTTCTTAAACTTTAGTGTTCATCTGAATCACTTGGGAATCTTTTTTAAAAATGCTGGTTTTGGATCTGTAAATCTTGGATCTGAGAATCTGTAAATCTGAGATCCTGCATTTCTAACAAGCTCCCAAATGATAGCAATGCGTCTAGTCTATGGACCACATTTTGGGTAGCAGGGTTCTCTAATATCCATCATAACATTAGATGTTTATCTTCAAGTTGGAGCAGAGGTTCTTAATCCTGGCCATGCATCAAATCTCCTTAGAGCTATTAAAATATGTAAATGTGTAGGCCCCACTTCCTACTTACTGAATTACATCTTTAGAAATAGGACAGCTCAACAGATATAGATGCATTTTTGAAAAGCTCTGCTTATGGGCAGTCTGGATTAAGCACCACTGAGTTAGAGTAAGAAAAGGTAGAGATAATCTTGCTTTATAGTGATACCTGGAAAAGCAACAAGTTATGTTTTTTGCAGATGGTTACTAACCATTTCTGCTTTTGAAAAATTTTTTTTTTCTTGCTATTCTGAATAGTTTTTAGATATGGTGCTTTTAGATATAATTGAGTATATGTAATAAGTTGTAGTCATACTTTGAGGTAAATAGGTATTCTCTTTTATATAGCATATAGTGTTTTATTAGGCCATTTTTGGTCACAAGTGATAGTAGCCCGACTTACCTTTCTTAAAGTTGGTCCTTTGCCAAAAGTATAGGGATGGTGCTGGCTTCTGGTACTACTAGTGTCAATGAGTCAAAAATAACTTTATCAGGACTCTGTCTCCTTTCTATTTCTCTGTTCTACTTTCCTCTACGTTGACTTATTTTGGCTAGTTTTTTTCTCTTTGTGATGATAAACGTGGCCAAATAGCTCATGACTCACATCTTAGCAATTTAGCAACCTTTGAACATAGATTCTTCTTCCAAAATTATGGCAGGGGTCTGAGTGGGCCGAATTGTCCCAGCGCAGGCCAAAGACCCATTTCTAGCACCACAGAGTAACAGGCACTTATGGACCACAGGGAAGGAATAAGATTATTAGAGAAGTGGAGAAGAGTGATTTCCCAAAAGATTCAGGGCAGGCAATCTATATGTCCAATGTACCATTTGAAGATTGTTATCATCTATAGAGTTAAGTAACTTAAATTTTGCTTTGTTTCTCCTTTTGGGTGTATCCATATTGGTGTGAAAATAATGTAATAGGAATAGGCAAATTATCCACGGCTGATGGTAAAGCCTTTGCAGATCCTGAAGTGCTCCGGAGGTTGACATCATCTGTTAGTTGTGCGTTGGATGAAGCTGCTGCTGCACTTACCCGTATGAGAGCTGAAAGCACAGCAAATGCAGGGCAGTCGGACAAGTAAGTACATTTTCACTGTGATCATTTTCTTAAAAATAATAATCTATCATTTACTGAGCATTTATTTTGTGCCTGGCACTATACTAACCACTTTACATGTGACGACTCATTTATATTTACAGAAAGCCTTAGGCATGGGTTTTGTTTTCACTCTCATTTTACTCATGAAGTAACTTAAGATCAAATAGGTGACAAGTGGCAAAGCTAGGACACCAGTGTCTGACTGCAAGGCTGACTTCTTAGCCAATGTGTTATAAAAGACTTTTTGGTTATTTAGATTTTGTTTTCTTTTAATGTTTTGGTGACAAAGAAGTAAATGCTTTCTGATTAGTTTTGACATTTTCCAGTTCACCTTCAGGATTCTGACCATTTTAAAGGGGACAGTTTTTGTTTCTTTAATGAATGTTCAAAAAATGTCATAGATCTAGTTCCCATAACTTGAATGTGAGTAAGTCCCAGGGACTTTATTTCTTATGTTCTACAATTCCTTTTATGTAGTACTTTACAGTTAGTAAGGGCTCATTAAATATTTTTTGACTTGACCTTTTAAATTTTTCTGATGATGCTATGCGATAAAAATCATAGCATCTAATATATAAAAACAATTATGCATAGTATAGTGAAACATGGATCTAAACTCCAAGGAAGCAGCTGGGAAAGAATCATTCATACATGTTACTTTTTTTCACTCCTCACAGGCTTCCTTTTTTCCTCTAAAAAGAGGTTTTTTATTTATTTTAGCAGTTGGCTTTACACAGTTAAGAAAATAGGAGTACATGGATGGGTTTAAAGAATAAAAAATAAGTTTTAATGCAGTGTCTTTTAAAAGTGTGAAAGATAGGGGCCGGCCCCGTGGCTGAGTGGTTAAGTTCGCACGCTCTGCTTCAGTGGCCCAGGGTTTCTCCGGTTCGGATCCTGGGCGCGGACATGGCACCACTAGTCAGGCCACGTTGAGGCGGTGTCCCACATGCCACAGCTAGAACTCACAACTAAAAATACACAACTATGTGCTGGGAGGCTTTGGGGAGAAAAAGGAAAAATAAAATCTTTAAAAAAAAAAAGTCTTAAAAAAAAGTGTGAAAGATAGGTTATATAGTATTAACAAGAGTATGAATTTGCTGTTTCTCTTGGCTCTGTATTCATCTTCATTCAGCTAGAGTTTTGTGTGTTTTTAAATTTATTTTACCATTCTTCTCATAGATTGACTCTCCTTCTTTAGTTACTCTCAGATTCTATTCCTTAGTTAACATTTGGTTTTACTAGCCTACAATATTATTGATATTCTCAAGATATTCCTTAATGTGTTGGCTACAGAGACTGGCAAGAGAGATAATTAAAAACACCTTGAAGAGTATATTAAAGCTAGTTTAAGCAGGAAACAGAATAGAAAAATAAAGCCGTAGATTCTTTGGCGTTGAAAATACTAGAAGTTATCAGCCAAACAGTAGACCGTATTTATGACAGTCAGATTTATTCAGCAAAGTTTGAGATATATAGTGGAGTGCAGTGAGTGCTATGTGCCAGATTTCACGTTAGTTCGGTGTGGTGCCATGTGCCAAATTTAATGTACACTTTGCTCACAAGTTCTGAAGTTCAACTGTTGCTAGAGCAGTTCCTGTAAGGTTATTTTAAAGCTAGCATATACATATGGAAATTGAATGAAAGTCCAATTAGGAAAGTAGAGTGGGCTGTGTGCCTGAGGGGAGAGAGAGAATGAGAGACCACTTGAAAGAGAGAAAAGGTATGTTTTTATACAGGAAATGTCTTGTGGGGAGGATTTCTCCCGAACTTTCTTTAAGGTGATAGAGAGCCCTGGGTCTAGGGACTGTCAGTGTCCTATAAAATGGGAAATTAAGAGACAAACTTAAGTGCTGCTCAAGACTTTGACTTTGGTAAGGGGACAATACAGTTAACAAGTGGGTAGAATACATAGTATGGGACACAATGATAAGAAATATGGGGAAAAAATTGAATGGGGAAGTGCTAAGGCACTGTTTGGGGTTGGAGGTCATGTTGCATTTTTAATAGAGTGGTCAAGGAAATCCTCACTTAAAAGGTGGCTTTTTAGCAAAAACTTGAAATAGGTAAGGGAGTAAGCTGTGTCTGAGAGAGGAGCTGTCTTGACAGAGGGACAGCAAATAATTATACCTTGGAGTTGGAGCTTAATTAGCATTTTTGATGAAAAGCAGGAAAGCCAGTGTGGCTAAAATGAGAAGAGTAAGAGTGAGAATAGTAGGTGATAAAACCAGAGAGGTGAAAAGGAGAAGTGTGGGTTACTCCTGCTGGACAGATCTTATAAGGATTTTAGCTTTTACTGTGAGTGATATTAGAGGTGAGTGGGGGATTCTGAGCAAAAGAGTGACTTGACCTACTTTCCCTTAAACAAGATATCTCTGGTTCCCTCATTGAAAAGAGACTGCTTAGGAGGCGTTGCCATCATCTGGGCTTGAGATGATGTTCTTGAGTCTAGATAGTAGTAATGGAGGTATAGAAAAGAGGTTATTCATGAATGCTTTTAGTACCTGAAGTGATAGGGCCATGTTTCAAGAGGATGATAAAAGAACTGAGTTATTTTTGAAATAAAGATAATTTTAATTAATAGCTCTGGATTTAGTGTTTTTCTTAGAATGAATTTTCTCCAAAAGTGAAAGAATCTTGAGAAATGTCCATAGTTGGAATTTTGGGGGAGGGTTATAGGGCAAACGCTTTACTCTCAGTCTGATTTTCTGTTGCTCTAGTTTTTCTATTCATTTTACTTTACTTCAGCCTTTGCCTTGCCTGGATATTTTTCAGACTTCCCAAAACATGATGTCATAAATAAATATTTCAAAAAAAAGACTCTCCTTATCAGTTATTCATGTGTTTGTCAAAATTACATGCTCACAACTTTCCTTAGTGATTTCCCTTTACTTGATTGAAGAACTTAGGCCTTTATAATTAGTATGGGTTTTACCCATTTTATTAAATATTTTTTATTAAGTTTCATAAAAATTTTCTAGTGACCAAACAAAAAGAAGCATAATTATAACCTGTATTTTGTTCATGTGATTTTCTGTAAAATTTTTTTTTAAAATTTTCTTTTTTTCCACTTAAAGTAAATTGGACTTTATCTTTCAATTGCGTAACTGAAAACATTTTGTAATGTTGGTAATTTTAAGGTAGTGACTTTTATATGTAGACTAAAAAACACAACGAACTGAGTCATGTTCGATTTTCTTCTTGTTATGGATCATATTGAAATAATCATTCTTATTTCATGTGACTGTCAAAATTAAACTCAAAAACCAATACTCATGCTGTGTTATTTTTTGTATTCTTATGTTCTGATATTATAATAGCCGCAGTTTGGCAGAAGCCTGTTCAGAAGGAGATGTAAATGCTGTGCGAAAGTTACTCATTGAAGGGCGGAGTGTAAATGAACACACCGAGGAAGGGGAGAGCCTTCTTTGTTTAGCTTGTTCTGCTGGATACTATGAGCTTGCGCAGGTTTGTATTATCAAAATAAAGCTTATGTTTTTTGTTTTGTTTTGTATTTTTTTAATGTGGCCTTCTTAGTAAAGAAATAAACTCAACTATTAAGCTTATTTCAACAAGTAGTTTTGTTAGATACATTTTGTGTTTATTGGCTCTTTTACTATAGTATGACTAGGTAGGTGTTAACATAAATATATGTTCAAAACTTTTTGACGAAAATATCATTTTCTAATATCCTTTAAACATTTTCTTTCATAAGGTTTTGTTGGCAATGCATGCAAATGTGGAAGATAGGGGAATCAAAGGTGACATTACACCTTTAATGGCTGCTGCTAATGGAGGACATGTCAAAATTGTGAAGTTGCTGCTAGCTCATAAAGCCGATGTCAATGCACAGTCTTCAACAGGTTATGCGTATTTCTTTTTCACTTTTTTGAAATATTAACGCTCTTTGGTAATGATTATTTCGCATCAGTGATCATTAGTTTTACTTTTGCAGTTCTTTTATTATAAGTGTTACATGTTTGCATAAGTCTGTGCATTAGGTTTAAAGTATATAGAAGATATTTTGAAGGAAATTTCTCCTTTTTTGTGTATGAGGGCGATTACTTGGCCTTGTAAGTTTCTTTTAGATTAAACACTGGCCCGGTTAGAAGGACCACCCTCTTGGAAATGGAGAGGTGTGGGCTACAGTTCTGAAATCCAGGATTCCTGTTTTTGGGGGGAGAAGGGAAGGGAAGATAGGGAGAACAAGAAGGATGTGGAACAAAAGCTGGGTCTGTTATTGCCCTACTGTTGCTGAATTGTGGCATGACACAAAAAGAAAGTATATGAACTACTTAGAAAAAGAAAGTATTATATGAAAACCTTGTGTCCCACAAGGGACATAGCTTTAGTCTAAACTAATTTTGTTTTCTTTCAAACTTGGGCATAGATGGATTTGTGTAAAAGCTCTGAAATTATATGAAAAATATTACACATTTCCTTCATATAAGATTTTCAAATTTATTGAATATTTTAGATAATTTTTAAGGTCTACAGGTTCTGATATGAAGGAGTTTTAGAAATCCTTATTTTACCCAGAAGGTTTTTTTGTTTTGTTTTGTTTTTTTCTGTAACATGGGAGATTTTTTTCATTAAGAAGGACTCTTTCTGAAATTACTTTAACTTTGATCAGTTAACTGATGTTTGAAGTTGTAGTGAAAACAAATATGTATGATTAAAAGAAATGGTATGAGGTGTATCTATATGTGATTAATAATTACAATCCAAAAAAAATAAAGCCTGTGAAACATTTCTCTGATGAAAGTTAGAATGAACATAACTTTTTCTCACCTGAAAAGTTAGTTTCAGAATTGCTCATTTCTTTAATAACTTTACAGTTGTGGTATGTGTATCTGATTTTTTCATATGTATTTGACCCTGATTTTAAATGGAAAGAATAGAGAATTGATTTCAGTAAGATGAAATCCAGTGAGGAAAGGAATGATATATATATACATATATATGTATAAATAGATTATCTAAATTTATTATGATTATAATCTCCCATTTCAGTTTTCTTCTTGATGTTAAATTAGACTCTTTTATTTTGGTATTTTATGTTAATGTGTTTGTTTTTCTTCATTAAAATAGGCAATACAGCACTTACATATGCTTGTGCTGGAGGCTATGTAGATGTTGTAAAGGTGCTCTTGGAATCCGGTGCTAGTATTGAGGACCATAATGAAAATGGTCATACTCCTCTTATGGAAGCTGGAAGTGCTGGACATGTGGAAGTAGCCAGATTGCTGCTAGAAAATGGGGCTGGCATTAATACGCATTCCAATGAATTTAAAGAGAGTGCCCTTACATTAGCTTGTTACAAAGGTACAGTATAAAATGTCTTATTTTTATTTTTTAATTTTTTTTTTTTGTTGAGGAAGATTTGCCTGAGCTACAGCCTGTTGCCAATCTTCCTCTTTTTGTATGTGAGCCTCCATCACAGTATGGCCACTGACAATGGGTGGTGTAGGTCTGTGTCCAGGAACCAAACCTGGGCTGCTGAAGCTGAGTGCACTGAACTTAACCACTAGGCCACCAGAGCTGGCCCTAAAACGTTTTTTAAAACAAAGTTTTTAAACACATGAAATGACAATTACTTTATATAATATTTTTTAATTAAAGGTAAAATTAAAATGTCATAATAGTGTGTAGTATGTAATTAATTGTTAAATGAAAGTGTTTAAAAGTGCTTCGAAGTTTAAAAGCTTAATATTACTTTAAAAATATAAATTTAATATTATAAATATTGTCAACAATAAAATGACTCTTAATTGATCCTGTTGTTTTATCAGAAACAGTCATTTAATTTTAATGTGCACTATACTTTTGAATGATTTTGCATTATCAGAATTTTTGCCTGGTTCACACAAAAGAATTCCTATTGAATCCCCAAGTATTCAGCCTCTAACTTTAAAAGTAAACACAATAAAAGTAGCCAGAATGATGTGTTAACAGGAAGGTACTTAACGCTATTTCTCGTGATACCAAGAAGGAGAGAGAAAAATTGAAGACAAAGGAGAGATATGAAAAGGAAAATAAAAAGTGGTATGGGGGGACTTTGAATTCAATAGAGCAATTATAAAGTATCATCAACACATTTAATAAATTTAGAAGGAAGAGCTGGTTGAAGTTGAGAACACCTACCTGTATGTAGCTGTATAAAAGAGGTGCATGATATTTTAAATATCAGCTAACCTGAAAATATTGATAATACAGAAAAATACTCTCTTTTGGGAAGGCAAGATAGTTGTGTGGAAAGATGCTTAGTCTCAATTAATTCTGTAGATTCTAGATCTAAAAAGACAGCCGCAGAGCCAGACATTTTTCAAACTCCGCCTTTATGACAGATAAATGGCTATAAATTAAGGAAATTTTTAAAAAAGCAAATTTCATACAGTTTTATGTCTGTATAGCCATTCAGTTCAATGTTTCATCCCATCTGCAGCTATGCCATGTTTGTGTATCATAAAATAAGTGATAAATTCTTGACCCTGAGACAATGCTCTTCCAAGGCTGGGTACAAAATTTAAGGAGGCACTTACTCTCAATGACTGAATCTTCACTTACCCAAGTTTGTGAGTGAATACTTCCTTAAATTTTGCACGCAAGACTTTGATCCCTCAGCCTAGTCCTAGCCCTGGTGTTTTGTTTCATTCTATTTCAGAGTGGCCAAGGTTGTGTGAGGTCTTTTGGAATAATTTCCTTTAAAAACATGGTTAAAATAATGATTAGGCACACAAACAACTAAAAATTAAGTTAAATGTGGAAATATGCTCAATCTAAAGTGCTCTTGATTATCTGGTGTTACCAGATTTTCAGAGTAAGGATGGTTAGGAAGCACAGCTGAAGTCCTTTACTTCCCTAGTTGTTGGGTAATTAGGCAGAGGCTGATCTGCTTTGGGAGGAGAGGAATTAAGCCTTGGGGCATCCTCTCTCTTCTCACAAATACTTCTGAGCCTGAAACTGGCTGCATTTTACTACTGAGTCCCAGCTGGCCAGAGGAACTCTGAGATGGGGCTACGTTTAACTACTCTTCCCTCTCTCCTTTGCTTGTAGCCCCACCCTGCTTTCCAAATGGGGCATCTGAGGTTGGGGCTTGCAGGCTTTAATTAGAAGCTGGATGTAGAACTGAGCTGGTGGAGAACATCTCTACTGCTTCCAAGGATCCATGGACCCTCTCTGTTTCCTCTATTTCTGGTGAGGTCTCCTAGGACATAGATTGACAAGGAGGAGATGGGGAAGGGATAGAACTCAGTCTGAGACTGAGCATTGTTGTGGATCTTTGGGAAGGGAGAATTTCAGAGAGGAAAGGGAGGGAGATAGTTAGCAAAAACAAA
Source organism: Equus quagga (assembly GCF_021613505.1). Classification (NCBI taxonomy): domain Eukaryota; kingdom Metazoa; phylum Chordata; class Mammalia; order Perissodactyla; family Equidae; genus Equus; species Equus quagga. The sequence continues at coordinate 98,480,678 of NC_060269.1, forward strand.
ATATGGCAGGTGCTATACTTACTCACTGAAGTTAGTTTTGTTTTAACTGGTTATCTATGATTCTACCATCCACTTCTTCCCCTCAGTCCCACTTGATTGAGAATTGACTGCAGCTCATTGTAAATAAAGTTGGGGGAAAAAATTAGTCATTTTTCTTTTGTTTCTTGCATAGTATCTGAAGTCCTTTTTAAAATATAGTTTTTCTGTGTAACTGCTCATAAGGTATCTTTACCTGAACTGAAGCATATGGTTTATTGGAAACTACATAAATACAAGTGTATGTGTATGTGTGTATATATATACATATGTTTGTTTATATCTAAATAAATGAATGAATGTAAATTAAATGGTATTGTTTCAAGGATATTTTTATATATGCAGTTCCTAACTTACAAACTGGTTGTTCCTAAAAAGTTTATGAGTTAGTTGTTGAAACTTAAAATACATTTTCTCATAAGAAATAACTTCAGTAATTATCATCATCCCAGGCTACTAGTTCACAAAAGCTAATTTATTCCATAGCGTAAATAAAATAACTATAGCATTCCTGGACTCTTAAAAGGTTGTAGAAGGAATATAGAGGTATTGGATTTTAATGGCATCTTTGCTCATCTGCAGCAAGGATTCTAGTAGCAACAGTTTCTAGGGCAACAGGGTAAGGAATAGAATGGCAAAGCTCACATATCATTTGTATTGGACAGTGGGGTGTATTGAACAAGAGTGGCTTGTAGCTGACTTTAATATTATAAATTTATTGCTATAAGTTAGATATAACTTTTCAAAATATTGTAATTTTTTCTTATATTTGTTGGAATAATAAAGTATTTTTAAGTACTCTTAAACACTTTTGTTTTAGGACACCTAGAGATGGTGCGGTTTCTTTTGGAAGCAGGCGCAGATCAAGAGCATAAAACAGATGAAATGCACACTGCTCTAATGGAGGCTTGCATGGTAAGATTGGTGAAATACATACGTGAAATGTATTTATATATTAGGTAGAGAGAGCAGAATTACTGTCCAATGAGTGCCTTTCCCTTGGGTTTAAAGATTCTGTTTATTATAGACTTAGTGTGGAGCAGAACCTCAGCTAACTGAATTATCAATAGTTTTCAGAGCCAGTTGTACAACATTAACTTCTATTAGAGGTGCTTTCTGAAACTTTACAGCACTACTTTCATTTTCTTAGCCTCATATAACTATACTGGTTTTATGTAGTTGACACAAGAAGTGACTTTTTAAAAGGTTGATCGAGAATATAAAAGGAGAATATAATCCACAGAGTATATACATAATGTTAAGAATAACATGTTCATCAAACCAATAATTTAGTTTATGAAAAATTTGAAATTACAGTATTATTTGTGTTACAAAATTCCTCCTCTATTATGGTCTTTCATGAGCCCTGAATTCCTTTTTTAAGAACTCTTTTAAGTGTTTATACTTGGGGATGGGTCTGTATCTCAGTGTGTGATTTGTGGCATAGAAATGGATCAGAGTAACATTATAGACAAATTTATGAGAAAAGCATGCCAAAGACAGAAAAAGGCCCCAAATGAATTTGGTTTCTTTTCTCAACTTCCTTTCAGAGAATGATTATTGAAAGTATGTTAATTTTAATTAGTAATTTAAAAAAATTTTAGGTGGCCATTTAAGACTTGAGTTATCTTTGTTTTTCTTATTACCATGCCACTGTTTGCTTTAGTATGTTATTCTTTTGAACAAACATAAGTTTTCTTTGAAGATATCGAATTCATCATCTGTTAATATGAGGACAATATCTTTCTCTGGGGTTGTTGTGAGGATTAAATGAGATATAATGTGTGTAAAACACATCAGTAATATCCCCATGATACAGAACTTAACACATCCTTGCCACCCTCACTAGGGAAACAACCTATAGGTAAATTAAGAAATTAAAATGGAATATTCTTTGGACCTAACCAGCATCCACTGGAAGTGTCGTAAGTCGATGAAAGATAGTAGAGGCCAGAGATTTGGAGGCTAAGAGATTGAAGTTTTAAACTGGACTTTAAAGGAAATGTGGGAGTTGGCTATGGAGGAAGAAAATTCTGAATTGAAGGAACAGCAGAGTAATTGTGGTAATAAAGACATTAACAGTGGTTTAATATGGCATGCATGGAGGCAACATTGGCATGGCATGTTCAGAAAATGATGAAATGTCTGTGAGGTAATACACAGAAGGAAAAAGTATATCAAAGGAAAAAAAGAGGGGAAAAGAGAGCCTTGGAGTTGCCAATAGTTAGGGAAGCTGTGGGAAAGGGAGACCAGTAAAGGAGACAGAAAATAATGAGAGAACTTCTTTTTCTTTTTCTTAATTTTCACTGGCATTTAAGTGTTAAACAAGACAGGAACTACTGTGTACATATTGTGTTCCTCTTCCCCTAACATATCATGCACAATTCCCCTACTCCTCCAAAACTATTGTCTTTTTCTTTTTCTACCTAATCAAAAGTTTGCTTTTCTTAAGGTTTCTACAGAAATCCTACTTTCCCTTTCTAAACTTTATCCTTTTAGCATTTAAGCTTATACCATGCAGTATTGATGTTATCTCAGAGGTCTCTTGTTTCATGTACTTACTTTTTTTTTCCTGGTGGTTAGTAAGCTTCTTGATTGAAGTTATCATTTTGTTACATGTTTCATATCCTCAATCTCTATTTCCTATTATATACTAAAAAATATAGATAAATCTTAATAAATACTTGCCTTCTGAACTGTTAAATATAGATTTATTAATTCTTATTTGAATGGAGACCAGTAAACGTCATTGTCTAGTAATTGAGAAGTTTTCATATGTTTAAGATTTTTTTAATGGTGCTGATTTAATTTTTTTAATTGCATTGTAATTAGGATGGCCATGTTGAAGTAGCTAGGTTACTTCTTGACAGTGGTGCCCAAGTGAACATGCCTGCTGATTCATTTGAGTCACCATTGACTTTGGCTGCATGTGGTGGGCATGTGGAACTTGCAGCTTTACTTATTGAAAGAGGAGCTAGCCTGGAGGAGGTCAATGATGAAGGTTATACACCATTGATGGAAGCAGCTCGTGAAGGACATGAAGAAATGGTGGCATTACTTCTAGGCCAAGGTAACCATACTGATCAAGACACTAACACACAAATGTGTAATATGTAAGATTATAGTTCTATAAGATTGAATTTCAATATTTCATCTTTCTAGGAGATTTGTAATGAAATGTTGTCACAAAAACTAATGATAAAGTGTTTGCTTTGAAAATGGCTCCCATACTGTGCTAAACAACATCAAATTAGACTTCTTTAACATAGAGCTTTCAGAACCATCACGTACTGTGTGAATAAAAACAGAGAGAACTGGGGTTGGGTTAGGCTTGTAGGTTGTATGGGGTATATATGAGATTCAACATTTCTCAAGCTAGTATATTAAGACAATTCTCTTGGGGCAGAATACCGGGATAAATATTTGATATATCTGTTTTTCATGAAACAGTGTGGGAAATTCTGCCATAAGGACTAACTTGATAAGAATGCACATTTAAGGGCCAGCCCCATGGCCGAGTGGTTAAGTTCACACACTGCACTTTGGTGGCTCAGGGTTTCACTGTTTTGGATTCTGGGAGTGGACATGACACCACTCATCAGGCCATGCTGAGGCAGCGTCCCACATGCCACAACTAGAAGGACCCACACCTTAAAAAAAAAAAAATGCAACTATGTACTGGGAGGATTTGGGGAGAAAAAGCAGGAAAAAAAAAAAGATTGGCAGCAGTTGTTAGCTCAGGTGCCAATCTTAAAAAAAAAAAAAATGCACATTTAAGAAGCTGTCAGGGAGCTCAGTATACAGTGGAGTTCTCTTTTGGGAAAAGTGAAACAGCTACTTTACTGTATTAAGATACCTTAAGTTTAGAAGTAATCTCCCATCTCTATCCATATTTGTAGCCTATTTTTCTCTCTCTTTTAGGGTAAACGTTTTGTTTAGACAAATTTAAGAGGAATGGCACATTTTAAAAAAATTTGTTTATTGAGAGAGAATATTGACTGAATTTTAAAAGCACCGGTTTTGGAGCAAATTTCTTAGGTTTGAATCACAGCTCCATTGCTTGCCAATTTTGTAACTTTAGGCACGTTTGTAACCCTCTGTGCCTAAATTTTGCCATCTGTAGAGTTGTGAGAGTTGCTATGTGTGTTTAAAGCTTTTGGGACCCTGTTTGTCACATAGTGCCTGTTAAGTGTTAGGTATGGTGATGGTGGTAGTAGTGATGATGATAATGTTGTGACCTTGGGCAAGTTGGTTAATCTCAATTTCCTTAGCTGTAAAGTGGAGCTAATAACAACATGTAAAATGCTGTCAATATTGCCTGACAAATGGTAGTAGTGTATTAAATGTTAGCTATTATTATCATCATTATCAACGTCTTTATCATCCTTATTTTTGAATCTTTATAATGAGGGAATATAGTTTATTTTTCTAAGTCCTTTATCACCTGACTTGTACCATCTGGCTGAATAAATCTTACTCCAGCTGTGTACATCAAATATGGACTGATGGATGTGGTTTTGATAGTTTTCTTTATTTTTAAGTGCCTAACAGGGTAAGGGAGAGGCACTTTATTATTTAATAAATAATCTAAGCATTCATTTTTTAAGTATAGTTTATTAGGAAACAATTGTATTTTGCTTATCTCTGGAATAAGTTAATGACTTTCTTTAAATAATTAGAATCTTTATTTTAGGAGCAAATATCAATGCACAGACAGAAGAAACTCAAGAAACTGCCTTGACTCTGGCTTGCTGTGGAGGCTTTCTGGAAGTGGCAGACTTTCTGATTAAGGCGGGAGCTGATATAGAACTAGGGTGTTCTACCCCTTTAATGGAAGCTGCTCAAGAGGGTCATTTGGAGTTAGTTAAATACTTATTAGCTGCAGGTAGGCATTTTTGCATTTGGGAGAAGATTTTGACATGATTTTTTTAAGTAAAAATGCTGATAATGCAAATAATCTTTTTCTGATATGATACACTGAATTTGTGTTAAAAAATGTGGTAAACTTTCATGTCTATTCTGAATAATTTACCTTATTGCTGTTTGAAGTATCAGCAGCTTTAATTTCAAGCGGTAATCTATTTCTAATTTTTTTTTTCTCTTTTCCTTTTAAAGATGCTGACAATATTCCCTATTTCTAGAAATGGATAAGGCTATTTTGTCTAATTTGAGGAAATATGGCTTATCTAGAAGAAATTTCTATGTCCATCATTTATGTCTTATGATTCTTTTATTAAGTCTGTATGTTGTTTAACACTACTACAGGAGCTAATGTTCATGCAACAACAGCAACAGGGGATACAGCACTAACATATGCCTGTGAAAACGGTCATACTGATGTAGCAGATGTCTTACTTCAGGCAGGAGCAGATCTGGTAAGCTGTATCACTTTTTAAATCCTAATATTTAAAACTAAGACAAGAAATTATTTTAAAATTCTATGGATATTGTAGACAAAGGATATTTCTTCTAATTTTATGTTGACCTTTTTGCCATTCTTTATCTCATTTAGTCACATTTTTTTTCCTACATTGTTTGGTGTCCATATTATTTTCTTTGTTAGCAGAACTGTCCAGTCTAGTAGCCCTAGTCCCCCACAAAAGATGGAAGACTTTGTATTAGATATATTAGTACAAATTAATTTTCTCTTAGGTACTTACCTATTTTTGGAAGCTTTTCTGATATTGTATAAAAAGTCAAACATAGCTTAGAGGCTTTTCACTGTAGCTTAGGAAATAAATTGTGCCTACATTGTTTAGAGCACTATTAAATAATAAAGGAGTTGAAAAAGGTAGGTATTTAATACATAATATTTCCCTTTAAATAACTTTTAGTATTTGAAGGATGAAATAGTGAGGTCATTATAAGGTAGATTATAAAGAGATGTCATAGGGAAAGTACAGAAAATAAAGAAGCTCGAAAGAGGTGAAGACGTCATGTAAGATGTTATATTTTAGACTGGGTAAGGTTTAGGAAGGTAGCTATGGCAATGCCGTGACTAAAGAGGTATTCCAGTGGGAAGAAATAGTATGAGTACAGCCTGAGACACAGGGAAGCATAAAAGCAAGTGTATATGGGGAAAATAGTCTTCCAGTTTAGCCTGTGAGGGAGTAGAGGTGAGACGTGAAAAGGTAGGTTTTAGTTAAAATGTAAGTACCTATATGTTCATGGAACTGAGATCAATAAGCAAATGTATTTTCCTGTAGAATTTCATAGTTTATGACAGAAGTTCACATGCAGGCAGAAACAGGCACCTCTATTCATTAGTTTTGTAAACTTAATAGTTATTTAACTTCTCTTTTCTCATTTATGAAAGGAGAGGATTGAATTAGATTACTATTGTGGTCTCTTTCAGCTCTGATTTGTTGGTATAACTCTTGAAGCGCTTTTTACACACATTATATTCTAGTTAGTTTTGTGCGTATTTTTTCCTAATTAGATTTTGAGCTTGAAGCTTAGGAACTGTACTTCCACTGTTGACCACAGTGGCTTTGAAACATACAGCAATGTAATCTTGCTTAGTTAATTGCAATTAGAACAACCTAGTGTATAGCTTAAGAGAAAAATCAAAAGTTATTCATCAGATGTGAATGTTAAACAATATATATAATGCTTTATAAAAGGTATTTTTTCTCAAACCTTTATATTCTAAGATCTGAAAATTTCCCCAATAGTGTTCTCAATTACCCAGCAATCACAAGAATGCAGTAGAGTCTCCATCATTTTGAGATCCAGAAATCTCTAGTAATATCTTATAACTGATGGTTTTAGCGATATTTAAATTATCACTAGACCTTGTTGTTTTTATATAAGATAAAATAGAGATGATGGGAAGTCTATAAGGCGAGGGAGTGATGTACTTAAAGAAATTCATACAGGTAGGATGCAAACTTACGAAAGGAACATCACTTGGAGTAGATAAGGATAATACTAATAATGTTGATTATTTAGAGAGGGCTGTGCTAGAGTGCCATTCACTGTCTCAAGTTCCACAATCCTTTGTGTAGAGAGAGAAGGAAAAATTACACAGATGGATTCAGTTCTTAAATTATTTCAGTAGAACATGTTTCTAATTTGAGATTTTTTTTAATTTAAAAATATATTTCTTAATTTATTTCAAAGCATGATATTTAATATACTTAGATTCATAAATTAGTCCAATTCTTTTCCTTTTTGATTTTTATGGCAAAAATAATTGTTCACTAGCAGTTAACTATCAATTAAGTCTGTGTTTTTTAAACAGGAGCATGAATCTGAAGGTGGAAGAACTCCTTTAATGAAAGCTGCAAGAGCTGGTCATGTTTGTACAGTTCAGTTCTTAATTAGTAAAGGTAGGTTTGTGTAAAGCAGTAGTTTTCCCCCAAAAGTGTGTATCCTCTGCCCTTGGATATTTAGAGATTGAGGAGTAAAGTACAATTTTTGGATATCATGTGGTAGGGTGATTCTACTGAGATTTTGTGAGTGGGTAGTTGATAAACATCCTATAAAGAAGAAATTCTCTATGAAAAACTTTCAGGGGTTTAAATAACTTAAAGTCTGTTCTGTTCATGTAATAATATATCTTGAAACTAGGATTTTTATGAAGTCGATGCCACTGAGTAACTAGAGGACAAGTCACTTTTCTACTTTATATTTCCTGGGGCCCAAATTTCCTTCTTTGTAAAATATAGAGAGGGGGATCATAAATATAGCACAAAAAATGTTCAAAATTGAAATGTGACAAATATGCCAAAATACATGAAGGATTTTCATTCATGGTCAGTAATTCTACTTTGAATACCAAAAACCTTAATGACAAAAGTATGTTATTACTTTAAATTATTCTTTTGAATTATTTCTTAAGTGTCTACTATGTAAGTTCAAGTTGAAACAGTTTTTCATGCAGATTTCATCATCTTAAGTATAGGAGATTGAAGATTTTACTTTTGATTCAACATTGATAAAAGAAAGACTATATAGGCCATAAACGATTAAAAAGGCAATGTATGCCATTTCTCTCCTACCAGAAATACTAAAGATCTCTTGTTTGTAATTTTGTAGGTAAAGAAAATAAATCAGAAATAGCTTAGTGGTCAAATTATTTTAAGCAATTTGAATACATGCTTAACTTGTGACGTATGTTTATACTATAGTGTTCTCAAGAATGGGATTATTTGCATAATCACTATCCTCTCTCTTCTATGGTTAATTTTAATGAATCTGATTCCACTTTCTTCCTGCTATTTTTTTTTTTATTTCCCACATTGTCTAGCACAATGCTCTAAATCAGGGATGAATTCATATTGAGGGGGAAATATACCTGTTTTCAGTTTCAAATATTTTCCAATGAAAAAAAGATAGCACCATTACTTTCTATTCCTTGTTAATTCTCTACATATTTACCCCGTAGAGGGCAGCGTGGTTTATTTTTTGTTTTAGTTTTTAGTCATCTTTTCTACTGAAGAACTTAAAATATAGATAAAATTTCATATTCTGCTTTTTTGAAGCAGTGATTACACTAGGAGTAAGATATACTTTTATCCTTTTCTTTTAATGATACCTACTGAAATATTTATGAACGAAATTATATCATGTTTGTCTAGGATTTGCTTTAGAATAATTCAAGATGGGAGGAGAAAACTGATGTGGGTATATGTAAAAGGAGATTGACCATGTGTTTATAATCGTTGAAACTGGGTAATGGGTATTGGGGGGGAGGTTCATTATACTGTTTTTCTACTCTTTATGATTTTGAAGTTTACTGTAATTTAAGAAATGAAAATCTCTTAACATGATTTTCCATGCCTTGTCTGTTTTAGGAGCAAATGTGAATAGAACCACAGCTAATAATGATCATACTGTACTGTCCCTGGCTTGTGCAGGGGGTCATCTGGCAGTGGTGGAACTACTCCTGGCTCATGGGGCAGATCCTACTCATCGTTTAAAAGTATGTGACTCAAATGTTTCAGATAGCATTGTGAATTAATTCTTCATTCTTTGACATTACAAAATATCATCTACAAAAGTTCTATTTATAGATGGCATTCTAAGGGTATTCATTTTCGTCTTATTAGAGTAAACTTAAGATTTTAATGTGTCTGGGGCCTATGGCTTTATCTTCCTTAATGGTTCTGTTAATTAACTTATTTAAAATTTTTTCCCATTCCACATCCTCTCTTTTAGGATGGCTCGACTATGTTGATAGAAGCAGCAAAAGGTGGCCATACAAGTGTTGTTTGCTATCTTTTGGACTATCCGAATAACTTGCTTTCAGCCCCTCCACCAGATGTCACTCAGTTAACCCCCCCATCCCATGATTTAAATAGGGTAAGATTCAAAACTAAAAGCATTTTATATCATATCTTCTTTATCCCCTTTTTGCTCATGGTGTCAGTTTAAACTAGATTGGTTATTTTTTGTTATAACACGTCGTTCTTTTTAAAGATATGTACTTGATATGGTTAATGAACATCTGGTTTAATATTCAATTCTAGATTGATATTATTTTGCTTTGCTTTCTTATGGTCAGAATAACAATTTGAATTCAAAGTCCATTAAAAAAGTGTCATGAAAAATAATTGGGTACCAACGTATTTTAAGTAAATATATCATTGTCTGAGATTCATGCCATATTAAAAATATTTTGAGTTAGTCTCTGTAATTTGTTCTTCATTTAAAGCATATTATTTAATGTAGTGTGTAGGGAAAGCAGAAATATAATGTTTCCTTTGTCTTAGGCTCCTCGTGTACCAGTTCAAGCACTGCCCATGGTTGTTCCACCACAGGAGCCTGACAAACCACCTGCCAATGTTGCCACTACTCTTCCCATCAGGAATAAAGGTCAGTTAAACTTCTAAAGACTGTTTCTTACATCTTCTCCAGTAAAAATGATAAGATTACAGAAAAACTAGCCATTTAAAGTTATTTTTTTTACAAGAAATGAATTTTACTAAGTTGGCATAATTAAAGATTTTTTTTACAAATGAAAATAGCATGTTATTGGGAAAGAAGTAGTTAACAGCACTAATTTGTGCTAGAATTAGAAGTATTAGCAGAGAAATTCAGATGCTCATCTTTGATGCAATTCTGATTATTCATGATTTCCTCTAATAACTAGTCATTCATGTTTATGTTAAAATGTTAGGCTGGGTATAGTTGGCTGACATTTTTGTAAATTAATTAAAAGTTAAAATTTATTTCAGAATAACGGGTTTAATATAGATTTTATATCTGGATTACCTTTTCTCCCCCAGTAGTTCAAAGTTACTTCAGATCTGCTTGTTTGTTTCTCTAGAATTCTGAGGTCCATAATTGACTTGTGGATGTTACACCATGTATGTTCATAAGTTATATCCCAAAATATTATAGCTACCAGTTTGAATCAGTTTTTGTTTTTAAAAAGTTTGCCTGAAGAACCAATGCAGTTTTAATTTTTTGGTTTTCGGCTACCTGTATTATTTTACCACCAAGAATACTAAGTATTTCTACCAGCTCTTTTCAATCACTACTACCAATATAGAGCCTTGGCACCATTTTCAATTGATATAGCAAACAACTGATTGCTATACCTGTAGCCAGAACTGTTTATTCACCTGGCTGTCAGAAGATACAGTGGATGGCGTAGTCCAGCATCTTTTCTTCCAGGGAAACTGAATCTCAGTTCTCTACTGGCCAGGTAGCTGTGTGAATATGTGAACTTATATCATGTCTTTATCAGTCTTGAAGATGCTAGGCCCCAACAAAGACATATATTTTAGTTGGATTTTAATTGCCTGGTATTTCTCAGTGGTTTGGGCACTCTTTGTGTGTATGTGTGTATGTTTAAAGGGCACAGACTATTAAATGTGGAAAAACCTTGACTTAGAGGTCTAAGTTTTCCCTACATCTTAATAATTTAGCATTATTTTTCTGTTCTTATAAGTTTTTACATCTTTTTGACCAGATGGAGTATCCACACAGTCTTAGATTTTACTTAAATTGCACCACATAGATATCACAAACCTTCATCCATCTATTGTCTAATTTTAGCCGTGTGATATTTAAAACGTTCTGAAATTAATTTCCCAAAGATTACTCTATGCACATAAAATACATACATTTTATATTTATGTTGACGAAGGTGGATTTGTTTTTAACTGCTTAACAGTGCATTTTCACCTTCTGTGGATATGATAACTTGGTGCATAACTGTTGGCACTAAACCTCCCAACAGTAACTCTGTAATGAGGATGCCATTCATGTGCACTTCTGAGGGGGTTTCTTTTTCACACAGCTGCTTCTAAACAAAAGTCCAGCAGCCATTTGCCAGCAAACAGCCAGGATGTACAGGGTTACATCACCAATCAGTCTCCAGAGAGCATTGTAGAAGAGGCTCAGGGAAAGTTAACAGAACTGGAACAGAGGATAAAAGAAGCCATAGAAAAGAATGCACAGCTGCAGTCCTTGGAACTGGCTCATGCTGACCAACTTACCAAGGAGAAGATCGAGGAGCTGAACAAAACAAGGGAGGAACAAATTCAGAAGAAACAAAAGATTTTGGAGGAACTACAGAAAGTAGAACGAGAACTACAACTGAAAACTCAGCAGCAGCTAAAAAAGCAGTATCTAGAGGTTAAAGCTCAAAGAATTCAACTTCAGCAGCAGCAGCAACAGTCTTGCCAACATCTGGGACTACTAACTCCTGTTGGGGTTGGAGAACAGCTTTCCGAGGGAGACTATGCACGGTTACAGCAAGTGGATCCTGTTTTGCTTAAAGATGAACCCCAGCAGACTGCTGCTCAGATGGGTTTTGCACCAATCCAGCCTCTGGCCATGCCTCAAGCTTTGCCTCTGGCGGCAGGTCCCTTGCCTCCAGGGTCCATCGCAAATCTTACAGAACTGCAAGGAGTGATAGTTGGACAGCCAGTACTGGGCCAAGCACAGTTGGCAGGGCTGGGGCAAGGAATTCTGACAGAAACACAACAAGGGTTAATGGTAGCCAGCCCTGCTCAGACCCTCAATGACACGCTGGATGACATCATGGCAGGTGGGTTTATATTGTTATGAGCAGGTATCAAATATGATTTGCTTAAGGAGAGTAAGAGTGTGCCAGAATTTTTTGCCGTTACCCAACTTGAGAACTATTTTTGGACTCTTGACCCATGTATATCTTTAGAAATATTAGTTCAGTCTCAGAAGTTCTCAGATGGATACAGGTCAAATTAAAGATTAGCTCGTTCAATACAAGTGACTGAAACTTTCTAGCTTAGCTGGGTAGGCTGGGAATCTAGGTTTTTCAGTAATGGGGTTGATGTTTGATTTTTTTGTTTTTGTTTTTGTTTTTTCTCTTTAAGTTCAGAATGTTAAGATTGAATTTTGGCTTTTTTGCTTCTGTGTTCACACTAATAAACTGCGAAATTGATAGAAGTTGAAGTGCAAAACTATTAGGACACTTCAGGAAGCTTATTTGTGAACAGAAATACTTTATATCCTAATGGATCAGACTTCAAACCTGATGGATATTTAAAAAAAAACAGCAAAAAACATAAACACTTTTAGAACAATAATAAAGTACCAAATCAAATAGGGTTTGATTATACTGTATGTCAGTATTTTTATCCCCTGTGAATGTTATTATGTAGTCTCTTTCTAATTGTATTATGGGAAGTTGTGGTCCCCTGATATTATCGTAAATGATATATCTTTCAATGTGTAGCCAGAGAAATTTTATTCCATTATAATTAGTTTCATTGGCAAGAAGAAATACTTTGGAAGGTTATTTTTTATTGGTTCTAGTTTGGGGTACTTATTTTTTGTGAGTTCTGTAACAAAGTAATAGAATGAGATTTTACAGGATCATAAACCATAGAATGTTATACTGAGAAGGATCATTTTCTTCATATAAAAAAAGAAAAAAAATTTGAAAAGGAAGGAAAAAGGAAAGACAATGGAAATAAATAGTTGAATTTTGATAATTTTCATCTACTCTCTTCTTCCCCTTGTTTAATTCTTTGGTCTATGCTTAAAAGATGATTAAATTTCTCTAATTTTGAAACTATGTTTTAGTAGCATTACATATTATGATGAGATTATACCAAATTTAACTTACACCTTTTAAAGGAATAAAAGAAAACTAAATTTTATACTGTTGAAATATTAGGCTAACATTCAGAAACTAAGAAACCAGCTAAGGAGACAGATTTTATACTTAGAAATTGCTCTGAAGTTTCCCAGTCCTCTTTTGGTATCACCTCAACAGTCATATGTGGAATGAAGTCTCTGCTGATCCTAGAGGGTACAGTAACTACCTTGGAAAAAATACTATTAATCATTCGTAAGAACTGTAAACATTCTTATATTGATAAGTATAAAATTTTTCTTACATTTGGCAATTACTGCTAATCACCATTAGCTGGTTATTATAATTTGCAATATAATTTTTAAAATATTAGATATCTTATAAAAATTGCAGCACAGTAGCCAAAAGTTCCAAATTTTGTATTACTTCCATGACCAATAATCTGGATCATAATGGTGTTCTTTCTGTGTCAATTGAACTACCAAAGAATGGTATAGAGTTAAGTGGTTTTTTTATCCAGTTAAATGGAGAATGGACATTCCATACCAATGAATATTTACAAATTTTTTGACATGCTGTGAGAGTTAACCTGAAGTTCTTGGGCATAGTTATCAACAATTTGCCAATTGTACAATTTTTATGCTTACCAGAATTATCAGAGGTTTGTAAAGTAGTTTTTCTGTTGATTTGTTTACCAAACAAAAACGATTAAATTCTGCCTATGTTTTCCAGGTGTATTCACATAAAAATTTTTAAAAAGCACATAACTTTTCAGGAAGTATGACAAATACTTGTCATTATAAAATACGTTTCCTCTTTATTATGCTCATTTATGTGGGGAGAGGAGAGATGACCAAAAGGAAGAACTGAATTAAAAACATCCAGCTACCTACTGCAGTTCATCCCTGTCACCGTGCATAAACATACAGAAAGATTCATGCACTCGCTTCCATAACCTTTCTTTAAACTTCTTCTATGGTGGTACTTGTTCTTTCAGTTGACCGATGACCATTTCCATGTCTTTCTTTGGGTTTTTTAATATCTTACAACCTCATTAGGCTCGGTCTTCCTTCCTTCACTGTAACCTCTACTCTTTAATTCTTAGTCCCCATTTATTAGACTGCTCTTATAAGGTTCCGTCTCTTTTTCTCTGATACTTGCTGGCCAAAGTCTTCTGTATTCCCTGTTCTCCATACTTAGCAAAGTAAAATCAGTTCCCTCATTAACCACTCTTACCACCTTGCCTTTGCTGTGTTTTCAAGTTCCCTCTTTCCTTGCCTGATGTTAAAACTTTTCTGAGCATCTGGTTCTCCTCTCTAAAATCTAACCCTAAAATGAAGTCCCACATATAAAGATCTGTACCAGAGTTCCTTCAGGTACCTACATATTTACAATTGTTACTTTTAACTGTAGAGAATGACTGAGTGACAGGCAGTTACTTAGTTTTAGTAAACCAATTTCACAGTTACCCCAATGGAAATGAAATGAGGGAATTGATTTTTCCTATCTCCTTTTAAATGAGGTGATAAGAAGAACCAATTTGACCAAAAGTAAGAGAATTAATTTTAGTATGTTCTTGAAAAGAACTTATTCCAGTTGAAATGTAAGTTATAATTTAGTCATTTAACAATAAAACTTAGATTTTTTTGTTTAGTATATCATGAAATAAAAATCAGTACTTTGGACAGATTGATGTTCATTCTGTTTAAGCTAATTTTTATACTTAGCGTTTTCATTTGTGAAAATCAGTCCAATCAAAGGAGAATCTATCTTAAGAGCCATAGATTTTATCTGGTTTTGAAATTTATACTTAAAATATGTACATTTAAATTATCTTGATTTTATTTTTCCTTAAGCTACAAAACTATCAATATGGAGTAACAGTATCAAGGTGATTTAGATGATCAGTTTAATACGTTAGTACATACCTTTTTCTATCAGTCTGGATCCATAAGGATTCAAACAGTGTTTTGTTTTTTGTTTTGTTTTGTTTCCTCCTTTGTTTTTCCTTTGGCTTTTAAGTGGACTTAAAAATGTATAATTATAGAATGTGTGTTGCTATAATGTATAGTGTATGTTTGTGCCTGAACTAAGGATTTTATGTAAAATAGATTTCTTAATTGACAACCATGTTTATAATTGTTAAATAAGGTCGATTTCAGTTTTGTTCTTGGCAGGATGGTAATCTCTTTTGCCTGGTTTCAGATGCAGTTGTGAATCATGATTGTTTTCTGTCTGATGTAGTTGATAACTACGTTGGTAACACATATCCACACTACTGTTGAACAAAGATTAATGCCCAGATTAGTACTATAGCATTTTTAATAAGGGGGAAAAAGGATTGATGTTCACATATCAACTCCAGAAGTGAGTTGGTGAGGGAATTTATAAAGTACCCTCAACTGCCACCGCCTTTGGAGTTCCTCCACCTCGTACTGACCTAGTTATAGCCCCTTCTTAGATTTGCAGATTTTGGTGAAAATAATATCATGGCAAAATTATACTTAGAAGAACTAACAATAATCTATGTTTGAAGGATGATTGTGTGCATACATTTATTTCTACTCTAATCTTTTAATTTTGTCCTTACAAGTCAGTGTGATTGCTGGATTGATTGGTGGGCAATTTACCCCCCTCAGAATAATTCTGCATGTGAGAAATTATATTTCTGTGTGAGGATCAGGTTTTTATATTTGACTATGCTGTTGTACTGAGGACTACAATTCAGAATATTATTATCCCCCTGTCTGTAGTTAGTGAAACAGTAGGAGGTGTTTTAAGTGATTGGATAGAGACGTCTCCCCAAACAGTGATGTTATTTTTATTAGTTCTAGACTGTGAAGTTTGAAATCGGCAGGTAAAAATCACGTTTTCCTCCTTCTGAACTTGACTATTTTGCCTTTTGTTCCTTTTCTGATTAAGAAGATATAATGGACAAGTCTCCATTTATATTTAATTTTAATTTGTAAAAAATATTTTTGTTTCAAGGTTATTTTTTAAATTAAGCTTTTATGATTACATGCCGTAAGAGGGGAATTTGTTTTTCAGATGGATTATTATTTAGAAAATCGGTTACTCTCAATATACATTATAATTTTGGACTGTTGTCCAAAGTCAGAAATAACCAGGAAAATGGGTCTACCTGTGTACATTTTGCTTTAAAAATTCTTTATTTTTTAATAATTATTTCTTACTGTTACCTAACAACGTTTCATCCATATTAAGTGCAGTTATTTTGTTCAACAGCAGTCAGTGGAAGAGCATCTGCAATGTCAAACACTCCTACCCACAGTATCGCTGCTTCCATTTCCCAACCTCAGACTCCAACTCCAAGTCCTATCATCTCTCCTTCAGCCATGCTTCCTATCTACCCTGCCATTGATATTGATGCACAGGTAAGCTCCAAGTTCAGGAGTGATGGTTTTTAACTGGAATTATATCATCATTAAAAACATTAATCAGTGATTTAAATCATCTCAGACTGCTTTGTCTCCAGGCAAAGAGCTGAGCAGCAGTTATAAATAAATTAGAATCCACCTTTTTACCTGCTGCTGGAGGAGAGCCTTGCAACAGAATCCACATTTTAAAAAATAAAGTACCAAATACAGATTATTATGGATAATTATATGATGGTCTGGTTTCCAAGGTCATCAGATAATCTTTTTAAAAACTTTAGTTTGAAAGAGAATATAAAAAGAATTAACTTATTTAAGATGAGTGTGTATTTTCTTCTAATCTTACATTAGAAGATATGCTTTAAAAATCATAATAGATTACATGTAAAAGAAAAGATTCTTCCATTTATATATCATATATACTCAATTGCATTTATAGCAAAAATTCTAATCTTGCTGACTGAAAGATGTAGTGTCTGTAACACTGTTAAGTAAAAAAAACCAAAAACAATAAAACGTAACAATTTAAAAAAAAAATTAGTTTACCATGAAATCTCAGGGCCAAGTGAGGTTGGAGAGAAAAGGATAGTTTGTGTTTTGCCCTGAAGAAACACCAAGAATCCTAGCTTAGAAGACTGCTGAATGAGGTTAGGGGTATATGGCCTTCTTCAGGACTGAGAAATGTTTGTAGTTTATTTAGTTTTGTATTTTGATTAATACTGGAGAATCATGGGGACAAGGGTGAGGGTGGTGGTGTACATTATAAAACTTGTAGTTTTGCAAATGATCAGTTCTTTATAAACCTGAATTTCAGGAGGTGTGTGAGTGTGTGTATGTTGGACTATTAAGGGCGTGTACTCTTAACCTATTGGAAAGTAAAGCCTCCTTTTCATTAAAATGTTTCTTGGTAATACTGTGAAAAAGGAATTTCATTTCTCTTCTTACTTTCTTCCCAAATGTTTATCGATTTATATGTGCTTTTTTTTTGAGGACTAAAAATTGTCAGGGACTATTTTAAAGGAATTATCTAATCTACAGACCACATATAAAGTAGCTACTCTTAAATATCCATTTCTCTGATGAAGAAATTGAGGCTAAGACAGAGATTAAGCATTTTGCTTATGATCGTTTCAGTAAACTAAGAAGTGGTGTGGCTGGGAGTCAAAGCTTAAGTTGGTTTGACTTCAAAGGCACTCTTCTTAACTATCATACTGTATAGCCTTTTATGAGGGATTCATTTGATGAATTGCAATGGTTTACATTTAATATTGATAGCATTGTAAAATTGGATTGAACTTGGTATTGAATTTGCATTGTTTCCTCCAATGTTTTTTGCTCTAAGGCTGTTATGTTTTAACCAAAAGCATATTTTCTAGTTTTTATGGGATCAAGAATTGATCCATGAGCAAAGTAAAAACTTCACCAAAATATCAAAGGGTTTCTTTTTAAAAATGCTTTTTAATAAAACAGCCACAGAAAAAGTTTCTCCAAGTGTGGTCATGATTTTATTGAATTTGAAATTATTATGGTGATGGTGAAATCTTACCTGACTATACCTAACTCAATCAATCAACCATCACTCTATTATAAATTAACTTCTGAGAATTTATATGGAAATATTTACAAAAAATTTTTTTAATTAAAAAAGAAACTTACATTTTAAATGTAGTAGACATGCTTCTGTAGAAAGATTGACTGTCACTCTAAAAATCTCCTTCTTTTCCTGGTCTCTACATTAAGGTTTTTCAGTTGGGTTAGCCTAACGTGGGTTACATTACTTTTCATGGAGTTTACTGTAATTGCTTAGTTAGACATTAGAAAGTTTCTGCTTTGGGAAACATAATACAAAATAAATATTTGGAAATAATCGTTTACCATTTTTTTCATTAATTTTTGATGTTTTTAAAAATTTACTAGTTTTTATGAAACCAAGCAGGTACTTTAAAAAGTAAAAATAAATATTCTTTTGTACTCAATCCATCTGAAGTTTTTTCTAGATTCTAAAATAAAAATTCCATGTGATTTTACATAGTGGATATTTTGGTTTAGGTGTGACAGTACTGTGCCATAACAGATAAGTGATAGGATGAAAAAATTAATACCAGGTTTCTTCCTGTTTTGAAATATCAAGCATTCTCTAATAATTGGATCTTTCATTTGTTTATTTAACAAATTTTGGCATGTACATTCTTAACACTTTATAGGTACTAAGTTTTTTAACTTAATCTTTATGAGAACCCCATCAAGTAGGTACTGTTGTTATTCCCATTTTACAGGTGAGAAAAGTGGAACTTTTTAGTTAGAGATACTAACTACCTTGCCCAACTGCTAATTTATGATGGAGCCAGCTTTCAAACAACTCTGGCACTCTGCCTCTAGAACCTGTGCTCTTAACCACTGTACTATGCTGCCTCGTTTTCAAATTTTTGAACATTTGAATTACAGTCATGTGCCGCATTATGTTTCGGTCAGTGATGGACTATATATATGATGGTAGTCCCATAAGATTAGTACCATATAGCCTAGTGTTTATCGTATGTTATACCACATAGGTTTGTATAAGTACACTCTATGCTGTTCACACAATAAAGAAATTGACTAACGATGTCTTTTTCAGAACGTATCCCCTTTGTTAAGCGACACATGACTGTATATTAACCTGGTAAATTAGATTATAGAAAATGGGCCCGCCACCTAGATGGTAAAGGATCCACATGTTTCTCATCTTTGCATCTTTTCAGCTTGTCTCCTTGGCCACACCGCATGTTTACATCAAATCTTAATTTAAGGAAGAACAAAAGAAACGTTAATTTTTTTAAAGCTTCTATGTATGTCTCCTTTTTAAAATGCTAATGGTTCTTAAAATGGTCCTGCTTTAAACTCCTTTAATTGATCATTATAGTTAGGAACTAATAGTTTTAACAAGGAGTAGCAAAAATCATGTTTAATTTCTGGACCCTAAAGAATGCTGAAGATAAAAGTTTGTGTTCTTTGTAAGGTTCCTCAAATCTAATGTTATATAACTAGAAATCATCTTTGGTTTGCAGGTGTGTGCCACAGACTGTCCATCTCTCATGTGGCAATTTTAGTGAATCACGTTTGTCTGGATAATTTCAAAACTTTTAAGATTAATACCACATATTGTCCTGTTATCAAAATTTATTTTAAGAAACATCAGTATATGATCGTTTGAAGGAATTATTTGCGACTATTTTACCATGCTTTCTGATAGCATAATTCTAATCTTTATTTTCCTTTTTCTTGATGGTGTAACAAAACTTAGACCTGCATACTCTAGATAAAGAAATTCGGAAGCAGGTAGAGATTTTTAAGAACCACTGGATTTATATGAAACAGTAACTCAGTGGAAGGTTAGAGTTGAATACTACTGAATTCATTAAATATTTTCTGTATTTTATTGTATGAAATTTTGATTAACTCTAATAGTCCCTAAAAGTGAGAAAGAACCAATTGTGTTCTGTTCATGAGTTGTAAAAACTTGTGTTCCAGCCTCCCTCCCTTTTTATCTCTTGTTTTTTGTATATTTCTGAACTGCTTGTCATTTTTATTCTTAAACTTGGAATAACTTATTCAAGTACATCTTCAAAAATGAGAAAAATAAATACTTCCTTCTGCAGTTTTGCCTTTTTTCCAGTTTTTAGTAATTAACATATATCGACTATTATCTTTTAAGGAGGGTAAACATTAAATTTAACTTATATATCAAGACTGAAACTGTAAAGTATGTAAAATTATGTTTTGCCTTTAATGGTATAAACATCATTTGGATATTTTTCTCTTTTCATGTTGGTTTTGCAATACAGAGAACAGTTTGGTCACAATGATTTAACAAGGGAAATTAAGGATACCAGGAAAAATGAGTTAATAGTGATATGTAATATGCTGCCATTAAAGCATTCTGCTTAAATTCGTGCATTCTACTTTATATGAACTGTTTTAAGCAGGTTATTTACTGTTTTACTGACTGTTCTTGTTTATTGAGTACCCCAAAGTGTTATCCTTTTTAATCTTATATATGACCCTTGACATGGTTAGAGAATGAGATGTTTGGGATTGTTGAAGGTTATGGAAGTTTTAAAAAGTTCAGCCCTTTAAGTCCTAGTGGTTTTCAAAGTAATTTAATAACTTTAGATGTAGTTAATAGATACACTTCCTTTTTTACAAACAGTTCAGGTATGTTTTTTACCCTCATTGCAGCTCGTTAAAAGCTGCCTTTTCCTTTAATATTGCATCTATCTTATGATTCTTTCTTGTTTTTCACTCTTACATAATTGGATAGTCCTGTTGATAACTCAGAGAATATTTTTATATTTAAATATATTTTATCATTTCTTAATAAGGTAGAGTCATCATAACAACATCTATTGTAGTATGGAATTGTATATTTTATGGTATCTTGGGCTAAATGGATATTTTCTTTAGAATATAAACCTGGATGAGCTTTTAACAAAGCTGGACATCTTTCTCCTTTTCAGGTTTCTCTTAGATATATGACAAAGAATGTGACTTGTTAACCAATAACATGATTTTAGTGGTACTTTGCCTTCCAGAAAGTCATCTTTATTATTATTATTTCCTTGATTAGCAATATTCAAAACCTTATTTTTTTCTGTACCTTGTCAATCATTGTTAATTTTAACCCAAACTTCTACTTCAGTTAATTTGTTTTTTGATATATTGCAAACAAGGTTAATATTTCTTACCATCTGGAGATTGTGTAGATGAGTATTTGGGGGGGGGGAGTAGAAGCCTCACTTCAGAATCTGTAAATTCTTTCATTACTGTCTTACAAAGATTGTCATAAAATATTGGTTGTTTTAATTTCTCCTTAATCCAGAAATACAATGAAGTTACCCACTCTTAAGTTCCCCAAGGAATTTGGTCAGTCCTCCTTTCTCAGCTTTAAATATTTTTTTCTTCAACTCGCATAATACGTTGTTAATATTTCTCTCATAGTTTGAACCTAAATTTGCCCTGAATAGTAAAAGTAAGCTCCTAGTGAGCAGGGACTGTATTTACTTATCTTTGTCAATCATAGAGTACCTAGCAGAGTACTTTGAATATAAAAGGTGCTTCATAATGCCAGTTGAACTGATGTTTTATAATGTTGAAAACCAGTATTTTACTGATCCACTAAAATTTCCCATGCTTCTCTTTTTCAAATTTTGTTTGCGTCTTCATTCTCTATTTGAGATTGGCACCACTTCCTAAATTACTCTTTAACCTCTGGAAGACTTAGAAACCGCACGAACTTCATCATAAAATTGATTCTTCATCATAAAGTTGACTCTTGTACTGATTGTCTATACACTAACATAGAGAGCACATAAGATACTTAACATGTTGCCCTCATTTGGCTGTGTCCTAGGGCCCCTCCGTGATGTAATGGGAAAAGCAGGATTTTATTATCCAAGATCCTCTTAGTTTTTGAGCCGGTCCTTACTGGTTGTTAGCTTGTGTGACCATCAGAGGGTTATTTCTCTGAGCCCTTATCTCCTTTTCTCTGAAATCATACGTAAATCCTTCCCTATAAACCTGAAATGAAGATCAAATACTATAACACAGTCAGAGCTGTCACTCATTTAAGTATTCATGTCCTTCTCCATTGTTGTAGTTGGTGCATCTCTCCCTTGTGGCCATCCCTGATCTCTGCAGTCAGTAGCTCTGCTCTCTGCCAGCCTCTTTTTGCGGTCTCCCTCTTCATCACTGACTAGTAGGCTTTTTCTTATTTCTTGACTATCGATTTTGCCTTTTGTCTCTTGTTATTCATTTTTTTATAATGAAGTTTGGTTTTTAGAGTTATTGACCTTCTGGGAGAATATGTCTTTTTGTATTTATGATATAACTATAATAAGTATTATATAAATATAATATATGAATATTAAAACACAATAAACATTTCATATATATAGTCCTTTGTTTTGTTAGTAATAATCTTTGGCTCTGTGACCCTTTACAGCTATTGTCATTCATTCAACTTAACTATCATTTATTATTTCCTAGGCAAAGCATCACTTAGAGGTGGAGAATGCAAACATGAATAAGACATGTTCACCTTCCAGAAATGTATGGTCCTCTGAGAGTGATAGACACATAACTAATATTAGCATAAGAAAGATTGATGATAAATGCTGTAATATAGATGCATGTGTAGAAATGAGGGAAGATGGCTTACAACAGCGCTGTTCAATAGAAAAATAATGCAAGACACATATGTAACGTTAAATTTTCTCTTACCACATTAAAAAAGACAAGTAGGTGCAATGAATTTTAAGAACATATTTTATTTAACAATGTATCCATATTATTGTTTAAACATGAAATCAAGGAAAAAATTACTGAGCTATTTTACATTTTTATTTCATACTAAAAGTATTCAAAATTTAGTGTGTATGTTACTTACAGCTTAGAGTGATCAAATCATCCTGGTTTTCCTGGGACTTTCTTGATTTTAACACTTAAAGTCCCTCATCCCAGAAACCTCTCAGTCCTGAGCAAATCCGGATGGTTTGTCACCCTATTTAGAATATATCTCAACTTGAACTTCATTGAAAATACTTGATTTGCATTTAGATTAAACTATTGTACAGTTGAAAAAGTAGATTCCTTTTCTCAGGTTGCTCCAGACATACTAAAAAGTTTTCCAATAACAAAATTGAGTATTAATTTTTAAATATAAATGATTTAAAGTTAAAATGAAATTCAGTTCCTCAGTCACACTAGCCGTATTTCAAATACTAGTGGCCACATGTTGCTTATATAATCTTTTTTGTACAGCACAAGTTTAGAGTACTAAAGTTATAAGGACTTAGTTCACTAAACAAGCTCTTAAACTGTGAGAGAGTATGACCACTGGTAAATCTAATATTGGTCACTATCATTAGAAGTCATAAGTAAATTGTATGTAAACCATGTCATGTCTCAATTATTATAGTCTTTGTCTTTCAAAGTATTCTATATTTTACTATGGTTTTTTTTTTGTTCCTTTAAGTATTTTGGGGCTTTGTTTCCGAATGCAGTTAAGTTACTTGGAAACAATTTTTTCATTTCAAGGCCTGCTTTTTAGCTTTGTTAGATTGGTCCGGAACAGCTAATTTGACCCCACTGTTAAGGATTTTACTTGTTATCCTGTGTGTTTTGAGGTCTTTCTACTCTGGGTGGTGGGAACCAAACTAAACTATTCCTGCCCTGTGTAAGTTCTGGGTGTTGTTCAGCCTGATCCCTTCTGGAGGTATTTCCCTGGCCTCTGATAATTTTCCTCGTTCATATGTGCTGATCAGAACTCAGCTGAAGACTTGAGGAAGGTTGGCAGATCTCTGGAGTACTCTCTGGAATACTCTCTCTCTGTAGCGCTTTCCTCTCCAGTAGTCTGCCCTTTGAATTCTAGCAACCTTGACCTCTCCAAATTCAGTCTTCTCGACTGAGGGAAACTGCCAGGCTGTTTGGGTACCCTCCTGGCACTGCAGCCTGGAAACTCCTGGCAATAAGTTGAGTTAATCATTTCTGTCCTCAGAGATCACTGTTGTGCACTGCCTGTCTAAATACCATCATTTCAAATAGTTTATCCCTTTTTTTTAGTTGTTTTGAGATAGGAAGATAAATCTTGTTTATGTTACTCCATTAATGGCTGGAAGCGAAAGTGGGTCCACAGTATTTCTTTTAATCATGTAGTTGAAAATAGCATATGGTTGGAAATCATACTTTTTTTCTTCATGCTTCCTTTAAGAATTGCCCATAAAGTTCAAATATTATTTGTAGCCTTTAAAATCACAAGTTGGCCACTAATGTGGAAAAAAAACCTTATTATCCAAATGTTTGATACAGTAGAATGGTACATATGTATCTGTGTGTATTTGGTATATGTATATAGTGTAATTGATGTTAAAACTTTAGAATTATCTAATAAGCTAATCAAAAAATTAATTTTTTACAGACTGAGAGTAATCATGACACAGCGCTAACACTTGCCTGTGCTGGTGGTCATGAGGAACTGGTACAAACACTGCTAGAGAGAGGAGCTAGTATTGAGCACCGAGACAAGAAAGGTGGGGCCTACTTTTGTTAATTTTTTTTTCCTGGAATATTTGTGTTCTATGAATAAATACTACTTCTAGCCCTATTTTGATGGTTAGACATAATGGAAAACAGTATTATTGTTCCTTTGTTTAGTGTGTAGTGAAAAGATCATTGTTTTTCTCCAGGTTTTACTCCACTCATCTTGGCTGCTACAGCTGGTCATGTTGGTGTTGTAGAAATATTGCTGGATAATGGTGCAGACATTGAAGCCCAGTCTGAAAGAACCAAGGACACACCTCTATCTTTGGCTTGTTCTGGGGGAAGACAGGAGGTAATTTTTCTCCTCCATCTATTTAGCAAATGTATACTTTTTAACTCACATGATTTTATGGGAATGGTGGATTAACATTTAGATTTCTCATAGTAACTGAAACTGTTACTTATTAGTAAAAGGACAAATATTAGTGTTAGCATAAGCTATCTTGCCAGAAAAATCATATGTTGTTTATTATTCTGCTCATCCAATAGTAATACCTGCTATAGGAATCCTTGTGTGTTGCATTCAGGCTAAGAGAATGATTAAGACGTCCCAAATCAAATCAGTAAGCTTCTGATAAGCAGGGCCTAAATTCACTCAGCTTTTCCTGTCCTACTGTCCTAGAGTACCTAGCATGAAAGGTACTTAAAAGATTAGTAGAGAATTGCATATTCAATTTTTAGTTGTTCTGAGGACCTTTTCTAGTTTATCCCCATCCTTTCTCAACTCTGGAGGTAAGGTTCTCAGATAAGATTATATGACCTTTTAGTTTTTTAAGGAAGGTAGAACGGCTGTTGTGATCAGGTGTAGGCCCAAGAAATTATAATTCACACTGTCTTGTGTATCTTCTTCTGGCCTTTGGTAATCAACTGGATGACCTAATTTTTTAAATCCATTTTTTAAATCCAATGCTATGTACAAAGGATATAAGGCTTTTGATTAGCAAGTCATGCTGTCTCTATAGATTGACAGCTTCTCAATCAGGGAATTGTTGACTCTTAGATTTAGTAAGTACCCTAGGTCATCCATGTCAGTTTCCCGCTCAGCTTAAAAATTTTCTTTCTTTTTTTTCAACATCCTGATTATTATAAAATTTTCTGTCTCTACCAAGCTAAAGTATGCCTTCCCTATGTTTCCCTACTATTCCTAGTTCTGTTCTTTGAACTAATGGAAAGAGGTTTATACTCTCCTAAATCTCCAGATATTTGAGTCTTTATTTGCCAGTCACCTATTGTTTATGTGAAACATGTCCTGTTCTTTTGATTGTTAGCTTGAGAATACCTTTTCCAAACCCTTCACCTGGCTATTCCACCCATTGTGCTGTATCCCTCCTGAAACATTGTATCTAAAAGTACTCTGACCACAAACTGGTGTTACCATTTGTGTATCTTAAACCCCCTCCTCTCCTTTTCCTGTCATAGCACATCAGTTACATTGAACTCTAATAAGTTAAACCCAGTGGGATTTTTAATAAACTTGTAAATAAAAAATTTTGAGAGGTGGAATAATTCCTGCACAGAAAGACTGGGAAATGTAATAAAATGGTACATATATAGAAAGATAGGGCTTGGTGATCCTTTATCTTGTGAATTAAAAAGAATTGGAGCCTAATGAGCCTACAAGCATTTTTTTTTCCATACAATTTTTGCTTTGCTGTGTCAGTAATTTTTGCTCCTTTATATTTAAAGTAGATATTTTGTGTGTGGACAGTTAGATGCACTGCTATTAGAGATGTTCTGCTCAAGAGACAGCAAAGGACCTATTTCTACTGTGCTATTTTTTCTGGTCGAATGAATACATTTGTGTCATTTTTTTATTTTCCTGTATCCCCACATGGAGGTGATTGATATGTTAAAAGGATTTTACAACAAATAATATTAAGATAGTAAAAAATAAGCCAACTTAATCTCATAAGTTATTTCTACTACATCAGAAAAAATAGAGATCCCCATGAACGTCAAATTGAAATGTGATAGCAGAAATTTTTGCAATTAAATAACAACATTAATAGAAAAACTTGTATTGGTCAGAATGTAAATGCTTCTGTTTTGAAATATAATGAAAGTTAAACTTTGACTTAAGTAAAATTTTCACTAATTTTGTACCTTGAAATAATACTTGCTTCATAAGTAATAACAAATTTTTCAATTTTGAATCAAAAAGAAATCAGTTGATTTCCTTCCTTTCAAAGCAATATTAAAATCTATAGCATACTCTAATCTGTATGCATTCTTATTAAAATGTAACAGATGAGGTTATAACAGTTATAGAAGTCTTTTAGGGTAATAATTTTGTTTTTAACACTGTTGCTTTCATTTGGTGTCATTAGAACATTGGAAAGTTATTTTACCATAAAATCACAAACTAATTTTTTTTATATTGAATGTTTATTACCTTTTGGAAATAGATCATTTCCTCTGAAAGATAACTAAGGTCAGTTATCTTTGCATAATGGAATTTTAAAAACTTGAGAAATTTGATTAAGGATTTCTATTTTATTGCTTAAGAGACTGTTTCTAAAATAAAACAGCCTAATGCCATTTTTTGGTCTTATTTTTATAACCTTGTCACGTAAGCCACCTAGTCGTAGTGGTTCTAAAAGCAAAAAAGTGATGGACAGCAAGTTATATCTAAAATTGGTCATAGCTTTTTCAAACAAGTAAAGTTTTAACTGGAATGTAACACAAAGCACTGTTTGTTAATGTTTATTTGCTATTTCCCAGTTAATATTTTAGGATGCATTATTAATAGTAAGAGCAAGGATAAGAACTATGAACTTGAACATTCTTTAACTTCCCCGTGCCTGTTTTCGAAAATGAAGATGAAAATACTAGTACCTGTGTCAAAATCAAAATTAAAGCCTTAATTTTGATTTCAGTATGATAAACTATAGCATATTCATATAGTGGAATGCTACACAATACAAATGGCTCTCAAACACTATGTAATTTCATTTATATGAAGATCTAAGATAGATGAAACTAATCTGTAGGTGGGATTGACTTGGAAGCATCATGAGTAAATAACAGATTTAAATTACATTACGTTTATGCGTTTATCAGACCTTGGTGAATGTACACTTAAGTTTTGAGCATTTATTGTAAGTTACAAATTTCCCCTAAAAACTGAAAAAAAGTAATAGTCTAGTTAATGATATGCGTGCTATCAGTATTTAAGGGAAATTGCAGATGTCTACAATTTACTTGGAAATGCATCAAAAAATGAAGAACAAAGGAATAGATGTGATAAAGTTCAGCAGAATATTAATGGTAGAATCTAGGTAGTGGTTATATATAAATTTTTTCAGTTTTTCTCTATGTTTGAAAATTTTCATAATAAAATGTTGGAAAAAATAAATGTTAGCTTTATTCCAAGTTTTTTTTTTTTTTAGCATTTATCAATTTAAAAAATTTATTTTAAAGATATTCACATGTATAAATGAAAAAATATTATTCTATTTTTCCACTGTGTGGTGTAATAACTCAGAAATATTAATTCCAAAGTAGCATTGCACAGCAACACATGAGGTCTAGATCTTTCATGAACACGCTGTGCCGTTTCATCAGATTCCAAAATGATTTTACTTGAGAAGCTATCTCTTTGTTGGCCTCTAAGACGTCTTGCTATCATTTGAGACTAATTTTATGTAAAGGATGAAAGAAGGACTTTTCCCTTCTGTTATTATACAATATATGAGGAAAAAAGACAAATCAGAAATATATACCTTGCAAATTGTCTCACCTTAAGAAAGCACACTTTTTCCTTTTTTCTTTCCAGGTGGTGGAGCTATTGTTAGCTCGGGGGGCAAATAAAGAGCACAGGAATGTTTCTGATTACACGCCTCTAAGCCTGGCTGCTTCTGGTGGCTATGTGAACATTATCAAAATATTACTAAATGCAGGAGCTGAGATTAATTCTAGGCAAGTTTTATTCTCTCTCTACATGCCCGTTAAGAATGTTATGTTAAAGATATTTTAGAACGTTTATATTTTTAGTGCCATATTTAGGAAATGCCTTCATTACAAATTTAAAATTCAAATTACTGATTTTTAAGATTAATTTTATTTAAGTATTTAAAACTCTTTATGTAGAACGTGAAAAAATATCAATTACTCTATTTCTTGTGGAACTAACGTACATCTTTTTAATGAGTTTTTATTAAGTAAGCAAGTATGTGCTTTAGGATGGAAAATCTGTCTTTAGTACCTTAATGATTTAGTAATCACTTTTCAGCCCAAGTCATATGTTAAATGAGATACAGAAAGTATTCTACTTCTGGATAATAAAAGATTTCTAATGGAGTCTTGGTAGTATCTTAAAGACTTACAAGGTCTGAGAAAAATGATTATTTTAAATAATCCTGCAAAATAAGGAACCTTAAATAAATCCTGAAATAGAATTCTATATTATCATCCAGTTTTTCTGGGACATTTAAAATGTGTATTTTTCCTTTTGTTCTCCCCATACCTCCACCCCCAGAACTGGTAGCAAATTGGGCATTTCTCCTCTGATGTTAGCAGCTATGAATGGGCACACAGCTGCCGTTAAGCTCCTGTTAGACATGGGCTCTGACATAAATGCTCAAATAGAAACCAATCGGAACACTGCCCTTACATTAGCCTGCTTCCAAGGAAGAACTGAAGTGGTTAGTCTTCTGCTTGATAGAAAAGCAAATGTGGAACACAGAGCTAAGGTAAGGAAAGGTCTGATATTTACACATGAATTTACTGCTTTGATATTTAAAGTGTACAGTAGCAATATGCTAATTAGATTTTAGTATTTTCTGGTAACATTTATCTCTTATATATATATTTAATCAAAAATCGTTCTGTATGACCCAAGTATTGCTCTTGAAAGTACCTCAACAATAAATTTTTATAGGTAATAGTGACTATAGAGTTATGAGCTGAAAAATATGTATTATCATGAAGGAGAAGAGAGGGAACATTTATTAAGTGCCAGGTACTTGCATCTTACACAAATTTTTTTAACAAATTGACATTAGGTAGAATTATCTTCTTTCAGTAGATACCACTGTAACTCGGAGGCTAGTAGTGTCAGTGCTAAAATTTAGTTGTGAATCTTTATAGTGTATTGCTCCCCAGATTGTTATTCTTTAACATTTTAGCTCTTTCTAGTCTCTTATGTGTTGTTTTTTATTTTTCGCTAAACCTAGACTGGCCTCACACCACTAATGGAAGCTGCCTCTGGCGGATATGCAGAGGTGGGCCGAGTTCTTCTGGATAAAGGTGCTGATGTTAATGCTCCTCCGGTGCCCTCCTCGAGAGATACAGCTTTAACCATAGCAGCAGATAAAGGGCATTATAAATTCTGTGAACTTCTCATTGGCAGGTATGATGTTACCGCACCCTTCATATATGAACACAGTGTGACTAGTAATTACTGTTCTCTCTGGGAAAATTGTGCTATTAGAAAATCAAATGTGATTGCTCCTTCTATAAAATATAAGTGCATGTTTTGTTTTATTTTTTAAACCTACCTCTGTTCTGTTCTACCCATCCAGAGCTATGCTACACTGTCTGATTTATTTCAATGCAACCTAGAAATATTTCTTTTCTTCCTTTCCTGTGTGTGTGTGTACACTTTAAAAGTACTATAATTAGCTATTTAAACATCCGGCTGTTGTCATCCATATTCACATCGCCCACACAGTCTAAGTTTTGCAAAAAGTATCACTACACACCTTAAAAGTCTGACAATAATCTAAGACGTTGGGGCTGATTTTCTTGTTCTTCATAGTAATTAGGGCTTTTAAGTGACACTTATGAAAGGTAGCAGATGGGATCCAGGATAGTTTCTACTTTCAGTCACTTAAATGTTGCCTGCCAGCCTTCCAAAGATGCTTGTCTGCTTAATTGGATTTCATACTTTAACAGTCTTAAAGACCTTTCTGTATGGTATCCTAAGCAGTAGAATTTAGTAGTAGCTACTATCAACTACTGTTATTCACCGTGAGTCTTATCTACCATGATGCCCTGAGTGCTAAACCTGCATGTTATTTTTAGATTCATTCTTTTTTGAAGCCACATAATACAAATACATGAATATAAATAATCTGAAACAGATACAATTGCCTTGTAAGGATACTGTTTGTGTCTCTAGGATACAGTTTGTTTAATATATTGACTATGATATTAACAGGGATATGCTTTTATTTTTCACTATGTATAATTTCACATTTTCTCAAGATTTGAAACTCAGAATTATGCAGTCAATATTTTTAAAATAAGCAATTATTGATATATGGCTATTTTTTAATTCAGTAGCTTTTAATTCAATGACTGGAAATTCTTTGTAATGTGTTTTTGAAAGAGAAATATATTTTAGGCTTGAATTGTATAAACAACTTTCATCTTTACAAAATATTTTCAATACTTGGTTTTTATTGTTATCTGTTTCATTTTAAACAGTGGTATCTCTGTTGTTCATTTAGGGGAGCTCACATTGATGTACGTAACAAGAAGGGGAACACTCCATTGTGGCTAGCAGCAAATGGTGGACACCTCGATGTGGTTCAGTTACTGGTGCAAGCAGGTGCAGATGTGGATGCAGCAGATAATCGCAAGATTACTCCTCTCATGGCAGCATTTAGAAAGGTATTAGTCTTCGATCCTCATTCGTGTAGATGTTTTTCACTTAGTCTAGGAAGTACGTAGTTTAGTGTTCACTAAAGACTCATTTTAGGACTTAACATCACTGATGAAGGCAGTAATATAATAAGCTAATAATCGCTCTGATGGCAACATTGAAAGGTAGATACAGATGTCCCAGAAAAGCCAGTAATATTACCCGTACTGAACATTAAAGCTAACTAACTATTTGAAAAGTTGTTCTAAGTAATATTTTCAAAATCTAGTTGCAATCTTAATATTTTACAAAATGTAAATCCAATTAAGAGTAACTAATTACTTGTTTATGAATGAATACTTATATTAGCACAGCAGAGAAAAATTTAACTTACATTGACTTTATTTTTAATCACTGACTTTAGTTACTAGGAAAAAAGGAATTAAATAATGAAAACCCAGCTGACAGTATGTGAAACTATTGAAAATAGAGTTTACTACGTTCTGAAATAGAAATACAGTTTTTGAAAGCGAGAGAAACTTTGTTTCTCTTTCTCTAGAGCCTAGCACAGATCTTTGTACAAGTAATTTGATTTGAGGATTTGATTGCTCTTAAGTGCAGTTGTGTTACTGAGGAAACCAGATCACTATTTCAGAGATTATAACTTTGAGTTTCATTATTCTGAGACATGTAGGTAAAATCCTTTGTAGATTCCAGATTGCTTTGTTGTATTGAAAAATTTTAATATAAATCGCAAGAAATCATCTCTTCCTTTTTTCTTTTACTCTCTGACTCTTGTTCTTTATACCACCTCTTCCCTGGATGCTCTAGACTACCTCACCACTGACTCTCTCTATTTTTCTTCTCACCAAACAAACTTACTCTTTCTCACTGGCTACCTACCTCTTATCCATGCAAGCTAGCATATCATTATCAAGGTAATCTTCCTGACCACTCCACTCTATTAGTATCCCCTTCAAGAACTTTTTCCTGTCTCCCCAGTCTCTGTAGTCTTTTGAAATGCAGTCTTAGTTTGTTATTCAAAGCCACCACAATGTAGTGCCTTTAGAGCTCATCTCCCATTGAGTCCCTAATGTGGAGAGTCTTCTTGCTTGGTCTTTTCTTTGTCACTGTCTCACATTGCCTTTGTTCTCGTCTCAGGAATGCCCATGTCCTTCCTCATTTTTCCAAAATTGCTCATTCTTTTAATCTACCCTTCTACAGAAACTCTTCACATCCTATCTGAGCACACATTGAGATATTTAATCTCCATAATATTATCTTTATCATTCATTTTGACAAATATATGTGTTGTTACTACTCCAATTTCTAACATGCATATATCTTATCTTTCCAAGTAGACTTAGCTCCTTAAGAACAGTGCTTATCGTCTATACTGTTGTATTCATTCTATTATTTATTTTGTTAGTACCTACCATGTGCAAGTGTAATGGTTGGAATATTACATTGTACAGAGTGCAGGAGTTGCACTTTTTGAAAAATGTAATTTAGTCAGTAAGATACCACACACAAAATCAGGTAACTGTGAGTTGTCCCATATAAATAGTTAAATTCTATAGAAGTGTTGGTGAGATATCAAGGAATGATGCAAATGCCATTTGAGCTATTCATTAAAAGATTGAGATAGTTTAAAAAGGTGTACAGATGAAAAGAAGCGATAGAGGCAAATAGAGGAAGTATACTAAAAGTGAACAGCTGTTTATTCAGACTGGCTAACTTATATGTTTTGTGTCAGAGAGCAGTGTTGTGGATTGGAGAAAGCAGAGAGACCCTCTTGAATTTTGGTCTAAAGATTTTGAACATAGTGAACTGTGTTATGGTGAATAATATAATCATAGCTCATGCTTAGGAAAGGGTATTGTATTTCTTTCATACTATCTACTACAGAACTATGCATTTACTTTTTATCTGAAAGAACAAAATTATTTGTACTCTTTTAATGCTTAGAACTGAAACGAGATGCTCATTGTAATGAATTAGCTAGAAAGAAAATTGAGTATTTTTTTTCTTTCAGACATATCCCCTATTTCTTCATACTGATTTTTGGGTTATTGTCTTTTATTTAGAGTGGTTTAGAATTTTAGGTCAAGTTATTCTGTACGTTTTTGGAGAGTGGGATGAGAATGAACAATGTAGATTTAACTTGTTAAAATCAAAGCCTGTCTCTTTTTCATTTACAGTGCAAATAATACCCAATTAAGTCTTTATTTTGTGGCACTAATGTCAAAGGAATCTTACTTAAGACAGACTGTAGATGTACTGAATCGTGTTAGAGTCTCTTTTTAATTTGGCATTGATATCTGTTTTTTAGGGTCATGTGAAGGTGGTACGCTACTTAGTCAAAGAAGTGAATCAGTTTCCATCAGATTCTGAATGTATGAGATACATAGCAACCATCACTGATAAGGTAATATATTGATCAAATTCATCCCACTATATGAGATAGGGATCCCATTTGGTTTCATACATATATATCCCACGCTAAGAAAAAAGTCTTAGTTTGAGCAATAATGTGTTGTATATAGCAATTTTCATTTATCTAGTATTTGGGGATGAAATATGTTATTTAAGGGATACTATTTATAGATTATCTACTTACCTAATGAAGCAATAAAACAGTCTCTGTGATAAAATTACTTTATCCTTTTAAATAGTTCTTGAGCTAATTTAATTTTTGTGTAAATACTAAACAATATAAAGCAAAGATTGTTATTGTCCATTAGTGCTATAATCTGTATGTTTGTTTATCCAGACTGATGTCTATTCTGAGAGGAACAAGCCCAGTGGATTTTTTTTTGTATACGTAAACAAAAAATGAACATAGTACTTTTAATCATGGGCAAGAAAACTTTGTCTTCAGCATAATGTAAAATTTTGTGTAACTGTCAGCTGAAGAATGAATTGGCTTGGATTTTTGCAGGAAAAGTAGAGGAGATACAAAAAGATCCTATTAGAGATCTACTTAAGATCTTTCCCTGGTGACGTTTTGATTTGGGATTTATGCTAATATTTGAATAAAATCCTAAGACATGCCTCTGAAAATCCAAAGAGGTCAACATATCTAAAAATGTCTTTCTGTTACATTTTCTCAGCAGTTATTGCATGACAGTGAGCAGCTTTTCCCCATAGGTTTTATTTAACATAGCCAATTTACTGTCTTGCCTGCCTGTAGATTCCTCTATGACAGTTAACATTCCTGGATACCACTGGGTTTTTTTGGAAATGAGAGAGAGATTAAAAATAAGGCTTTTGTCTTAATAGGGAAATATCCCTTTCCTGTCAAAAAGTGTGTTGTGAGAATGAAATCACTGAGAAAAGTGTCAAAGTACCTGTGTCTGTGATTTCTTAATGGGTGATTCTTGCACATGAAGTTGTAGCAACAAAGCTTAAATATTTGAGAACAGTTCTTTCCAGTTAAGTACTTTAAAATTTTTTAAACCCATTTTGTTTGTTGACATTGACTTTTTCCTCTAGCCCATTAACCAACTGACAAATTATTTCAATTCTGTTTGCTATACGATTACTTATATTCAAATTATAGGAGTAAATAATTTTAGTTTCCAAAGTACCAGTCAAATGAATATTATTTTGAAGAACAGTAGAGGCTCTTTGCTTGTATATTTTTAAAAATATGCTGTTTAAATTGTTTTTACTTGCATCCTTTGTTGCCCTACCACTGATCTTTATTGCTTATGTTCTTTCAAGTGCCTTAATTAATATCTTGATCCTTTCAGAATTGTCTCTGAATGTGTATTTTTTTAATGCTGAAAAAGTCTTAATTTTTCATTTTAGGAGATGCTGAAGAAGTGTCATCTTTGTATGGAATCAATAGTACAAGCCAAAGATAGACAGGCTGCTGAAGCAAACAAAAATGCCAGCATTTTATTAGAGGAGTTAGACTTGGAAAAGGTAATGATAACCTTTACATATGAAAAATACCTACTTTTTTCCCTCCTGCTTTCTTCCCCCTACTTTGTAATCTGTTGTTTTTTGTTTTTGTTTTGTTTTGTGTTTGCTTTTGCTTTAAATTATCGGAATTTTCTCTCCAATTTTGTCTCAAATACTGGAAAGAATTTTGAGTATTTTAAATATTAAAAGAATTTTCTTTGTAATCAGAATTAACAAAATTTTATTACAGGAATTGCATTAATCTGGAAGTCAGAAAATCTAGCCTCTAATGCTCAATTTTAGACTTATCTCAGCTAATGATCTCTTAATCCCCATCCAAATCTATACTTCATTGATCCTAGACCTTGTAATTGGTTGCCAACAGATTTATCAGAAGTACCAAATGCACTACCAAGGCATAACCAACCAGTGAAGTACAGCCACTTGGTGGAATGTTTAATGAGTACATTTTTTTAAATGGATGATTTCTCTTGTACTTTTCTTTTTCAGACAGACTATAGCATCATTCCCATCTATTCTCATGGGGAGTGAAATACTCCAGACAACTTATAGTTTGGACCGTCTCATAGCTCCTTCTTTTATTCCTCCTTCCTGTCAATAACTCTGCACTCTAGAATGTGATAGAAATAGTAATGATAGCAGGAAAAGAATTGGTTGGCATTGAATATTATGGAATACATATTCTGCTGTATTTCATCTTTTATAAAAGGTTAAAAATGTTATAAAATTTGGGCCCAGCCCAGTGGCATAGTGGTTAAGTTTGTGTGCTCCACTTCCTTGGCCCAGAGTTTGCAGGTTCAGATCCCAGGCACGGACCTACACACGACTCATCAAGCCATGCTGTGGTGGCATCCCACATACAAAGTAGAGGAAGATTGGCACAGATGTTAGCTCAGGGCCAGTTTTCCTCACCAAAAAAAGAGTTACAAAATTTAACATGTACTGTTTACATTTATAAAGAATACACAATGATAATTATAACCTTTTTGATTTGAGTCAGGTCCATTCTTTTTTATTGTACTTGCTGACTTTGTTAAGCTGTATATGTCATCTTGCATAAAGAAAATATGAATTATTCTGAACATATTATTCTAATTTAAGTGTGAAATACACTTATTTTCTGGAAAATATATTTAATATTGGAGGTTCTTCATTTTCAAAAAATTTGTGGTTTAGATTCTGGTCAATTGAAAAGTAGCTTTTTTGGCCATTTTGAAGTTTTAAAAGAATATGAGCACATTGAGATTAGATAAAATCACTGTAACTATTACTTGACCTATCTTCATATTCAGTTTCACCTAATATTTATTTAATGCCTACTAGATACCAGGCAATATAATAGGGCCAAGTTGTATGACAGAGTACATATTATTTTAGTCTTCTCAGTAAAAATATTATTACTCTCCTATTACAAATGGAAAAACTGAATCTATGGGAAGTTAAGTAACTTGCCGAGCTAGGCTAGGATTTGAACCCAGTTTTTTATTCTAAATTCCCTGGTTCCTTCTTCTCCCTTAATTGAACATAACCTACCTCTTAGTTCTTTCTTTTAAAGTATTAGAATATCCTGTTTTTGTATTGCTCTCCTATTTTTAAATGTTAGGATCTCTAAGTAATAGTTATTTCATTATATTGTTTCTTTTTGCATTTCTATAAACCTAGAAAGCATCCTTTTTATAGCTAAGATGTAGATATCTGTTTTTAAAATCTTTAATTTTTTCATACTTTTGATGTTTATTCATTATATTAAATACATTTAGAGATTTACTCCCTACCTGTAAATTATAAAGTCAGGAAGCAATTTTTAGGAAATATCCTATTAAGATGTCTGTTCTCAGTCAACTTCATTGTGTTTTCTTTATTACAATCATGTGTTCAGTCTAAACTGTGAAACATTCAGAGATAACTAAAGAAAAACCTATTTTGTCATTGTAAGATAACTAAAGTTAAAAACTTGATAAGGTAACTAAAGTCCTCACCTCTATACTAACCTATAAAGCCTTTTAAGACCCTGCATGATCTGCCCACCCACACTACTCCTTACACTTCTCGGATCTTATTTTTTTATTACTTTTTCTTGGTCACTTTGCTCCATTCATACTGACCATCTTCTTTTTGCTCTCACTGTGCCTTCTGCCTTGAATCTTCCTTCAGATGCCTCATATTTTAGTCTGCGTTTCACAAACACATTTCCTTTCTTTATTTTCACTTTCTAACATTCTAAATACTATATTTTACTTAGTTATCTTGTTTGTTTCTCTCTACCACTAGAATGTATGCACCACAGAATGGTGCTTTCCATGCTGTAGGCACTCAATAAATATTTGTTGAACAAATAAATAGTCACACATATGGAGATGGTGTGCTTTTTTAAAAAGCAGAATCATGTCAACATACCATTCTAATACTTGCTTTTTCCCCCTTGTCAATAACTGATGGATATTGGCAATTGATAGTGATTTAAATAACTGCAGAATATACTCCATAGTAAGTATGTTTCGAGTTTTTTGTCACTACAGATAATGTTGCAATAAACATTCTTATACATATTTCCTTATATTTTGGTGCTTTTATTTTTATGGAGTAAGTTTCTTCACTTGGGTCAATATATTTTAAATTTGATACTTCCGTGATGTTTTCCTACTACTATCAGCAAGTGTCATTTCTTTGAATTCTCGCCAGCATTTCTTAACCTTGATGCTCAATGCTTTCAAAAGTCAGATTTAAAGCAAATCAAAAGGAACTTCTTTCAAGTGTCATTGCATATTTTTCCATAATATTAAAACTCAAAGATGATAGATAATCATCAATTAATTACATGTAAATTGATTCTTCTGCATAGACTGATACTTTATAAACAGTTTTGAATGAGGATGGTACATAGATAGAATTCTGCATTATAGAGGAGGCTCTTCTCTCCTGACCTGCAGCCCAGTATTTCTATTTGAAAAATCATCAGATTGGGATCTGATAGGGTTTGGTTCACTGTTTTTCACTTATGATTTACATCTGGGAAAATACTCTTTTTTGAGACATGGTACGTTCTGGCTCCCTCAGTTCTGATTTAAGACTATCATTAGAGCTGGTCTTGTCTGGTCTGTCGATGTTCTGCATGGGTCACTGATTGCTTGTATAAAAATGCTTCTTTGGTCAGCCTTTTTAATTTGACAGTTTTGGTTAATAGCTTTATAAAAACTGCTGCTGAGAATACTGCCCATTATATTGATCAGATTCCCTAATCATAATTCAGCAAACATTTATTTACTGAGCATTTGCTATATGAAAGAGTCCCCACTCTGGAGCAGTTCATCCAATCAAACTATGGAATCCTCTTGCAGTTAATTGCTTGTTCTTGTGTTGACTGTTAGAATCTTTAGTAGATATTGTTGTTCTCCATTTTTGATATATTTGTTTT
Organism: Equus quagga; assembly: GCF_021613505.1. Lineage (NCBI taxonomy): Eukaryota > Metazoa > Chordata > Mammalia > Perissodactyla > Equidae > Equus > Equus quagga. Next base: position 98,519,152 of record NC_060269.1, read on the forward strand.
ACCCCTCCACTTTATTACTTATTGTTTCTTCTCCTACCTTTTTCTTTGTTAACTTTTGTAACATAACCTTTTAGGTAGCTTTGTAGGGTATATTTTTAAAAATATTCCTAATAGATATTTTCAATTGGGTTTTTTTCCCATTAACTGAAGCTTTTAATATGCCCATCCCACCATCTCGGTTCTATACATATCATTCTCTATCATCTCCTATCTTTTCAGCTTTACTCCCTCTACAATTCTGCCTCCTAGAATCCTGACAACGCCCTGCCTACCAATAAATTGTAAGATCCATTTATCATACCATCCTTCACTCTTTCTTACTCAAAGTCTCTTTCTCCTTATTCTCACCTGTACCCTAGTAACTAAATGTATCACATGAAAAAACATTCAACCTTGGTGACTAATTTTGCTTTAAATGTGTAACAGTGAACCCTTTAATGCTCTCCAGCAGTTAGACTATATTTCCCTAGTTTAATTCATTCTCCCACTCGTCTTGACCACTATTCCTTTCTCCTTTATTCTCTGACTTAAAGTGCCTGCTCTCCTTCACCCTCACTTGATGCCCTTGCATCCTATATCAGTGAGAAAACTGAAGCATCAGAAGAAGAGTGTCAAAGACTTTCCCTACTCCATTTACCCACCCACCAATCCTTGCACCTATATTCTTCCTACCAGTTACTAAATAAACGTTTTGTAACCAGTCCCTCCATTTCTAAACTAGATCCTATCTGGTCTCCCTTACTCAAAAACATTGTTTTAGCAATTGTCTTTTTTTACCTCTTATATCATTTTTCCTCCTCTCCTGGATCATTCTTATCATCATACAAGCTTATTTCTCCAATCTTAAAAAAACCTTTTGATTCCTCCAACCCTTTCTCCCCAGTTTTCAGCTACAAGCCCACTTCTTTGCTTTCGTTTGCAGCAAAACTCCTTGTCTATTTTGGCTATGTCCAATTCTTCCTTTTTCTTGAATCTATTCCTGCCAGGCCTTCTCTCTTACAACTCCACCAAAACCCTGCTTTTATGGTCTCCAGTGACTTTCATGTAGCTAAATCCAATGATTACTGCTCTATCCTTATCTTACTAAGTCTAGTAACACCTGACATACTCTGTTCACTTAGCCTCCATAACACTACACACTCTTGGTTTTTCTTCTACCTCTCTGGATATTCCTTCTCTTCTCCTCTCTTAGTTGGAAGCCCTTTAGCTCATTACATGATCTTCTTTATCCACTGGTCATCTTATCCTGCTTCGTAACTTTAAATCTATACCAGCTGATCCCAAATTTATATCTTTAGCCCAGACCTCTTCCCTAAACTCCAGTCTCATATATCCAGATAGCTAGTCAACATCTCCATTTGGAAACCTAATTAGACAGCTCATACTTGTGTCCAAATGTGAACTCCCTATCTTTGCCCACCCCAGACCCCTCAACTCTGTCTTGCAATTGTTCAGGCTAAAAACCTTGAAATCATCCTTGATTCCTTTCTATCCTCTATTGTGTTGGATTATCTTGTTACCTTTGCCTTGGAACTATATCTGGAATCTTAATTGCTTTTCATCACTTCTGGTTCAAGTCATTAATATCATCTCTTATGTTTATTACCACAGTAGTTATTTAACTAGTCTCCCTGATTCTCTCCTTGCTCTGCAGTCTGTTCTCCATTTAGCACTTAAGGTGATCCTCTTAAATCATTTAAATTTCCCTCAGAGTAAAAGATAAAGTGTTTAAAACACCCTGCCAGGCCCTAGGTAATCAAGCTCCCTGATAACACTCTCTGAAAGTCATTTTCTACTATTCTCAGCCCCAGTAGCCTACTTGAACATTCCATGCCTACTTGAACATACTTGCAGCTTATGTACTGGCTGTAATACTTCTTTGCCTGAATTACTTCAGCTCTTTTAGATGTTTGCTTAAACTTCACCTTCATGAAGCTTATAGTGATCACCCTATTTAAAATCAAACCCCCCTACCTGTTCCCAGATACACACTTCTCTTCCCCTTGCTCTAGTATTCCTGTTTTTACATTGTACTTAACACATTTTTAAAAACTATATAATGTATTTATTATGTTTATCATCTGTGTGCCTCCCCCCTAACTAAATGTGAGCTTTGCAGGCTTCATGAGGGCCAGGGATATTTTGTCCCATTTACTGATGATGAGTCTTAAGAGATTAGAACCATGCTTAGTACATAGCAAGTTATCAGTGAATTTTCATTGGATCCTGCCCCTCTGTTCCCCTAGTACTCTTTGATCTCTTTTTCTGTTATTGATGTCACTACTCATTATTCAGAAATGAAATCTTGATGTCACTTCCAGCTTCTCACTTATCCTTGCTTACCATTTCCTACGTGCATCAAAGGAGTTAGTGTAGTAAATTAATTTAATCCAGTGCCTGGCACACATTAGACCCTCTACATATTGATTGGATCAGTATCATCATCATCACCTTTAACTGAGCTTTGGCAGTCTCTGGACGAGCCTTCTCTCCCATTCACTCCTTTTTTTTTTTTTTTTTTTAAGATTTTTTTCTTTTTCTTTTTCATCCCAAAGCCCCCCTGGTACATAGTTGCATGCTTTTTTTAGTTGTGGGTCCTTCTAGTTGTGGCATGTGGGACGCTGCCTCAGCATGGCCTCGCGAGCGGTGCCAGGTCCGTGCCGTGGGCTGCCAAAACAGAACGTGCGAACTTAACCACTCTGCCACGGGGCTGGCCCCAATCCACTCCTTTCTAAGTTACAACTTCTCACCTGAAGTACTACAGTAGGCTTCTTAACAGTCTCCCGATATAAATAAATATCTTTCTCTCTATCATCTTTTGCCTTCAAGTTTAATCCTTCTCTGTTCCAATGTAACTTTTCCACAGTTCCCATAGTTTTCTGATACACAGGTGGGATTGCCTTAGTCCCTCCTCAAAAATCTTTAGTCTCTTCATTGTCTGCGTGGGAAATTCCATGCACTCAAGATCGCCTATCTTACTTCTTCAGGCTCATCACTTCCTATGGTTTTCTACTCCTCACATATCTCATTTACTTTCATATAACCAAATTTGCAGATGGTATTTCTTCAGTCTGGACCACCTCTCCCTAAATCCTTAAATTCTCATCTTAAAAAGCTTAACTCTCAAATGTCACTTTGTTTCCTAAACTCTCAATTAGAAATCACCAGTTGGGTTAGTGCCCTTTCTCATTCCACAATAAAATTATTCTACAACTTGACCCTTTTCTTTAAAGCCTCTACCCTCCCCGACATATACCCACAAACATATAGCAGTTCCCCAGTAAGTGAAATGAGATCTGGGCATGTGCCTTGTGAGAAAATATAGGTCGTAGACTGAATTTCTAACTCTGTTTTCCTGTACCTCCAGACTTACTTGAATCTTCATGATTTAGTTATTCTGTTTTCATGTGTTTTCTTCAAGGTCTTGTATCACTTATTACCACCTCCCCCATATTGCTTTATCTGCTGTTTCATTAACTCCTGCCCTCTGCCTAAAACTTAATCAGGGTAACTATCCTTGTGAAACTTTATCTCAAACTTAGTATTTTGTTTCCTTCTCCAAATATTTTAAGAGAATAATCTATGTTTTGTTGACTCTACCTTTTAAATTTTTAATCCTCAGCCCAGAACCATTTGCCTGCTCCCCCCCTACAGCAGAGATCATCAGTGGCATCTTCACTGCCAAATCCTGTTACCTCTTTTCAGTTCTTACTGATGCTTACCAATGGTGATTTGCCTTTCTTCAGGAAACTCTTCTCACATTGAAGCTGTTGTCTCCTACCTGTCTTCCTCTGCCTGAATATGCCTTCCTAAAGGATCATTTGCTCTTCCTTTTGAATATCGGCTGTTCCCTCCCATTCTCCCCCTCTCTCAATATGTATACACCCACACATAAATATATAGTTATTAACTTTTTCCCTTTGGTGGTCTCATTTAACTCACTAGTTTCAACTACCGCCTGCAAACTCATGTTGCCTCTTAAATCTGTATATATCTTGTCTAATTCTGCTTAGTTTTAAAGAGCGTTATATGTTATAGGTCCTTTGCAGCCATAGTCTGAGTGAGATCTCTTCTCCAGAAAGTTTCCTTAGGACCTCTGAATTTGTGCCCTACTTTTTAGTGAGTCTAAAGGGTTAATAAAATCTCTGAGATTATCAAGACACCAGCCTTAGAACTTCAACATTTAGAAATAAGAGTAAATACCTAGCCCTTGGGGACCTGAACTCAAATTTGATAATGCAGACTCTTACAGTTGCCAAAGGGCCAGGCTCCACTGACTGAAATCTGTAAGGCCTGAGGCATTGCATACCTAAGACCCAGCCACACCCACACACTAAGACTTGCCCTAGCACGTCACCCCCACCCACACACCACGTAGGCCAGGTGGGTTTAGATGAAAGCCTGCTGTCTGATTTAAACTTTTCTATTTTTAAAAAAGCTTTCGCCCCCTTGAACTCCAATCACAATTACCTCCTACCACTGAACAAATTTAAAAATCTAGCAAAATCAGAAACCCATCCTGGCTGAGCCAGAAGTCTTAAACTTCACTTGTTACTCTGATCCCCCCAAAAGCTATTTCCTATAACTTTCTCAAGGCTTTTCTGTCCATACCTACATGATAGAGATAAAATTTGTGTTATTATTCCTAATTCTAAATTACAGAGACTTAATGTGTGTCCATAGCCACAGTTGCTTTGAAATGTTTTTCTGGCACACCCTTCATCCTCACTTCCACACTCTCTCTGCCTCATTCCATCAAAGTCAGTGCTAGACAGAACTCCACCAGCCTCCTTCACTGGAGTTCAGGCAGAGCAAGCACTGATTCATGAGGACAGGCAGCTGGTTCCACTAAAGCCAGGCTTTAATAAGCTGAGTCCCACATGCTCAGTTCCTTCTTTCAAACTCATCAATCAGATAGTACTCTTCCTCCCTTGTGGCGAACTAGGAAGTGAAGCTCACCAATTACTGTTTTCTTCCCAGTCCTGAAAGGTCAAAAGTTCCTCCTTTCCTGATCTTCATACTGGAGCTTGTATGCTTCTGGAGGACCAGCAAAAATTTCTACTGGGTGTTATGCAGACAATTTCTAGATCTTCAACTTCCATTTGTATTCTTGCCTGAATTCCATCTTTCTGAGAAAGTATCAGCATTCTACAGATTATTCTTAACTATTCCCTTTTCAGGAACAAAAGATCTCTCACCCAGGAGAATTTAATTATGGTGCATTGCCCCAGGTGTAAAAGCTTTCAAGGTGGGCATAACCTTTCAGACACCTAAAAGGGATAATTTGAAAAGGCAGAAGTGTCTAGCAAAAGCAAAAGACAAAAAATGAAGTCAGACTTTTTCTGATGAAAAGTAAGTCTGATTTAGCTTATCAGCTTGACTCTGGAGGACATGCAAACAGAAGTGTTTGAAGATGGTTTTTCCACTTTTCTGTGAACCAAAGAGGAAAATTTAGTAGTTAAAATAGCTTTAAGAGATGTTATTGAACTTTTAAACTTATTAATTTTTTGACTGTGAAAGTAATACGTATTTATTTTAACAAACAGAAACAATGTACAGTTATACAGAGTAAAAGTGAAAGTCACTAGCTTCCTGCTACCCCTCCTCCAGTCCTCTTCTCTAGCGGTAGTCACAAGTAAGCCTTTGATTTGTATCTGCTTAGCCTTTTTTGTGTGCTTCTACAAATAGACCCACATAAGGGGTTCTTTTCCCCTATAAATGGGATCATTGATCTGCATTGTGCCTTTTTTCTCCTAACAAATGTAAATTGTGAACATTTTCTCAAGTATGTATTTATAACACTTTTAATGGCTGCCTGGTATTCTAAATGTATACTATTATCAATTTATCCACCCTCTCCATTGATGGATTTACTGTGTTTCCATTTGTTGCCATTATAATCAATTTTGCAATGGAAATTATTGAACCTATAGGTTTTTAACTTGAGATAGTCAGTTTTTAGGGTAAATTATTAGGATAAGCTGTTTGTAATTTTTGTACGAGACCCACAGCAGTATAGGAAAGAACTCATTTTCCCAAACTTTTGCTGATATGATATCTTTTTTAATTTTGCCAAATTAATGAATGAAACATGATAGCTTGTTGCTTTTTTTTTTTGAGGAAGATTAGCCTAGAGCTAACATCTGCCACCAATCCTCCTCTCTTTTTGCTGAGGAAGACTGGCCCTGCGCTAGCATCCATGCCCATCTTCCTCTACTTTATACATGGGACACCTGCCACAGCATGGCTTGACCAGCTGTGCTAAGTCCGCACCTGGGATCCGAACAGTGAACCCCTAGCCGCCGAAGCAGACCATGTGAACTTAACCATTGCACCACCAGGCCTGCCCAATACCTTGTTACTTTGATTTCCATTTCTTTAGTGATCATCAAGCTGTGCATCTCTTTACCGTTCACTCATTTTAAAATTAGATTGTCTTTTATCGTTAACTTGATCTTGATATTTAAAAGTATTTTCTCTTTACAGTGATTTTAGTATGATCTTGATCAAACAATGAATTGAGCTAGATGACTGAATTTTATAGTATCCTAGTTCCCTTATGATAAAATGACATTATGTGACAGCTTTTTTCCAAGGTAAATTCCAGTGTTATAATTCTGTTTTATTGATCCTTTAACAGTTAAGGGAAGAAAGCCGGAGGCTAGCTTTGGCTGCTAAAAGAGAAAAGAGAAAAGAGAAGAGAAGAAAGAAAAAGGAAGAACAAAGAAGAAAACTAGAAGAAATCGAAGCCAAAAATAAAGAGAACTTTGAACTCCAAGCTGCTCAAGAAAAAGAAAAGCATAAAGTTGAAGGTATTTTCTCTAAACAACCAGCTAATTTGTTTCGTGTAATACATTCTATTTAAAATTATATTTCCTTAAATATCAGTAACTTAAGGTAAGAATAGATTACTAAGTTAATAAGCCCTTAAAGTATTTACATGCTGTTTTCATTTATTGACGTCTCCCCAGCTTTTTCTTTTCTTTTTTTAATTGAGGTAAATTTGGTTTATAACATTATGTAAATTTCAGGTGTACGTCATTATATTTCAGTTTCTGTGTAGACCACATCATGTTCACCACTGAAAGGCTAATCACCATCCCTTACCTTACACACGTGCCCCATCACCCCTTTCTCCTTCTTACCTCCCCGCCTCCCCTCTGGTAACCACCAGTCTAGTCTCTATAGCTACATGTTTGGTTGTTATTTTTATCTTCCATTTATGAGTAAAATCATGGTATTTGACTTTCTCCCTCTGACAGACTTTGCTTATTATTATACCGTCAAGGTCCATCCATGTTGTCACAAATGGCAAGGTTTCATATTTTTTTAATGGCTGAGTAGTATTATGTTGTGTATATAAACCACATCTTCTTTATCTATTCATCCATGATGGCACTTAGGTTGTTTCCAGGTCTTGGCTATTGTGAATAATGCTGCAATGAACATAGGGGTGCAAATATCTTTTTGACTTAATGTCTTCATGTTCTTTGAATAAATACCCAGAAGTGGGATAGCTGGATCATACGATAGTTCTATTCTTAATTTTCTGAGGAATCTCCATACTGTTTTCCATAATGGCTGCACCAGTTTACATTCCCACCAGCAGTGTATGAGAGTTCCCTTTTCTCCACATCCTCTCCAACACTTATTATTTCTCGTCTTGTTAATTATAGCCATTCTGACAGATGTGAGGTGATATCTCATTGCAGTTTTGATTTGCATTTCGCTAATAATTAGAGATGTTGAACATCTTTTCATGTGCCTTTTGGCCATCTGTATATATCTTCTTTGGAAAAATATCTGTTCAGATCCTTTGCCCATTTTTTAATTGGGCTGTTTGTCATTTTGTTGTTGAGTTGTATGAGTTCTTTATATATGTTGGATATTAACTCCTTATCAGATATATGATTTGCACATATCTTCTCCCAATTATTAGATTGTGTTTTCATTTTGTTAATTGTTTCCTTTGCCTTGCAGGAGATTTTTGGTTTGATGTAGTCCCATTTGTTTATTTTTTTCTTTTGTTTCTCTTGACTGGTGAGACATAGTCTTCAAAAAGATACTGCTAAGACTGATGTTAATGAGCACGCTGCCTGTGTTTTCTTCTAGAAGTTTTATGGTTTTAGGTCTTACATTCAAGTCTAATTCATTTTGAATTACTTTTTGTATGTGGTGTAAGATAACGGTCTACGTTCATTCTTTTGCATCTGGCTGTCCAGTTTTCCCAACACCATTTATTGAAGTCTTTCCTTTCTTCATTGTATGTTCTTAGGTTCCTTGTTGAAAATTAGCTGTCCATAGATGTGTGGGTTTATTTCTGGACTCTCAATTCTATTCCACTGATCTGTGTATCTTTTTTCATGCCACCATGCTGTTTTGACTACTTTAGCTTTGTAGTGTATTTTGAAATCAGGGAGTGTAATACCTCCAGCTTTGTTCTTTTTTCTCAGGATTTCTTTTGTTGTTCCATATAAATTTTAGAATTCTTTGTTCTATTTCTGTGAAAAGTGTTGTTGGGACTTTGATAGGTATTGCATTGAATCTGTAGATTGCTTTAGGAAGTATGGACATTTTAACTATGTTAATTCTTCCAATCCAGGAGCATAGAATATCTTTCCATTTGTTTGTCTTTGATTTCTTTCAACAGTGCTTCCTGCTTTTCAGTGTACAGGTCTTTTACCTCTTTGGTTAAGTTTATTCCTAGTGTTTTATTCTTTTTGTTGTGATTATAAATGGGATTGTATTCTTAATTTCTCTTTGTGGTATTTCATTGTTAGTGTATAGAAACACAACTGATTTTTGTATGTTGATTTTGTACCCTGCAGCTTTACTGTATTCATTTATTATTTCTGATAGTTTTTTGGTGGATTCTTTTTAGAGTTTTCTATATATAAGATTGGGTTCATCTTGTTTGGTACTCTCGGTGCTTCCTCTACCTGGATGTCTGTTTCCTTGGTTAGGGAAATTCTCAGCTATTATTCCTTCATATTGGTTCTCTGCCCCTTTGTCTCTCTCTTCTCCTTCTGGGGCACCTATAATACAGATGTTACTACACTGGATGTTGTCCCAGAGGTCCCTTAGACTGTCCTTGTTCTTTTTAATTTTTTTTTCCATTCAGCTTGGGTGATTTCTTCTTCTTTTTCATCCAGATCACTGATCCCCATTCTTCTGTGTCATCCACTCTGCTGTTGATTCCCTCTAGTGAATTTTTCATTTCCATGATTGTATTCTTCAGTTCTGATTGGTTCTTTCTTATATTTTCCGATTCTTTGTTAGAGTTCTCAATGTGTATATCTGTTCTTCTCCCAAGATCAATGAGCATCCCTATGACTGTTTATACGCTTTATCAGGTAGATTGTTTATCTCTGTTGCATTTAGTTTTTTTCCTGAGGGTTTGTCCTGTTCCCCTATTTGGAACATATTCCTTTGTCTCTTCGTTTTGCCTGCTGCTTTGTGCTTACATCTGTGTGTTAGGTAGATCAGCTTCATCTCCCAATCTTGGAAATATGGCCTTATATAAGAGATGCCTTATGGGGCCCAGCAATGTGCTTCCCTCTCATCACCTGTTCCAGATGTTCCTGGAGTGTCCCCTGTGTGGGCTACATGTGCGCTTCTATTGTGGTGGGGTTGCTTTTGCTGCAGGTGCATGGGTAGGCTAGGCTGGCCCCCAGGCCAGCTGGTTGTAAGGGTCAGCTGTGTGCAGTTGCTGTGGTCACTTATTATTGGGTGGGGCAAGCCATGGTATGGCTGGCTCCATGGTCTAATAGCACGCAATTACTGCTGTTTTGCTGTTAAGCGAGTCAGACCCCCATTGTGGCTGGTTGCTAGGCTCAGGACTCACAGTTACTGTAATGCAGCTCTGATGTGGCCCTCTACAGTGTGGTGTTGTGGTTGGCTCTCTGAGGAATGCAGATGGGTGAGGCTGGTCCCAGGTCTGGCAGCACATAGTTGTTTCAGGCATTGGAAGGTGCTTAGATCCCCTGTGTGCGTGTTTGAAATGGCCAGCAGCACAATCTTCTATGGCTGTCATGCCCCACCCACCCCGCCTGTATGGGCCCAGAAGTTCACTATGGGCTAGCTGGTAGGTGAGGCCAGTCTCTGGGATGGGCTACCCACCTTGGCTGTGCTGGATTGATGTGGTGCTCTAGTGGGCGGGGAAAACCCCTATGCTAACAAGCTAGAGGAAGGAATCCATTGGTGTCTGCCAGCACAACTGAACTAGGTCACAATAATGGATGCCTCCAGTGTCTCAGTTGCTGGGGGCATAGTTGCCTCCTGCCTCTCTGAGATACACTCAGAGCTTAGTAAGTGAGCCTCTTTTACTAATGGCCTGTGCAGTTTTCTTGTCTCTCTCTGTTGGTTTCTTCATCAGGGGAATCTATGCATGGGCCTTTTAAGTGTGGGTTTTTCTTTCTCTCAAGTTCGATAATTGTTCAGGAGGTATTCCCCATTGGTTTTCAAAGCCGGCAAAGCCAGGTGTTATGGGATGTTTTCTCGGTTGTGCTGGATGTAAAGGTTGGCATGCTTATTGTGGCATAGGTCGCCTGCTCAGATCCCTCTGCACCTCTGGGAAGAGCTTCGTACCTTTAAGATTGCTCTCGGCCTTGAAGTGCCACCGCTAGGATGTGAATTTTTCCTCAGCAGAGGTATATTTCTGCCTCTTCCACCCCTGTCAGTGTTGTCCCTTGTCATGGGGGTTCTTTTTATCCTTTTTCCAGATCTATCTCAGAGGAAATTGTTTCACAGACAGCTATAGATTTGTTGTGTCCATGGGAGGAGGTGAGGTTAGAGTCCTCGTATGCTGCCATCTCTGCAGAATCTCTTCTCCAGCTTTTTATTTTGAAGAATTTCAAACCTACAGACTAGTTAAAAGAATGATAAAATGAACACGTGAATGCTCTCCACCTGGATTTTTAAAATAAGCATTTTACCATATTTGCTTTATCTTTTTCTCTCTAAATATGTATACATATTTTTTCTAAGCTGTCTGAAAGTAGATTGCAGACATCCTGACATTGTACCTATAAAAACTTAAACACATATCCTAAAAATGACATTTGCTTACATATTGCAATACCATTTATAATACCTGAAAAAATTAATAGTAATTCCATAATATCATCTACAATCCAGACCATATTCAGATTTTTTTCAAATGCCGGAATTATTTTTAACTAGGTTCTAACTGAAAGATTATTTGAGATGAGGATATTGTGAGGAGGAACCATTACCAGTAAACTACTGAATGTGTATGCAGTGTGTATGTGTTCATTTCCCCCTCTTCTAGCCTTTTATTTTGAAAATTTTGAACTACAGAAAAGTTTAAGAATTAGTATGATGAACACCTGTATGTCACCTAGATTATTATAACATTTTTGCACACTTGTTTTGTTTATCTTTTTTCCTCTCTCTTTTTCAAAACAGTTTGCATATAAGCTGTATGCATCACACAAAAGCACCCCTAAATACTTGAGTATGTGTTTTCCGGGAAAAGAACGTTATTTTACATAACCACAATAACATTATTACATCCAAGAAATTTAATAATTATATAATATATAATAATATGTAATATACAGTACGTGTTCATATTTCCCAAATTGACCCAGAAGTATTTCTTGAAACTGCCTACTATGTGTTGTTTAGGACTTAGGTACATAGAGCTGAATAAATCAATCATATTCACATCACTACTAATGAATGCTGGAATGACTGATGACTTTATGTCTGATAGTAGCAAAGTAACTCCTGTATTTATCTTTCTTCAAATGCTTAAAGCTAAATATATTGTAAGAACACCTGGAACTTATTAATTCAGTATTGCTCTTTTACAGATGAGCCTGAAGTCTTGACAGAGCCTCCAAGTGCCACAACCACTACGACCATAGGTATATCTGCAACCTGGACAACTTTGGCAGGTTCCCATGGTAAAAGAAATAATACCATAACTACAACCAGTTCAAAGAGGAAAAACAGGAAAAATAAAATTAATCCAGAAAATGTTCAAATTATATTTGATGATCCACTACCGATCTCATACAGTCAGCCAGAGAAGGTGAACGGAGAGTCCAAGAGCAGCAGTACCAGCGAGAGCGGAGACAGTGATAACATGAGGATTTCCAGCTGTAGTGATGAAAGTAGTAACAGCAACAGCAGCCGAAAGAGTGACAATCATTCACCTGCTGTGGTCACTACCACTGTGACCAGCAAGAAGCAGCCATCTGTTCTGGTTACATTTCCAAAGGAGGAGAGAAAATCTGTTTCTGGCAAGGCTGCAATAAAGTTAGTTCCAATTTTTATAATTTATGTTATCATTATGAGATGCTTTGTTGCTGAATTTTTTAGTAAAGCAAACAAATTAACAACTGGCAAAATAAGGGTTTGTCTTTATGCTAAAGAAGGCACAATTTCATTTGAATTGAAGAATAAGGTATTTTTTAGATTTTGTATTAATGAATAAGAAAATTATTTTTACTATGTACTTTCTTCATTTTGGTTGTTAAACTTAGCCCATAAAAATACTGATTATGGTTTCTTGGGGGTTATTATTGTGATTCAGCTCTGCTAAATATGATCACGAGATAGTATCTTAAAAATTCACTCTTCATATTATGCTAAGTATTGAAAAGTGAAAAGTAAGTTCCTCATTTATTCACCATATTTAGTCTAAAAATAAATAAAAAAGAATAAAATTATATAATAGATGGCCTTTATCGTTTAAAAATTCTACATCCGTTCTATATTTAATGTACTTTTCCTTCTTCTGTTAAAGATTGTCAGAGACTATCAGTGAAGTGACCAGTAACTCTCTGTCCACTTGCACAAAATCTGGTCCATCTCCCCTTTCCTCTCCAAATGGGAAGTTAACAGTAGCAAGTCCTAAACGTGGACAAAAGAGAGAAGAAGGATGGAAAGAAGTTGTAAGAAGGTGAGTGTTTCTTTGATTGTTTTTCTCATTCTTTTTATGTGCTGTATTTCACAGTGAAGTGTGGTTTACCTTACAGTTAAAATCCTCCAGCTATTCCAAAGGTTGCAGACAAACTAGTGTCCCAAGGCTGAATCTGGCCAATAGAGACAGCCTACAGCCTATTTTAGGTGAAAATAAAAGTTATATGTTAATACTTTTTAAATTGGGAGATTTTACATAAAAAGTTAGATAATTGTAGTATCTGCTTGACCCCCATAGGTGTTGGTATTTGGTAGAGAACCAATTTAAGCTCTTGAAGGTGATAGATTATGTCTTGTCAGCTTTGTAATCTTAGAGCCTAGTACGTAATGTCTACTTGACATTAATGTCTTACATTACTTGTAAATATTTGAAGAATGAATAAGTATTGGTTTTAACCTACTCTAATCTTTAAATCATAAGATACCTTTATTTCAAGAATTTTAGGACTAAAATATTTTGTTATATTTTGCTTGGGATTTTGTGGTTTTTGTTTTTGTGGTTTTGTTTTTGTTTTTGTTGTTGTTTTGTGAGGAAGATTGGCCCTGAGCTAACATCCGTTGCCAGTCTTCATCGTTTCACTAAGAAAGATTAGCCCTGAGCTGACATCACTACCCATCTTCCTCCATTTTGTATGTGGGATGCTGCCACAGCATGGCTTGATGAGCAGTGTGTAGGTCCACACCTGGGATCCGAACCTATGAACCACAGGTGGCTGAAGCTGAGTACGCAAACTTAACCACTACGCCACTGGGCCGGCCCCTTGCTTGGGATTTTTTAAGTAATGAGTGTCAAAAAGTGAAACAGTATTCAGAAACTAAAAGGTGGTAAAATACCACAAACCCAGAAAGAATGTGATCTATTATAAATCTTTGATAACTTCTTTTAAAGAACTTTCCAGAAATTTTACAAAAAAATTAAACTTTTGAGGTCAGCCAGGTAGCATAGTGGTTAAGTTCACACACTCCACTTCAGCAGCCCAGGGTTCACAAGTTCAGACCCTGGGCGCAGACTTAGCACCATTCATCAAGCCAGTCTGTTGTGGCATCCCACATAAAATAGAGGAAGATTGGCACAGATGTTAACTCAGAGCCCATCTTCCTCAAAAAAAAATTAAGCTCTTGATTATTTGAAACAAGAGCTGTAATGAACCAAACTTATTACTATTAATTTCAAAATGCACTGTACATTTTGTTTCTTATTTTGGACCAAAGCCACCTCCTTACCCCTATTTCTGTCTTTATCTTTATCTTTGTCTCTGTCTCACACACACACACACTCTTAACTCATTCACATACACACACTCTATTGGACTAATTGAAATCAGACATCACAGTACTCTCCATACATGAGTAAAGTAATTCAGTTTTTCTGCATGCATTTTATATTGTGATATACAAAGAAATTCTTAACTAATTTGAAAATAATGATCACTGACTGATTATTATACCCTTTAGGGAAAAAGGAATTATCAGGTAACTTAGATATATATATTAAAGGGCATGGGTCATACCTTACCTTTAAAAAATGCATTTTATTTTAATGTTTAACCTACCATTCTAAATAAATAACTTACTTGTTCATTAAAGCGTAATTGACTCATTCTCTTTATTGAGAGTTATACTGTATTTCTTTTAGAAGTATTCTTTAATTTAGACTTGTCAGAAATTTGTGTCTTCCGTTCCTGAATCTGAATGTTTAAAATTGTAATGTAATTTTGCAAGTGTTAGATCAGTTTGGTTTTTTTTGAAATTCTGGTGGGTATTTTCTCCTTCCTCACAATGCTGAACATCCTTTAGTAGGTTTCCATATTTGTGGCTAATCATTTAATGCCTCTAGAAGAATGCAGGAAAACAATGAATTTTTAAGATCATCTTTTCAGTTACATATTAGAGAATAAAAAGAAGATTATGAGTCAAACACCCAGAGGCACCCACAGAAGCCTTTCTTGAATCTTTGGGCTAGATCAGATGTCCCAACCAATGTGTCTTTACGGTACCTTTCTTAGAGCATTCATGGCATGATGTTGTAGTTTTCTTCCTTGGTGTCTGCATAGTCAATATGTGTGGGTAGGAACCCATGTCTGTCTTATTTACTGTTAGTATTTGCATTAACCCAGTGCATGTCTACATATGATATGTGCTTTACAGGTATTAATGAAGAATGAAAGTCAAAAAAGCTAACGGTGTTTGGTAATGAGATGAGAAGCTATGGTAAAGCTTTATCTTTTCCTCTCTTTCTCTTTCTCTCTCTCTCTTTCTCTCTTTCTTTTCTGTAACTCCTCGTTGCCTTTTATCACCTGGGCTGAGACTAGCTGGAAAAGGATTATTCAACAATGATCTATTGTGTATTTACAGAAACGTATTTTAGTAATACTTTCTCTTTTATTTTAATCACAACCACTGATGCTAATGATGTATCTTTGCAACTTTTTAAACAGGTCAAAGAAAGTATCTGTTCCATCAACTGTGATATCTAGAGTGATTGGAAGAGGAGGCTGTAACATTAATGCTATTCGGGAGTTCACTGGTGCACACATAGATATTGATAAGCAGAAAGACAAGACAGGAGACCGGATAATAACTATAAGGCAAAATTTTGTCTCTTATGTCTTCTTCCTTTGTGTTTTATTGCATTATAGCTTAATGAAATAGAAACATTTGAGTTTTTAGTGGAACTTTGTATTTATTAACATACTTTTTTAAAATAGGAATCCAATTAGTATTTGAGAAGATAACCTTTATAATTTTTTCTTTAATTCATATGCTCTTGTGAAGTATTTCAAAGGACTTTAAAGGAATTTTTCTTTTGTATGTGTGTGACAAAGGTTTAGATAGTCTTTTCCTTACATAAACTGTTCATATGACATTCTTAAAAATTTATTCTAAGACTTTTTGAAAAGGAATGAGTTTCTAACACACTTTAAGCAGTATTTTTCCATCTTTCTCTTAAATTAGCCTTTGAGATTTGTTATTTTGAGATTGTGTCCTTAGAATATGAGCTTAGGGGCCGGCCCCATGGCGGAGTGTTTAAGTTCCCGCACTCTGCTTTGACGGCCCAGGATTTCACCAGGTCGAATCCTGGGCACAGACATGGCACCGCTCATCAAACCATGCTGAGACCGCATCCCACATGCACAACTGAAAAATACACAACTATGTACCGGGGGCTTTGGGAGAAAAAGGAAAAGAAAATAAAATCTTAAAAAAAAAAAGAATATGAGCTTAGTAGTAGATTTAAATCTGAAGTGGATATTTGTCTTGAATTTAATATGTCTGTATCTAAATAGTCTTAAAATAAAGATAATATTCTAAGAAATCATAGGTTTGTTTGTAAGAGGCAGCTGCCCCTTCACATAATAAGAGGACCAATAGATATAGACTACCTAAAAAAGAAAGAGGCAATTAGCTGTCTCTGTTTTGTACTTATCCTCCTCTCTTATCTTGTTTTTCCGTCTCCTGGGATAAGTGGGTAGTCATAACCTGCCTTATCTAGAGAAGAGGGAAGCGGATACCCCATATGAGTAATTTCCCCCTTAGGGTTTCCGTAAGTCCTTCCTTGCGATCAAATATTGTCCTGAAGATTCAACACTAGAGTTTGACCTTATGGCCATTGTTGGCATTATCTGGATGCCTCTCTCATTCTCAGACATCATTCCAGAGGAATTATAATAATAATTCTACTAATGGAGAAACCACTAACAAATATGTTGTAGATGGAGTTATCTTAGGTCCCAGGATTTAAGAATTTTCTTACTCAATTGTATCATTTTCTTTTTTTACCTGTATTGCTTTTAGTATTGATCAACTGTTTAACTTGACAGTAATACATGGATTACACAGGCTTTTAAGTACAGTGGTTTTCCTAACTGTAATGTATTTTACAGTAGGAAAATGATTTCTTAGTTTAAGGAAACAGTAGTAAAATGAATTTTTGAAAAATAAATTCTTTACTGTTCCTTTGAAAATTATAGTGGCATGTCAGGACAGTTTATTGCTTTGTTTGCAAAATACCTCAAGAATAGTCAGAAATTTGCTCCTAGCCTTGTTGTTTTCTGTATGTATGTACACACACGAATGAATTTAGGCTTTATATATTAAAAAGTAGGGGAAACTGGACCTAATTTTTTTTTCTCTCAACTCACAGAGGTGGCACTGAATCAACAAGACAAGCAACTCAGTTGATCAATGCTCTGATCAAGGATCCAGACAAAGAAATTGATGAACTTATTCCAAAGAATCGTTTGAAAAGCTCCTCAGCAAATTCCAAAATAGGGTCATCAGCACCTACCACCACTGCTGCTAACAGTTCCTTAATGGGAATTAAAATGACGACTGTAGCTCTGTCATCAACATCTCAAACTGCCACAGCACTCACTGTGCCTGCAATTTCTTCTGCATCTACTCACAAAACCATTAAGAATCCAGTGAATAATGTGAGGCCTGGTTTTCCAGTTTCTCTTCCATTAGCATATCCTCCTCCACAGTTTGCACATGCTTTGCTTGCTGCTCAGACTTTCCAGCAGATCCGTCCACCAAGGTTGCCCATGACCCACTTTGGAGGTACTTTTCCACCAGCTCAATCCACTTGGGGTCCTTTTCCTGTCAGGCCTTTGAGCCCTGCCAGAGCTACTAACTCGCCTAAGCCTCACATGGTGCCTCGCCATAGCAATCAGAATAGCAGTGGTTCTCAGGTGAATTCAGCAGGTTCTTTAACTTCAAGTCCAACAACTACAACCAGTTCATCAGCTTCAACGGTGCCTGGTACATCTACAAATGGCAGTCCAAGTTCTCCTTCTGTCAGAAGGCAGCTTTTTGTCACGGTTGTGAAGACATCCAATGCCACCACAACAACGGTCACAACCACAGCAAGCAACAACAGCACTGCACCCACAAATGCCACATATCCTATGCCTACTGCCAAAGAACACTACCCAGTATCATCCCCATCTTCCCCATCACCACCAGCCCACCCAGGAGGGGTTTCTAGAAACAGCCCCTTGGATTGTGGAACAGCATCTCCCAATAAAGGGGCATCTTCCTCTGAACAGGAAGCAGGTAGTCCACCCGTAGTAGAAACGGCAAACAGTAGACCTCCAAACAGCAGCAGTTCTTCTGGGAGTTCATCAGTTCATTCTACTCAGCAACAACCCCCGGGATCTGTTTCTCAGGAGCCAAGACCACCTCTTCAGCAGTCTCAGGTTCCTCCCCCGGAAGTTAGAATGACTGTTCCTCCTTTAGCAACAACAAGTTCTGCTCCAGTGGCGGTGCCTTCTACTGCCCCAGTGACTTACCCTATGCCTCAAACACAAATGGGATGCTCCCAGCCTGCTCCTAAAATGGAAACCCCTGCTATTAGACCACCCTCTCATGGCACAGCTCCCCCTCACAAGAATCCAGCTCCAGTGCAAAATTCATCTGTTGCAGTCCTCAGTGTCAATCACATTAAACGACCTCACAGTGTTCCCTCTTCTGTCCAGCTACCTTCAACCTTAAGTACACAAAGTGCTTGTCAAAATTCAGTACATCCAGCAAATAAGCCTATAGCTCCCAATTTTAGTGCTCCTTTACCATTTGGGCCCTTTAGCACATTGTTTGAAAACAGCCCTACTTCTGCTCATGCCTTCTGGGGAGGATCTGTTGTTTCATCTCAGTCAACACCAGAATCTATGCTATCAGGAAAATCCTCATATTTGCCAAATTCTGATCCTTTACATCAGTCTGATACTTCCAAAGCTCCAGGTTTTCGACCACCATTACAGAGACCTGCTCCAAGTCCCTCAGGTGAGTTTGTATTTTCTGACATTTTTGCTGCTGCTCATTTACTCAGGTGATGTGAAAACTCTCAGTCGTTTTCTAACATTTTTACCCTATGACTATGTCAGATGGACAGAAATTGTTGTATTGAGTTAACTCAAATGCCGTTATGAATATGGTGTGTATTTTTTTGTAAATCTTTTTAGAAGCTGTAGTGGATTTTATCTTGAACTTCCCATAAATTTGTTTATCAGGAATATTTTTCTCTCAAAATAAGTCTCTATGATTTAATTTAATAAGGTAACACCGTCAGTTTGCTTTTATTTCAAATAAATAATTAACAAAGATTGTTTAAATTTGATTTTATTTCTGATCATCTTTTTTGTTTTTAAAATAATCAGAAAAATCTAGAGCTACGTAGTTCAGTAAAGTAGCCACTAACCATATGTGCCATTTAAATTAAAACTAAATTAAAATTAAGTAAAATTAAAATTTCATCTCAGTCAAGCTGGCTGTCTTTCTTGCTTTTTAAATTTTTTTCCAGTTTTGCTGAAGTGTATTAACAGACATCATTATGTAAGTTTACGATGTGTAGCGTCATAGTTTCACTTACATATTGTGCAGTGATTACAATAATTAGCATTCATCTCATATAGATACAATAAAAAGAAAAAACAAAAATTTTTAAAAATTCTTTTTCTTTGTGATGAGTACTCTTAAGATCTACTCTCTTAACAGCTTTCCTGTATATCTTATAGCAGTGTTAACTGTAGTCATCATGTTGTACATTATATCCCTGTTACTTATTTATCCTGTCACTGGAAGTTTGTAGCTTTTAACCACCTTCCTCGAATTCCCCTTTTCCCCGACCCCCTGCCTCTGGTAACCACAGTTAGATCTCTTTTTCTATGAGTTTGCTTGTTTGTTTGTTTTAGATCCCACACATAAGTGAGATCATACAGTTATTGTCTTTCTCTCTCTGACTTATTTTACTTAATATAATGCCCTCGAGGTCCACCCATGTTGTCGCAAATGGCATAATTTTCTTTTTTATTTATTTATTTTTTAATTTTTTATTTATTTTTTGAGGAAGATTAGCCCTGAGCTAACATCTGCTGCCAAACCTCCTCTTTTTGCTGAAGAAGACTGGCCCTGAGCTAACATCCGTGCCCATCTTCCTCTACTTTACATGTGGATCGCCTACCACAGCATGGGGTGCCAAGCGGTGCCATATCCGCACCCGGGATCCAAACCAGCGAATCCCGGGCCGCCGAAGCGGAACATGCGCACTTAACCACTGCACCACCCAGCTGGCCCTTTCCTTCTTTTTCATGGCGGAATAATATTCGTGTGTGTGTGTGTGTACCACATCTTATCTATTCATCCGTCAATGGACACTTAGTTGTTTCCATGTCTTGGTTATTGTAGATAATGCTGCTATGAACATAAGAGTGCAGATATCTTTTTGAGTTAGTGGGTTTTTTTGTTTCCTTTGGATATATTCCCAGAAAGGAATTGCTAGATTATACGGTATTTCTACTTTTAATTTTTTGAGGATCCTCCATACTGTTTTCTGTAGTGGCTAAGTTGGCCATATTTCAAGTGCTTAATAAACACGTATGGCTAGAGGCTGTCATACTAGACAGCACAGATATCTGTTATAGAAAGTTCTCGTGGACAATGCTGACATTTATCGATTATCTAAAGATCTCCTGGTTGTGAGTGCTTTTTTTCTTTTTAGCTTTTTACTTTGAAATATTTTTAGACTTATAGAAGAAGAATTCTATAATTACCCCAGCTTCTCCTAATGTAAACATAGGATTATCTTGCATAATCATGGTACATTTATTAAAACTAAGAAATTAATATTGGTACAGTATAATTAACTCTACTACAGACTTTATTCAGATTTCTCAAGTTTTTCCAATAGTATCCTTTTTCTGTTGCAGTGTCCAATCCAGGATACCAGGTTGCATTTAGAGCAATGTGTTTGAATATAAACATTTTAAGTAATTAAAGGTAATCCATGCCAGAGATAGACAAACTGGTCTGTGGACCAAATGTGGCCTGCTACCTGTTTTTACATTTCTGTTTTTTTTTTTTTTATTGAGGTATAATGTTATCTAAGATTTTTTTAAATAGTTTTTAGGAAAATTTTAGAAAGTGTAATATGTGACAAAAAAAATAGGAAATTCAAAATTCAGTGTTCATAGATAAAATTTTATTAAAGCACAGCCATGCCCATTCATTTACATATTGTGTCATGGCTGCTTTCATGCTCTGCTGACAGCCTAAAAATATTCACTGTTCAGCCCTTTACAGAAGGGTTGCCAACCTGATCTGTGTTATTGAGATGACATGCTGGGACTAAAGATTTCTAAATTTGATGTGATACTGGATGTTATTTTTACATATTTCTATAACATATAAATACAATGTAATGAACTTAGTCAGTAAATATGTCTTTCCTGGGGAGTGACTGAAATACTTAAGTGTACTTTCAAAAACAGTTTCTCTTGAGTACTAAAATAATAGAATCAATATAATTTGATTTTAAAAGATCACCATATGCTAATGTGTTGGAAATACTTTTATATTTCATTTTTATAATAGTTGGAATTTTGTGAAAATACTTCACTTTTCAAAAATTGTGAAATCTAGGTAGTGTGTTCAGAAAGACTAAAATTAAGATTTAGAGAAAAAAGAAATAAATTCTTATTATGTGGAAAGGTATAGAAAAAGGCTCATCTTCTTTATAAGGGAGGTGTTGGGGTGAAGAGTTGATGAGAACCAAAATTAGGATTGAAATCTAACTTGCGAATTTATCAGAGAAGGATATTACTAGATTCAGGTCAAAACAGGCATGTTTTCCTTCACAGCTATGCCACTAATACTACACCCAAGAAAATTAACATTAGTTCAGTAATAACACCCGATATGTAGTACCATCATCCCAAGTATATTCCTTTTTTTTTCCTTAGTGAGGAAGATTGGCCCTGAGCTAACACCTGTTGCCAATCTCCCTCTTTTTGCTTGAGAAAGATTGTTTCTGAGCTAACATCTGTGCCTGTTTTTCTCTATTTTGTATGTGAGATGCTGCCACATCATGGCTTGATGAGCGGTGTGTAGGTCTGTACCTGGGATCCAAACCAGCCAATCCCGGGCCACAGAAGCAGAACGCGCAAACTTAACCACTACACCACTGGGCTGGTCCCCCAAACTGATTCTTTATGCTGGTTGTTTTGTTTTTTTTTTTACTTTTGATCCAAGATCCAATCAAGGTTTACACTTGCTTTTGGCTGTTATGTCTCATTGGTCTCCCTCAGTCTAAAGCATCTCACTACCTTCCTTTGTTATTCTTGATATTGAATCCTTTGAAGAATCCAGTTGTCCTGAAGGATAGTCCACATTTCAGGTTCATCTGTTTCCTTAATCCATGATTATACATTCAGGTCAGATACTTTTTGCAGGAACTTTAGATAGGTAATGTTTTGAAGCTCACACTAGGATATATCAGGAGGCACTCAGTGACAGATTGTCCCACTATTGGCTATGGAAAGGATGGCCACTTAGTTAAGATGCTGATCCTTAGATCTCTCCATTGTAGAAGTATAGCTACGCCTTTTTTTCCTCACCCTGTAGTTCTTTTTTTAAGACTTTTTTTTTTAAATAGAACTTTTAGGTTACAGCAAAACTGAGAGAAAAGTGCAGAGATTTCCCACATGCCTCCTGCCCCCATACAGGCATAGCCTCCCCCATTGTCAACATCCCCCACCAGAATGGTACATTTGTTATAATTGATGGACCTACATTAACACATCCAAAGTCCATAGCTTACAATAGAGTTCACTTAGTGTTGTATGTTCTGTGGGTTTGAACAAATGTCTAATGACATGTATCCACCATTATAGTATTGTGCAGAATATGTTCACTGTCTCAAAAATCCTCTGTGCTTGAGGAAGATTAGCCCTGAGCTGACGTCTGTGCCAGCCTTCCTCCATTTTTTTTTATGTGGGACTCCTCCACAGCATGGTTGGTGAGTGGAGTAGGTCTGCACCTGGGATCCGAACCTGCAAACCCATGCTGCTGAAGGGGAGCATGCAGAACGTTAACCACTCAGCCAAGGGGCTGGGCCCCCTCCTAAGTTTTTTAAAGATAAATTTTTATACTACCCCTTGGGTATTAAACCTTTTTAAACTCCAGTGTTGATATTAAGTCTACATGTATTCTATAATAACTAATCAAATGTTAAAACTAAATATAGAAATATTTTCCTTGGTAGTTATTCCTCTTTTATAAAGTAAAGTGGGATATAGTGAGTCTGTGGACTAAAAGAAGTAAGCATGGAGAAACTTTTTTAATGTAAAATGTTTTGGGATATATTAGGGACCTCTTGGAATTTCAGGTTTTTCTAATTGTTTCTCCTAGAGGGTAACTATGATTATCCTTCTGCATTGTAGGTATTGTCAATATGGACTCGCCATATGGTTCTGTAACACCTTCTTCTACACATTTGGGGAACTTTGCTTCAAACCTTTCAGGAGGTCAAATGTATGGACCTGGGGCACCCCTTGGAGGAGCACCCGCAGCTGCTAACTTTAACAGACAACATTTTTCCCCACTTAGTTTGTTGACTCCATGTTCATCAGCATCAAATGGTGAGTATTATACACTGTGGTTCCTTAAGAAGAGTTTGCATATATGTTTTTTTAAAGACAAGAGGTTTTAAGTTTTTCAAAGTTTGGAATTTTTAACTTTTAAACCTCATCATAATTTTAATACTGTAAAAATGTAATTTGTATTATGACAGTCTGTGAAATCAGGAATACTTTCAATAGAATTTCTAGATTTTTAAATTAACTGGAATCAACCTCTGTTATATCAATCCTAGAATATTATATAGAAATTTATTTTAAAAGGGATCATTTTCTCGAGGAAAAAAATTAATCTTGTCGTACCTCCTATTGATTTACATTTACTTTTAGTTTTATTTGAGACTACAGCTACCAAGGAGAAAGATTTCTAGCCTTAAAGGTATTTACGTCACATGGTTTTGTCCACCTTTCAATCTCATCTACTATGTTAACAGCACAACTGATTTCACATTATCTGATGTGTGTTTTTAGCTGTAGTCAGACTTTTGAAGCTGATTTTCAAACTAAGGAAGAGCAGTCATAGAGACTTCAACTCACATTAAGAGAATTCTCTAGTAAGGTTATTGGGTTTTGTGGGTTTTGTGTTTGTAGTTCTTAATTTTTCTTTTTTTTTTTGTGGGGATAAAGACATGAAATTGCTTTCTCCTTGAGGAAATTATAAGAATCATTTTTTAAACTACCAAATTTCTTCTAACAATGCTAGAACCTACATAACAGAGCCTGGTTAACTGAATGAAAGAGTAAAAAATAATTTAAATATTCGAGAGATGCATATCAAAGTACATTGCCAGTTAAAGCATGAAGTAAGTTATAGCCTGTAATGAGTTTACATATTGTGTAGTTTTTCTTGTGTTTGTCAAATAATGAGGACTGTCACATAGCAAGAGTATTTATTATCCTTGCACAGGTTTCCCTAAGTGTGAGGGTAAATGGTTTAAGAAAGAATTCAGGGGCTGGCCCCGTGGCCAATTGGTTAAGTTCGTGAGCTCCCCTTCTGCAGCCCAGGGTTTCCCAGGTTCGATCCTGGGCGCTGACCTAGCACTGCTCATCAAGCCATGCTGAAGCGGTGTCCCACATGCCACAACTAGAAGGACCCACAACTAAAAATATATACACAACTATGTACTGGGTGGCTTTGGGGAGAAGAAGGAAAAATAAATCTTTAAAAAAAAAAGAAAGAAAGAATTCAAAATGATGAAATAGAAACATGCCAGAAATAATGTAAGAAGTATGAAAGTAATGTACTAATATATATAATAAGAAAAACAGTCTCTAGCAGTTCTCATTGAGGATACTCTACCTATCCTTGAAAAAGATAAAGTGAATATAGTATAACAATGTTACTTAGCCTGGTTTATTTAAACATAAGGCATTAAATAGAATATTTAAACTAAATATAACTAAGGAATAACTGGTCATTA
Source organism: Equus quagga (assembly GCF_021613505.1). Taxonomy (NCBI): domain Eukaryota; kingdom Metazoa; phylum Chordata; class Mammalia; order Perissodactyla; family Equidae; genus Equus; species Equus quagga. The sequence continues at coordinate 98,543,933 of NC_060269.1, forward strand.
CATTTTATCCCTAACTCTTTGGCTTTTAATAAAAGGTTATAGCCTCGGTTATTTAAAGCTGTACTCAAACAACATATATCTGTATCCTAGAGGAATATGGATATTTATTCTGTTTGTTTAGTTTATTATAAGAAAGATTGACAGGTAAATATTGAAGAATGGAAGGTAATTCACTCTGTATTTTAATGATTGGTACTTTATCCTAACTTAGAGTCCCTCCCTTTAGGGACATGAATTTGAACAGATTTTAGGGCAAAAATTACAACAATTAAAGAAAGAAAAAACCTAAGAGAAAAGTAAAATAGTAAGGATTGCCAATGAATTCTTTTTGTAATACAGTTCGTAACTGTATGTTAAACTACTAATAACAACAACAGCAACAAGAAGTTAATTTATTGAATTTAGCCACTTTTCATGTTAATTTTCCCCCAAATCTGCCTTTTTCAGCAAAACCCTAATGTAAACAGTTTTCTAATCTGTTAATATTTACCACACTGGATTAGTGTAAGAAGTCAATATACAGAAGAAGTGGTACGTGTCTGAGTATAAATAATAGTTTTACTTTTGTAACTGTGTTAATGTTTATAAATTCCCAAAAAATCAACTTTGATGGAAAAAAAGAACACTACAATTGAATATAAATAGAAACAAATAAACCTCACTGTATTTCAATTTATTAACATAAACCTATTAAAAGAAAAAGAAACAATCCAAAAAACTCTTAAACACAGTACTTTCTGTGACCTTCAGTCTAGAGACAAATAGACTTCAGACACATCTTCACTTCTACTTAGGACGTGTTTTTTATAATGTTATGGATAAGCAACTCTAAAAGTATATGGAGTATATTGTAGGATTGAACAAATGAGTAAATAAGTCTATTGATGATGGTGTGACCCAGGGTTCTCACTGTGAGAAGACAGAAATGTGGAATGGCATAAGACAAGGAAGAATGCCGTGGAATTGGATTGGACTTAGAGGAGCAGTGTGAACTCATGCTTTTTCAATTACATATGTGTTAGATTGAATTATATAAAATTGCCATTTTCCCCACAGCTCTATCTACTCAAAAGGCTTAGAAGCAATGAATCTTCAGTAGCAGTGAGCACATCAAGTGTCCGGATCCATCTGTTAAATATTTTTGTCCCCTCAAAAAAACTAGGGCTTCTTGAGGAAATAGCTGATTTGAGTGTTGGGGCATGGAAAGTATAAGGGGAGCCTGTGAAGTCATATAGTGTCGCAGAGTGATTAAGTGCTCAAAATGATAGGGACATGTCAGAAGGACACAGGAGGCAGTTTGGAGGGGCTCCCACTGGCCAAATCCAGGGCAATTTGACCCTCAAAATGAATAATGGCAGCTAATTGGATAAAACAAGAATCCATATGTCCATAATGATTATAAAGTTTTAAAATTCAGAAGGGAATGTTCTTTCTTATAGTATAATGACAACTCAAAAATGTAGAGGGAATTATAATTATAGTCATCGTTTTGCAACCATTAGAGTGACTGATTCAGGCAAGACTCTCAGACTTTTGCCTCTAATACTGAATTTTTAAATAGTTTGCATTTTCTCACCTAATATACATCTTAGTACTATTTCTTTTTAACGACCATTTAGTTTGTTTTGTATGACTTCCAACTCTTTTAGATAATCTGTTCATATGAGTGTAATTTTGTATTTTTGTTTATGGTAGTCTTTTAAAATTTGTTTTCAATATTTATCTAGATATTTTTCTTAGAAGTTGCCATTCTGGATGCTGTTGTAGCAGAAGCATGACTTATTTTTCACAATATTTTTATCTAGTTTTATGTACTGGAACAGGTTTCTCCATGCATTCTACTCCTTTTCTCTCTCCCCCTCTTTAGGACATTAGGACATGATATTAGGACCCTGACAAATTAAGTTGGGATGTGGGGACACAAGACCCTTCCTTTAAAAAAAAAAAGAAAAAGAAAGCAAAGAACCCTTTCCTGAGGCCCCAGAACAACAGATTGGTGATGCCCAAGGGCTCTGCAGAGATCACCTGAGTCCTATCCCACTCAAACTGCTAAAGTTTGTCCTGCCAACACTCAACCAGTCCCTGCAGTGATTACTGATCACTGGCTCTGGTCTGTGAGTTTCAGTCCTTGGCAAATTTAGTCGGTGGGCCATTTTGACACTCAATCTTATAAAACTATTGTCAGATCAAAAGCAGTAAAAAAAGCATTACAATTTTGAAAGGAAGAAACTAATTTTATATTGTGACCCAGTACACATGTACGTGTGTGTTGAAATTATATATTTACAAAACAATACTTATCCTTACAATGTGTGTTGCATGCTGGTATTTTCTGATCTGTTTTCTTTAACCTTTAAAAAAATTTTTATGCTAGTTGTGACCAACCACATTAATCTAATAACCTACTGTAGTTTAATAAATACTGAACTGCAGTGTGAAGAAAGCACAGTGCAATTTTCCTGCAGGAGCACTTTTTCAATTTGTAAGTCACATTGCTCTTTCGATTTGAATTCAAGACCCTGTTGTCGTTTCAAAACTGAAGTAGATTTACCATGAAGCCAGTGAAGCTTAAGCTTCAGGGTACCTCATTTGCAAGGGGCCCTGCGGAGATCCTGTACCTAATTTTGTATTCTTTCTCTAAAAAATGTTCCCTAAATTGTATAAGGCCACACAGAACTTCTAAACCCTGTTTTTTCTCAAAATATAAACTGGCATATTTTAAAATAACATGGCTCTGAATTAGATTTGGGGGTTTTTTCTAATTAAAGAAATTATAATAATTAGGCTCTTTTCGTGGCAAGGAATATTGAGCCAGCAAAGAATTGCAAGGAAAGTGGTGTTTACTTTAAGGCTATCTCCAGAACCATCCAGGATTTGGGACAGCTATTCTTTCCATCTTTCTGGAGGATTTGTGGTCTCTCACTCAAGGTCTGTTTCTTGTGCGTCTCTTCTGTTTACTCTCTTTACACCTAGGCTTCTTGATAAGCTCATCTTGTATATGGTTCTCAAAGATTCAGTTCATAGTTAATTAAACCAGTTTTTCCCTGTTCATCAATTGCCCCTTTCTGAATGAGGAATATAATTGGCTCAGCTCATATATTCAAGTCAGGCCGTGTCAATCATAGATTGTGGGCTAGCCTGAAATTCATCATTCTTCAGCCAGATGCCTGTCCTCAGTCCTGTAAACCTGCAGGAAGGAAGCAGAAAACAGTCATCTGATAAAAACTGTGGCTAGTGAGATGGCAGAATCTGTGAAGAGGGCAAATCTCTTAAATGCGGCTGATCAGCAAGCAAGGCTAGTTATTCCGTTCATTTAAACATATTGGAGGGTTGCTGCTATTTTGCTTTTTGCTTTTGTTTTTGGAAGAATACAGGAAAGAGAAACTAGATCTAAGACTGAGGTTAGGGCAGGCTCCCAAGGATGAGTCTGGGAGAAGGCAGGATTCATTCCTCCGTCCTTCCATTAGTTCTTCCTGCCTTTTGTCCTTGGTTGCCTCCTGCTTGCCTGCCTTAGTTCTGGGCTGGTTTTTCTTCAGCTGGGTAATTGTGCCCTTTCGATACGTAGTTTAAAAAACAAAAAACCAAAACTTTGTTTATCCTTTGTGTTTACACTTTCTTGTGTTCCATTTAGTTCAATTTAGTCTTTTTTGAAATATTCTTTGATTTCTAATACTTCCCTGAGTTTTGTCATCTTATTTCCAGTTTTCCTAATTCTGGATTATGATGTTCTTTCATATCTTTTTCTTTCATTTATTTTAGGTTATAGTTTCTTTCTGATATGCCTTTGGAATATTAGGATATAACTTTCTTTCTGGCGTGCTTTTATTATCTACAAGATGTTATGGGTCCATATGTCTTTTAGTTCATATGATAGCTTCGTATGGAATTTGACTGCAGTTCTATTTTTTTTTCTCTATTTTTTAATGAAATGAGTTGGCCTGAACTTTTGGAAGGGATAGGTGGATCAGGATATCTTTTCTCACTTAAAGGCTCTAGAATTGCCTCTTTTAGGGAAGTGTGCAAAAATATGGCCTTGCACTTTATTAAATCTGCTGGCTTTGTTGTCCCATACCCACCCACCAATCCCACCTCTGCCCTGCTCTTGACTAGATCTTCTCTTTGCTTTGCTTCTCTTGTCTCTTTCCTGCTCAGTTTGGAATCCTCGAAGTTTCTTGTCAGTGAGGAATTTTATCATGGAAGGAGGCCTCAGCAGGTACTTTTGAGAGTTCTTAGGGCCCATATTGCTCCAGCTCCTTCAGATCTTATTGTGAATCCTTTGCAATCACCGATGCATTGGCGGAACTCTCCCAGTTTCACCTGCTGTTCTCAGATTGGCCTGCCTTGCTTTCTTTTGAGTACTTTTGACTGTTTCGTGTTTCCCCTCTTTTCCTTTTCTTAGGTCTGAAGAATTGCTTCCTTCCACGTATGCTGATAGCACATGAGTCTTATAGCTATCGACGATTTGTCCCTATTCACTTGTATCTTTGGATTCATCGATACCTTTTTCTTAGTTTGGTTATAAATGTTATCTATGGGTTTTTGGCTTTGCTAATTTAGTGGCTTTGTTTTTATGGGAGGATTTGGGAAGAGTCAAAACCTGTGCTACTGCCTCCTCCATCTTCCTAGAATTCCCTCTTATACCCGTATAATTTTAAGGTGAATTTAAAAATATTCATAATTGCTTTAAAGACACGTATGTGGCTTTTCCATTGTCTTATGATTTGTTAACAGTAAATGCTGTCAAATAATGCTGATGGATCCATGATCACAGGAGATACATTTTAACTTTTCATTAAGGGTAATAGTTTGCTTGGTTTACTTTTACAGATAACAAGTCCATATGTTTCATGTTTTTCTTCCCCAGTAATATCAATATCCATATAATAAATTAAAATTTATAAAGTACTTTCACATTCATTCTTTTTCGTTAATAGTCACTACAGCTCATTGAGAAGTGGTACTATCAATTTAACCAAAATAGACCTCTGCGAGCACTAGTAAGATGGAATTGATCTCCACGGTACTTTCCAATTCTATATGATTCTAAAATATATATGAGAAGTGTTTTTTAAACATATTCAGGCTAAGAGTACTACTGAATTTTTATTTGTCTTCCAAATTCCCTGAAAAGTATCTTGAGAAGTAGAATCTTTATGCTTTCATGTGTGTGTGTGTGCACACGTGCAGATTGATTGATTGATTGATTTTTGTAAGTTTATTAGCTACCTGAATCCCTTGGATGGTTACAGACACACACACTCAGAAAACTTAAAGGTAAAGATGGTTGAATGGAAAAGTATAATTAAATGACTATCTCTAGGACATACAGTCAGGCAGTTATGAGTAAATTGTAGGTATTCAGGTAACTGTTTTAACTTTTAAGCTGGAACTCCTCCACCATTTATATTCTATTTATATTTAAATGTACTTAATATTTAATCTATTCACAAGAAATACAATTTTGGTTATTTTTATGTTTTCTATGTAGTGTGTGAAGACATTGAGTCACTAATGAATACTGTCATGTTGACTATATTAAGAACTCATCTTGTTTTGATAAGTAAAGTTTAAACTGTCATTTCCAAAAGTATGTTCTGTGGAATACCCACAAGATACAATAAAACAAAGTTGGGCAATGAGGCATAGCCTTCTGTTGGTATTTTATCAGCATATTAAGGCTCTGTGAAGTCCTAATTTGAAGAAACTTATTTTTTGCTTAAGCTACATTTTCCAAATTCATTAGATACCTGAATTCCTTTGTTTTTTCATTATAACATACGAAGGGACAAGTGTTCCCAAGGAATACAGTTTGGGAATTGCCAATACAGGCATGATTTTCCCCACCTCCATTTTGTTGTTGTTAATGTTTGTTTTTTTTTATTTACACATTGTCTTCTCATTGCTCTGATGTTATATTTTACTCAGTATCAAGGCTTAATTCATTTAAATATTAGTTAGTTTTATGGTTTATTACATATGTAGTTGCAGCATTCCCATCTTCACATTCTACTATCATGTACCTAAATGGAAAAATTGTGAGCCAAATTAAAAAATGACTGTGAAGTCATGGAACTTGAACCAAATTTTAGTATGCATAACATTATTTAAGCATTATTCTTATATTTCATTTTCCTTAGAGAATGCATATTTAAGGTGTCTTCTGAATTTAAGATTTGATTTTACGAAATTACATGCTCTATAGATGACATGTATACCATTTCAAAATATCTTTTCTCTAGATTCTCCTGCACAGTCAGTATCCTCTGGAGTTCGTGCACCTTCTCCTGCCCCATCATCAGTACCTTTAGGGTCAGAAAAGCCCAGCAACGTCTCTCAGGACAGAAAAGTTCCAGTCCCTATTGGGACTGAACGCTCTGCACGTATCAGGCAAACTGGAACTTCAGCTCCATCTGTTATTGGGAGTAATTTGTCCACTTCGGTAGGGCATAGTGGCATCTGGTCCTTTGAAGGGATTGGTGGCAATCAAGGTATGATGTGCTGTCCTGCTTATGGAAGTTAAGTTTATGCCTTTAACTAAAATATTGTAAGCAGTATTTAACTTTCATAGTCATTCTTAAAAGATCTGTACTCATATCTCTTTATTTTGACTAATCACTTTTATTTAAGAGTTCAGAACATTTTTTGCTCCCATGTGATCTTCCATTGAGTTTATCATTGTTTTCTGAAAATAGTCTGATGCAAGCATATTCTTTTCTTCATTTCATCATATTAAGGAGATATTAATACTTCCTTTGAGGCTCTTTAACTTTTATCTTCTCTTAGTTTTTATTCTTTTGTTTTGTAACACAAGTGTTCAGGTTATTTTATTAGGCCACTAACACTACCTACAAACATGTAAATGCTGCAGTAAATATATAAAAGTAGGTCATAATTTTGAAGAAATTCACAGTTCAATGTGGAAAATATTAGATATATATAAAATATTTTGCTGTCTTCTGATTTTAAATAACTATTTTTTTCTGCCTCTGTTTTCCCTCAGACAAAGTAGACTGGTGTAACCCTGGGATGGGAAATCCTATGATTCATAGGCCAATGTCTGATCCAGGAGTGTTTTCACAGCATCAAGCAATGGAGAGAGAGAGTACAGGAATTGTAACTCCTTCTGGTACATTCCATCAGCATGTTCCTGCAGGATACATGGACTTTCCTAAAGTTGGGGTAATGGTGATTTAAATAAGCATTTTCATTATTTCTAATGGTTTTCTTATTATTAGCTTTATTTCACTTCCAAGTGGCTAAGCATTTGTGAAATGATGCTGGGGATTTGGCTGTAATTATGGGTCAAAATATGGCTAAAATATAAATATTTATGTCTAGATTTTGTCCCAGTTGTTTAGAGAAATGTTTTTTGACAAAATATTTTGGATATAGTAGGTTTGTGTATAATCTAATACTAGAAGAAGTCATGTAATGGAAAATAATTTTTAGATTACCTAGATAACTTACATGTTTCCAATGACCTGTAAGTTTCAAATATCAATTTTTAAGGCTATTGATTATATTGGGAAAAGTAAGCAGTGACTTGAATGTGCATGATCTTTGTTTTCTCCTTGTTTAAGGGTATGCCTTTTTCTGTGTATGGGAATGCAATGATTCCTCCAGTAGCACCTATTCCTGATGGTGCTGGAGGACCCATATTTAATGGCCCTCATGCTGCGGACCCCTCTTGGAACTCCCTGATAAAGATGGTTTCAAGCTCAACAGAAAATAATGGCCCTCAAACGGTAAGGCTGACCATTCAGGGAACATTTATTTAGTGTTAAGAGATGCCAAGATAAATAGGATACAGGTAAATTATGATAGAGTATGGTGATTATGGGCAGTTGAAGAAATTGAGGGAAATTAAATATAGCTGGAATATAGCAGAGAGATTTAGAAAAAGATTTGGTGATGTGGTACCAAAGGTCATGGTTTGTGGCTAAAATTATGAAAGGCATAATATATTCCATGGCGTAGCAGATGGTAAGTAAAAGATTTTAAGTTGCAAAATTGTTGTAGTGTAATTTTATACATCAAAATTTACTAGTGGTGTGAAAAGGGCCATGTAGAGGTTATTTATTAAAAGTATGAGAAATGTCAAAACAAATGTATAATTATAACTGAAAATTCACAGAAATTGTTGTATATTTTAGCTTGTTTTGTTGTATGTTTGATGTCTTGGACTCATTTTTATTCCACAATCATCAATCTGTATGTGCTCGGGTAACGGTTTAAAAAAGATGTTGATAAGTCAGATCCTGTTTGAGGGATAAAAGGCGAGGCAGGAAAATGACAGATAAAAAGTGGTTTATCAATCATTGCTTTTCTTCATTGTTTCTGAGTATGTTATACGTTGAATGAGATTTAGCTATTTTAGTCCATAGATATTAAGAGCACTTAGTTTTTAAGAATTTCGTTTTAATCAAATCTGTGTTAAAGACATAATTAATAAAATACGTGCTTTATATTCACAGGTGTGGACTGGACCTTGGGCACCTCACATGAACAGTGTGCATATGAACCAGCTTGGCTGATGAGGATCAGCTTGTTAGCCTGCAGATTCCTTTTTATTCAGAGGAAATCACAAGTGGCCGAAAAAAAATTTATGCTCCCAAATCATTCTACTGATGTGCTTGACTGAAGTGTGTAGGCTTTTTGCAGAAGAACTTACTAACTGACCTATTTTCTGTGAACATTTGTGACTGCCCATTCCCCATCATCATCCGTTTTACCTTAGTTAGCATTTTTCTTATCATTTTTCTTTTTTTCTTTCCCTCTTCCCCTTTGGACATAACTTTCTGTTGAAGCTGTTCTTTGGCTGGTTGGTTTTAGTACTGTAAACTGCTTCTGAGCAAACACGGAAATTTAGCAAAATTATGTAAACTTGATCCTGAAGTTTTAGAATGGCAAATAAATGTACAATTGTTTACATAACAGAAAAGGCTAAGCAGAAAGTAAATTTCAATATGTCAGTATAGAGGCTCTACTTTATGTAGACTTAAATTAATGTGAGATATGTACCTTCATATTCAGAAATCTGGATGTTTCCTTCATACATTAAACTATTAATAAGCATAACTTTTCTGCTTGTGTAATTTAAGTATAAAGCAAAACAATGGGCATTATCCGTGAATTTTTCCCGACGTTGGTTTTTAAAATACCCATCTTGCTCACTTTTGAGTTTGTTTGCAGCAAGGCACATATAGAAGAAGAAATTTATCACTTTTCCATGTCTTTGTATTACCTTTTCACACTTTTAAAACTAATACACACTTCTCTCTTCACTCTGTTCTCCTCACCTTTACCACTAATACCAGTAAAATTCTCTTGCTGATCGTGAAATAATTTTGTAAAGATTTTTACTGTAATGGCTGCTACAGACAGATGGAACACCTTCATCATCACCTGTGATTTCTTCTAACCATAAAGTGTTTAGTCTTTCTGAGAACTTAAAAAGCCACCACTGGTTGCCAGTCGGCATATACAAGCTCTTAATATACTGTTTATTATTAAATAATTCAGTGTACTATTTTATATTGGATAATATTGATTCTTAACATTGGCTTTCTAGTCATCAAGAGTCAACATAAAAATTCCAATTTTCAGTAATTTAGTGGAAAGTATCTTTTTATTTTTCAAATTTTAAAGGCTTCTTGTTCTCTACACTTGTATATTATCAGTGAAAAGGATCAACAGCTAACTTGGGGCAAGTAATAAAAGAAATTTTGCATTTGTCGTTAAGACAATTTATGGTAAATATGAATACACAGATTATAAGATAAAGTCTCCATTTAACTTGTTTATATAAGATCAGGGCCACACTAAACTACTCAGTGGAATTTATCTATTTCATTCACTTGAAATAATAAACAGTAACATATCCAAGAAAAATATGTGTCCTACCCTCTCTCATATTGAAAAATAAATTCTATGGTCGAAATGTAAAAGAAAGTAAGCATAAAAGTGAAGTAATGTATGTATCAATCTGTCTTTTTTTTTTAATTAGACATAAATTCCACAGTGGTGAAACATAAACATCAACTAAAATTCAGATAAATCACCCAGAATTGATATTATTAGTATGGTTTCTTGGCTGTTCAAGTAAATGAAATGATTTCTTTAGTAGCCTGAGTAAAGAGTAAAAGAAGATTGCTCAAACAGATCCAGAAGTGTGTAAAAAACACAACTATATCTTTAGGAGGTGGTCTTAAAATATATAAATTTGTTTTTCTACCTGTCTCTGATTGATATGACCAAATTTGAAGGAAAAGCTAAATGATATCCTACAAATTAATCTAGCTTTGAAATAAAATAAAATTATAGCACTTTACTATGAAAGGTGTGTAATGATATTTAACAGAGTATTTTATATGACTTTTGCCACTATCCTATAATTTTTTTTCCTGTGTTAACTAGGGTTATTTTCTAATTAAAATAATCCTGCTAGATAACAGATACTACCCAATATTTATTACAACACGTGAGTTATGTGGATTCACAAAACTGAATTTCTTAAGATGGCATGTCTTACTAAAAAGGAGAGGAAAAAAACCCCTATATTTTCTTGACTTTCAAACTGTGGGACGGGGGGATATAGATTGGAATGCTCCATATTTAGTTTTGGGGATCAGGCTTGTTAAGTACAATACCATGGTTTTAGAGGTCTGTACTAGGAACATTTTTCAAATACATTTTTTATATTTCAGATGTAATGCAGTGCATTTTTATTTGAACAATAAAAAAAAGAACATAATCTTTTGAGACCATGCAGGTCTTTTTCTTTCCCCCTTTTTGAAAGTATGTGGTGTGAGTAATTGCAGACTACATAAGGTATTTCTTTTCCCTTATTTTAAGAAGTGACTTAACTCTTGGAAATAACACTTGAGTTAGTTCACGCCTTAAATCCCCAAATAGTTAATATTCCATTTATTGTGTAATCTGTTTATACCAACCATTCTGTTTTAGAAACGATTTTGTTGCGTGCCAACAGAATCCCCATTTCATGCCTTTTCAACATATGTTTCATCATATATCAACATATTCACAAAAACTCATTTTAGTATTCATGTGAAAGATATTTTTCCCTTCTGTTTCCTGTTACTGTAAAGTTAAATCATTTTATTTTGCTAGTAATTGAAAATAATTTTTTGATAAATTATTAAACTTATAGTCACTTTTCTTCTCAGGAAAGGAAAAGTGGAGGGACGGTAAGTACTAACTGATCCTGTCTTCTTCATGAAAGTATTCCATCTTTCTTTTGACTCAAATGACTTAAATACACATTTCATAAAAATTATTTTGCACACTATATTATCCACTTGACTTTTAAAACAATACAACATATTAGACTAAACAAGGAAATTGAAGATCACAGAATCTTTTCAGACTTTCTGATTTATTCAATCTATTTGTACTTCAGTGTTTTTCAGAAACACACTCATTCCCACAGATCTGGCATTACAGAACAGAACATTTAAAGCATGCCGAAAGTTTCTTTTAAATGACAAGTTTTAAATCAGATTATTTCAGAGATTAAAATTTCAAAGGAAAACCAATTCACTGTTTTTAATCACTATAATATAGAGATTCAGTATTCCATCTACTCAGTGTATTTTTACTTTAGATAAGCAAATCTCTCCAGATGTCTTTTCTTTTCGTTCTTTCTGTTTTTCTTTTTTTTTTGAGGAAGGTTAGCCCTGAGCTAACTACTGCCAATCCTTCTCTTTTTACTGAGGAAGAGTGGCCCTGAGCTAACATCCATGCCCATCTTCCTCTACTTTATATGTGGGACGCCTACCACAGCAGGCTTTTGCCAAGCGGTGCCGTGTCCGCACCCGGGATCCAAACTGGTGAACCCTGGGCTGCCGAGAAGTGGAACGTGCGCACCTAACCACTGCGCAACCAGGCCGGCTCCTCCAGATGTCTTTTAATATTAATGTTTAATATACTTATGTTATACTTTGTAAATTCTGGATGCTCCTGAATCTCTTTAGAAATATACATCCCATTGATAAATGCTTGCTTAAATAAGTCACAACATTGAATTAATGGCTGTTATTGTGAATTAACTGGTGTTATTAATTGCAAATTAACTGGTGTTAATTCCAGGTGACTAGAATTCAGGGTAAGAGCATTACTAGTGCTTTTAATACAACCCACTGTGTTACATACCTTGATTGCAAAAATACTATCACTTGTATTTTAGGTAAGTGAATATAGAGAAAAATGTGCCACTGAGGCTTTAACCTAAATAAGAATCCCTTTATAATGTGATAGCTGGAATACAGAACTAATAGATGTGTTGTAAGTTTCATATTAGACTTCTGCCTTTAAATGAATTCACACTTTTGAAAAGTAAAAGCCAATTTTGCATGCTCAATACTTAAGAACCAGTTATAAGAAAGATGATATGAGGAGGTTTTTCAGCAGGAAAAAAAAATAATTCTGTATTGAGTAGCTTTGGTTTTGAAAAGTAATGCCTTAAGAAAGAAAGAAAGAAGTTAAACCTAAATCTGATTCCACAGAATAACAATTGCTTGTGAAAATCATTTATCTTTTGAAGGTTCTTTTGCCATACATTTCAGAAGGCATATTTGAGAATGAGTAATTTAAATGACTGTACAGTTTATATGTATAATAGCCTATATTCAAATTTTGAGCTGCATTCCTGTGTTTAGCACTGTGATAAGAATTTCAAATACTGCAGAAAGAAAATGAAATATATAGTCTCTGTTTTTAAGGAGCTTAAATAAAGTTAAAAAAATTAGTTGTGTGACACAACAGTAATATAAAGGTTGAACTTTTAAAAAGTGTTTTAGGGGCCGGCTCAGTGGTGTAATGGTTAAGTTCGCACACACTGCTTTGGTGGCCCAGGGTTTGTGGGTTCGGATCTCTGGCACAGACCTACACACTGCTCATCAAGCCACGCTGTGGCCATGTCCCACATACAAAATAGTGGGAGATTGGCACAGATGTCAGCTCAGGGCCAATCCTCACCAAAAAAAAAAAAAAAAAAGTATAAAAAGTATTTTAATGTGTTGCACAAGTTCATTAGTGAAGTGTTAGAGTTGACGTGATTTCGGTTGGTTTGCTCAATATTTGTATAGTCATTTTATATTGTATTCTGCAACTCAGAAGACAGAAGGTATCATAATGTTGGATGACCATTAACATACACATTAGTGCTAACACTTTCCTTTTGCTTTGGGCTTTATAATTGACAAATACTTCCCCTAATATTCTCTACCAAGTAGATAGCAAGTTTTAATCATCCCCATTATATGAATTTAAAAATTCATGTTTACATATATGAAATTAGCAGAACTTAAACATTCATAAAGTTTATTTAGATTACAATACTCAAACTTAAAGACTGGAACCCTTTAAAATGAGAATATGTGACCCCAGTGTGTAGCAGAAAAGGTAGACCAACACTGCTTGAAGAGGTCCCAGGCCTGACCCCTGATACAGCTCCACGGGAGAAAGTCTTAGAGATCTGAGGAGTAGCTTGAAAACACTTGATTTACTTTATATGAGCAGTGAATGCATAAATACGGATTTTTTAAATCAACTTCCTTTTTCCTGGATATTAAAAAGTCAGAGTCCCTAGGCTTCAGTGCCACTGGAAGGGCTAACTGCCAATGTTACCAGCTCTCTGGAGGGAGAGGGGGGGTGGCAGCATAGAAGTTGCCTCTGTACTCCCACAATCTTTAGGCAAAATATTTCCATTTAAAATTAGTTCCCGCTTTAAATCAGTAGTCAGCAAATGGTTGCTGCTTTTTTAATTTAAATAGGGAGATACATTGGTAGGCTTTTTCTTTTAAAAAGGAAAGTCTCTATAGAGCATATATTGGGATGTGTATATTTGAACATATTTAAATATCCACCTATAGACATCAATTTGGGTGGGTGCACAATGAAGCACTAACAGTAGCCGCACTTGACATTATCCCAACTTGTCGGAGGCTTCGTTTTAATCAGCATTTTATTCCACTCAACACAATTTGGCCTCTAGGTCTAAGGGTGACCCTTCTATGAGAAACTTTGTCATTCGTTTGCTTGCTGTTGCCAGGAACACAAAACTAAGAACTAGTCCGTGTAGACTTTGCGTATTCTTTTTAACCAGAAGACACCTAATGTTGCTGTTCAGGCTCCTGAAAGTCTATGGGGTACATGTGAGCAGTAGTAAAGTATTCACCACCCTGCTAGTGATTATTCCCCTTAAGTCAGAATATAGTACTTTGCCATTCATATGCTATTTCTAATGAAAGAGAAAATATTGAAGGAAACTCAGTTTACACGTGGGCTTGAACATGCTAACTGGAACAGATGAGCCGGTTAAATCTTTATACCACAGACTGAATTATGCCTGCTGCTTGAAGGTAGTTAATTAAAACTCGGGTTGGCCACAAACACATGCCTCTCTACAAACTGGCATTTCAGCAACCTATTTGACTCTTTGGCAGTATAATCTCAATCTCTAACGGAAGCAGAGTGCACGTAAAGAGGTGGGGAACTACCTCTAGTCACAAAAACCACCCACCAAGCTTAACCTACTACAAGTGACGCCAGGAGGTTAAGTGAAAAAGAATGGAAGAGCACACGCTGAAGGCACTTTCCAAGGCGAGCGCTCCCTAGAGAACGCCCCGCCCGGCGCAGGGCAACAGCGAGCTTCGCGACTCCACGCCAGCAGCGGGAAAGTTCCGTGTGCGCGCAGTAGGCTTGCCCAGTGCCGCGTGGGAAAGGCGGAACTTCCCTCTCTCTTGCGTCATCCCCAGTGCGACGCAAGACGTCGCTCGCTTGACCAGGAAGGTGAATGGTGGCTGCAGGCAGGCGCGCGTCCTCCTTACGCCAGCGGTCGCCCGCGCATGCGCGTAGCGGCGTCAGCAGAGCGGTGCGCGCTGCTAGGCTATGAGCACCGCGCCCCGGGCTAAGCCTTGGCCGCGGATATGCTGTGCCGGCTAGGCGGTAGATGGCTGCGGCCGCTCCCTTCCCTGCAGCTCGGGGCCAGGGGCCCGCCGGCTGCGCTGGCCTCAACAGGCTGCGCCAAGCATTCCGCTCTGCCACTGTGGGCAGTGGCGTCGGTCTCTGCAGTGGGCCCGGGCGGCCAGGGTGGCTGGTACGAAGCCTTGGCCAGGTCGGCGCCGGTGCAGGGCGCAGAGGAAGTGCTGCTCGGCGCGCACTCCGCCACGGGCCTGCCCTGGTGGGGCAGCATCCTTCTCACCACCGTGGCCCTGCGCGGCGCCGTCACCCTGCCCCTGGCCGCCTATCAGCACTACATCCTGGCCAAGGTGAGGGGCGCCGACCCGCGCGTGGACCCTGCGCTTCCGTCTCCGGGGAGGGTTGGTTGACGTCTACCAGTGGCTTAAGATCCCTGCATACTTCCGGTGTGCTTAGTGTTAATCATCGTGACCACTTTATTGCTAAGAAATTTAGCTAGCATTGGATGTGCGAAATAGATGTTTGGCGAAACTTGTACCTGTCATTTCGTTTACCCTACTGGGTATGTGCTCAAAGCATAAGTAGTTACTAAGCTTGCTGTTAGAGAACGAGAGAAATAAAGGAATCAGTACCGGAAGAAATTGTTTGGAGAAACCTATAAAATTACCTTCTTAAAGGTTCTAACAGCCTGTATGTCTGCAGCATCTTTCCTCCCCAAGTATTCCAGCTCATCTTTCTCCGTAGGAAAAAACTAAGCTAGCAATTTGCAAATTTGGTTCCTTATTCAGGCCGTACCACCTACAAGCCTGTGTCTGGTTGGTCGCAGCCACTTGACCTTCGGGGCTTCATTATCTTTTCTGTGGAATCAGAATAGTAATATCTTCCTGGCCTAATTCACAATGTTATGGCATGAAATCAGATAATAGGATTAAAGTGCTTTGAAAGCAAAGTATTATTCAAATATGAAACTTCAAAAGTAATGGCTTTCATGGTTTTAGATTATTATAATTGGGGAAGAAAACCCGGAAACGGCACAGGAAGGGAATCATCAGCACCGTTAAGGCAGTGAGCTACTTCACAGAGAAAATTAACACGGGACAGAAATACCGGCAAATTTTTTGTGGCTCTGTGGCTGTCACAGAGCGTATTAAAGCCTCTTAATTAATATACTTCTCTTTTCTCAGTTTCCATTACTGGTAAATCCAGGGATGAAACATTAAAGTGCAGGGTGCAGTTTTCATTTAATCCTTATAATAACCCTGTGGAGTAGGCACTGTTGTAAGCTTTATGTATGAAGGAACAGGATTTCAGAGGTTAAGTAACTTACCCAAGATCACACAGCTAAGTGTAGAAGCTGGAATTTGAATTTGGTTGTATCTGAGGATCTCTTACGCAAACAAACATGTTATGCTTAGACTTAAAGTTTCTTGGCATGATCAGTAAACCACATTTTTAAATGAGTTGAGGGAATAGAGAGTAAAATTATGAGTGGTTATGAATAAAGATCCTTTATGTGCGCATAACAAATTCTACTTTTTCTTTAGCTAGGTGGAAAATTTGCAGCCAGAAATAAAAAACATTGCAAGGTGTCTTAACCAAGAAGTTGCAGTTCGTGCACATCAGTTGGGGTGGTCCAAAAGAGTTGCCAGGTAAGCTGATTCTATGCATATAAGACCGTGAATGTATATATAATGTGTAAGTGATGATGTTAATTATAGGTTTGGGTGTTCTGTAGCTTTCGTAGCAAAGTAATTCTTTTTACTCTTTAATATTTTATTAAGTTTATGTGGCATGATAGTTTTATATACTGGACTGAAAACAAAGAAATGGAGAAACAGATAAGAAGAGTAAGTTCCTTGCTCTTAAGGGACACCAGCCTACTTAAAAAGACCTGTTATCAAATAATGACTGAATTAAGTACTATAAATAAGGTATGCACAGGGAGTTGGGTCATCGTGGAGCTGCAGGGAACGCTTCACAGGATGAAGATACTGTGCCAGTCTGTTAGGATTTTAGTCAACAAATGATATAGATTATTTATAAACTTGGCCTTTTTGTAAAAGTTGTAGCAGGCAATAGCCCACACAAATGGGGAGGTAGCAAATGTGAATGCCATGGTGGGAGCAACTGGATAGCCACTGTGCTGTCCATCCACTGTGGTTACCCTCTGTAGGTGTGTGTCTGGGCTCTTAGAGAGCCCTTACCCAAGGGTGCTTGACCAGGTTGCAGTTGTATGCTTGCCTTCATTCACTGGGAACTTCTTCTATGTCTTCCTTCTTCACTCAGCCTAAGCTACTACTTAGTTTCCCAAATTCTTATCCTTACTGGACTGTGACAGAGTGTTCACCAGTTCACAACAATGAGAAAAATAAGGGCTTT
The DNA here is from genome assembly GCF_021613505.1 of Equus quagga. Lineage (NCBI taxonomy): Eukaryota > Metazoa > Chordata > Mammalia > Perissodactyla > Equidae > Equus > Equus quagga. The sequence goes on from NC_060269.1 coordinate 98,561,252, forward strand.
TTACTATGAATATGTAATATATATATATATGGTTATCTATATATTTTTATCTGTATAGGTGTAAATTTGCCAACTATCTTCAGTCCGAAATTGCCTCCCTTTTTATTTAGTGTTAAAAAGACCTTACATTTAAAAAAGTCATCGTGATAGCTTAATGTCTTTACTTAATAAAATAAAGTTGGCAAACCTATAGTTTTGAAGTTTTAGTGATCAGAGAAATCTGAGAACTACAGCTCTAGGCCAAAAGAACAGATTAGTAGCTGCTCACCTGGGTTATGAATCCAGCCTAGACAAGACTGTGCACTTGCTTGTGCAGCACGAGCAGGATGATTGTCCAGACACATCCTTATACAGATGGGTGGTGTTCTAGGAAGACACATCTGAGGGTTTCCTGCATTTTCAATGGAGCTTAGTCTTGAAGGGTGAAAGGGAATTTGTGATGTAGACAGCCAGGAAAGTGGGTTATCTACACAGATGATATAATAACTTCCAAAGGCATACTAATGTAGAAGTCTGATTGTTGGATAACCTAAGTCATTCAGGCACTAGAATATACAGGCATCTGTAGAGGAGTAACAAGAGATAAAGTTGGAAGAGAAGGCAGAGGCTAAATTACAAAGAGCGTGGAATGTCTGTGGTACTGTCTTAATTCAGTACACTATAATTCGATTAAATTCAGCAAACCTGTTGAATGCATACCTTTTTACAAAACATGCTACAAGAGATTTAGAGGGGCCGGCCAGGTGGCATAGCAGTTAAGTGCGCACATTCCGCTTCAGTGGCCTGGGGTTCACTGGTTCAGATGCTGGGTGTGGACATCTGCATCCCACATATAAAGTAGAGGAAGATGGGCACAGATGTTAGCTCAGGGCCAGTCTTCCTCAGCAAAAAGAGGAGGATTGGCAGCAGATGTTAGCTCAGGGCTAATCTTCCTCAAAAAAAAAGATTTAGAGATAAATAAGACCCAACACTTGACCTTCAAGGAGACTGTAGTCTAGAAAGTAGGACTTAAGAACAGGAATAACTAATATAGTTAACAGAGAAATAGATTAAGAAAATCTTCATGAAAGAGTTGATTGAAGAATAGAGACCATTTTGACAGACCAAGAGCATACTCAGTACAAAATCACATTGCTTCAAAAGATGTATGCAGGGATCAAGTCAGTGAGCTTGGATGGAGTGGAGGGATTTGAGTAAAATGTGCTTTCACCTTTAGTATTTCTGGTATAAATCTTGGTTATACATACCATGTCAGTAGTGAAATTTCCCTTGTTAAAGTCTAATTGGCCAAAGACTACCAGGCACAAAGCCTGTAGTCTGACAATATCAGATTTATTGAATTGTTATATAATTTGCGAACATTGCTAGAGAATTTTCAGTGAAAGGCTTTACTTGCCGTTTGTTTAGGCAGCCCCTCAATACAGCCTGTGACAAGTAAAAATTGTACACAAATCTTTTAGCTAATAACCACAACATGAGAATGTTTGTGCTATGGGTATAAAGCGGTTAATACAGTCATACGCTGCCTAATGATGTTTTGGTCAACAATGGACCACATATATGGTGATGGTCCCATAAGACTAGTACCATTCAGCCTGCGTGTGTAGTAGTCTGTACCATCTAGGTTTGTGTAAGTACACTATGTGATGTTCACACAACAACGAAATTACCTGATGATGCATTTCTAAGGACATGTCCCTCTTGTTAAGCAATGTATGACCGTACGTGGGAGAAACTCAGGAAAACTGAGTAACTCACCAAAATGGCGGAAGCCCTCACCTTAAATACCATCCTCAGCAAAAGACAAAAGATGATATTGGGAGTGGGAAGAGTCGGAGACTTCAAAGGTGAGGAAGGCAATTCACAGGTAGGTGGAAAGGAACAAACATTTGGAAAGCACACATTTGGCCACACAGAAACAGAAGAACACAGAGCGGGGAGCCCAACAAATAGGCTTTTCTAGTTCACGTTGTGCTAAGGTGATGGCTTGCCTCCTGAGACAAGTGTTTTCTCTGAATTCTTTTAGGCAGTTAAAGAGGAGGTAAGAGGAAGAAATTTGGGTCTTTTGTTTCTTAAAAATAATCAGCCTAAAGTATTCCTCATATGAAAGAGACATATTTTGGAGTGGCAAATTTTGTTCCCCTTCAGTACACTCTGTGATGTTTGCACAACAGCAAAATCACCTATCTACACATTTCTCAGAAGGTATCCCCATCAAGCAACACATGACTGTAGTTAAATGACATTTTCTCCTTTCCCTTTTTCCCCTCTTCTTTCAAACTAGGCTCACTTATCTAAAGAATATGCGGAGGCTTGTTTCAGAGCTGTATGTTCGGGACAACTGCCACCCTTTCAAGGCCACTGTTCTGGTCTGGATCCAGCTTCCAATGTGGATCTTCATGTCTATTGCTCTCCGGAATTTTAGCACAGGGGCGGCACGTTCAGAAGGTAGTTATTACAGAAGTTTGTTTCCCCCAAATAAGTTCTCTAACATTGTCTTTGTCATCTAAAGAAAAAAACAACCTCCCATGCTTTTTATAAGTAGAATACTTTTACCGTCTTCCTTCTAAGGGTGTAGAATTTAAAATATTAAGTATAAGTAAATTAGCTGTGTTGAGAAAACAAATGAATCTGGGAAGGACATTAGTAATACTGCTTCTTGGAGATCGTAATGAAATCAGGTTTATAATTCCATAATTCAGTTTCATGGCCAAGAATTTTTCCATTTATAAAGTTAAGAGACCAGAAAAAGCTTTCATGATTATAAATGTCAACATTAAGAAATGATATAAACTAAAGCATTTGTTTTTTATTTTCATTTGAAGGCATTTCTAACCAAAAAGTAATCTAAATAGACTTGAAAGAAAGCAGCCTATGGAGAAATAATTATTTAAATTTAAATCTTAAAAGATTACTGCCGCATATCTTTAGGCTCTGTACGTCTGTTTGCTATAGAAAGTTGCCTGCCTCTTTCTCAATACAGGAGGGACTAGTTTATGTTGTGGAATCAAAATAAGCTGAATAAAACCAATGCAAGTCTTTAGTTTGAGGGACGCCTTCTTGGAATTATCAGACTAGTTATGTCTTGTGTATTTCCCTCCGCTATTTTTAGAAATTCTTTTGTTTTCTTTATAAAACTGTCTCAGCAGGTTTTTCTGTCCAGGAGCAGCTAGCTTCTGGTGGGGTCCTGTGGTTTCGTGACCTCACTGCACTGGATTCCACGTGGATTCTGCCTGTCTCCGTTGGTGTCATCAATTTATTAATAGTAGAGGTCAGTGGTTTTAAGTGAAATTTGTTTTCCATTTAAATCATTGGGATTTTGTTGTTGCTGTTCTGACATCAGATATCAGTGTGTTTGAGTTGGCGGTGGTAGCTCTGAGCTAGAATTGAGACTCCTTTGTTTCTGGTTACAGATCAGCCATTGACAAACTGTCTGTCTGTCTTAGGCCAGTTCCTTAACCCCTCAGTGTCAGAATGCTTATAATTAAAATGAGAGCTGAGTCAGAATGCTTCCAAAGTTTCTGTCAGCTTTAAAATTATATGACTTGAATACATACAGTTTTGTGGTTCGCTTCCAATAAAGACAGTAATTAAGATGCCTAATCAGTATAGTTTTATTCCCACAATAGATTGGTGCTTTGTGTATATGCTTAGTATGTAAATTTGTAGGCAGGGAACACAGTCAATACCTGACTGCCATTTTTTAGCTATATGACCTTAGAAAAGTCATAGAATTTCTTTACACATGTAAAATTTGACCTCTCAACCATGGCTTACCATTATCCCATGCTGCTTTACTCAACAGTCTAAGGGAGTCATGCCTTTAATTTCATAAAGAGCTGTTCTCAGACTCTGAGAAGAGCATAGACTCTGAACTGGAAGAAACCTTAGAAATGATCTACATCACTTGAGATCTCACAGACTTCATGTCTGCTGGTCTCTATTTGGGAAATCTGATACACCCCTTATTTTTTCAGACGAGAAGAATGTAGATGATACTGTAAGGTCTTGAGTGAAAATTTCTTGAAGAAAGCCTACATGTGTAGTCTAAATATGTTTCTGTAAGAGCACCTAGCACACTTCTGTGAATGTGGTTGGTACTTAGTGACTATTTGTTAGAAAGGAGGAAATGATAAACACAAGGTCACAATGAATTAATGTCAGTCCTCAAGTCTTTCCTTTACACTATCTAACGACCCAGCATGCACAAGTTTAATAAAAGCTTATTCTTACTTAACATACACCGTGTGCTAGGCCCTATTGTAATCAACTTACATGAATTAACTTATTTAATTCTTATAGTAATCCTTTGATGTAGGTACTTTGATTACCTTCATTTAAGGGTAGAGAAAGTAAGGCACAGAAAAGTTAAATAACTTGCGCAAGTCACATAACCACTAAATGCAGGGTTGTCACGTGAACCTGGGGAGTTAGGCTAGAGTCTATGCTCATATCATTACGCTGTGCTGGCTCTTAAATAGGTAATTCATAAGTTGTTACTGTCTTGCCTAGCCTTGATTCTTCCCCTTATTCCATGGAGCCATACCAAAACCTGAGGTATCTATTAAGTTCCTTCTTTATGCTGGGCACTGTATTTAGGTGCCAAAGAAACAAGGGGAATGATTCATACATAATGCCTGTCTTGAAGGGACTTGTAGTCTTACAGATAATCTTTAAAAACACGTTGACATGTAAAAATTATGCTATGATTCTATTTAATATAGCTGAATCTCTTCTTTATTGCTGTTAAAGCTCTATTTAAGAATTCTGCATGAGTTTTTTAAAAGATACATGATCAACCATATAAATTTATCTGTTTTATTTTTAACTTTTTTTACTTTTATTAAAATGTAGGTGGAGGCCAGTCAAAAATCGGTTTGTGTTTTAAAGCTCATCTAATTTAATATGCATTTTCATAATCATTGTATATGTATATATTCTACCCCTTCAGATTTTTGCTCTGCAGAAAATCGGAATGTCTCGTTTTCAGACGTATATTACACACTTTGTCCGTGCGGTATCAGTGTTGATTATTCCAGTTGCTGCGACGCTACCTTCAGTGAGTAACCACCAGCGTTGTGTGTAGCGTGTGCTGACTCCTCTCTGTTCTTAGCTTAGCCTGGCTGCAATTCTGCCTCTGCTATTGAGCTTCCTCTCACCGCTCGATGCCTTACTAGTTTCCGAGTTTCCATAGTAGCTGATCTGTCTGTATCGCCAAGTGACACTTGTGTATTTCTTGGGATTGGTTAATCTTCCTTTATGTGAATGTATCTTGACTCTCCTACTAAATCAAACTCCTTTTTCCTTTTTTAATTAAAAAAATTCTATTTTTTTTAATTTAAACTAAAATACCAGTTCACCCTTTTTTTGAAAAAAGTCTTGCAATGTACCTTGCACAGTACTATAAACATAGTATTTGCTCTGTTTGATTAGTTGATATATTGAGTTCTTTCTGTCTACATAGACTGGGCCAAGGAATTTATTACTTAAAAAAGAAACAAAACTTTGTGCCAAGTCCATATGGGTTCATATGTAATGATATTTAACCTCATAACAACTGCATGAGATAGGAACATTTGTCCCCATTTATATGTAATTAAACTTTGATAGAAATAGAAAAAGAAATAGTTATGTTTGCATTTATTTCATGTTTTTAGGCTTTTGCTTATTTCCCATGGATATTAGTGCTAAGAGAGCAAAAGCTGTGTCAGGAATATCTCTGTCTTTGCTCAGAGCCAACACATAGACCATAAAGTAGAATTCATTTGCTGCTGGTAGTTAGGGTTATATCAGCATATATAGAAGTGCTTTATAGTACTTGTCTTAGGAATCTGTAACAGTATGTGTTCAGCATCAAAAATGTGTTTTTAAAGCTGTCCCTTGGACATAATACTGTCGTTGGTCCTGTATAAAACAGTGTTTTCTCATTTCTAAAATAGACATCCTAATGTCTGTGAGAATTAATGAAATGACATCAAGTGCTTATTATAGTACTTTTCATGTAGTAGTACTGTTGTAAAATACCCTGTAAGAATAGAACAGTACAGATTCACTACATTTCTGGGGAGAAATAATGCCACTTAAAAGTGAGGAAACCAGATCAAATAAAATAGTGAAGTTTCATGAGCAGTTGGGTTCTAAATGAGTAACAGAGATCTAAAAAGCAGTGCCTTAAATCCCCAAAAGTTTATTTTCTCCAATATAGGAAATTCAGAGTTGGGCAGTTGCGTGTGGAGCTGATGTGCCCGCTCCTTGAGGACGGGAGAGGCCCAGCCTGCTTCTCTCTTACTGCTCTGTCATCCACAGCCTGCATTGTCTCTCCTTCGGGCCACAGCATGGTCCTGACGGCTGCTGAAGCTTGTCGTCTTGCAGGAGTGGTGGAGGGTACTTCAGGTGCAGTCAGGCCGTTTTAAGGAGGCTTGCCAGATATCCTACCAAACCTTGCACTTATGTCTTAGTACTGTGGCTACACCTGACTGCAGAAGAGGCTGGGAAGTAGTCTTTTTTTTTAAGATGACGGTATACCCAGCTAAAAATTAGGATTTTTGTTACTAAGGAGGAAGAATGATTCTTAGTAGGCAGCTTATAGTCTGCTGTAATTGGGCTCAGGGTACTTTTTGCTTAGTGGCTAAGACAGATGATGATGATAGCTATTATGCATTCAACGCTGACTTTGTGCCAGGCACTGTTTTAAATGGTTTACATATGTTAACTCATATAATTCTCCCAACAATGTACCGAAGTAGTTGCTGTCGTAATCTCCACTTCAGTGATGAGCAAACTGAGGCACAGAGAGGTTAAGTAACTCTTCCAAGGTCACTCATCTCTTACGTGGCAGAGTCCTAACACATCCAGGCAGTTTGGTTCCTGCTTTTAACTACTCTGCTAGTCTCCCTTCAAGAATGCGATACTTTCTGCCCCTAAAAACATGCTCAAGAACAAATACAAGTGCTTACTATGGGTTCCATTCTGTGCTGACCACCCTACGTGACTTGTCTCAGTTATTCCTCACAGCAGCCTCCTGAGGTAGGTACCGTTCTGTCCCTGGTTCACAGATGAGGAAACTCAAGCAGAAGAAAAATAACTTACTCAAAGTTGAGTGAATGGAATTCAAGCTCATGCAGTTTGACTCCAGGACTTAGACTCAGCCACCACGTGGTCATGCCCCTGGGGCCTGCTTGCCTTCTGATGCCAAAGGAGACTTTGGAGCAGATGCATGTATGGGAAGGTTTTGAGAGGCTGCAGAACTTAGTCACTGACCTAAATAAATCAATCTGGTTGGTAATACAAAAGAAAGTCGAAGATAATGCTGAGACTCTTTGTCTCAGAAAGAGGCGGAGATAATGCACTCCTGACTACGCTTAGAAACTGGTCACTGGGGAAAATTTGGAAGATAGATGACTATGTGGAGGAGAATGAGGTTAGGGAGGCTCAGTTTGTCATTATAAATGGCTGTGACCCTAGTACCCTACCTCCAGTACGGCAGCTTGTCAGGGCTCTCGCTAAGGAAAACGTGTGCTTAATTGCTAAAGAAGGGAGGGGAAATCCCTCAGGCCTCTGCCTGGGAGCTGCTCTCTGTCATCCACTTTCTATCATGAATCCCTCCGCTTTTGCTTTTTCTTCACTTGTTGGTTTTCCTTTCAACCTTCTTTCTTACCCGTCTATTAGACCTGTCACAGATGTCAGCAGGTCTTGATGAGTCCTGGTGTGCTTCTGTTTATAGAGATTGTAATTTTCTTTTTTATTGCCTGCCTGTCTCTGGACCTTGGTGTCCTTGGAAAATGGAAAGGTGCTAACATTCATGTCCTTTCTTCTTTTTATAGTCGATTGTTCTCTACTGGTTATGCTCCAGCTTCATGGGCCTCTCACAGAACTTGCTGCTGCGTTCTCCTAGGTTTCGCCAACTTTGCCGAATACCATTGACCAAGTCAGATTCGGACACTCCTTATAAGGACCTCTTTGCTGCCTTTTACGCCAAGTTCATTTCAAGAAAATGACATACTTTCCAATAATTTTGAAACTGTTACAAGTGTACTACCACCTTAATATATTTAGAAGACTTAGAAATTCAGATATGGCTTAATTTCCCTTTATTTAAAATCATGAATTTTGTGAAGTACTGTGGGTTAAGACATAATTCAGATATATTTGACAATACCTGAAATCTCTTAAGTGTTAGAAATAGTTATGTTTAATTGTATACTAAAAGTATAAAAGTGGAATGAAAGTGTCTGGCTCTGTCTATAAAATTACAGCTTGCCGGAGGTGCCAGAACTTTGGAGAACAGGAGTATATACTGAATGATGTCAAGTTACACTGAATAGTGCCACGCATTAAAGTTTTATAAAGTAAAAGAAACCAGTGAGTTGATTCTTAAAATTTTGGAGGTATAGAAGATCATAGACCTGTTTGAACGTCTGATAAAGCTATGGTTTTCTCTTCAGAAAAGTCCTGGTACTCACAACATGGGGACCTTCATTGTCCACCACCCCCACCCCTGAAGGCCTTTTTGGTAACTCTCGTTTAAGAAATCTTATTCTAATGGAACATACATTGATCATGAGTTAATATGTGATTTGAAAAAAGTGGACTTAGGTACAGTCAAGTAGTCCATGCGTGCAAGAAAGTACCTAGTATGGTAGGTAATGTTGCCTCTCAACCCTGTTCTGAAAGAATACAAAAAGCGTACATTCCTTTTTCTATAAGAAATCTGGAATATGGAGTATAGCACTAGTACTGCTGGAGTGCAAAGTGGGAAATCTTAAGCATCAAGTTCGTTTAGTCAGAGGAAGAAAACCAGAAGGGCAGCTCCCTATTAGGGAGGTGATTTTATAAACTGTTCTTTGTTTGGCAGGATTAAGTGCTGTAATGGGTTTAAACTATGGTAGATGTTTAATATAGGAAAAATTGACAAGTAAATATAAATTATGAACCCAGTTTTTTGCTTGTTTAGTTTGAAAAGATGATAAAATTAATTCTGGGTGGGGCCAGCCTGGTGGCACAGCAGTTGAGTTCTCACATTCTGCTTCGGCAGCCTGGGGTTCACTGGTTCGGATCCTGAGTGCAGACCTATGCACCACTTGTCGAGCCATGCTGTGGCAGGCATCCCACATATGAAGTAGAGGAAGATGGACACAGATGTTAGCTCAGGGCCAGTCTTCCCCAGCAAAAAAAGAGGAAGATTGGCAGCAGATGTTAGCTCAGGGCTAATCTTCCTCAAAAAAAGAAAAAACATAAACTCTGGTTGAGATATTTAGGAATAAATTTGATAGGCATTTGAGAAGATTATAAATTACAAATCTTCCTCAAAAGGGAACATGAACCTAGTTCTGACGTACCCTGTCATCCCGTCTCATGTTTTTACAATAAAATAAAAACTAAAGTGAAATGAATTAGTCATTTCTTGAGTGATGTCTATTAAATCTTAGCCATTTTAGTTGTCATGTTACTGCAGCTCACTGAGCATTTAGAGGTAGCAGTTGAGACTGGGTTCTCTTCCCAGCTTCCCAGCTGTGGTTGTGACTGCCCACTTGAGGCAGCTGTGCCTCTCAATCACAGTGAAGGAATGGAAACTTATGTAGGGTCCATCCTCATTATTCACACAGTTCATATTTACCAGTCTGCCTACTTGCTAAAATATATTTGTAACCCCCAAATCAATACAGTCCTTTTGATGTCGTTCTTGGACATACACAGAGTAGCAAAAACTTTGAGTCACCCGAGGCCCATGTTCCCAGCAGGTCAAACAGGGCAACACGGTGCCTTCTTATTTCAGCTCTCAGACTGTAAATAAGTGTCCTTGCTGTGATCTTAGTGCCGTGTTTTTTCCCATTTTCGTGCTTTTTGTTAGTGATTTTGTTATTTTAAATGGCCTCCAAATGTCATGCTGAAGTGCTGTCTAGTGTTCATAAGCACAAGAAAGCTCTGAGGTTTCTTTCTTGTTTTGTTTTTTTTAATCCCACCCCCAAAAAAACCACCACCCTCCCCAGTTATAGCTGCTTCTCAAACCACTGATGTTTCTTAAGGAGAAAATACCTGTATTAGATAAGCTTTATTCAGGCATGAGTTACAATACTCTTGGCTGTGAGTTCAATGTTAATGAATCAACAACATATTATATTGATGGTTTGACAAAAATGTGACCAGAGGTTTGTAGGAATCTGACCCTCTGTATTCTCTCGGAGAATATTCAACTAGTGGTTCCATCTCTACTCATTCAGTGTTCATGATGCCTTCATAGAACATAACTGCCTCAAATAACAAGAATTGACCATTTGCAACATGTGCAGTCAAGGAAGCAGAGGCAGAAAAGTGTGCTGGTTGTGTTATAGCAAAAAGAGGAAAGGGAATTTGAGAAAAACTTTGGCTGTCTCTGGAACAAGTTGGCCCTTGCTATGTGTATCATTGTGTACTAATTCAGATGTTTTTCTCCTAATGGGATGAGGGAAATCAGCCCTCTTCCACCGTCCTGCTCAAAGAAGTTTGTCACTTTCTGAAAAGTAAAAAGTGAAGAAATGCTGTGGCTCCCTTTTCAAATAGGCAAGTCTCCTTTCGTGTGCATCCTTTACCTTGTTTACTGTGATTCTTCTTGATTTCAAAATGTACATTGATATCTTTTTTCAAATGGATATTTTACCTCATTTATTATTGCTTTCCCATTTTCAAACTTTTTGAATTGCTTTACAAATGTATACAGTAAGTTTATTTGAGAATACAAGGTGCTTGTTCCCAGATCTCAGCATATTTTCAGGTAGGCTTGGGGGTGGCTAGGATCTTGGGATGTATTCATGTATAAAGGAAACGGGTGTGTTATGAACTGAGGTGAATCACTCACCTGACTTCAGGCTGGTAAAGATTCACCCACATTTCTTTCTCTGGGCAGATTTTTTAGTAAACAGCAAGTCATATTTCAGAAAATTCCAAGTCTGTGCTGTTTGATCTTATTTCCCCAACAGTTTGTCATAGTCTGGAGCACTTCCAGAGCCTGAGGTCAGGGGAGGTGGGTACTGAATGGGGACAGAGGACACAAGCTGTTAAGATCCCTTGACAACTGCCTGTTGGACCCTTCTGTCTCCTCGATTGCTGAGGGACTCCTGGCAGAGCTCCATCCTGGGCCTGCAGAATTAAGGAAATCTTTTGTCTTCTTGAGCAAGGACCACAGTTTGTTAGTTATCCTTCCCCCTCCCTGAGAGGGCATCTTTTTCTTTTTCCTGTGGGTCTTATTTTTGTCTCTAGGCCAGATTCACTTTTTTTTTTTTTTTTTGAGGAAGATTAGCCCTGAGGTAACATCCACTACCAATCCTCATCTTTTTTCTGAGGAAAATTGGCCCTGAATTAACACCCGTGCCCATCTTCCTCTATTATGTGGGACGCCTGCCGCAGTATGGCTTGATAAGTGGTGCTTAGATGTGTGCCCAGGATCTGAACAGGGGAACCCCAGGCCCCTGAAGTGAAGCAAGTGAGCTTAACCACCCACCACCGGGTTGGCCCCCAGAGTCACTTTTTTACCAGTGCATCTCAGCCCAAGAATCAGGAAGGGAGACTCACTCCTGGATCAGTTTATGTTATACCGTTATGATAACCGAACTCAAAAGTATGTTAAGAGATGGAACTGGCATATGCAGAATGACTCAAAATTAGTTTTCCCTGGAACCATTGTGAGAGAAAACCTGAACCATCCTATCCTGGCCAGATGTCAAGGTGGGAAGATGAGGCTTAAAAAAATGTCAAAATCCTTGATTGCCACCCTCACAAATAACCCAGGAGTGGTTGCAAAACCACATGAAGGACCTTGGGAAAACCGAACAGGGAGAAGACTTTCCAGGTCCCTTTAAAAGCACTCAAGAGTAAAGAGCAAACCCTCACATCCCAGAAGCACAGCCAGTCCTCGACCACATTGAGGAAACTATTTTCTGGGAAAAAATAGGTGCCCAAATAAATCTCAGTAACTTCTCTATTTTACACCTATACTTATTCACCCGTATGTCTTCATAGTGTCCCCACAGATGATCCCAGGAATCACCTTTTTTTTTTAAGAATCGCTTTTTAAATTGCTTCAATATCAGATTAAGCCCTGGAAGAACTAGGAACTCAGACCCTACAGAAAAATTAAAGAATGCAGTTTGTTTTTCCTCTGGAGTGATAAATGAAAGCAAAATTTGGAATTTCAGCCATGATATTTGAATCCATGCAAGAATTTAGATTTCTGTATTAAAGCTACATATTTAAAGCTTTATGCAAATGTGTAAAAAACATGAGATTGCAGTAACAATGGGTTATCATTATAGACACTTGTGATTCTACCAGAACATAGATAATCTGGAAATTTATAGAAGATTTTCCATTTGAACTTTATGGGTATAGTTTAAAGTTGTAATAATTGATATTTTCTAGTTATTGTCTTTTTAGATGTTTTTATATATACCCTGTATTTTATGAAATCATTATTTGCCTTTGGAAAATTTGAATTTTCACAACATTCAAATCATAGATATATTTATCCCAAAGTTTCTGAAATTTTGGACTCTGTACTGAGTTTGCAAGTAAGAATTTAGGGGCCGGCCCCATGGCCAAGTGGTTAAGTTCACGCGCTCTGCTTCGGTGGCCCAGGGCTTTGCTGGTTCAGATCCTGGGCGTGGACATTGCACTGCTCGTCAAGCCATGCTGAGGCGGCGTCCCACATGCCACAACTAGAAGGACCCACAACTAAAAATACACAACTATGTACTGGGGGGGCTTTGGGAGAAAAAGGAAAAATAAAGAAAAAAAGGTAAGAGTTTATATATATTCATATAAAGACATTTATATACATGTATTGAGGCAAAACCCCAAAACCTTGAATTTACATATATGCTTTGCTAATTATGTGACATGTGAAGGTACCAGATATCTCCTTGGTAACCCTTTAAGAAAGTGAAAAAACTAATACTGGGGCCAAGCTAGTGCTACTTGGGAGAATCCTTTAGACCTGTAAACCTTGGTATGACAATATATAACATTAAGTTGGTATGGGGGTCTTCTATATTACAAAATTTGTAATTACACAGCCTGGAAAAAGGAGCAAAATAAATCTAAAAAGCTTGAAAGAGCAGCATAGTATTTAGCAAACTTTAAAAATAATTACTGAATATTATGAAAGCATATAAGTTTTAATATTACTAGAAATGTAATAATAGGTGAAGAATTAGCTTATTCAGCCAGAGAGCATGCATATGAATCTTGTACCTATGATTGTGTATTTAGTTGTTAGAGAATGTAGGTAGATCACATCATTGTAAAATAAGATTGTTGTGCAGAATTCTGGAGACAGCTGTTTGAGTATTTTCCGTCGTCTCAAAGTACAGTGGAGCCTTCTCTGTCCCAAGTACAGAGTGCGGTAGATCCCCACTCGCCTCAGCCTGAGAGCTTTGACTCTCAGCTGCTAGAATGCCAGCAAACACAGCCGACTGAAACAACTGAACCAAATGTCACCAGCTGAGGACGAACAGCCACAGGGGAGAGCAATTGGTGACTCTTGAACAAATTAACTTGACTGCACATCGTTAGTGGGATATAGTCTAAAAGCAAAAGGAATTATTAGAAAATATTGAGCTTTATTTCAGTAACTGTATTGATCTTGTTGATGTTTCATTGTGATTTTGGAACTCTCATTGTCAGGTAAAATATATAATGATGTTTACTGGGTATGTAGTTTTCCGTGGATGCTGTCACACATTCCTTTATGCTGCTTATGCCACCAAGAGGAAGATGTTATTGGACGTGTTTGTTGGAGATATTAAAAGATACATCTTTTTCAAATTTTTCTTTTAAGGTAGCTTTAGGCGTTGCCCCTGAGAAAGAAATTGGTCCCATGAAAGACGGTCCTGCCTCCCCACAATTCTCCATTCCCACACTAAGAAAGTCTAGCCTTCATATGCGTTTCACCTAAGACCTTCCACAATCTCAATTAAGAATTATATATAAACGCATTTTGATCCTGGTTGATTCCCAGCCGTAGGAACCACAAGGCCTGGCCGGTACCTCAAGAAAAGAAAAAAAAATTACCAGCTGAGGAATGGCCGCAAAATTCCCAAGAATGAACTAGATTAAACCAACAGAGCACTTTAATACAGAGGCTTTGCCTGGTTCATAGGACGGTAACTTTTTGCTTTGCTGTCACTTGAACATGAAGGACATGTTGACACAACTGTCCCAAAGAGGCAGTTAACATGGAGAATGACATTCCCTTGTGCTCCACCACTGGCTGCCTTCTTGACTGCCCAGTTTTCAGGTAAGTTGTGCAAGGTAGCCTTACCTTTAACTGCCTGGTCCTGCACTGCTGATTCTGTTTTATGAAATGAGGACTTCTGAGTTTTGGGGAACAAAAACATGGGTGGAAAAACCTGAAATAAAAGTAAGTGCTCCAAGGAAGCACCACTCCTGTTGAGTTATTTTCTCTTAGGCAACAAAAAAAGACATTTCTATCCTTGAAGGTTTCTTCAAATATGAAGGATTCACATTTGTGAATTCACCTACTTACTAAAATTAATTTTTAAAATGCTCAAATGCTTTTGCTGTTACTTGCAGACGTGTGTGGTCTGCTCCTAGCACCAAAAAATATGGATCGCCCAATGTGCACGTTCCCAGCTGAGAGCAAACAAGGTACACTCTGCCTTTTTGCCCCAGTACTTATACTGTAAACAAGTGAACTTCTTGTTATTTAATGCCATGTTTTTCTCATTTTTATACTTTTTGTTGATTTTGTTGATTTCTCTGTTTAAAATGGCCCCAAAGCACTAAGTGCAAGAAGCTGTAATGTCCTCACAGAGAAAATACACGTTAGTTAAGCTTCGTTCGGGCATGAGTTAGAGTGCTATTGGTCATGAGTTCAATGTGAATGAATCTACAATATGTATTAAATAAGATGTCTTCAAACAAAAACACACAACATACAACAAGGTTATGTCTTGATTGGTTGACAAAAATGTAAACACAGGTTCACAGGAACCTAAGCCCGTATTTGCCCTGTGAGCAATGGTTCCGTAGTCACCAATTCACTTTCTCTGTGGCTTTAAAGAACAAACTACCACAAGTAATGAGAATCAGCTGCACTGCAACCTATGCCGCTTGGTATTATATCCACGTGGTAGTTTAAATCAGAGAGCCTCAAATTATGACCCATGGGCCAGATCTGGTTCACCACCGTTTTTTGGACAGCCTCAAAGCTAAGAATAGTTTTTACATTTTTAAGTGATTGAAAAAATAGTGAAAGAAGAATAATATTTTGTGACAAAAATTATATGAAATTCACATTTCAGTGTCCAAAAATAAATTTTTATTGGAACACAGCTGTGTTTGTTTACGTATTGTTATGACTTTCATGCTTCAACTGCAGAGCTGACTAGGGACAGAGACCTCATGTCACAGTGCTTCCCACAGTGCTCAGCACACCACAGATCTCAGTGATGTAATTACAACTCCAGAGCGCTTTGAGTGCCATGTGTACTGCCCTGTTTGACATCTTGTTTATTTTTTATTACCGGTTCATATCCAGTCAAAACAAGAAAAGTGGACTTAAAATTTCATCCATTTAAGGCACAGTAGAGTCTGGATTATCTTGTTATTGAATTAGATGGCAAAGAATTGTTTATTATGCAATGACACTATCACTGTGCTAAAAGAATACCATATATGTCAACATCACCAGGCATCATGATATTCCCAACTCACAGGAAAGCGTTGGTCAGAACTATTAGAGATTTAAAATGGAATATCTCAAAACAGCAGAATGGATTAGAAAGAAAAACTCCAACTAAAGGGAAATTCTTTTTCCTCTATACACTACCCACAGAACACTTCTGGCCACCAAATGTGTGTTTTTTCCCCACACCAAGTAATTCTCCAATTCTCTGTGGACACCAACTGAGTGTCCTACAGTTCAATTCAGTTCTGACACTATCTAGAGTTAGTGTCAGATCCCACAGGCTAAGGGCTCAGTCTCACAAGACTGTTCCCCAACCTCAGACTCCAACCCCAAGCTTCATCTTGAGCTGTTCTCATTCTTTCCAAGGATAACAGAGCCCTGTCTGTAGTTAAGTCTTCATGCAAGATGCGATGACATCGCTAAAAGGATAGAGGCTGGAATTTCATTGAGCTCAGAGCACAGAATCATGAACTGTTTGTGTCTGCTTGCTAATACATTTTCTTTTGTTTAATAAACATATACATGGGAGAATTTAGTCTGAGACTTGCTTTCATTTTAGTGAAATTGGAGGGTAGGATAGAGGAATGACTAATGTTGCCATGCAAGGAGGGGTCATCTGCCTGGTGCAAGACCTGCCAATAGTGAAGACGCAAGATGGTAGGAGAGAAAGGGTTTTATTACAGCTTGCTAGCAAGGGAGAAGACGGCTGATAATATCCAAAACAACCATCTTACAGAACAAAGACTACAGGCCAGTTACATAGGGGGCTGGTCTCCGGGTGGGGGAGGCATCTGGTCTCTGGGCGGGACAGAGATCTGGTGTTAGTTTCTGATAATCTTTTGTTTTACTAGATATGCATCAGAGACCAGAGCAATGCCCTATATCCTGATTTAGTTTAAAGATAATAAGAATAAAATCTTTAATATATGTAGTAAAGATTACTGTTTACGTGAGTGGCACCAACTCCCCACTGTCAGTTGTAACCCAGCATAATTGTATGCTGGTAATGGGAACAGGGTTGTCGTCTGTCTGGCTACTTCCTGCTGAAAAGAATTGGTGTAGGGGGACCATTGAATGAAACAGAATCACTCGTGTTTTGCCACCATGACTCTGGAGAGGGAGTTGTTGAGCCAACGATGCAGACAGTTTAGAAACACATTTGATCCTGAATTTAATTATAAGGAATAGCCAGAGTTGCCACACCCGATCTTAACGTTGTCATTGATGATGGCTATCAGCATAGACTCTCTGCCCAGGGGCCATCACATTCCTAAGGAACTCAAAAGAACAAAGTTATCAACTTACCGCAGCTGGGAGTGGATGTAAACTCTACAAAGCATGTATATCTCCTAGAGGGTGCGTATCCAGCTGGGCTAGGTACTCAGAGGTCATTCAAAGTTACAGCGTGGTTTCTTTTCTACAATATGGCTTCCCTATGTCAAGATTGTGCTGAGCTGGTATCACTAAGATTTACTCATATCAGACTCTTGAAAGTGTTACTGAACCAGGTACATTTTGCCCATCGCCTGGAAAGCCAAACACAGAGATGATGAGATTGCAGCAGAGACAGTTTTAATCACAAGGAAGCCAAGTGAAGAAATGGAAGAACAAGTCTCAAATCCGCCTCCATAAAAATGGGGACTCAGGGATATTTATGGGGTAGGGGGGCACGGTGGTCTGAAATGTGGAGGTAGATGATTGGAGGTGAGGAGAGGTGAGGTAATTGATGATGTGCACAAATGTAGTCAGACATCGTGCCTCTTCATAGGAGGATGCACGTTCATGAAGTGGCGGTGCTAGCACCATCTGAGGGTGGAGTTTTGAGCCTCTTGACGTCAAAAGGTCACTTATCGTGCATCTGCACAGTTGATGGGTTAATGGTGCCAAGTGGCCTGAACTGGACAAGGGGTCCTAATTCCTGAAAAACAGCTAAAACACCCATTATCATGGTGACCCAGGCACCAAAGAGATGTTATCTATAGGAACCTAGTGGGTGTCAAATGACTTATCGCCTAAACAGCACAGTTAACAATGGGAGGGTAAACAACAAAAAGCTTTAATCATGGGCCAGCCCGGTGGCACAGCGGTTAAATTCGCACGTTCCACTTTGCCTGTCTGGGGTTCGCCAGTTCAGATCCCGGGTGTGGACATGGCACCACTTGGCAAGCCATGCTGTGGTAGGCATCCCACATATAAAGTAGAGGAAGATGGGCATGGATATTAGCTCAGGGCTAGTCTTCCTCAGCAAAAAAGAGGAGGATTGGCAGCAGTTAGCTCAGGGCTAATCTTCCTCAAAAAAAAAAAAAAAGCTTTAATCAGTAATTGCAAAAGAACCCCCAAATTGCAAAAGAACCCCCAAAAAACAAAACGTAATCATCAATGGCTGTTTACTGGTATCAAAAGGCTACCATTATCTGTCAAAAGGGACCTAAGAACTTGATGTATAGCTAAATTGACTTATTTTGACGAGAGATTTTCACATATTGAGGTATATAGGATAACTATTCGGGTTCAAAGCTGATTCAGCTTGAACTAAAAAGCCTGACTTATGGCCTATCAAACATACCTTGTACATCTGCTTAACCGTTAAAGTAAAGAATGCACTGTCTTAAGATAAGAATGCCTGCTTCTCCTATGCCCTATTGGTAATGCCTGGATTAGTGCCCTTCCTGACATCACGGTCATGTTGACCTGCTAATTTGCAACTAAATGTCTCTTTGAAACTTTGATGAAAATGTATCCTGGGTGTGTTTAATGTATGTTCTTTGTTATAAAAAGATCTAAGCCTGTACTGAAAACCATGTTTCTTTGGCAGCTTTCTAAAGCCTTCACAGGGTGTAATCCTCACTCTGGTTCAAGTAAAATTCACCTTATTTCTTTTATCTATGGAATGGTTATTGGTTATTTTGCATCGACAATTTATTAATTTTATAAACCACTATTCCCAAACTAGCTGCTATGGCAAGAATAAAGATTATAAGCCTTCAAAAAAGCTTTCAAAAGATATGTCATCAAGATGTTCTCCAAATTGAAGTGGTATTTTTAAGAAACATTTTAAGAATCTTTCTAATGGTGGTAAAAGAAAATTAGAGTGGCTGCCCTGCCAGGATTGGTCCCTTGAACCAGATTTCATCATGAGATGGGAACCAGCCTAATGAGACAAGGCCATCTGCAAGACCCCAGGCTTAACAAGATAAAGCCCTAACAAGATTGGCCCTAAATGATCGGCAGGCTTAGGAGAATCAGATAGAAGCCACCAAGATCCACATTCTGCAGCCTCGGGACTGTCCTGGGCTTATGCATGCACCCTAGCACCCAAGAGTCCACTGAAAGTGACCCTAGCCCTATTAGCATTGTGAAAATTACACCTGGGTGGAGAGCTATTATACTAATGATACATGCGTCACATGAGGTGGCATGTTGAATAACAGCACATGCACAAGGAAAGCCCCACCTCTACATGCCATGACAAGGTCCTCCTCCCCAGCCTTTGCCTAATAAAAGCCCCACAATCTGCTCCCTAATTCTACCTACCCATGTTTTTGACAACTATTGACTGCCTGGTCTCCTCTCTCATTTACTGGCTTCTTCTCTATCTTCAGGCCTGCCATCACACTGGATGACTTCAGTAGCTAAGCAGACATCCCATCTGACAACCTTCCCACCGAGTTGTTTCACTTGCTGCCTTGGCTATGTTAGTAATTTCCTTCCCACCCCTCAGGAGTAAGTTTTTCACCAGGTGACAACTCATACTCGTTGCAGGCCATAGATGATTGTATCAGAGTTGTTCATGTAGCCCAAGCTGGACCAATCAAATCTCTCTTGAAAACTGGATCTAAGAGATATGCAGAGACCAAGTCAATTGGGGAACTGCTTCGTGTGCAGTGAATGCTAGACCGGCCATCACACCAGACAAATCCCACATGCATGATAAAGCTAAGATGCTGCAAAAAAGACAATGGTAGCAGAGAAAGCTTACATAATAAGAGAGAAGGCAAAATGACACCATTTTGAAAAAGAAACTGAGACTAAGAGGTCTCACAGTCTCCACCCCCTTAAGAGACAGAGTGACAAACCACAATTCCAAAATTTGAAATTTCACCCACATAATACTTTCCTATTGCTGTTGTAGCAAATTACCAAAAACTTAGTGACTTAACACAAATTTATCATCTCACAGTTCTGGAGGTCAGATGTCTACAATGAGTCCACAGGGCTGTGTTCCTTCTGGAGACCCTAGGAGAGAATCTGCTTTCTCGTCTTTTCCAGCTTCTAAAGGCTGCTCAAGTTCCTTGGCTCGTGATCCTCCTCACTCCATCCTCTCTTCTTGTTGTCACATCTCCTTTCACTCTGACCCTCCTGCCTCACTCTTTTTTTTTCATTTTTATTTTTTATTTATTTTATTTTTTTCCTTTTTATCCCCAAAGCCCCCCCAGTACATAGTTGTATATTCTTCGTTGTGGGTCCTTCTAGTTGTGGCATGTGGGATGCTGCCTCAGCGTGGTTTGATGAGCAGTGCCATGTCCGCGCCCAGGATTCGAACTAACGAAACACTGGGCCACCTGCAGTGGAGCATGAGAACTTAACCACTGGGCCACGGGGCCTGCCCCTCCTGCCTCACTCTTTTAAGGTCACTTGTGATTACATTTGGCCACTCTGGCAATCCAGGATAATATTCCCCTTAATTTAAACACATTTGTTGACCTTATTCCTCAAGTCTAAGTGCTACCACTTCTAGATTAAGACCTATGGAGATGAATGTGCTCCTCTGTCTTCCACGTTGCAGTGGTAGATATTCTGCGCTATCTAGATCCAAGGACTCACTCCCTCTCCCATCATCTCTTCCATTTTTCTTTCTATCTGTATCCCCATTTCTCTTCAGTGGTGGTAGTAAGGAGAGCCAAGCCTCTTTCTGACTCTATTTAGAGTAATCCCTCCAGTTTTCGTCTTTGATGTTGAGGTCAGTGCCTAGACTGCGTGTGTTCCCTCCTTGCCATCTTCCTGTGGGCAGGAGGGTATTAAAATACTTTACTGAGATAATCCTGGCCCGGGTCTTTGAGCTCATTCATCTAGGGAGACTACCCTGTCCACCACTATGTATAATGAGCTTCCAGCAGTCAGTTGTTTTGTATGTCTGGAATGCACAAATGCCATTTTTGGAATTGATGTCTAGCTTGCCATTCCTGGTGCTGCACCTGAGTGACAGGTGTCTTTTCCATATCTCAATGATGTGCTGAGCTGCCCAGTGACCAAGGGAAAGATGTTCATTCCCCCTACTCACTCCTAGCTTAATATCTCTGACACCTCGTCACTTACCCTAAAACTGTTTAATGGAAGCAGGCCATACACTCAAAGATCAAAAAAGGCCAGGCAGTTGTGCAGCTGGTAATTCCTGGTGGTCTTGTAGGCATGGCAACCCACAAGTTGGCTCCATTGTTATTTTTATTCTATAGGCAGAGTCGCTGACATTGTTGATGAAGTTCTAGTAAAATTCTCAGGATTTGTGTTCCCCAAAGGATAAATGGGAATATCCTTAAACAAAAAAATCCCTGATAAATGGGACATTTCTTGTAGTAACAACCTCTCAGTCTTTCCCTTGATCACATAGAGTAAAGCAAAGATGTTTTTCCCCCATAATTCCCCATTACACCTACACTAGAAAGTTGGCTTTCTTGGGTGTGGGGAGTAAAGTGATCCATGAACAAAAGTTTGTATGCAGATTTTCCTCTCTCATTTTATGAAAAAGGTCCATGGATATGAATTCTGTGGGTTTGCTAGTTAAAATCAGCCTGGATTACCACGGTGGTGGGTAATATGATTAAATGAATGCATTGGCCACAGGAGTCACATTTTAGTCAAAATGGTTGGCTCTCTTTGGCCTGAATAGGCATTCACGTAAAGTAGGATTAACTCTTTTTTCTGAGCTAGACCTTTTTTTTAAACTTAATTTTAATGTTCTTTTCTTGCCCCAAGACTGCTATTGACAGGTCTCCAGGGTTTTTCTTCCCTTTTATTTCCAGGTATAATCAGATATTACATGTCTGAGGCAGATGTCTTCAGAGATGTCTAAAATGGCATCAGTTCAATTGGTCAGAGGACTTGGATTGCAGGCCTGCTGCCCTCAGTCCAGCCTTTGCCTGCTCCTGGGAGAAGCATTCCTTCTTGCTTTATTTGGGGAAAAAATTGTGGACCTGGGGTGACGTTCAATCAAAACTTTCTTACCTCATTCAGTATACTGAAGGCTTTTTTTCCACCCTTTCTTTCTACTGTAAACAATAACCACTCAGAGCACCATTAACATAAATCTTTATTCAAAATGCTGGGCCTGAGAAGGCACTAAAGGAACATTCTAACTGGGGGGAGGAGGGCAAAATTTTTGTTGCAAACTTTTATTTTAACAGGAAGGGTCACTTGATATTTAGATAGTTTGGAGAATTAGGCAAGGCAATTTAGATTTTAGCAAGAGGAGTGGAGAACAGTGAGGGGCTGAGGTCATTGTGTAGGAGCAAGAAGACAGGAATAGTTGCAGGGACCCAGTGGAACGTTCTCAGTGCTTCAGGGTCTCTTACGCTATTTCTAATATATATAAAAAGACAAGCAAGCATGTTTCGAAGACCAAAAAAAAGAGGCTACGTCATAATGATTTTGCAAGCATTACACATTCACTTTCCTTGTAGCATTATGTACCCACAGAAGGGATGTACAGATCCTTGCCATATGTTGTTGAAGAACAAGAGATAGTATTCACAATCTACCAATGCATCTGATTTCCATGAGAAGGAAGAATTGTTATATGGCAATAACAGAAGGTCCTAGGGTCTCCCATAAGAACAGGGCAAGTCCTTTGGGAAAATACTTATTTCTTAAATTTGGCAAGCCACCACCACCAACTACTACCAATGTCACTACTACCATCATCATCACCACCACCACTGCTACCACCACCACCACCAGCACTACTGAGCGCTGAGTCAGCTGTTAGAGCATTTTGAATTCCCAACATGAGATATTGATCTATTTTAGCCTATTTGACCCATGCCATAATCCACATATATCTTAATTTTGCTGGACTCCAAAATTTAGATACTCTGACATGAATACTTCATGAATATGGCCCTTAAAGTTAATAATTTTCTCTAATAAAACAATTTTTCTAGGTTACTCCCTAAAAAGTAGAAGGCTTTGTATTGTTAATGTTATTCCTCTTTAACATATTTTATATCTCCTGGAATGATGGATAACATCTAAATTCCAATTTATAGCTTGCTTTTCCATTACTTAATTTGATTAAAAGGCCTCTTTTGATTATAATGTATAGCAGCCTTATTCAATCTAACTTCAGCAAAGAGAGGATCTATTTATTCATATAACTGCAAAATCTACAGGCAATGTTGGTTTTAGGCATAGATAGTCCTGAGAGCTTAAACAATATTCTTGGGACCATTTTCCTTTATCTTTCAACTTTGCTTTCCTTCAGGTCAGTCTGATTCTTGAGTCTCAAGTGGCAAAAATGGCCACTAGTAGCTCCAGGCTCGCAATATCTCTATTGTTGGTGCTTCCCATTCTTCTAGAAAATGTTCCAGGGAAGACTTTGATTGGCTTGTGTGGGAAACAGAATAATGGCCCCCCAAGAGATATCCATGTCCCGATCTCCAGAAGCTGTGATTATGTTACCTTACGTGGCAAAAGGAACTTTGAAGATGTGATCAAGTTAAGGCTCTTAAGATGGGGAGATCATCCTGGATTATCTAGGAGGTCCCGATGTTATCACAAGAGGGAAGCAGGAGAACAGAGAAGAGGCTTTGAAGATGGAGGAGGGGGGCAATGAACCAAGGAATGCAGATGACCTCTAGAAGCTGGAAGAGACAAGAAAACACACTCTCTTCTAAAGCCTCCAGAAGGAACACAGCCCTGAGGACTCATTATAGACAATGATCTCCAGAACTGTAAAATGATAAATTTATTTTAAGTCACTAAGTTTGTGGTAATTTCTTACAACAGCAATAGGAAACTAAACAGTTTGTGATGATTGCCCATCCCTGAACCAACTGGTCTAACCTTGGTGTAGGGTGTGGTTGTCAAATATGGGTTATATGCACTGCTCCCAGAACCAGGGTTGGGCTAAGTTCAACCTAAACCACATGAATGGAGTTTTGGGAAGGAATGAATCTTCCAAGGCTACAGGACTTCTCCATCCTGCTCCTGCTCCTTAGCTGCTCCTCAACATATATATGTATGTATGTGTATGTGTATACATAATTTCAAACACAATGTAACTATTCCTCCTTAACAGGAGACAGCCCAAATTCACAATTTTCCACTATTAGTGTCAATGCAGCCTGGCCGACTCAGGTCCCTTTTCCTGCACTAGAGGAATTAAAGGCAAGTAAAAATCAAATAAGAAGCTTTCCAGGTGGATTTGGACAGTCTCCATTATTTTCCTGTTACTATGTGAGAAGTGTGCCCCACTGTCACCCACAGGACCCAACAGGAGCATATTTCCTTCCCATTTGTGGCATTTAAC
Organism: Equus quagga; assembly: GCF_021613505.1. Taxonomy (NCBI): domain Eukaryota; kingdom Metazoa; phylum Chordata; class Mammalia; order Perissodactyla; family Equidae; genus Equus; species Equus quagga. The sequence continues at coordinate 98,585,458 of NC_060269.1, forward strand.
CCATGTATCAACTCGAAGGCAGAGGCTGCAAATGCTCCAAACCCTCTTCAGTTTGTGCTTTCTGATGCATGCTATTATTGTTCCTTGTTCTTACTCTCCAAAATCCACAGTTCCACTCATCCCATCTGGAATCATTTTGTGCTCCTAACAAACGCTGTTAGCTTTTTCTTTCTAATAGCATCCAATGTCAGCAATCTTGTCTCTTTCCCTGACCATCACAGGCCGTCACGTTGGTTCTGAAGCAGCCACTGCAAATCTGTCCTCTGGTCAAGTTCTGTGGATGGTTCTTCCCTTTCTAGAAGTGATTCAGATTTTTAAAACAAATTATTTGTCTGGTAATGAAGATCTATATGCCACTTTCCATGCGTTGCAAGAAAGCTCAATAAAGGAACTGACCTAGTGGGTTTGCAGAAGGCACGGTTCCAGTCTTCTGAATTTATACACTCGCCCACTGGTTCCAGGGACCAGATCACAAAATACTATACTATTTCTCTCTCCCTCTGTCTGGAGATTCTAAATACCAAAACCATTTTATTCTGAAGCCACTTTTCTTGGTACCATTTTGCTAATAGTTTGGCTGCCATGGTGGATTGTCCCTTACCTTAGTTCTTTGTTATGATTTGATTCGGGTACAACTGGACACTGTTAAGTGACCTGGGAACACGCCAGCGGGAAGCCCCAAGATACAACCTGGTCACTCTGAATCTTATCTTGGAGGTGGAAGGCTGTGACAGTAAGGAGAAATCATTATAAGGAAGTTGGGCATTTGTTCCAACATACGGTTTTTTTCACAGGAGAAATTGGGGCATCTCCTGTTAACTGATTGGGGAAAGCATGCTCTACCCTCTTTCTCAGCTGGAAACACACATAATAGAGTTGCAAAGGAAGTTCATTCAGTTCTTTACTTCAGGTTTGCACTATAATTTAACTCACATAATATCCACATGGAGTGAGAATTTAGGAATGTCTTCCTTTATTTGACCCAGTTCATTCTCCGTTCATGTAGGTGGGCTTTCTCTTATAAACTCTAGAGGAGCCCACATGGCCATCTCCTTCATTGCAAAGTCTCTCTTCTGAACTCTCCTCCTTGAGCCCTTCTCCTAGTTTCTTCATCATCTTACCTACTTTTCTTTGTCTCATCCTAATCCCAGTCTATTCTTCTGTAAGAGCTCCTAAAATAGTTGTCCCTTTTTGTTCCTTAAAATTTCTGTGTTGGACAGGTCCAGAAGATAGGAGAGGAGGGTCAAAGTGCTAGTCTGGCCTGAGAGTAGAATCTAAGTTTGAAAAAGATCTGATACTTTATAGTGTAATGGTTTATTGCTTGTCAACACATTCCTCTCCTTTTATATCTTACTATGTTAAAAAACTATCTTCTGTCCGTCACAGGTAGCCCCCATTCAATGACCTTAGATGTGGAAGCTTTCAGCTTCCAGGAAGTGGGGATGGGGTTGGAAGAAAACCTCATCTCACCATACTGAAAAAATAATAGAACAGCAAATGTGAGCTCCTTTAACTTCCTGACACTAATTTACAAACTTCATATCCACTATCTTTCCCCTTCTTTCTGCCCTGGTACTATAAATCATGTGCCTTCTCTGTTGTCCAGTATTAATTATTTCCCACTTTGATGATCCCTCCAGCAGCGACCTCACTGCATTGCTTAACTTTGTGGTTCTCCTCTATCATTCAACACTCCTGAAATCTATATGTTCTGGTATTCCATGTTGTTCTCTCTCCTTCTATCTCTCTTCTCCCATTCATAGTTATTTAAGTTGTCCATACCAGCTATCTCCACTCTCTTATTCTTCACTCCCTCCCACTTTCCATCACTCTGACCTTTTGCGTTGTGCTCTAGTTCACTAATTTGCTCTTCAGCTGTGTCTATTCTTCAGGTGTGTCTACTCAGTTCATCTACTGAGTTTTATTTCAGTTATAATATTTCTAATTTTAATTGCTCTAATCAATTCTTTTTTTGCAACAGCCTATGTTTGCTACATGGATATGATATTGTTTTGTTTTGTTTTGTTTTTGAAATCTCTTTTATTTCACATTGGAAACTAAAAAGCAGAACTGGTTTCAATTGTTCTTAGTACTTTTTCCCTCCATGGACCTCAGAGCACAAATTATATGGATACTGGTTTTGGAGTTTTGGTTTTTTCCTTGATTCTTGTAACATCCTGGAAAGGGCAGTGGTCATTATTCAGTGACACTAAACAGAAAATGGCTCACCACTCACTGAAGGTGGCAGCATGAGTGAATGGCAGCACCAGGATGAAAGTCTAGGTCTGGTTTCTAGATCCAAAGTTGCATCTACCTTGAACGCTGCCAGGTTAGCACATTCTCCTCAGGGAGGACCTAGTCTGGGCACATGTGCAAGTTTTACCATATCCCAGCAGCCATCTTAGATGAACTCTGTTCAATTATAATTACTGCGTAATCCCATGCTCACTGTTTACTTACTAGTTTGTACTACAACTGCTTATATTTGTTGGTGCTTTCTTTTTTTAAATATTTTATTTTTCCTTTTTTTTTCTCCCCAAAGCCCCCTGGTACATAGTTGTGGGTCTTTCTAGTGGCATGCAGGACACCGCCTCAGCATGGCTTGATGAGCAGTGCCATGTCCACGCCCAGGATCCAACCAGTGAAACCCTGGGCTGCTGAAGCAAAGTGTACAAACTTAACCACTTGGTCAGGGGGCCCACCCCTGTTGGTGCTTTTGTAGAAAACTATTTTTTTCTCTGTATTAGTCTAGTGTTCTCAAATTTGAGGATAAACTCCTTAAAGTTAGGATAAACTCTTAAATCTTCTCTTTCTTTTTTTAAAAAAATTTTTTTGTTGTGATCTAAATAGTTTATAACATTGTGAAATTTCAGTTGTGCATTCCCACCAGCAGTGGATGAGGGTTCCCTTTTCTCTGCAAACTCTCCAACATTTATTAATTTTTGTCTTGGTGATTAGAGCCATTCTAACAGGTGTAAGATGGTATCTAAGACTAGTTTTGATTTGCATCTCCCTGATGATTAGTGATGTTGAGCATCTTTTCATGTATCTATTGGTCATCTGTATATCTTCTTTGGAAAAATGTCTGTTCATATCCTTTGCCCACTTTTTGATTAGGTTGTTTATTTTTTTGTAGTTCAGTTGTGTGAGCTCTTTATGTATTATGGAGATTAACCCTTTACGGGATATATCATTTGCAAATATTGTCTCCCAGTTGGTGGGTTGTTTTTTCATTTTGCTGTTGGTATCCTTTGGCTTCCAGAAGCTCTTTAGTCTGATGAAGTCACACTTATTTATTTTTTCTTTTGTTTCCCTTGTCTGAGTGGGCGTCATATTTGTAAAGATCCTTTTAAGGCTGATGTCAAAGGGTCTACTGCCTATATTTTCTTTCAGAAGTTTTATGGTTTCCAGTCTTACTTTCAAGTCTTTGATCCATTTTGAGTCTACTTTTGTGTGTGGAGAAGGATAATGATCTACTTTCATTCTTTTGCATGTGGCTGTTCAGTTTTCCCAGCACTGTTTAGTGAAGAGGCTTTCCTTTTTCCATTGTGTGTTCTTGGCTCCTTTGTTGAAGATTAGCTGTCCATATATGTGTGGTTTTATTTCTGGGCTTTCAATTCTGTTCCATTGATCTGTGTGCCTATTTTTGTACCAGTACCATGCTGTTTTGATTACTACAGCTTTGTAATATATTTTGAAGTCAGGGATTGCCATGCTACCTGCTTTGTTCTTGTTTCTCAGGATTACTTTGGCTATTTGGTGTCTTTTGCTGCCCCATATGAATTTTAAGATTCTTTGTTCTATTTCTGTGAAGAATGTCATTGGGATTCTGATTGGGATTGCATTGACTCTGTAAATACTTTAGGTAGTATGGACATTTTAACTATGTTTATTCTTCCAATCCATGTACATGGAATATCTTTCCATTTCTTTATGCCATTATCGATTTCTTTCAGTAATGTCTTATAGTTTTCCTTGTATAGGTCTTTCATCTCCTAGGTTAAATTTATTCCTAGATACTTTATTATTTTTCTTGCAATTGTAAATGGGGTTGTATTCTTGAGTTCTTGTTCTGTTAGTTTGTTATTAGAATATAGAAATGCCACTGACTTTTGTACATTGACTTTTGTATCCTGCAACTTTGCTATAATTGTTGATTATTTCTAATAGCTTTCTGATGGATTCTTTAGGGTTTTCTATTTATAAAAATATGTCATCTGCAAAGAGCGAGAGTTTCACTTCTTCAGTGCCTATTTGGATTCCTTTTATTTCTTTTTCCTGCCTAATTGCTCTGGCCAAAACCTCTAGTATTATGTTGAATAAGAATGGTGAGAATGGGCACCCTTGTCTTGTTCCTGTTCTCAGCAGGATAGCTTTCAGTTTTTCCCCATTGAGTATGGTGTTGGCAGTGGGTCTGTCATATATGGCCTTTATTATGTTGAGGTATTTTCCTTCTATACCCATTTTATTGAGTTTTTATTATGAAAAGATGTTGGATCTTGTCAAATACTTTCTCTGCATCTATGGAGATAATCATGCGGTTTTTGTTCCTCCTTTTGTTGATATGGTGTATCATACTGACTGATTTGTGGATGTTGAACCATCCCTGTGTCCCTGGTATGATATCCCACTTGATCATGGTATACAATCTTTTTAATGTATTGCTATATTCAGTTTGCCAATATTTTGTTGAGGATTTTTGCATCTAAGTTCATCAGCGATACTGGTCTGTAATTATTCTTCTTTGTGTTGTCTTTGTCTGTTTTGGGAACAGGCTGATCGATCTTGACCTCATAGAATGTGTTAGGAATATTTCCATCTTCCTCAATTTTTTGGAATAGTTTAAGAAGAAAAGGTAATGAATTGTCTTTGAATGTTTGGTAGAATTCTCCCAAGAAGCTGTCTGGTCCTAGACTTCTATTTTGGGGGAGGTTTTTGATTACTGTTTCAATCTCTTAGCTTGTGATTGGTCTATCCAGATTCTCTATTTCTTCTTGATTCAGTTTTTGGAAATTGTCAGAGTCTAAGAATTTATCCATTTCTTCTAGATCGTCCAGTTTGTTGGCATATAGTTTTTCATAATATTCTCTTATAATCTTTTGTATTTCTGTGAAATCTGTTGTAATTTCTCCTTTTTCATTTCTAGTTTTATTTATTTGAGCCTTCTCTCTTTTAGTGAGTCTGGCTAAGGGTTTGTCAATTTGGTTTATCCTCTCAAAGAACCAGCTCCTTGTTTCATTGATCCTTTTTACAGTCTTTTTTTGTTTCAATTTCATTTATTTCTGCTCTAATTTTTATTATTTCCTTTCTTCTGCTGAGTTTAGGTTTGGTCTGTTCTTCTTTTTCTAATTCTGTTAGGAGTAGTTTAAGATTGTTTAATTGGGCTTTTTCTTGTTTGTTAACGTGGGCCTGTATTGCTATAAATTTCCCTCTTAGGACCTCTTTTGCTGCATCCTATAAGAGTTGGTATGGTGCATTTTCATTCTTGTTTGTCTCCAAATATTTTTTCATTTCTCCCTTTATTTCTTTGACGACCCATTGGTTGTTCAGTAGCATGTTACTTAGTCTCCACATTTTTGTTCCTTTTCCAGCTTTTTTTTTTGTAGTTGATATTTAGTTTCATGGCATTATGGTCAGAAAACACAGTAGATATGATTTCAATCTTCTTAAATTTATTGAGGTTTGCCTTGTTTCCCAATATATGGTCTATCCTTGAGAATGTTCCATGTATGCTTGAGAAGAATGTGTATTCTGCTGTTTTGGGATACAGTGCTCTCTATATATCTATTAAATTCACCTGGTCTAGTTTTTCATTTAAGTCCACTATCTCCTTGTTGACTTTTCTTCTGGATGATCTATCATTGATGTAAGTGGGGTGTTGAAGTCCCCTACTATTACTGTGTTGTCATTGATATTTCCTTTTAGGTTTGTTAATAGTTGCTTTATGTACTTTGGTGCTCCTGTTTTGGGTGCATACATGTTTATAAGTGTTATGTCTTCTTGGTGGAGGGTCCCTTTTATCATTGTATGCTGCCCCTCTATGTCTCTTTTTACCAGTTTTATCTCGAAGCCTATTTTGTCTGATATAAGTATGGCAACATCTGCTTTCTTTTGTTTGCCATGAGCTTGGAGTATTGTCTTCCATCTCTTCACTCTGAGCCTATATTTGTCTCTAGAGTTGAGATTTGTTTCCTGGAGGCAGCATACTGTTGGGTCTTGTTCTTTGATCCACCCTGCCACTCTGTGTCTTTTGATTGGAGAATTCAATCCTTTTACATTTAGAGTGATTATTGAAAGATGAGGGCTTAATACTGCCATCTTATCAGACTTTTCCTGGTTCTTCTGCATTTCCTTTGTTTCTCATCCCATGTATTTCGGACTACCAATTTGATTAGGTAGTTTTCTGTGTTGGTTTTTTTCGTTTTCTCCTTGTTTCTCATAAATGTGTCTGTTCTAATTATTTGTTTAGTGATTACCCTTAGGTTCATATAAAAAATCTCATAGCTGAGATAGTCCATTTTCTGATAGCCTCTTATTTCCTTAGATTATACTGATTCCATCCCTTTCCTCTTCCCCTTCTAAGTTATTTTTGTCATATCTTTTTCCATCTTGTGTTGTGAGTTTGTGGTTAAAAAGATATCATTTTTGTTTTGGAGTTTTCCTTTGCTTTACCCTTGATGTTAAAGTTAGGTGTTTACTAACCAGATCTGATAGAGAGCTGCCATTTTCTGCTATTGACTGCCTATTCATTTGTAGCCTCTTTCCTATTTTTTTTTTTTTTTCAGATATGAGGGCCTTCTTGTAGGGGGTCTTGTGGCAATGAACTCCCTTAGCTTTTGTTTATCTGGGAAAGTTTTTATTTCTCCATCATATCTGAAGGAGATTTCCACTGGATAGAGTATTCTTGGCTGAAAGTTTTTGACTTTCAGGATTTTGAATATATCATTCCACTCTCTCCTAGCCTGTAAGGTTTCTGCTGAGAATCCACTGAAAGCCTGATAGGGGTTCATTTGTAAGTTATTTTCTTCTACGTTGCTGCCCTTAGTATATTTTCTTTGTCATTGACTTTTGCCAGCTTCACTACTATGTGCCTTGGAGTGGGTCTTTTTACATTGACAAATGTAGGAGATCTGGAGGCTTCTTTCACGTGGATTTCCAGCTCCTTCCCCAGGTTTGGGAAGTTCTCAGCTATTATTTCTTTGAACAAGCTTTCTGCTCCATTGTCCTTCTCTTCCCTCTCTGTAATACCTATAATCCCTATGCTTCATTTCCTGATTGAGTCAGATATTTCTCTGAGAGCTTCCTCATTTCTTTAGTCTTAGTTCTCTCTTCTCCTCCCTCTGAAGCATTTCTATGGTACTCTCCTCTAATTGGCTGATTCTCTCCTCCATATTGCCAGCTCTGTTGTTTAGGGAATCCAGATTTTTCTTAATTTCATGCATTGTGGTTTTCATCTTTAACAATTCTGATTGGTTCTTCCTTATGGCTTCCAATCTCCTTTGTGAAGAAGCTCCTGAATTTGTTAATTTTTCTTTCTATTTTCTTGTAACTTGTTGATTTTTTTTATGATTGCTGTTTTGAATTCTTTGTCGTTTAGTTTATGGATTTCTGTTCCTTCAGGATTGCTTTCTGGGTACTTGTCACTTTCCTTCTGGTCTGGAGCTTTAATATACCGACTCATACTGCTTGATGGGGTAGATTTTTGCTTCCTCATGGTGTTCTTATCAGGTCACAGCTGCCACATACACCACAGGATGGGGATCTGGCACTGTGTATTCTGGACCCGGCATGAGCAGGGGCTCCCCAGCTCCAGCCAGTGACTGCTTTTCTCTCTGAGTGATTGATTGATGGCAGATCTGGAGCATTGGGCAGGGGGAGGGGTACTCTCCTTCCCCAGTGCTTCCCCCAGCCTCTACTTGTCTCTCTGTATGGAGCTCTGGGCTATTGCAGGACTGTGCACTTTCCCTTTCTCTGCTGCTGCTGCCAAGCTCTCTGCACTGTGCTCTGGATGATCCTGGGGCTGGAGTACCGGATGGAGCTAGGGCACCTCTCTCATCTGCAAACTTTCCCCTCCTTGGCTGCCATACTCTCTGCACTGTGCTCTGGATGATTCTGGGGCTGGAGCACCAGGTGTGGTGGGGTGCCTCTCTCGGCTGTGCACCCTCCCCTCCGCAGCTGCCACACTCTCTGCACCATACTCTGGACTATTCTGGGGCTGTGCATTTTTCCTGCTGCTGCCACCAAGCTCTCTGTGCCTTGCTCCAGGTGAACCTGGGGCTGGAGTGCCTGTGCCCTTTCCCCCTGCCACTACCCTGCTCACTGCACCATGCTCTGGATGATTCTGGGGCTGGAGTATGGGCAGGGACATGGTGCCCTTTTCTCCTGTGCATTTCCCACCATTGCAGCCAATCCCTCTCCACAGAGCTCCTATGGATCAGCTTCCATTTCCTCTGGAGGATCCAGCCCCTCCACCACCTTCAGGTGTATGGCTGCATGGGTCCCCCAAAATCTTTTGTGCTGTGTATATGTCCTGTGTTGGTGTATGAATATCCTTTTGGTTGTATCTTAGAGGGGGAGAGTCCAAGGAAAAGCTCACTCCACCATGATGCTGATGTCACTCCTTTGCTATGATATTTTTTTAGTGCTTCTGAAGATATTAATTACGTTTCTTTTAAAATTGCTTTCAGTTTGTTATATTTATTTTATTTCCTCAGGATATAAAATATCCTTCTTCTGCATGTTTAGATTTATGCTTATATCTCAGGGTGTGATTTTTTTAAGTGTTGGTGATTCTTAGTTGTGTTTTTGTCTTTGTTTAACTTTCTCTGCTAGTATCTATTATTGTAGCAGCCTCCAATAATTGTGAGAGAAGGATATGCAGTAAGGCAGAGGGTATCAGTAACAAATATTCTTATATGGGAAGTGCTCCTTGTTCCTTTTTGGTGTAGCTGGCCATACAGAGCACTGCTGTACCCTCCTAACCCAATGACTTACAATCAATTATCTTATACTTGATAGATGACTCTGCCAGCTATTGTGTGGCATAAGCAGGATCAAGTGGTTAAGTGGTCCTAAAAACAACCTGACAGTTGCCATTGCCCCTGCCTGTCTCCCTTTCTACTAAATGCCCAAGCTTAGAGTACCCTCAGAACTGTTCTCATCTTTCATCTGACTCCTTCCCTGAGTACATTTTCTCTCATCATTTCTATTCCATTGATGATTCCCCTCTTTGGTTTTAATTTCTGTTATAGATTTGTTACTTTAAAAAAATATATCTTTTTTTGTAATTTCTAGAGATTTTGGAGGAGAGTCAGACAGGTATCCCCAGTCTGCCATCTAGATTCTGTCTTTCTCTTCAAACACCATGCCGCTGCAATAAACCTCCCTGAAATTTTTTCAATCCTTATTTTACTTGATTTCTTGACTTCAACTTCTTGTCAGCATTTGGTATGATTAACCATTTGTTTTCTTCTTAAAACACTCTTTTTCTTAGTTCTCATAGCAAAGCGTACTTTAGTCTTCCTCTCCTATTTCCAATAATTCCTTTGTTGCTTCCTGTTCCTCTCAAGTCTTGATCATTAGAGCTTTTCCCAGGCCTTATCTTCTCACTCTATACCCTTTTCTTGGGTGATCTCATCAATTCCCTTGACCTCAGTGCCATCTATGCCCTGATGTATTAAAAATCTGCTCTTCCAATTCTTCTGCTCTCTAGAACTTCAGATTAAAATAGCAGACAGACTATTGGACATCTCCATGTGGCTGTCCACGGGCACTAAACTCAGTGTATTTAAAGTTCAACTCATTGTCACGCTCTGACCAAATCTGCTCCTTTTTCTATATTCTCTACCAACCAAGTTGACTGGTTAAAGAAATATCCTGAATTCTCCCTCTCCTTTAAACTTCCTTCCTCTCCTCATACCACAAGTCATAAAACTCTTTTGCACGTGTCTGCTTCTCTAATTCCCAATGAAGGTACCTATAAACCACCATCATTTCACTGGAATTTCTACAATATCTTCCTAACTGCTCTCTACCTGCAGTCTTGTCTTTCCAATGTATCTTTCATTCTGTAGCCAAAGACATTTCTCAAAAGGAAATAAGATCATGCCAGCTCTTGCCTAAAACCACTTACTAACCATTCTACTTAAGAGAGAGTTCAAAGTCTTCAACATGGTAACTCTTAAACACTCAGCTTTGATTTATGCAACTTCCCAACTGCTCTATGCCTAATCTCTTTTTTCCAAACCTTTTCACAGGCCTAGGAACACTGCTTTCCTCTTTGTGTTAATCATCCTTGCTGAGGTATCATTTCCTCTTTCCTTTAAAGGCAATTTTCTTTTGCTTCACACATCTTTGTTCAGTTGTCCTCCTCTGAACATCCATAGCTCTTGCATGATTATACATGGAACTTATTACCTTGTGTTGTAACTGACTGTGGATGTGTATCCTCATTAGCATGTACCCAACGTGAAGATGGAAGAGTATTACGTGTGGGTTCTATCCCTTAGGCCTAGCACATGAAAGGTACTTGGTAAATTCTTGAATTAACAAAATAATAATATCTATCACATATTGAACAGTATTTGTATCAGGCTCTGTGCTTAGTGCTTTTTATGCTTTAGCTCATTTACTTCCTATAAGAGCCTGGTAAGTCAGGGGCTGTTATAATCCCCAACTGACAAATGAGGACACTGAGCCTTAAGGAGGTTAAATAGCTTGCTCAAGGGTGGATAGTACATAGTAATAAGTAATTCCACCTGGATTTGAACCCAAGTCTCTAACTTAAGCTAGATATTACTGAATATTAAAATAAGGAAGGCAGGGAAGGACGCTAGTGGCTGCGGAGGAGAATTAACCAAATTTGTATGGGAATAGTGGATTAGGACACATGGATCCAAGACATTTACTTTATGGTTCTTTTACGGTAACTTAAACCAAAGCATCTGCTATGGACTGAATGTTTGTGTCCCCCCAAATTCATATGTTGAAACCTAATCCTCAATATGATGCTATTTGGAGGTAGGGCCCTTGGGAGGTAATTAGGTCATGAGTGTGGAGCCCTCGTGAATGAGATTAGTGCCCTTATAAAAAAGACGCCAGAGAGTTCCCACAGCCCTTCTGCTATGTGAGGACACAGGAAGCAGACAGCCATCTATGAACCAGGAAGCAGGCAATTACTAGACACCGAATATTCTGGCACCTCCTCTGATCTTGGACTTCTCAGTCTCCAGAACTTTGAGAAATATATTTCTGTTATTTATAAGCCACTCAATCTACGTATTCTGTTATAGCAGCCCGAATGGACTAAGACAGCATCTAAGTTGGTGAAAGTCAAGATTAGAAAAATGTCTCCATTGGGCTTCTTCAAATGTTCAGAATCTACTTAAAAGTCTGTCTGAGGCAAATAAAGATGTCTGAACTTTGAAATGACTAGAATTGTTTCTGAATTCTTTAAACCTTGGATTATGGTCAGATATCAAAGATGTGTACAGAGATTTACCAGTAAGAATGTTAGTTTCAGTGTTGTGAAATTAGAAACAATCTTAAGTTTCCAAAAAAGGCAATTGACTCAATTTTTTCCTATCCCCATAATATAATACTGTGCAGACATTAACGAAGATGATGGAAAGGACAATTAAAGGCATGAAAATGTTCATGACAAAATTAATGAGAGAACAGCAGATTATGGAAAAATATATGCAAAGATCCTTTAAAAGCAAAAGTTAAATTCTTACATAAAAGATAAACCAAAAAATGTAAAAAATGACATTTTCAAAATGTTACGATTTGAGGGATTTATATAGTCTCTTCTGTGATTTTTCTAAAGTTAAAAATTTCTTTAGTGAAACATTACTTTTGTCATCAATAGGGTCGTTACATACATCTTTTCTGAAAGACATCTATTTGGTTAAAGGAAGAACCTATAGAATTGTTCTGGATCATTGAATAAGAACTTAATTCTTTCTTGAACAATTGCAGTTTTAGTGAATTGATATGACAATTGAAATGATTAATTAAAGATTGAACTAAACATGATATCGCTTAAAGCGGGGCCTAATGATCAATTTATAGTGAAAATAAAAGAAAAACATATTTAATGTTGAGCCTTTTCTTCTCTAAACTTTTATAGATCTACTTGGTTGGTATATCTTACAGCAAGCACGAGATAGTGATTGCAGCAACGGGTAGGCAGGCTGCAGACAATTCTAGAAAAAGACTGCAAAGGATATTCTTCAGTGCGAGAGGAGTCTCATTGCTCACCCTGCAGGTTGTGTCCTAGGCAAAGTGCCCGACACTGCCCCCTAGTGGCTTGTAGAAATGAAATATCAATGCTAATAAAAAGGCAGGTGTTTTGTATAGGCTTTATTAAACCTAGAACTTTCAAATTATAATGAAAAATTTTTTTTGCTTATAGAACTTTATAATTCATAATAAACATCCTCTTTATTTTCCAGATGAGAAAACTGAGAGGTTAAATCAATAGCCTTAGATCGCACAGCTAGATAGTGAGAAAGATGGGACTAGAACCTGGGACTCCAACATCCCCAGCCAACATCATTTCTGCCAAGCTGAGCTGCCTTCTAAATTAGTTTGCTGATATCCTGGATGTCCAAGGCATTTGTCAAACATAGTCCTGAGTTGTGGACTCAGGAGCTCATAGCTCCTCATTATTTTCAGCTCTCAATTTTGGCGACTTGTGACATCTTGGGAAGAGCTAGGCCTTTGGATTTCGGGGACCCTGTTTATTTAGTCTGGCTAATGTCACATAGATGAGATGCACAGATGATTAAAAAATCACTCATTATGTTAAGCGAAATAAGCCAGTCAGAGAAAGACGAACTCTATATGACTCCACTCATAGGTGGAAGTTAGTATATTGACAAGGAGATCTGATCGGTGGTTACCAGGGAAAAGGGGGCTGGGGGGAGGGCACAAAGGGGGAAGTGGTGTACCCACAACATGACTAACAAAAATGTACAACTGAAATCTCACAAGGTTGTAATCTATCATAACATTAATAAAAAAAAAAATCACTCAGATATTGTGTTATTGCTACTGGGACAAAGCCAACATGTGAAGGCTGAACTTTCTGGAAATGGACTCCTTGCACTTGACTAATAGCAATGGTAAGAGCAGGATCTAATATAATTTATTGCAGACATATTTTCATTGTTAAAAGGGCATATTATTTCTTAAGTGAGGGCTTGTGTGGATTGTTGTGGTTTCAGTTTCATGAGCTCCTGACACCCCAAGGTAGAATTGTGGCCTTTATGTTGTGCACCTTTCTTGTGGAATAGGCAGCAAGCGAAACCACAAAAGTGTTAACGAATGAGATGGTGAGACAGATGAGTCTAACGACGTGACAGGAAGTGTGTATTTGCACATCTCCTCTTCATTTGGTCTCACTGCCTCCCGCTGATAGCATTTACAGATGGGAGAACTTTACCTGATTAATTTTCAAGTCTGCGACTGGACAGAGCACTCAATTGGATTACGAACTGACTCATTTCAGAGCTCACTGAAGTGAGTCAGACTTACGACTATGCCTCTAGGTGGCGCCTGTGACCTGTATTTGGATTCAGAAGCTTTGTCAGAGGCAGAGGAAGAACACTCTAGAGGAGAAAGGGCTTTTTTTTGTTTTTTTTTTCCCCCCCGTGTTTTCCACTGCCCAAGCTCTGTGGAGACACAGTATTATAGACCAAATGTGAGCTTGGAGACCCTAGGCGGTTATTCAGCTCTCATTTTTCCAATTTCTTTTGTTTTCTCTCTCCTTGGAAAGAGAATTCACAAAGTTGACACAATAAGGGGGTGAAACCCAAGGAGGAAATTTGGAAATTTGAAAACTCACGGCTAGCAGTTTATGTTTTGGGGGTGATGAAATGACTCTTTCATGTGTATATTAGCATGGAATATTTGTGTGCTAAGCACATACAGGAGGCATTCTGTTAGAATTCTAGCATCTTTCTCTGTGATGCTTATGCATAGCCAGTCTTTCCCTCTCCCGCTGTATTAGTCCCAGAGTGATAGAGTCTCCATCATTTTCAGCTTGTCATGGATGATCGTTCAAATGTTTTTTCCAAGTTGATATGTGTGACTGGAGGTTCTGTTAGTGGTACAGTGTAACTAAGGTGAATGTGCATGTATCAGTCTGGAAAGCAGAGCTGGAAGGACCATCAGAGACCAGCAAGGAAAGGAATTTCTAGGTCTTTGGTGTTCATGATCCATAACCTTTCAAGCACAGAGAGTCTAATTGCATCTTGGGTTTAGAACAATTAAATAAATCACACAAGGTAACATAGTCTGTAATTAACAGAGCCTGGATTGAATTAACAGAGTCTGGTCGACTGTCTCCAGATTTTACTAACTTTCTACCATATCCACTCTTTGGTGAATTTCAGTGGATTTTCAGTGATTTCATAGACCAAAATTTAGGGATCACTTTAGGGTTGGCGATGTTTTACTTAGTAAGGACATTAAAGCCACCTCTAAAATCATGTCACCACTGCTTCATAAAAGAAGGGATATTTTAACACCACATGGGTGAGAAGGATGTAATCTCAGAATTGATGGCAACCTTTTAATTTAGTAATTTAACTTTATGTAAAACTACACATTGTCCATTTCACCAAGGACAGATGAACTCCTCTTAGTTTCTCGGTGGTTCATGAGCTGCACTGGAGAATCCCTGATCTAGGGCAATCTCTTCATTTTTCAGATGGAGAAATTGAGACCCAAATCAATTAAGTGATTTGTTTAAGGTCACATGTCTAGCCAGTAGCAGAGAACTGAATTTTCCATATTAGTTTCAACAAGGAGAAACTTAAATAGTTCTTTGCCCATTCTTCTCTCTTTTCAGCTTTTGCTCAATGAAGGACACACATAAAACCTAAGAAGAGGCAGTTGACAAATAAAAACGGCAAGCAATAGGATATATTGGAGTATATGAGGAAGCCATTTGGTATAAACCTAATTCGGCCTGACTTTGTTTTTTCCAAAAGGGCCTGACTGTGGCTGTTGAGCATGAATTGTATATATATTTCCTATGGCAAGAACAAAGGCCCTTGAGATAAAGGTGCAACTTCCCTCCCCCTCCCAACTTTGGCATTTCCTTAAAGATTAAGCATCTTTCTTCAGGCTAGGAACTGATTCCTGCGCTCACCTGTGACCACCCAGCCCGAGACAACAGACCGGCCACCCTGCTGTGTTCACTAGGACAGCAGACTTACCTGCTATTTCCATCAATAGCTGTGCTGACAGAGCAGTCTCGAAACTATTGTAAAAGGGACATTTCAATCCTATGTGAAACATCCTCTCTGGGGGTATATAACCACTCTGTGCACCCCACTTCTTTGGTGCCCTTTCTTCCTTCAGGAAGAAAGGCCCTGGGCCATGGTCCTCAGATTTCAGCTCAGAATAAACTTTCCAAAATTTTCATTTATAGATTGGTTATGGATTATTTTCGTCGACACAGTATATGGCAGGCAGAAAATAGATCCCATAAAGTCATTTTCAATTCTTTATCATTATGGCATTTTGATTTTCTGTCAAATCCATATTTTTCCTTTTTCCCTTTGTTCTCTGTTTTGTTTTCATCTTTTACTTTTTTCCAGCTTTATAGAGGTATAATTGAAAAATACAACGGCATATATTTAAGGTGAAAAATATGATGATTTATTATACACATACAATGTGAAATGATTACCACAATCAAGGTAATTAACATATCCATCGCCTCACATAGATACCATTCTTTATGTGTGGGGTCCACTTTGTTTTTGAACCCTATTTAGAAATTTATCTGTAGTTATTCAAGGGAAAAGGATAATGTTTACTGAGTCCTGCTCCATGACAGGCACTCTACTAGGCGTTTTGCATACTTGTATAATCTTTGCCTGTCTCACAGCAACGAGAAATCTGTGTAAATAGCATTAAATGCCCACGTTTCCCACAACATTGATTTTCATGATGTTCGGTATTTTCTTTAGAAATACAAAACATATCTTCTTGCCATCTGGAATTAGCCATTTTATTGCCAATATACACCTACAAATTCTCCCTAGCTCTTCATTTTACTATAGCTGTGCTCAAAGAAGTGGCTTTTTAGAAGCGTCAAACAATGAGATTGGTGGAGGGAGATGAATGGAGGTGGGCTGCATTTGTATGCAGATGAATGAAGGAGGAGGGAAGAAGAATCAAGTCAAGGCCATTTCATCCTTTGGAGTCATTCCCCGTGTAGAAAAATGGACGAAAATCCCCGAGTAACCAATCTTCACTGTATGACCACCAGGGGGCGCTCAACACTGTCGGATGACAGTGGTTCCATCTCCAGTAAAATTATAGCACCACAGGTTTTCTGTAATTAAGTCTTTTCTCTCTGTCATCCTTTCTTCTTCACAAAGGGTTCACTAGGCAGCTACTTTGTTCTTTAATGTGTTTTGACTTCAGACGTTCTAATAAGATTCCATGGAAAATAGTCCTTTTATGAGATTAGACTACAGATGGTCCTAGATACGATTTTTCAACTTTACGATGGTGCAAAAGCGATATACCTTCAGTAAAAACCATACTTTGAACTTTAAATTCTGATCTTTTCCCAGGCTAGCAATATGCCGTACGAAACTCTCTTGATGCTCTCTTGTGATGCTGGGCAGTGGCAGTGGGCCACAGCTTCCAGTCAGCCACGAAATCACAAGGGTAAAGAACAGATACATTTATAACCATTCTGTACCCACACGACTGTTCTGATTTTCACTTTAAGTACAGTGTTAATAAATTACATGAGATATTCAACACTTCATTGTAAAATAGACTTTGTGTTAGATGATTTTGCCCAACTGTGGGCTAATGTAAGTGTTCTGAGCACGTTTAAGGAAGGCTAGGCTAAGCTATGATGTTCAGTAGGTTAGGGCTATTAAATGCCTTCTTGGCTTATGATATTTTCAACTTATGATGGGTTTATCAAGACGTAACTGTATCCTAAGTCAAGGAAGTTCGTATATATTATATCTGAAGTATTGAACTTGTTAGTTACCTTGACCTTTGCTTCTTAGGATCACCTTTCTAGAGCCTTCCATGAAGATGATGCTGCAGGATGAACATGCCCTGGAATACCCTCTACCACCGATCTCCAGTTTTCTTGTTTTATTCAGCTCCAGCCCATCCTTTACAGAAAAACTTAAATTCCTTTCTCCATAATGAGATAATTTTTGGCCCCTTCATTCTCAGAGAACTTTCTTCTAAACTCTTACAGCATTAGGGAGTCAGTTCCTAATTCTCCACTTCGTTCTATATTGTCTAAAACCATTAAGTTCTCAAGTGTTGCTTTCTTCCGTCCACCAGGTTAAGAACTCCTGGAGGATGAGCAATGAAAACTTTCTCCCCCGGGTCACAATAGTGTAGGGGTGGAACTGTGGTCTCAATGACAACGGTAAAACATTTTCGGGCTCCATCCTCATCCATTTGTGAGAATTCCAGCCCCTACAGATTCTTCCAAACTGGTTCTGCATGTCCACCTGGATCTTCTTCCACTGCTGTCACGAGTCCACCCTCCGTCTTCCCTCCTGCAGTGGCACCGTCGCTGCTGCCACCAAAGGCATCTGGAGTCACTGCTGCACATGTGGCTCATGCTCGTGCTGTGGACACCACTGGGGCTGCCCATCAAAGCTGGCCTCCTTTCTGGCTCCTTCTGTAGATCTGGCCCCTTCAGCCTTCTCCAGGCCTCTCCAGGCCTCTGTGCTGTAAAGAGATCCGAAGGGAGAGTGTACATAGTTATTAACCCTCACCTGTGCTGTGTTTTATAGCATAACTCAATGCACTATAAACTTGTGTGGTAACACTGTACAGAAACAGGTATTTTAGTGCTTAGTTCGCTTTATTTACTCCTTTTTAATGAAAAGCCATCTTTTAAATTTGCTTCCAATTTGCAAAATAAATCCAAGGGCCTTAAACAAGAAGTTACAAAATACAGAAATGTTTTTCTCTCTGTTGAAGTGTGAGTCTATGTGTACATGTGAATACGTGCGTGTGTCTATGTAAGACCTTCTGTTTTTACAAAACATGTATGTTACTGTGTAATTTAAATAATTTATTTTGCAAAAGTCTGTGTCCACAAAATGCAATCATCTGTCTGTTAAACATCCAAATATCCGTGGCTTGGGCTCCAACCTGACAGCAGAGCACGCTTTGCCCTCGGTGCTTTTCTCCGAGTGTCCTGAAGCTCTCCAAGGTCACTTTGCCCTCGGTGCTTTTCTCCGAGTGTCCTGAAGCTCTCCAAGGCACTTGCACTCGTACCTCAGTTCCTTCTCCTGGTTGTTCACCTGCAGCTGCCTTGGAATCTCGAATGCAGCTCTCAGGGCCATAGGCTGCATCCCCGAAGCCCCAGGAGAATCCCGCTGTGGACTCAGTTGCCCCCAGGCATGGTCCTCACTGTGGAGTCACCTCTGTCGGGGGTTCCTAAAGCCCTGCTTGATTTTGTGCTTGCTCCCTGCGAAAATATCTGTGTATCTGCACTTTTGGGGTTTGAAAGAGGTTACTTCTCAGTGTCATGCTTCGTTGAGGTGCCCATAGCAAAACTGCCTGGTTCCAGGTGGACGATTTCTTATTCATTTATTCATTCATTGACTCCCTCATTTTTTTCTTTCATTTGAGAAAAATGTTCGCTGAGGACTAATTCCATGTCAGGCACAATGCTATGAGCTAGATAGACATTTCCCTCCTGGTGTCCTTATAGGACCCGGGGAGTGAGAGGCAGTGTTGGAACAGGTTCCAGCCTTAGGTGTGTGCTGGTCCTGAAACCCACATTCCCTTCTGTGACTTCAGCCCGGGTCTCAGTCTGGGAAACAGTGTCCTGGCCTTTCTTATATGGTTTCCCTGTGGGCAACAGCTGGTCTTGCTGACAACTGGCTTTGGTTTGGATATATCCATATTCTGCCACCCTAGTTCATCAAACATGTTTTTATATCATTGACTCTCAGGAGTATGGCTTTGGGACTCATTTCATTTTTTACCAGAAGGCGCTTTTTACTCCGTATGCATTTGTAAAAGCAGATGGTTCTACTCAACTCCTCCGAAGACCTGAGCTCCAAATTCAATTGCTATGTTGAGAGAGGGGACGTAATAATTTCACCTACAGAATCTGAGCCCTGGTTCAGCCGTAATGTCCGGTAATAACTGTGTATGCAATTTTGAAGTCTCCTCTTCTTCTTTTCCTGCTCCTTTTCTTCCTCCTGACTTGATATGTAACAAGTGCTAGCAGATATCATCAAATATTCCATAAAAACATGTTTTTAAATACCTGAATAATCATCATTGTGTGAATGTACCATAAATGATTTGACCATATTACTGGATAAGTTTGTTTGCTTTTTTGGGTAAATTTTTGAGGTTACATAAAATATGATGAGAAGCTTCATATATAAATCTCGGTCCACATTTATTTCTTTAAAAACGATTTCTCAGAGTAGAATACTGGCTCTTATTAAACAGGAAAACATTTTCCATAATTTTTCACCAATTTACCTTTCTGTCAGCAGTGTGTGAGAAGCTGTCCCACTGTATCTTTGTTAACAATGACTTTTAGCATTTATCATTTTGGCATTTTGATGGATGCCTTCTTTTAATTTATATTTTTCAATTACCACTGAGATTGTACATTTTAATATGCTTGTTGGTGTTTGTATTTCTATTAGTTTTAATGCTTTTAATACTGATTTACAAATTTCCTTTGTATGGTAAGCAAACTAGCCCTTTGTTATAATTGTGCCAAGAATTTTTTCTCCATTATATTGTCTTTTAATTTGGACTACATTATTTTTGATGTGTATAAACTTAAAATTTTTATGTATTCAAATCTTTTCATATTTTTTGTGATTTCTGAGCAAGTATCATTCACACCCAAATATCAGCAAAATATTTACATGTATTTTCCTATTTAATTATTTTATTAGATTTTATAGAATAACTTCTCTTTTTCTTTCAAAGGTTGATCTGGTCAACCTTACATCTTTTGTTGAATAATTTGTTTTTCCTCCTTGTTTTGTGATGTTGCCCTTATTAGGTTCTTTTATGAACTATGGTTATTTTGGCTTTGCCTATTTTGTTTTATTGATCTGTCTGTCCTTTTCCCAGTACAGCATTGACTTAGTTACTGTGATTTAAAAATAAATGCTAATATTTGGTAAAACAAGACTCCATTACTACTGCATTAAAAAATTATTGTATAATCTTTTCTATTTATAATTCCAGAGTAAACGTAGGAGAATTTTATCCAGTTGGGATTTTTCATTATTCCATTCAACGAATCTTTTTTTTTTTTTTTTTTATACTTGGATTTTTTTTTTTTTTTTATTAATGTTATGATGGATTACAAGCTTGTGAAATTTCAGTTGTACATTTTTGTTAGTCATGTTGTGGGTACACCACTTCCCCCTCCGTACCCTCCCCCCACCCCCCCTTTTCCCTGGTAACCACCGATCAGATCTCCTTCTCAATATACTAATTTCCACCTATGAGTGGAGTCATATAGAGTTCGTCTTTCTCTGACTGACTTATTTCGCTTAACATAATGCCCTCGAGGTCCATCCACATTGTTGTGAATGGGCCAATTTCGTCTTTTTTTATGGCTGAGTAGTATTCCATTGTGTATATATACCACATCTTCTTTATCCAATCATCAGTTTCTGGGCATGTAGGCTGGTTCCACGTCTTGGCTATTGTAAATAATGCTGCGATGAACATAGGGGTGCAACGGACTCTTGAGATATCTGATATCAGGTTCTTAGGATAGATACCCAGTAATGGGATGGCTGGGTCATAGGGTATTTCTATTTTTAACTTTTTGAGAAATCTCCATACTGTTTTCCATAGTGGCTGTACCAGTTTGCATTCCCACCAACAGTGTATGAGGCCATTCAACGAATCTTTATAGAGTCCGTCACTGTGCCAGGCATTCATTATTCTGGGTAATGGTGCTGGGGAATGGATGTAATGTGTATACAAAAAACGTTTTTTGCCATCATAGGGTTCGCATTCTCTTTGAGGACACAGACAATAAACAAAAACAGGAGTGGATGTACAACACAATGTCAGGTGGTGATAGCGCGACAGACTAAAAACAGCAGGGTAAAGGCAGAAATGATGGGGATGGTATTAGGTAATGTTGCCCAAGAACGTTCCATTGAGGTAGCATTTGAATAAAGTGAGAGATAGTGGGTGGAAAGCAGTAGCTGTGGACAGAGGGAACACAGGTGCCTGGTGGTCTGGAGGAACAGTAGGAAGGTTGTGTGGTCGGAGGGAGTGAGGGGGTGGAGGTGATGAGGTCAGAGATGCAGTCAGGGGTCAGATCATGTGGGTCCCTCTAGGCCCTGGAAAACACTTTGGATTTTAGCCAGAAGTTTTGATTAAGCTTGTGAAAAATTTATAAGTTAACTTCGGAAAGAATTGATGTATTTTTCAAATTCCATCTTTCCATTGAAGAAAATATGTGTTTCTCAGCATGTTTGCTGTTCCCTTTACACTCTCCTTTTCCTTTTTCTTCACATTTTATAGTGAACATATGTCATTTTTTTACATAGGTTCTTCACGTTATACTTTTAGGTGTTTTATATATGTTTAATGCTGTTGTCAGTGGAATATAGGTATCTGTATATCTATCATAACATATTTTCTGGTATTCAAGAAAGTGTGGATATCTGTATATCTTACATCTGAGCACTAAATTTGAGATTTTCAATTAATTCTATACTTACCACTTTTGTGTAAACAATTCTAATTTTGTCTTCTGATCTGGTAGCATTTTGTCCTCTCCATGTGCCTGCCTCTACCAGACAAGACTGATATTGGATAGCTTTGATTAGTTATTATTTATAGAAATGACTCTAGAGATTTATGTTTAATATAATGTCATTATTTTAGAATATTTACTTGCATGCTAAAAGAATTTCCTTCTAGTTCTAGTTTTAAAAGTTCTTTTCTTTTTTCTTAAGAATGGATTATTGTTGTTCAAATTCCTTTTTAGCATCTTTGGAGATAGTTATATGGTTTTTGTCCTTTGACTTATAGATTTAAGGTAAAGTTTATAGATTTTCTAGTATTAAATAATTGTTGGACTCCTGAACTTAATGCCATTTGTTTACGGTGGGTGTTTGCTCCAGTCTGCTGATTAATTTACTTTGCTCTTACTTTATTTTTACCTTTCAAATCCACTAGAGTAAGAATGATTTACAGCTTTTGTAAATCTTAGATTCTCTTTGGTCACCATTGCCATGCTTTTGGTTATGCTAGCTTTATAAAATGAACTGAATTACTTACAGCTGAAATTATCTGGTCCTAAAATCTTTTATTGGAGATAATTAGTTGATAACTTTCAATTTCTTCCAAGCTTATTGATCTTTTCGTGTTTGATATTTTTCTCGAGTTTTGATTGTATATATTTTCCCTCTCAACCTTTTATTTCACTGAGATTTTGGAATTTATCGACACAGACTTGTACATAATAATTATCTAATTTCAGAAAAATTCTTATTTCTCATTTTCCCTTGTAAGGCCCTCCTGTCCCTGGGACTTAAAGTATGAGACCATAGGGGCAGGATTAGGCGACAATCTGAGAGACTGACGTTAGGCTGTACTAATTTGTCCTTTTTACATCAACTATGAACAAATATGGATGTGTGATATGGTAGAATATTAGTCAGAAATTAAGTTATTATAGAAAAGGAGGTGTGTGCTTGTTTGCCTGTGTTTGTAGACAATGGCTCTTATCTGCTACTTTTTCCACAGCTTGCTTTTCATTAGAATGAATGACTTTTCCAGGAAGCTCTTCAGTTTCTCCTACGAATAATACTCTAGAGTGAATCCAGCCTCCTGCTCTCCAGACAATCTCAGGTACGTCTGAGTCTTAGGACGTGATCTTTCAAGATGAGGTCTATATCACATGGATTGGATTTCCTCACTGTGGCTTCAAATTGAAAAATGACCGGTAGGCAGAAGTTAAAGGAAGTTGGATTTGGACTCAATGTAAAGAAGAATTTTTAATAAATTCTGTCCCAAGCTGGAATGGGCTTCTTTGGATGGTTGTACCCCCATCATTGGGGGTATCTGAAAATTGATTGACTGTTCATTCAGTGAATGTTTTAGAAGGGATTCAGGCCATTGAGGGAAGAAATTCAACAAGGTGGTATTCTCATCCTGTCCTGAGAAGCTGTGATTATACTCCCTAGAATCTCTCGCAGTGCACAGTTAGATGCCTTGTCACTGAGCAAGAAGTCAAAACTAATAAACTGAAAGTAATCTGCAACAATACCTCAGTGTTACAGGAAGCAGAGAAACAAACACGCATGGTGGAATCTGGCCCAGGCTGCTCCTTGAGTACAGAGAGCCCATGGAAACTGTAAACAAATGCTACTACTGATATTAATACTAATCATATTAACTCATGATGGTGACTACCATCAATCGAGCATCTCCATTGTGACAGAGTCTCTAGCAAGCATTTCGTCTGTGATGTTTTATTTATATTTCACAAGTAGTCTGTGAAATAGACATCATTTGTCCCATTTTATGAACAGGTACCCTATTTTTAAAGATAAGGACATTGAGGAAATTAAAACATCTCAAGAGTTTTGTATGTATGGTAACTCTTAGTCCTGGGGGTGCGTGGAAGGGGCTTGAGACACTGGATTTGCAGGCCAATCACCTTTGACCAAGTGCTACCTTGCCCCGTTGTGCTATAGAAATATTATAATTCTCCATGCCTACCCAGACGTGAAAATTGGGAAGCAAGTTATGTTACCCGTCCAGGTGACAGGGTTCAGACAGAGCCCAACTAGAGATCTGAACCAAGGTCTGTATGACACTAAAGCCCATTTTCTTTCCAGTAAACCTCATTGTCCTTGAAGATACGAGGAGTGTGTTTCAGAAACGTCAAGTCCTTCAGATGGAAGCAGAGGGAGGCAGCAGGAGATGTGTAATTCTGCAACATGGGTTTCACACAGAAGTCGCAGATTCTGAACACTTTAACACCTCAAGGACTGGTACATGATGGAGACTAGCATAAGGTTAAGATTGAGGTATCTGTTGTCAGACTGCCTGGGTTTAAAACCAGACTCCATCACTTACTAGCTATTTGACTTTGGGAAAATTACTCTGCTTTTCTGTGCTTCAGGTTTTTCATTTGTGAAATGAAGTTTAATTCATTTATTGATTCAACAGATCTTTATTGAGAGCCTCCAGTGTCTTAGGCACTGTTTTGGGGTCTGCAAATGCATCAGTGAACAAAGTACTTGGTCTTTGAGTTTATCCTACTTGGAGTTCTTGAGCTTCTTGGGTCTATAGGTTAACTTTCTCCCCCAATTTTAGTGAGATGTAATTGACATATAATAGCATGTAACTTGAAGGTGTACAGTGTGCTGATTTGGCTCTCCTGATCGCCACCGTAGCTTTGGCTAACACCTCCAGTAGTGAGAACATTTAAGATCTACTCTCTTAACTTCCAAAGGTATGGTACAGTATTGTTTCTATAATCACCGTGCTGTGTAGTAGATCTCCAAAACTTATTCATCTTCTATCTAGAAGTTTGTACCCTTTGGCCATTGTCTCCCCATATCTCCCACCTCCCAGCCCTTGGTAACTACCATTCTACTCTCTGTTTCTACAAGTTCAGCTTTTTAACATTCCACATATAAGTGATATCATACAGTATTTGTCTTTCTTTCTCTGACTTATTTCGTTTAGCATAATGTCCTCAAGGACCATCCATGTTGTCACAAATGGCAGGATTTCGTTCTTTCTCATGGTCGAATAATGTTCCATTGTATATATGTTTACCATCTCTTTTTTATCCATTCATCTACTGATGGACACTTAGGTTATTTCCATATCTTGGCTGTTGTAAATAATTCTGTAATGAACATAGGGGTGCAGATAACTCCTCAAGATCCTATTTTCATTTCCTTTGGATAAATACCCAGAAGTGGGATTGCTGAATCATATGGTAGCTCTATTTTTAAGTTTTTGAGGAAACTCCATACTACTTTTTGTAGTGGCTGCACCAATTTAGTTCCTACCAACAGTGCACAAGGATTCCCTGTTCTCTGCATCCTCACCGACACTTATCTCTTGTCTTTTTTTTTTTTTTAAGGAAGATTAGCCCTGAGCTAACATCTGCTGCCAATCCTCCTCTTTTTGCTGAGGAAGACTGGCCCTGAGCTAACATCCATGCCCATCCTCCTCCAGTGTATATGTGGGTTGCCTACCACAGCATGGCTTGCCAAGTGGTGCCATGTCTGCACCCGGGAGCTGAACTGGCGAACCCAGGGCTGCTGAAGTGAAACGTGCGCACTTAACTGTTGCACCACCGCGCCAGCCCCTCTCTTGTCTTTCTGATGATAGCCATTCTAACAGTTGTGAGGCAATATTTCATTGTGGTTTTGATTTGCATTTTCCTGATGATTAGTGATGCTGAGAATTTTTTCATGTACCTGTTGGTCATTTACATGTCTTCTTTGGATAAATCTTCATTTCCCCTGCCCATTTTTTAATCATATTGTTTGGGGTTTTTTTTGTTATTGGTTTGCACAAATTCTTTATATATTTTGGACATTTACCCGTTATCTGATATATGGTTTGCAAATATTTTCTTCCATTCTATAGGTTGCCTTTTCATTTTGTTGATTATTTCTTTTACTGTGCAGAAACTTTTTAATTTGATGTAGTACCACTGTTTACTTTTGCTTTGTTACTTGTGCTTTTAGTGTTATATCCAAAAAATTATTGCCAAGATCTTTGTCAAGGAGCTACTTCCCTATGTTTTCTTCTAAGAGTTTTACAGTTTCAGGTCTTACGTTTATGTCTTTAATCCATTTTGAGTTAATTTTGGGGTGAGGTATAAGACAGGGGTTCAATTTCATTTTTCTGTATGTGGTTATTTAGTCTTCCCAACATTATTTATTTATTTTTTTAAAGAAGATTAGCCCTGAGCTAACATTTGCTGATGAACCTTTTTTTCTGGGGAAGACTTGCCCTGAGCTAACATCCATGTCTATCTTCCTCTACTTTATATGTGGGATGCCTGCCACAGCATGGCTTGACAAGTGATGTGTAGGTCTGCAGCTGGAATGCGAACTGACGAACGCTGGGCCGCCGCAGTGGAATGTGTGAACTTAACCGCTGTGGCACTGGGCTGGCCCCCAAACACTATTTATTGGAAAAACTATACTTTCCCCAGTGAGTATTCTTGGCTCCCTTGTCAAATATTAGTTGACTGTTAGATAAATTTTTAAAAATCAGTCAGAAATTATTGGCCACCATTTCTTCACAATTTTTCTGCCTCTTTTCTCTTTTGTTCTCGCCTTCTGTTACTCCCATTATGCGTACATTGGTAGCTTGATGGTTTCCCACAGGTGTCTGAGGCTCTGTTCATTTTCTTCATTCATTTTTCTTTCTGTCTTGGTCTAGGTAGTCTCAATGGACCTATCTTCAAGTTTTCTGATTCTTCCTTCTGCCAGTTCTGCTATGAAGAAGTAATAGAGGGTAATGTGGAGTGGACATGACTTTAGTTAGAGTGCATTTGGAAAGCCTTTGAGGAGGTGACATGTGAGTTGAGACTTGGTCATGTAAAGCATCTGTTTCCTGAAGACTCTCAGAGCTGTTCTCAGACTGAATTGCAGACTTTGCCTCCATGGATGGGAGAAGAGAGTTGACCCTTCCCTGGGAATCTCCATAAACCAATGCTTTTCATGGGAATTTCTATGTTCCTACTTGAGCTGTCCAGATACATGATACAAATAAGTGTTCTAGTTCTGAGAGCTTTATTTTTTTTAATAACTCATTGCCAATTGTTTTAAAGCCTCATGTATTTGCAAAGGAATCTTTATTATTTAGGCAGACTTGAGTTTTTTATGGAGAAGTGGGAGGACTTAATTAAAGTTTCAACACACATTGGCATGCTTGGAGCAATTCACAAGAAAGTCAAAGAATTTTGAGAATTTAAGCCAAGATACTTATTCCATCTTAATAATGTTGTGAATTGATGTTTATTTTACCAGTAAATATTCCCATGATTATCAAGTCATTGGGCTTTATTCTATGGCCTGAAGGCCAATATTCCTGAACTTGGTGAAACCAACAGACAAAATGAATTCCAAAGGTGCAATCTCTTCATGGAAAATATGTTGCTTATAGCTCTTGGTATTCACGCCTAAGGCCTCTTGGCAACCGTTCTTTGGCCAGCTGAAACAGGCATGGTGGTACATAAAGGCAGTTTCTATGGAAACGTGAACCCAAATGATGTTGGGACCATGATGATCAAAGGCAATTCCCTGAATTGTTTGGAAAGCCCAATGAAAGTTTCAGAACTTTATTGTTCTCCGCAGAAAACACTACAGCCAAGACTTTGGAATGTTTTCTTCTCCAAGTGTGTTAGAACTGTGTGCACAAAATACAGGTTTGTACTTTGCTTTTGAATTTATCTGTTTAATGATTTTACCAGCTATTTTACATCTATCTCTGCCATAAAGAAAATTGTCATCTTCCATTTTTCCCTTTCTCATTTTTATTTTAATAAATAATTGAAGCAATAACGCATGCAGAATATGCTGACCTTGTAAATCCGGTAGTAGATAATGATTCCTTCCTTTCATAAATCACGGATGACCTATTCAGTGTATCATTTTTTTCCCACATACTTTTCTTAATATATACAAATGACCATGTTTCCAGATGCTCACACAACTGAATTGCCTGTAAAGAAGGCTTTGACCTACAGTAGTGTTTGTTTATGTAAGTGTAGTCTTTAAACTGATTCCTTGCTTAGTATTTATGATTCAAACCCCATTATCACAACCTTAGCAGAAATTAAAGTGGAAGAAAATATTTCCCCATGAATATGTCTTCCCAAGAGTACATTATGTTTTTATTTTGTGGACCTTGACTAAGACGTGTTTCTTCTGACAAGCTCCCATTTTATAAAAGTCATAAAGAATGACAACGGAGCATTTTCTTCCTGGCTGATGGAGGTTGTCAAGAGAAAATATTTGAACATACTGCATTCATCGGTGAGGATTTGCATCCTTGGCCTTGAGGGCCATTTTAGAGTTGGCTGGATAGATTATGGTTAGTTGCAACATTCAAAAGCATCATATTCACCATGAAGTAATGAAATGAAGACTGGATGTGTTATGCCAAGATTTATGATTATATTAATCTGTGTCCATGAAATACGAAGGGAGGGAATGGTATAATTTGCAGAAGTTCTCTATGAAGTGTTTATTTAACTTTTCAATAACCTTTACCTCTCAGAGACATCCAGAACCAAAGTAATCAAGCTACCTAGACTGTATTTACTGGAGTCTAGTTTCCGAACATTCTCGTAGGGAGAAGTTGCTTTTTTCCACCACACAAGAGCTTGCCTTCTCTGCTCCTTCTCTCTGGGACGGTTCTGTTTTGTCCCAGCCACATTTCCAGGCTAGTTCTACAAATTCCCTTTACTTATCACTCCTGCTTTCATCCCTCACCTGTGGATAATCAGGTGCACACTTTCCAGAATCTCCTCTCGTAACTCTACTTTCTACTTCATCTACCACAAAGAAAGGACATTTGACTGAGGAGTGTGATATACCTTAATCTGGAATTTTAACTTCTCTCTATGCAAAACATTATATTTCAGTTATGAGCTATAACTAGGGTTTAAATCAAACTGGCAAACTTGCTATTTGCCATTTAATACACAGAATCTTAAGATGAAAAGATATAGAAGGGATTTTGGGGGAGTGTTTAGCAGTATTTTGCCATGATTGTTCACTAAAGGATTTCAAATGCAGAGGAAAAAGAGCCTATTCACCAGATGTCTGGAAGTATAGAGAAAGTTCCACCCAGAATGAGCATATATGTCATTGAAGTCTACTATTTTATCTTTAAAAAAAATCCTGAAACTTTGAAAACGACTATAAATTATATCTTTATTTATTTTCTAATAAAAGTACTATTTTAAAATTACCATTGAGTGCAATGGTCCCTGTTTACCCTTCACTTTTATGTAGCACCCAGCATATGTCCAATATGAAAACAGACTGGGCAATTATATGCTGAGGTAGATGAATGAGCTGAGACCTCGACATGTAAAGAGATTTGCTTAAGATCACCATGGTAGAATTAGCAGGAGAATTTAGGTCAAAGACTTCCAGCCCAAGGGGCTTTCCCATCAGACTTTGACATATGTTTCAACCTGACATCTTTTCCACATGGGTTCCTGGAAGCTAGGGTTTCTGTAAGTTAAGAAAATCTTTGGAACCTGACCCCATTTAACCTGGTTTCTGTGCTACATAAGTAAACCTGGAAAACTACTGTTGGAGTAATGTACATCTATATATGCCCCTGGCAACAGCCTTGATCAAAAGGGGAGTTGTGAGAACATGTGTGTGTGTTTCTGTGCGTGTGTGTGTGTGTGACAGTGGATGACTGAGGGTTGTGTGGTGATAGTGGCAGCAGTGGTTGGTAGCATTCAATGGTAGATCATATTTTTCCATTTTTGGAAATGCCTGCTATTTCCTGAAATCCATTAGTCT
Source organism: Equus quagga (assembly GCF_021613505.1). Classification (NCBI taxonomy): domain Eukaryota; kingdom Metazoa; phylum Chordata; class Mammalia; order Perissodactyla; family Equidae; genus Equus; species Equus quagga. The sequence continues at coordinate 98,615,016 of NC_060269.1, forward strand.
GCTTTTGGCTTCAGGTTGATGGAGGAAAGCAATATTTAGAGAGTGCTGCAGGGGCTGATGCTGTGGAACTCATGAGGGTTAGACCTGGCTGATGTCAAAATTTTCATAAGATTTTGAATTTTCAAAGACATTTTGTGCTCTACTTGTGAGCCTGAGGTACAAGTCTTGTTCTCTGTCTCCCAGATAAAATATATGGGCAAAAAGAAGAACTTCATTTATTATATATGGAAGGTACAACATATATTTGAGTGGCTGAATGGATGGATGAATCTTTGTGAATAACCATTCCTCAAGTTTATATTGCCATTTTCATGAATAAGGGGATGTTTGCTATTCTAAACTAAAATTGATGAGAAGAGAAAGGTAATACTATATCTCTTGAAAGACTGGAATACAAGTAAACTGTACATATTCTAGCCAACCAGGCAGAAATAAGGAAAAACATTTATTGCTTCCTCTCATGGGTGAGATTAGAGAATTCTGGCTCCTTTCTTTGGTCAGATGAACTACTCATGGGTATTGATTATGTGAATGCATTCATCAAACAATCCTGGGCTTCACAGGACATCTACTCAGTGCCAGCTGCTCCAGTAAAAGTCGGGGAATACAAGATGACTAAGGGCAGTTATGTATCAAGTTTCTTACAGTCCAGTAAAGGCAGCTGCATGAATAACTAACCATAATGTAATACAATAAATAAGTTTTATGCTAGTGATATAAACCAGAAAAGGAATTGTGTTAATTGATATTATCTTGGGAGGTTAAGGAGGATTTCATTGAGAAGATATGTTGAAATGCAAGGATGTACAAATGTTTTTTCCAGGCAGAAAAGGGGAAAAGACGTTGTGGAAGGAGGAAAGCAATGGCAGTGGAAGAGAGCTGTGATCTATCGAGGAAATGGCGAGGAGAAAAGGTAAGCACAGGTCAGATTGCAAAGGGCAAATTCATGGCATGCCAATGTGGACATGGGAGCCAGTCAAGGTTTTCAACCGCAAAACCACTGATTGCATCTGGGCTCTCTAAAATGAAATCTCTGACAGGAGCTTAGAAAATTAATTACGTAGTGGGTGGTCTGAGAAGATTGGAGAGAAGGGGACCAGCGTTATCTAATTCTGTAACTCCTTTTTTCATACAGACTCAAAAAATATTGCTAACATAAAGGCAGGTTTTAGAAAAGCTGATTTCATCTCTGATTGATAGGCAAGGTGACAATAAATAGAGATGAAATGAAGTTGCATGCAACAAGAAGGAGATTTGTAAGTGCAGGAATTGTGTGAGAAAAGAATAAAAAGCTCTTTAAAACAAGACATTCAAAAACAATGATTTGTCTGAGGTTGTAGGGATGTTGGAAGCAGTCACAATACGACACTTATCCAACTAGAGAAGACTGAGAGGGCACAGAGAAGGCATATCCATAGTATATATTTATTTATTCCATGTTGTTTAATGTTAAGTGAAACAATATCCAAACATAAAACATTTTTTTAATAGACATATTCCCTGCCTCCGTATACTCACAGCCTCCCTGACTATCAGCATCCTGCACCACAGTGGGACATTCGTTACAACCAAAAAATTTACATCGAGACACTATTGTCACGCGAAGTCCATAGTTTACATTAGGGTTTGCTCTTGGTGTTGCACATTCTATGGGCTTTGACAAATGTGTCATGACCTGTATCCACTATTATAGTTCCTTACAGAATAGTTTCATTGCCCTAAAAATCCTCTGTACTTTGTAAAACTTGTTGGTAATAGTCCTAACATTTTTAAAGAAAGATATATAATGTATATATGATAGATATGTATAAAAGACTGTAATTAAATTCAGCAGCATGTTTTAAGAGTGCTAATTCTGGTATATAGATTCAGATTTCCTGCTCGCTCAGAGGGCATGCTACTGCCCTTTCCTATAATCTGACCGTTTACTAGATCACTCCAGGCCCAAACGGCATATTTCATCATTAGACCTAAATAATGGTGAAATAGGGTTACTTGTGCCAGGAGACAGTTTCTTTTTTTCATGACAATTTACAGATACAATAAAACATATGGGGGAAGAGGCTCCACTTAACTCCATCCAAGAGCAGTGAGATGAACATGTTATGTACAGATGCCTAGACAATTTCAACATATTCATGTCTGTGTTGGGGGAGAGCGGTCACTTAGAGCCCCAGACTCTCGTATCATCATACTTTCAGACCCTACCACCACAGCATGAATGTGTTAAGAAATCCCAGCACATCCGTTCTCTGTAAAGCAGCCATGTGGCGGTGTGGTGCTGCAGGGGGCGTTGGATACGTGAAGAATCAGTTTCTATGTTTTAAAAAAAAGTATGGTTGCCTATGTGGGAGCCAAAAAAAAAAAAAATTAATGATAACATTTAAAGAGAGAAAAATTGAAAAGGGAAAAACATTTTAGGAAAAAGTATCTAACAATCTAAATAAACCCTGTTTCAGACTCTTGCCATATTTTGTTCCTCTTTATTTTAAGAGTATAGTGGTTAGAGCAAGAGAAAAAAATGAAGAATAAAATATTGTTCAGTTATGAATGGGACAAAAAGGGATTTCCATAGCATTCTTTAAATAGGACTGATAGCTTTGTCTGAAGATAGATAGACAGTTGTAGGATTACAGCTAGGATAGACCACGTTCATGGATAGTTTTGGGAAACAGAAGTCTGATATTTCAATTAAATGCAAAATTGGGAGATTAAAAAAGAGTACTATTGGTTGTGTTTTGCAGTCTGAAAAAATAATTCTAAGGATGCTTTTTCTTTTGTCCATTTACCATCCACTTTCTTATAAATTAAACATGGGCACACTTGTCTTTTTAAGAACGTTAGAATGCCACCTTTGGAATAATTTCCTGTTTTTTTCTTTTGATGGCATTTAGCTAGGGCATGTTTTGGCTATACTTGAGAAGGCAGAAAAGAACTGACTGCATGGAAATTTATATCCAGCTGTAAATCCAGTATCTTTACTTCTTGATTTTTGAAGACAGTGGTGAAAATGAGCACAGCATGTGGTGAATATATGGGTAGATACTTGAAAGGACTTCTTGGTCTGGTGTGAGGCCAGTTCCTCCTCCACCGCCATCCCATTTCTGGAGTTGTCTCAAGTCCTTTATAAATACGACTCTAGTGAACCACGCAAATATCCCTTCTTTGGAGTATTGTGCAGTGTCAATATGTATTCTGTCCCTGAGGTGCTTTTGTGTAAGTAAGAAGTTCTACTTAATAAAAATCAATACGTGCCAGGGTACGAACTAAATATCGAACCTTCAAAGCTTCTTCATGGCATAGATTAACCATGCTGACTCTAACTCATTATTTATGTAACAAAAGTGCGGGGGAGTTTGTGTGAGTGGCAGTAGACGAGTGGGGAGATGTTCATATCAAAGATGTTAGGATATCAGGGACTGATATCAGGACTCCTTTTTGCAAAGGAGTCTCCAAGACTTTTGGGGAAAGCAAACTAACTAACTAATTAGCCAGCTAACCAACAACAGTGAAGAGATTCTTTGAACTGGACACTTGTGTCATGTGTACCCTTCTTGATATATGTTGTACTTAAAGTTTACATTACGAAATAGTGGAGAGTTCTTTGGGACTAACAGGCTCCCAGGCCACTGGGATTAGGGCATTTGAACAATAAAGGGAGACAAAAATATGCCAGTGGTATTTCAAACACCAGCAGGGTCACTCATGGTGGACAGGTTTCAGTGGAGCTTCCAGACTAAGACAGACTAGGAAGACGGACCCGGCCACCCACTTCCGAAAAACTTGGCCAGGAAAACCCATAGAGCATTGCTTGATATAGTGCTGGGAAGGTGAAAGGATGGCGCAAAAAGACCAGGTAGAGCTCAGCCCTGCTGTACACGGGGCGCCAGGAGTCAGAATCGACACATGGGCACTAACAACAAAAAGTGTGAGTAAGTAGATATATAGGTATAGTTAATCCTATCTTACGGCAATAGTCAGTTCACATGTAGATAATAAGCAACTAATGTTTTTAGGGTTCTGTGCTAAGTGTTGAAAGGGGTACCAAGAAGTTAAGACTCAGTCTTAGCTCTCAAGAAATTTATTGAGAACACTAATAACTATTAATCTATTTCCAGGTTTTTAATTCTAGGACTAGGTGGTGGTTTGTGTGGTGAATTATTCAAGATAGGCTAACTGCTATAAATAAAAAAATGAAACAACTCTTATATTGAGCTGTTTACATATCACAGTTTGTTGCAGGTCAGTGAGGGTAGAGACCTCTACTACACGCAGTAATTTAGGACCCTAGACTCCTTCCATCCATTTCTCTACCATCATTTGGGGCCTTGGAGTCCACCGTTGGATTCTCTGCATCTGGGTTTCAGTTAGGGGCCAGGCCTGGAAGATTTTTTAGAGGCTAGGCCTTAAAGTGGCAAATGTCACTTCTGCTACATTCTATTGGCCACAGGACCCACTGACTACCAGGAGGTCTGAGAAATGCAGTCTTTCTGAATTTCCAGAGGAAAATAAAGTGAGGTCTGGATGACAGATAGCATGGTCTGTGCCATGGGAAGGGATCTTTTAGGCTGATCTTTTCTAATTTCTGGGAGCTTGAATTGGATTTGCTGATCAGTCATTATATTTCCCACCTTTTAATAGTACATGGAAACAAGGAAGGGAATGAACACTTATCAAATGCCTACCATGTACATGCATGATGTCAGTTAGCCCTCAAACAATCTATTGCGATGGGTATGGTTCTAGATTACATATGTACATGCAGAGGCTCGGAGAGGTTAGCCAACTTCCTTGAGGACACTTAGCTAGAGATTGGTAGAATAAATATTTAGATCCACGTGTCTGTTTCCAAAGCATTTGTCTTTCATTATTTCTGGAGTAGGAAGTTTGGCTCAGGATGAACAAATATTTGTTGAATGAATGAAAAAGATAAAAGAATTAAGTTGTGCAAAAAGACAGAAGCAAGCAATTCAGAAGAAAAATCAAGAAAAATTTATGGGGTTTAATAATGAAAAAAAAAAGATGGAAAAAAGTAAATGTATGTGCTTGGAATTATAAGAAAAATGTGCTCAGTAGTTAGCTGTAGTCCTACCCTAAACCTAGGAAGCATTGATTGGCTCTCTTTTTTTTTGAGTACTTCTTTCATTCGACAACTATTTAATGAAAGCCTGCCGTGTGTCCATCCTGAGATACAGGGGTAAAGAAGACAGACAGTTCTTTCCTTCGTAAAACGAGCTTAGACACACACGGGACGTGAATAACCACTCTCATATAGCTTTTGCTGGGTTTGGGCAGCCCTTTCTCTTCTTAAGCGCTGAACTCAGAACCTGCTGAACAACAGCATCATTCTTTCCAGGCAGAGGGGAGAACGCCTTCTTGTAGAGCAGGGTTTTGAGAATTCTTCCTGTGGGCCAGCACAGTAGCAAGAAAATTATTTCTTATTACCAAAGCCTTCCAAGCACCAATCTGCCTTTCTAGAAATTGTCGGATGGCTTCTCCCAGACACAGTGGGGAGCTCAGCATTTAACTATAATACACCAAAGTGTCTTTGGAGTGGGGTGGGTAGATAGATTCTTAAAAGTTGAAAAGTTCTATCTTTTCAGCTCTGCAAAATCAGCTTCCCTTGTGCTTATATTCCTCCTCTCAACTAAATGCCGTGATTCTGCACTTCCTACATTGGCGTGTGGCCGCAGGAGACTGTCCCTAAAGCTGGGTGTATGGAGGAGGGAATGGCAGGTGCTGGGCAACACTTTGTCAGCCAATAAGTCCCTGAGTGAAAACCATACAAGCAAATTACAACATTACAGAAGAATCATGTTTACTTGTATAAAAAATAAGATTCTAATTATAATTTTAATACGTATTGAGATGCTAGAGTAATCTATAATACAATTAATTTGCAAGTCAGATTAAGTTCCATATCTTCAATAGCCAAAGTAGGTATCCTGAAGTTTCCTAAAATATCAGTTCGGAAAAGCATCTTTCTCTTGTTGAAACATTAATCAGATGTATTTAATTTCTCTGTCATTTAAAGAAATTATTAAATCTCATCAATATTTCTTGAATTTTTCCAGAATTTTCCACTTTGGTCTTTTTGTCTGGTTAAAGTATTTTCTCTTTCAATCATTCCTCATTTCCTGTGTTATCAGGTCCTGTACTAGGTGCTTGGGAACCATCTATGAACCACCTGGACAAAGTCCCTGTCCTTGACCTTGGTGCTAGCAGAGGAAGATAGACAACAAATGGTAAGTGTAATAGGTGGATGGTGGGGTTTACTTATTTAGGGCTAGGCCTCCTTGATTGGGAAGGTGTCTTTAGAACAAAGACTTGAAGGAGATGAGAGAGTAGCCCTAACTTGAGGAAGAGACTTCTAGATGGTGGCAAGAGCACTCATTGCAAAGGCCCTGAGGCAGGAGCATGCTTGGCATATTTGGGTACCAGTGAGGAGGTGAGTGCCTGGAGCAGAGAGCGACATGAGATGAGCTCAGAGTGGTAAAGTGGGCCAGATGGTGGGGGCGGTGTAGGCCATTGTAAAGACCTTGGCTTTTGTTCTGAAGAGAATGAGGAGCCAAGGCAGGTTTTTGATGTAGTAGGAGCATGATCTTTCCCTCTAATTTCCTCTGTTCTTACGCTCCTTTGATATTGTAATATTTATAGTGGCATTTTAGTAGTCTAATCATGAGTAAATTCAAACTTTTATCTGGTGTCTGTTGTCTACAAAATGCAAAATCAGATACTACTACAGCTTAGATATGTAAGCAAAGAATTCTCTATTTGTGGCTTCCAAGTGGTCAGGGGGTTTCTGCATTCTGATTGGCCAACTTTGCCTGTGACCCAGTCAGTTCACATATCAGCTGGGATACACATTTACAGAATGCAGATTTGAATAACCAATCTTACAGCGAAGTAACGTTGCACATTTTATAACTTACCGGTTATATGCTGTTTCTTCTAGAGGGACCTCTGAACATTCCCATTTTAATAAGACCCCCAGAAGAATGCATTCTCTCTGTACACAGTGACTCCCTTACACATGTTGGAAAATACAAGCAAGCTTATATTTTATAGTTTACACCCACTGTCTTTCTGTGAATGATGTGAGTGACACTTCACATGCTACGAGAGAGTGTTCTGTATTTTCTAGCTAGGTTCGGAGGGTGGTTTTTTTGGACTCCCTGGCCCGTGGTCTGGAGAGGTCATTGTCCAGGTTGCCGACTTCACCTGAGGGTAACGACCAGGAAGTAACGTGTGTGAACTTTGTGGAGCGATGTGCTTCTGACTTGGAGCACCAGGCCCTTCTGAGGAGAGAAGTTTTATTTCATATGCTTCTGTTTGTGTATAAAGAGTTGACTGATTGGAGTATTGAACTAGTTGTTAGATATTTCCAGTAATGGAAGCAATTTTATTTTGGTAGCTGGTGAGGTAAAGCAGTGCAGGGGAGGAAAATGTTTACTGATCCTCTTAGGATCCCTGGCTGCATCTGAAAATTAAACTGAGAAAGATTAACAGGAGAAAAGCAAACAAATTTTATCAGATTTTTACCTGTATAGGGGAGCCTTCATAAGGGAATGAAGACTGGAAGAAGTGACTAGAGTGGGAAGCTTTTATGTCTTTTAGACAAAAAAACAAATTTGTGAAGAATTGACAAGACAGAGGGGTTTGGACTAGGGGTAGTCCAATAGGGGTAGTCCTTATCTCCTTTAACTAGGAATAAGGGTTAGTTTAACAAGGTTTGTTTCCAGATTCTTCTGGTGCCGTCTATGGGCTGGTAAGGGTCTGTCTCCAGTAAAAGGAGAATTTACTTTCTGCTTTTAGGCAGAAAACAGAGAGGTTTTTTCCTGTGTTTACTGCTTCTTAATTGCCTTCAGTTCAAAATAATTTTTATGTTAAAGAGGCATATTTGGGCATGACATCTTCTGGTCTCCTTCAGTGGATTGCCAACAGTGCCTATAAAAGCCTAAGGAAAAGGAGGAGAGAAACCTCAGTTAACCCATCATATAGGCCTTAGACCAGAGGCACAGAAGCAATCCTTGAATATTCCAGATAGCTCAACCCTCTCACCAGAACTAGGGACTTCATCGACGCTCTGAGGTAGTGACGTGGTTCCAATTCTTTAGCATTGTCCTCTGTGCGCATGTCACTTTTCAGGTCCTCAGCAGGACTAAAATCATGACTTTTGTGGGCATTTGGCACTATTTACTTCATTGGCCCCTTCCTGCATAAAAAGTGTGAAATGTATTTTATGACTGTGTTAGTAAAAAGACAAATTTATTTATGTTTTAAAATATTTTTTTGGCCTAAAAGTTTATTTCTTCTTCTGTCTAAAAAAAAATTACAGCATTTTCATGGGCTTCTACCCATGGGGGACCCTAGGCCCTGGGTTGCTACTGGGCTAATGGGTAAGGTGGTCCTGATCCTCCCAGGAGGGCTGCTGTTATGGAAGGAGGTTGAAGATTTGGGGATCCTGGTCTTGGCCAAGGATGGTCTGATAGTCACAAACAATTTAAGCTGGAGAAGAGTTTAAATGCTCCAGCAAGGTCAAGCCTCCATAGCTTGTCAAAAAGGTTCTGTCTTCTAACAACTGAGCAGGAAGTAAGTGTTTTTGTTGTTGTTCCTCTTTTATTCCACAGTCTCTTTTTATTCAATGGCTGCAATGAATTTTTCTTTTGCCAAAGTATAACCACTCATAAATGATCGAAGTTTAAGTAGGAAGACTTTGGGAAGCAACCCACAAGCCAAAGACTTTTCTACCTCCACTATTGCAGCACGGGATATTTTAATTGACTAAATGATGGATTCAATCAGCAAACACTTACTGAACAGTTAATACATACTCTTCTCATGGGGCTAGGGTCCTGGTGAGTAATATAGGTGTGCTCCTTGATCTTGAGGCATGTAGTCCTGGGGGCACGTAGGGAAAATAAGAGAGAGATGAATGGCCTGGCAATTATAATACACAGTGTTACTCATTATCGAAGGAGAAAGTGAGGGTTCTGAGAAGGCTCATGTGAAAGGCACTTAGCCCAGATTTGCAACGCACAGGGGCACATAAGGCTTTCCAGACAAGTGAAATCAGAATTGAGGCCTGTAGGGTAAGTAGGAGTTAGCAAATGACATGAAGAGGAGGAGAAGGAAGTGGAAGAGGAGGAGAGGATGGGAAGATCTCGGCCAGAAGGGAGCTGCTAAAGGGTGGAGTGGGAGGCAGAGAGAGGGACAGGGAGAAACAGGGGGCATTAGTGGAACTACAAGGAATTTGGTGTGGATGGAGCATAGAACACATTTGGGATGAAGAGAAGAAGCTGCAGTGTTAGGCAGAAGCCATAGAGGCAGGGTCTTGAAGGCCCCAGTGAGAGTTTGAACTGTATTAAAAAAGCAGCAAGGTGTCATGAAGAGTTTTAAGCAGTGGAGTGATATCTTTATGATTGCATTTGAGAAAGATCATCCTGATTATAGAATAGATCAGAAGGAGACAAGAGTGTGTGTGTTTGCGAGAGAGAAAGAGATAAGAGACCATCGTCATTAATCTGGGTGAAAGAAGATGGTGATGGCTAGAGTTACACTACTGGCAGTGGCTATGGAGAAAAACGATATATCTGGGAGAGATTTATTTAGGGGCTCTCATTGACAGGACTTGTGACAGGATGTGGAAGCTGACAGAGAGGGTAGTTATGCCCTGGTTTTGGGCTAATACAATTTACTGGTGGCACCATTCAACAAAAAGGAGAGAATAGGAGGAGAATTGAAATAAAGATCAAAGGGAAGATCCTTTCTGCAGATTAATATTGAATACAGCCTGTTCACATCTGGATGTGATAACCTTACAAAATTGCTGCCCAGTTTGGCCTTCGTTACCGCCGCATTCATGGAAGCACCACATCTACTCGACAGTTACCCTCTCTTCTTGTCTTCCTTCTCTGCCTTTTGCCCTATAATTCTCCAAATTTTTGCCCTAACTCCCATTCTTTTACAAAAGAAAAAGCCCTGGAATGCCAATCTCCTGGTTGGACTGAGTTTCAGCAGGAGACTCGGCACCAGCAGCTTCTGGCAGCACCTTGGTTTGGCTCTTGGATGAGAACCCTAGACAAGAATGTGCTGTAGTTTATTTGGGCATCACCTGATTTTTTAATTGGCTGAAGAACACCAGCGCTTTAGCAATTTGCAGAGAAAAGCAGATTGTTATGAAGTTGTCACCATTCAACCCCGGAAGCTGCCAAACTTACCTCAGTCTGGACCTAAGGTGATTCTATCTCTTAGATTAATTTTTGGATAAGAATCCTGAGTCCTGAGGAAGAGAAAGGTGGGTGGAAGTTTGAGGTGCAAGTCCTATCATATGTTATTTCTGAAGATGATGTTCTCTGAAGATTTCTTTTCCTTCTTTTTTTCTTTTAACACATACTCTCCATCTCTTCTAATTGTAAAGTCATGCAATCCACAGATGTTGGCTTGGCAAGCGTGAACAAAGGAGTCAGAAAAATGCAGCAGCAGAGCGTTCAGTGTGCCAGGTCTCGGGGCCTGAGTTTTCAAGGAAGCAACACCTTCCCAGTGCACTGGTGAGCAGTAAAAACATTTCACTCTCTATCCTCCTCCTTTTTTCTTTGGGGTGTTAGAAAAGGGTTGGGTGGGAAAGTTGAGTTGGACTGGGGAAAAGGGAGGAAGAAGTGCAAAGGTGTTTTTTTTATAAAACAGCTGAGGTCTCTGTGCCATATCTTGTGTTTGGTTTGGTTTTTATGGGTCCACAGTTGAAATGCATAAACGCTAGGTGCCAAAAGGATTGAAAAGGCATTTGGAATAATGATAAGGGCTGAACATGACCTCATGGGAAGAATGTTGCTCAGTGGAGGCAAGTGGGAAACTTACATACATGTGGGGGGCTGACACATTGTTCACTTTCCAGGGGAGGTTTGTTGAGGGCAGCCTGCCAAGTGCTGGTGAAATGTTCTGAAGGCAAACCTGACATGGCCTGAGCATTTGGAATTTTTTGTTGGCTTCTTTCTGTTGCTGCATTTTCTAGCTCCTCCTTGGGCATAGAAAGCTCTCTTCATTTCCTTGCAGGTTGTTAATTCCCTAATATGTAGGCCTTTGTCTCATTGACTAAATCCGAGCCAAAGGTGAGCAAATGAGAAATTTATTGTCTCACCGTTCTGTGAAGATTGCAGTTATGCTGCCACAAGCTGAAAAAACCACCAGAAGCCAGCTGAGGGGCCTGCAGCAGATTTTTCCCTAGCGCCTTCACAGGGAGGATGGCCTTGCTGACACCTTCATCTCAAACTACGAGCCTCCTGAAGTGTGAGACAATACATTTCAGTTATTTAAGCCACTCGTTTTGAGGTGCTTTGTTACGACAGCCTTAGGAAACTAATACACCATCTAAACCCCTTTAACAAAGTGAGTGCCGGAATCTGTGCTTCAAGCGTCTTCTCTCTCTGTCTCTTTTGCAAATGTTCTTTTCTAGAGCATGAAGATAGCGAGCCCAGATGGAGCCTATTTGCAGTATTATTACCAGCGGTTAAACATCTAAATGTCCTCTGCATTTGTGGTTGAGGTGAGCTTTGCTGAGTTATGTGAATCTAAGTGTTTGAAAATGGACCTTAACATGTGCTCTGGATGAATATGTCCTTTACTTTCGAATCGAGAAAAATAGCTCTTAAAAAGATTTGAAAAAAATACATTTACGTTTTTAGATAGATTTCAAGGGCAATTAAATGTTTCTTACATTGAAATAAGTTAGAATGAGTGTAATTGGACAATCTCAAGTAAGTTATTTACCTCTCTGAGTCACACCTATGTTTGAAAAATGGTGGTAACAACAGTTTCCTGCTTACATCAAGGGGTTGGTTTAAAAAAACAAAAAGTGTGAAAGTTTTCTGTGAACTGTGAAATACTGTATACACTTTTGCTGACAGTAATAAAGTTTATGATTATTTTATTTATAATTTGTACTTTGCATCCTTTTAAAATGAATTTGAGACATCTTATAATGACATACACAAACTCTAAAATAATAAAATAGAAATAAAATACAAGGCAATCTAAGGGAAAGAGAACACAAGTATACTCCAAATCCTAAACTAAAATAGTGTGGTAGAGACTGCCTTAGTAAACAACTCAACTATAATTCCCAGCTTTCTTTGCGGTTGAATGTGCCATGTGATTTACTTCTAGCCAGTGGTTCCTAGTGAATGGAAATGCTATGTGCCATTTCCAGATCTGACTCATAAAGCCTCCTATAGGGTCTTGTTACACCATAACCCATTCGCAAAGGGTGGAATGATGACATGAAGACCAGAGTGAGCTTGAAAGTCATGTGTTGAATATGGCAGAGGTCTCTTAGCCTAGAATGACTGTGAGGAGCAGACCATTTTTATTTTTCTCTACAAAGCAATCAAGAACACCTGCCCTGGGCTCCTATCCAAGCATGTAATGAACCTCTGCTGTCATTACATTTTGGGTCTGTTTGTTGCAGCAGTTTAGTCTATTCTTACTAAAACATACAATTACTGTACTTGAGTACTAAATTTAGCTTTCATGTGTCCAAGATGGCAGTGTAGGAAGACCCTGAAATCATCTCCTCCCATCAACACACCAAATCAACACTGCAATTCCTCCTGAACAAGAACTGAGGACAGAATGAACAGCTTCTACACAACAAACAATAGAGGGACTACATAGAGACCGGTAGGAGATGTGGAGACATCAGATTGACAGGAACCTCATCCCCAATGTGGTGACCCGCAGCAGGGAGGAATAGCACTGAGGGGCCTGTGTGCAGACTCACCTGCCCTCGGGCACAGCAAAAACCAGTGGTTTAAGGAGTACCTACACTATATGTGAAGGAAACCCATTTATTAACCATAGAGCATTTGCCAAATGGGCAGGGAACTGTTGGAATTCTCTCTGGGGTTGGAGACACCAGTTAGTACCATTTTCGGTGTTCTTCCTCCACCTTGACAGCATGGGTGGGAGCACGGTTCTAGCCTGCCAGCCAAGGACACTGCAGTGTGCCTTGGGCCCCTGGCCCACACCAGCTCCAGCTGTTCCCCCAGGGCAGCCCATGCACAGTGCGTTCTGGGACCCCTTTGGTCTGCACCCACTCCAGCTCCTGCTGGCCTACCAAAGCCACCCAGCACATGCAGCCTACACATGGGATGCTCCTATATAAGGCCACTCCTTCAAGACCAGGAGAGGTAGCCGTTTTACTTAACTCATAGAAATAAACACAGAAAGTCAAACAAAATGAAGAGACAGAGGAATATGTCCCAAGTGAAAGAACAAGATAAAATCCAAGGAAAAAAACTCTAATGAAATGGAGAAAGGTAATTTACCTGATAAAGAGTTCAAAGTAATGACCATAAAGATGCTCAGTGAATTCAGGAGAAGAATGAAGGAACACAGTGAGAACTTCCACAAAGAGTTAGAAAATATAAGAAAGCACCAATCAAAGCTGAAGAATACAATAACTGAAATTAAAAATATGCTAGAGGGAATCAGCACTAGATTAGGTGATACAGAATGGATTAACAATCTGAAAGACAAAATAGTGGAAATCACCCAAGCTGAACAGCAAAAAGAAAAAAAAAGTTTTTAAACAAGGACAGTTTAAGGGATCTCTGGGACAAAATCAAGTGTACTAACATTAACATTATAGGGGTCCCAGAAGAAGAAGAAAGAGAGAAAGGGGCAAAGAACCTATTTGAAGAAATGATGGCTGAAAACTTCCCTAACCTGGGGAAAGAAGCAGACATCCAGGTTCAGGAAGCACAGAGAGTCTAAAACAAGATGAACCCAAAGAGATATATACAAAACAGATTATAATTAAGATGGCAAAAGTTAAAGAGAAATATAAATATTAAAGGGAGCAAGAGAAAAACAACTGTCACGTACAATACAAGGGAAAACCCATTAGACTATAAGCTGGCTTTTCAGCAGAAACTTTGCAGGGCAGAAGGGAGTGGCACGATATATTTAAAATGCTGAAAGGAAAAAACTTGCAACCAAGAATACACCACCTAGTAAGGTTATCATTCTGAATTGAAGGAAAGATAAAGAGTTTCCCAGACAAGCAAAACCTAAAGGAGTTCACCACCACTAAACTGGCCTTCCAAAAACTGTCAGAGGATCCTCTTTAAGTGGAACAGAAAAGATCATAACTGGAAATAACAAAATATATAAAAAGAAAAAATCTCATTGGTAAAGGCAAATATATAGTAAAGGCAATGGAGCAGCCACTTAAAAGGCTAGTATGAAGATTAAAAAAGTAGTAAAATCAACCGTAAGTAAAATAAGTACGCAAAGTAAAAAGATGTAAAATATGATGTCAAAAACATGAAACACAGGGAGAGAGGAGTGAAAATGTAGTGCTTTCTGAATGTGTTAGAACTTAAGCAACTATCAGCTTAAAACTGACTGCTATAAATACAGGTCAATATATACGAACCTCATGGTAACCACAAACCAAAAACCTACAATAGATACACAAAAAATGAAAGGAAAGGAATCCAAACATAACACTAAAGGAAACCATTAAACCATTAAACAAAGGAAGAGACCAAAAGAAGAAAGGAATGGAGAAGAACTACCAAAACAACCAGAAAACAATTTAAAAAATGGCAATAAGTACATACCTATTAATAATTACTTTAAATGTAAGTGGACTAAATGCTCCATTCAAAAGACATAGGGTGACTGAATAGATACAAAAATAAGACCCATATATATGCTGCCTACAAGAGACTCATTTCAGATCTAAAAACACACACAGACTGAAAGTGAAGGGATGGAAAAAGATGTTCCATGCAAATGGAAACAACACAAACAAAAAGCTGGAACAGCAACACTCACATCAGAAAAAGTAGACTATAAAACAAAGACTGTAAGAAAAGACAAAGAAGGGCATTACATAATGATAAAGAAGTCAATGCAAGAAGAGGATATAACATTTGTAAATACCTATGTACTCAACATAGGAGCACCTAAATATATAAAGCAAATATTAACAGATGTAAAGGGAGAAATTGACGGGAATACAGTAATAGTAGGGGACTTTAACACACAATTTACAGCAATGGATAGATCATCCAGACAGAAAATCAATAAGGAAACATTGGCCTTAGACAACACATTAGACCAGATGGACTTAATAGCTATATACAGAACATTCCATCCCCAAACTGCAGAATGCTCATTCTTTTCAAGTGCACATGGAATATTTTCCAGTATAGATCACATTTTAGGGCACAAAACAAGTCTCAATAAATTCGAGAAGATTGAAATCATACCAAGCAGCTTTTCCACCTACAATGGCATGAAATTAGAAATCAATTACAAGAAGAAAACTGGGAAAAACACAAACATGTAGAGCCTAAACAACATGCTACTAAACAATCAAAGGGTCAATGAAGAAATCAAAAATAAAATAAAAAAATACCTTGAGATAAATGAAATTGGAAAGACAGTGTTCCAAAATCTATGGGATGCAGCCAAAGCAGCTCTAAGAGGAAAGTTCAGAGCAATACAGGCCTACCCAAAGAAACAAGAAAAATCTCAAATAAACAATTTAACTTTACACCTAAGGGAACTAGAAAAAGAAGAACAGGCAAAGCCCAAAGTTAGTAGAAGGAAGGAAATAATAAAGATCAGAGTGAAAATAATTGAAATAGAGACTAAAAAAAACAATAGAAAAGGTCAATGAAACTAACAGCTGATTCTTTGAAAAGATAAATAAAATTGATAAAACTTTAGCCACAGTCACCAAGAAAAAGAGAGGGTCCAAATAAGTAAAATCAGAAATGAAAGAGAAGTTACAACTGACACCACAGAAATACAAAGGATCATAAAAGACTACTATGAACAATTATACACCAGCAAAATGGAAAACCTAGAAGAAATAAATTCCTAGAAACATGCAACCTTCCAAGACTGAATCATAAAGAAATGGAAAATCTGGATAGACTGATTATAAGTAATGAAATTGAATCACTAATTTAAAAACTCCCCCAAAGCAAAAGTTCAGGACCAGATGGCTTCACAGGTGAATTCTACCAAACATTTAAAGAAGAGTTAACATCTATTCTTCTCAAATTATTCCAAAAAACTGAAGAGGAAGGAAAGCTTCCAAACTCATTTTATGAGGCCAGCACTACCTTGATTCCAAAACCAGACAAAGACATCACACACACACACAAAATTACAGGCCAATATCCTTGATGAACATAGATGCAAAATCTTCAAGAAAATATTAGCAAACCAAATTCAACAAAACAGTAAAAGTATAATACAGTGTGATCAAGTGGGATTTATTCCAGAAATGCATGACCGGTTCAACACCTGCAAATCAATCAACGTGTAAATCACATGAACAAAATGAAGGATAAAAATCATATGATCATCTCAATAGACGCATAAAAAGCATTTGACAAAATTCAACATCCATTTATGATAAAAACTCTCAACAAAGTGAGCATGAGAGGAATGTATCTCAACATAATAAATGCCATATATGACAAACCCACAGTTAACATCATGCTTAACAATGAAAAGCTGAAAGTGTTTCCTCTAAGATCAAGAACAAGACAAGGATAACCATTCTTGCCACTTTTATTCAACATAGTATTGGAAGTCCTAGCCACAGCAATTAGGCAAGAAAAAGAAATAAAAGGCACCCAAGTTGGGAAAGAGGAAGTAAAACTGTCAGTATTTGCAGATGACATGGTACTATATATAGACAGCCCTAAATACTTCACCAAAAAACTATTAGAACTAACAAATGAACTTGGTAAAGTTGCAGGACATAAAATTAATATACAAAAATTGGTTGCATTTCTTTCTTTCTTCTATTATAATAATTTTGTATGGTGACAGATGGTAACTAGACATCGTGGTGATCATTTTGTAATGTATATAAATATCAAATCACTATGATGTATACTTGAAACTAATAGGATATTGTATGTTAATTATACTTCAATAAAAAAAGAAAAAATTTAGCTTTCATCATTTCTGAATCAGAGACTTTTAAAATTAGAAGATGCTTTAGGCATGTAGTCCACCTCACTCATTTTTCAGGTTATCATCTCTCTCTGTTTCAAATCCTTCAGTGTCTCCAAATTGCCATCATACTTAAATCCAAAATCCTCAACTTAGTTCACAATACATGGTCTGATTTTTCTCTTCTCCACCTTGTTTCTCTCCATTCTTTTTCTTGCAGATCCTTCTCCATTTAAGCAGGAAAACTTGCCTTTCCTCTAACTTCCTCATATGGGTGTTTCTTGCTCTCCCTGGACTACTCTTTCTCTTTTTCTTGCCTTTTTCAAAATTATTTCAACTGTCACCTCCTCTGGACCTTGTCCTAACTAACACTTTCTTCCTTAATAGTTAGATATCCCTCTTATATTTTCCCCCAGCACTCCAGGTGAAGGAGTCTCATAAAACTTACTTTGCTCTATTGTAATCATCAGTTTGATTTAGTGACTTGTCAACTAGATTAGAGTTCATCGATGGCAGTGGACTTTCTCTGAGACATTTCTGTATTCCTAGATTCTAACATAGTACCTGGAACGTTTTCCAAAGGCATGAATGAATTATTTCAGCAAATATTTGAGTGCTTCCCATGTGCCAGGCACTTTGTTAAGTGCTGGGGATACAGTAGTGACCAAAAGTTGACATGGCCTCTGCCTTCATGGAGATCACAGTCCACAGAGGGAGACAGACATTGATTGCATAATCACACAAATAAAAATACAATCTTGATAAGTGCTGCACATATACATATTTCAGCCGTTAGTTCCTTTATAGTCTGACTTCTCAGCACTTAAGTAGAAGAAATTTGTGATTTGGCACTCAAAATTATTGCAGTTTCAGAACATGCAGAATTATTGAATCTCATAAATAATAATCTTAGCTATCATGCATTGAGCCCTTATCATGGGTGAGGCACTGTGCTAAGCACTTTAAAAGGTTTATTGCATTAAGATCTTGTTGAATACTCATGAAAACCCTATCATTTATAGACTATTGTTGCAGAGAAATGAATTTGTAGTTATGGTCTGCAGACCCAACTCTGAATCAGAACCATCCACCTAAAAGTGTAGTCATGCAAAGACTGGGGAATTGGTTTCCAGAGATGCCTTGAACCAAGCTCTGATCTGACACCCAAGGTTGTTTGGGAATTCATCCACAACACACCTTTCTTCACAGAGAGAATTAAACAATGAGATGCTTCGGGGCTGGCTCCGTGGCCGAGTGGTTAAGTTCACGCGCTCCGCTGCAGGTGGCCCAGCGTTTCGTTGGTTCGAATCCTGGGCGCGGACATGGCACTGCTCATCAAACCACGCTGAGGCAGCATCCCACATGCCACAACTAGAAGGACCCACAACGAAGAATATACAACTATGTACCGGGGGGCTTTGAGGAGAAAAAGGAAAAATATAAAATCTTAAAAAAAAAAAAAAATGAGATGCTTCTCAGAACTGGTGAAACTTTACTCTAAATCAGTAGTATCATTGGCATCTGTTCATCCCGTGAGCACTTGGGGAGACCTGGGAAAATGTATCTCCACCTGAAGATTTACTGAATGTTCCCTTCCTCCCTCTCTCCTTTTGTCTCTCTTTTCCTTCCTCCCATCCTCCCTCCCTCACTCCTCCTCTCTCCCTCTTTCTTGCTTGCTTTCTTTCTTTCTCCACCATTCACTGTCTCTACACATTTATCCCCATTTTTTGGATGGCACAGTTGGAACTTAGAGGGATTATGTTCAGGGATAGTAAGTGATAAATCTAGAGGTGTGATGTGGACTTGTCTACGTTTATGAAAATAAGGAAAAAATTTTAAAAATTAAAAATAAACCTTATGAAAAATAAAGCTGTTTCATACATGCGAGAATCTGTGGCTTATAGAGACAATAAGAAAAAATATATGTTTATAATTTCAGCAATCTGAAGAAAGGAAGTGCTCAAATTTTTAGATAATACACTTTTGGCCTTTAGTGATAGAAGGAATTGTTTGGAGTTTTATGATCATCATTCATTAATTTATTCACATGCGGGGGTGAAAAATTTCCATAGACATTGTCCTTGCTCTGGAGGAGGATGAAACAGACATACAGACAAATGTAGGAAAAGTGCGAATTGCTGTGATAGAGTAGCTGTTAAACGTTATGAAAATGCAAAGGAAGTGATAGCTCTATTTCCCTGGATGCTTAGGAATATTAAGGAGAAGGTGACATTTGATCAGTTCTCTTTAGTTTGAGTAGAAATTCATGGAACTTAGAGAGAGAAGGCATATACTAGGCAGGAGTACAGAGTGTGCAAGAGCTTAGAGGTGTTACTGGGCACACAGAAAGAACAAAGAGTTGAGTATGCTTGTCATAGAGGGTGCTGGGAGTGTGGTGATGGTGAGAGAGTGGCTGGGGAGGAAGGTAGATCAAATCACGGAAGACCATATAGCTCAGATATTACTTACCTAAAATATAAAATGTGAGGTTAATAAAAACATTTGGGACAAAGGAAGGATATAAACAAATTGGTGTCTTCAAATTGTAACAGTGGAGATGGGAGAAAGGGATTGCTTTGCGAAGGATCTTTCGAGATAAATTTAGGAAACAGAATCTATGGGACCTGATGGCCAGAGTAATTTAGGTGAGAGGAATGACTAGAGCTGTACTTGCCAATAGGACGGCCAAATGGGGCCATTTAAATTTAAATTAATTAACATTAAATGCAGTAAAAACTCATTTCTTTAGTCATAGTAGCCACACTTCAAGTGCTCTATTGCCACAAGTAGCTGGTGCTACCATACTGGACAACAGAGACAGAACATACTCATCATCACAGAAAGGTCTGTGGGAGAGCACTGGACTAGGTAATTACTCTGTTTTAAATCTGGGCAGTGAATGACATGGCACTTATCAAAATAGGGAATATAAGAGAAAGAGAAAGTTTGAAAGAAAAAGCAAAAGACTTTCGTTTGGACACAATGAGTTTGAGATGCTGTTGGGCATCCAGTTGACAATGTCAAGCAAGCTGTTGGAAATTAGGTTTGTGCTCAGAAGAGGGGCAAGGGTTAGAGATAGATATTTCAGAATCTTTAATTTATAACACTAGCTGAAGCCTTGGAAGTGGGTATGAGAAAAGGAACAGGAATACCCCATAGGTCTTCGCCACTTAAAGAGGAGCAGAAGAATGGCAGTACAGTATGAATAGCAATATAAAAAGGAGTGATCCAAAAAGCCAGAGAAGAATTCTGAGAAAGTGATCATCATAAAGCCAATAATGACAAATAGGCAAAGATGTCCAAATCCTTAGACCATCCAAACAGAATTTGTCCTGAAAAGACTCCTTTGGTTTTGGAGGTTAGGAAGTTATTAGTAATCTTGCCTGGAGCAGTTTCAGTGAGTGGCGGAAGAAGCAGCCAAATTGCAGCAGGGCTGGGATAAAATTGGTGTTTGTGGGTGGGCGGGTGGTATAGGAGAGACAAGCTGTCCCTCCTTCGGGAAGTTTGGCTGGGAGGGTGGCAAAGAGAGGTCAATAGTTTGAGGGACAGGGAGAGTTAAGGGAAAGTTTTTATTTTTTAGAAAGTGTGAAACTTGAATCTTTTTCACCTGTAAGAAAGGAGTGGGTGGAGTGGAAAAGACTTAAATGACCTTGGAGTGAAGGTATAATTACTGAGCCAAGAGTCAGAGATAGTGGAAAAAAAAGTGGGTGAACCTTGGAAAGGGAAAAAGACACTTCTGTTTCTCAGAGCCAGGATGGAAGGAGAGAATGATTAATATTTGGAAGTGAAGGTAGAGAAAGTTGGAACTGTTCACATCTTAGTTTTGTAACAATGTTTTCAAATAGACAACACAGAAATGTTACATATATGGCCAATGTTGGACCTTGATAAAAACCAAAGGCATATCACCAGCGTATAATTCAATTCATATGATTTTGTAGCATGGGAAGCTGATGAGACAGACAATTTTCTAGACTGGGATGACAGTACTTTTATTAGGCTAGCTCCTCATAGGTCAGTGTCTTAATTGGACTTCTGTAAAGCAGGTTAATAATCAGCTCAAAGTTGAATTTTGTGGTAAGTGAGCTCCAAGGAAGACTACACTCAGTCTACACTCAGCCACATCGTAATCAAACTGCAGGACACCAGAGATAGAAAGTAAAAGAAAACCTAAAAAACTAACAAAAAGACAATATGTACAGAGGCAAGTAATTAGATTACATTGGCAACAGACCTCTCAGTGGCAACAATGGAGGACAGAGGAAAGAAGGAAAATATCTTTAAAGAAAACATAGTTTCCAATCTAGTATATGCAACTAAACTATGATGTAAGAGCAAAGGTAAAATGAAGACATTGAAGAATAATCTTGAAAGAATTTACTAGTTACATATTTGCATTGAAAAAATTAGTCAAGGACACAATTTAGGAATAAAAATATTGAAGAATGAAGGAATAAGAAGCAAGAAGCAATGTGACAAAAGAAATTGGTAAATATAGGCATATATAAATAATCACTAACTCTATAAAATACTAAATGTAATACTGATTACTTTGGAGGTAAAACACAGCTGGAAATAAAATACTAAACAATCATAATAACGTGTAAAATAGGAGGAATATGATTGGAATGAAAAATTCTGAAGACCTTATATTATTCAGGAAGAAGAGAGATAAATTGTTTCAGATTTAAAGTCAAATCATGCATGTGGAAATCATAAGGGTAACTATGAAGTTACAAAAATAGAATATTAATTTCAGGGGCCAGCCTCATGGCCTAGTGGTTAAGTTCCTACACTCTTCTCCAATAGCCCGGGGTTCATGGGTTTGGATCCTGGGTGCAGACCTATACACCACTCATCAAGCCATGTTGTGGTGGCATCCCGTATACAATGTAGAGGAAGATTGGCACAGATATTAGCCCAGGGACTATTTTCCTCAAGCAAAAAGAGGAAGATTGGTAATAGATGTTGGCTCAGGGCCAATCCTCCTCACACATACAGAAAAACATCTATTAAAAAAATCTGAAAACAAAATGACAAAGAAAAATTTAAGTCAAGTAAGAGAATAAAAAAGAATTGTAGAGAAGATTTCACTTTGTGGCTATGGGCTCTTTTTTATTTTAACTAAAAAATTTCTCACTATTAATTGCAAATGCTTTTGAATATATGGGTTGAGAGAAAAGGGAGAATATGCAGTTTTCCTCCATTCCTTCTACATACCAACCAACGTAATGCTAAATGTTGGTGTTACATAGTGTCAGCTTGTAGGGGAAATGATCACATGCATAGAAATTTCAGAAGAATTAAGAGAAAACTATTAGAACTAAAAGGAGTTTAGAAAGTTTTGAGTACAAAATTGACTTACAAAAATCAATACTATTTTCCTATACCAGTAATTATTGACTAGAAAATGTAACTGGAATAAGATACTATTTATAATATCCCCCAAAATGAATAAATTTGTCGGAGCGACCTAAACAAGAAAGCCAATATCTTTGTGTATAAATATTTCAAACTCCATTAAAAACATACAAGAAAGTTTGATTAAATGAATAGGCTGATTTAATGTAGTAAAAATATCAATTTTCCTCAAATGAGTCTACAAACTGAATACAATTTCAGTCAAAATTCCATCTACATTTTTTGAAGAACTCGAAAAACTTTCTAAAATTTGTTTGGAAAAATAAAAATCTGTGAATAGCTAAGCCATGTTTATAAAGAAAAGATAGGATTTACTATATCAGATATTAAGACATGACAATTATGTGGTTTAAAAAAATTATTGGTTATTGAACAAATAGTTTAAGGGAATAGAAAACGAGCTCTGAGATTGACCTGTACATGTGACAGATAAAGTGACAGATAAAGCTGACAGATAAAGTGATACATTAAAAAATGGTGAAAGAACAGATTATTTTGGTGGCATTGGGAAACTTCTCATGGATGAAGAAAAAGAAATTTGGATCCCTACTTTATCCTGTATACAGAGGTAATTCTGCATTAATTAAAGACATCTTTGTGAAAGTTAAAAATTCTAAATCTAATAGACAAAAATATTTGTAGAAAAATATCAACAACAATATCAACAAAAAAGGACAACAAACCCAATGAAAAAATGGATTAAGGATATGAAAAGGCAATAGAAAGTGGGAAGTCTGAATGGCTAACAAGTTCATCAAGAGAGACCTTGAATGTTGTAATCAGAGAAATTAAATTAAAGCAATGGTGAGACGTCATGTTAAAGCTATCGGAACAGCAAACAGTAGAAATGTGCATACAAAGCGTTGGTCAGGATACTTGGTGATAGATAATTTTGTGAAGTAGTATGTCCATTGCTGTTATGCCCTACAGCCTAGCATATTCTTGGGTGTTTATCCTAGAGAATTTCTTGCACATATCTATGAAGATACATAGAAGGAATTTTAAAATATGAAATAATGTATGTGTTAGAACTGATGAAATATTTGAAGAGAGGAGAAAGTAGGGGCAGGTTGCTCAGATGCGTGTAACCTTTGTTATCCTCTCTTTGGGGTTTGAGTCTTGAGGGAAGCCCACAAAACCGTCTGGATAGGTATGGGGGAATCATAAACTATCTGGGCTATTTGTGCATGTCTTTATGCAAAGCCTTGCCTTTGGTCTGAGCCACATCCAACATGTTGAGAGAAAGGAAGAAACACAGGAGGAGGATGGTGCATAAAGGTCTTTGCATAAAGACCTAAGTGGGGAACGTAAGCACTCTTTTCTCCAATAGCCAAAATCACATGATTTCCCTCACATCCTCAGACAACATGTTGGAGAGGAGAAAGCGGAAGAGGAGGTATTCTAAAAAGACTGAGAACTCCCCCGAAAGAGAGTTAACCTGAAAGAAATAAATAGGAAGAGATGCCTTTAATTGGCATGGGAGCTTAGTTCAGTTTTTTTTTAATTAAAGATTTTATTTCTTCCTTTTTCTCCAAAAGCCCCCCTGTACATAGTTGTGTATTTTTAGTTGTGGGTCCTTCTAGTTGTGGCATGTGGGATGCCGCCTCAGCATGGCTTGATGAGTGGTGCCATGTCCGCGTCCAGGATTCAAACTGGTGAAACCCTGGGCCTCCGAAGCAGAGTGAGCGAACTTAACTACTTGGCCACGAGGCCGGCCCCCTAGTTCGGTTTTAAAACAAGAAGATGCTGTATTCCCCTCCTATAGAGCTGAGTGTAAAGTTTGTGGCATGACCTTGCTACGTTGCCACAGGCATTTTCATTGCATCAAATTAAGTATGTGATTCAAGCCATTCTTTTTCACAATTGATCTAAACAGATGGAAACCCTGTGGAGCAAATTATGGGATGATTCAGAGCAGGAAACACACTTTCACAAGGAAACAAGAATCGTGAGGCTATGGTATTCGTGTGTAATGGGTTCACCCACAATCTATTAAACAGAGGTCCTGGTGGGCTAAAGGCAGCTTCCATGACTGAATAGTTTTGACAAGCTGAGAAACTTGAGTCAGCCTCACTCAGGTGACTTTAAGACTCTTGTCGGAGTTCCCCATGTCCCCACTTTTTTTCCATCTCCTGAGAGATGCTATCCTTTGTTTTTCAATTCTTGGCTAAAGACTTTATTTAAAAGATGCACTTGGGGGGCTGGCCCCATGGCCGAGTGGTTAAGTTTGTGCACTCCGCTGCAGGTGGCCTAGCGTTTTCTTGGTTCAAATCCTGGGCGCGGACATGGCACTGCTCATCAAACCACGCTGAGGCAGTGTCCCACATGCCACAACTAGAAGGACTCACAACAAAGAATATACAACTATGTACCGGGCGCCTTTGGGGAGAAAAAGGAAAAAAATAAAATCTTTAAAAAAAAAGATGCACTTGGATTTAACATTGATTTAAGACAATTTTCCCCAATTTTGGGGTCACCGAATCTTCCTCTAATTATTTCTTCCTACTATGTTTTGAGCAATAACGACTACCGAGAGAGAATTTAAGAGAGTTGTTTCTCATTCCTAATTAATCAAAGACATAGGGCAGTTCAAATTAGAACCGCTGGTCTGCTTCTGGAGCTAGTACTCGCACTTCACTGCCTTGGTGTATTCCAGGCTACAGTTTCCGTCATCACATTCATTTATCACTCTCAGGGCCTCCAACACGGAGGCGTAGTAGATAAAGAGGCTAGTACGGTGCAGTTTTGGGGGAAGAACATGATTGGTTAGTGAATCATTTCACATCGGGCTTGGTTTTCCAGTTAGGAAGGTGCTAAACTGAGGCTCATTCATTTGAAGGAGATAATGAGACTTCCTGCCCTGTTGTGGGGAAATTTAAATGGTTCAATACACGTAAACGTTCCTTGTATTTCATACAGCCATAGTTCTACTTTCAAGAATTGATTGTAAGAAAGTTATCTATGTAGAAACATTTATGTACACATATCTATTCACTGCAACATTATTTTTAAATGCAAATAAAGTGAGAAAAAGAAAAAGGAGCAAAGAGGTAATTAGCTCTTTTTGATTGTCTGATAACTTTTGACCTTACTTTTCAAGTCTTCAAGTTTGACAATTATCAGTCTACGTCAACACGGTTCACTGATAAATTTGAAAAGAATTTCTTTGAGTAGCTATTTTCCACTTTAAGATCTCATCCTTCTTCCCTGTCTCTCCCCACGTATCTTTATATGTCTATGTCTGTCTATAGTTTATGTCGTGAGTTGACTATGTGCCAGCTGCTCACTGTGGGAAGCACTTCAGAATCTCTGTTTGTTGACTATTAAGCCTGAGAATAGAAAGATGACTGAGAAATAAATTGCCCTCGCTCTTTCTCTCTTCCTCCTCCCCATTTTTCTTTCTCTCTTCCTCCTCCCCATTTTTCTTTCTCTCTCTTCCTCCCTTCCCTCTGAGGTACACGCAATCAGGAAAGCCTCACGTACCTTTACTCTTGTCCTTATGTTCCCTGGTTTCTGCTCATACAATCCTACACTTAGAGTTTTCTCCTGTCTCGTGTACAAACTAAAGGGTCTCTGAGCTCTGTTTCCAGTACTCCTAACTTCTGGCACCCATCTCCTTAGTGTCCTGCATGACAAAGGGCAGGAAGCAGTTAGACCAAGGTTAAAAATTTGTGGATTTCTTACCCAAAATAGGAATCTCCCTATGACAGGAACAGAGGATAAGGAAAAATTGGAAGTGAGGACAGAATAGTCTTGGACCTTTGGCATCTGGCCACTGGTAGGATTGTTATTGGTTCCATGACATTAAGCAGTTCTCTTACTGCGCCCCAGCTTCTATGGAATATTTGGTAGTGTCCTACACACCATTTTGGGTTATTTGAATCTATACCTCATTTTCTTTGAACTATTTTACAACTCTTTAAGTTGTAAAAAACTGATGGTGATGCAAATGATTGCTGCTCATAGAAATGCAAATAGATTTTGTCCAGTGAAGAAGTTGACTCTGTCCTGTGGAGGTTGCAATATTCCCAGCTATCAGCAGATCTACTTCAGCATGCTATTGACCATGTGTCTATTCTCTGAATTCTCCTTTGAACAATTTTTTAAGCCCTTACTCGTCTTTCATTAATTAACAATTTTAATAAAACTCTTTGAGACATGTTCATTTAAATTTCAATGAGGGTCATAATTTTAGTATTAAAAAAATTATCCTTTTTCAGTTTCTTAGGTCTCACTGGGACACCAACTGGATCCACCTGACAAAACCAGATGGATGGTATTGTGGAAGTGTATCTCATGACCAGATTAAACACAAGCATGAACAGATTAAGCCCTCTTTTTGGCTTCTGGAGTGAATTTAAGTGTCAATAGAATTTGAACTTTACTGACTCTCTGTTTCTCTAGGTTTTTTTCTTCTCTACTGATACTGTATTCCATTTTCATTTTTGGTTTGAACATGGCCAATATGTTATTCCCCCTTATAGTGGCCACAATGACTGGGAACTTGATTTTGTGGTTTGACTATGTGGAAATCTTCTTGTGTGGATGATAGAGATCCATTCACTGTTGGGTGAGAGGCAATAAAGAACCCAATTTAGTTTTCACCTGTTTGTCTACTTACTATTTTGAACTCAAATCAAAACTTCTTATTTAATCTCCTTACTTTTCATGCCAATATAGTCATTTGTATAGGTTCAATAAGAATGTGCCCTTTTTTTTTTAAAACTAGGATATAATTGAACCAATCAATTGTGTAATCAAAGCTTTACCTGCAGTGTCACATTGGAGAATGATTCTATTCTCATTTAATCACTTATGACCAGTCACTTTAAGGAACAAAGTTTGACTCTACTTATAGAGCCAAAGCCTATAAAGCCCTCCCAGGAAAACTGGCCTGGTGTCTACAAAGTTCCAG
Source organism: Equus quagga (assembly GCF_021613505.1). Taxonomy (NCBI): domain Eukaryota; kingdom Metazoa; phylum Chordata; class Mammalia; order Perissodactyla; family Equidae; genus Equus; species Equus quagga. The sequence continues at coordinate 98,642,335 of NC_060269.1, forward strand.
GTTTTCAGGTGGTAAGAAAGATGACTTCTCCTTAGGTCAGCAACTTTATCATATTTGGGGGACCTCAAGAAGAGTTCACCCAAACTTGTAGATACTGCAGTTGAAATGTAATTAATTAACACTGTTCCAGCACTTATATAAATAACCCAATGAAACTTGATAAGATCAGTCTGATTTTGTGATCAAGAGCAATATTTGAGATTATCATGATCATGGGCGAGGAATATTCCAGAAAATATTGTGAAAGACTTTGAAATGGGCAAGAAGAGACAAGGTGTCCTTTCAATGGAAGGTTATGTGCTTAACGTACCTTTCCAGGTTGTCTGATTCTGTGAGTCTGTGTCTTTCATTGTTTTTGAGCTATTTTTACAACACTTAGTTGTAGAAAACTGATGGCGATTGCTGTCTATAGAAATTCAAATAAATTTTGTCCAGTGAAGATGCAACTGGTTGCACTCTATGCATCTGTTAGCAAATTCATTTTAGTATTCCTGATTGCCTCTGTGTCTATTTGAATTCTCTTTTGAAGCAGTTATTTTTGCATTTTCTTGGTTCCCTCACTAATTAATCAGTTAAATACAATTTTTGACACGTCTTTATATTTGTATGAGAGTCATGATATTACTCTTTTAGAAAAATTATTCTATAATCTTGTCATTTGCGACAACATGGATGAACCTGGAGGGTGTTATGCTGAGTGAAATGTCAGACAGAGAAAGACAAATGCTGTAGGATCTCCCTTAGATATGGAATCTAAAAAACAAAACAAACAAAACAAAAACAAGTACAGGGAATGGATTGGTGGTTGCCAGAGGCAGGTGGTGGGGACAGGGCAAAATGGGTGAAGGGGGTTAAAAGGTACAAAGTTCTAGTTATGAAATAAATAAGTCATGGGGATATAACGTATAGCATGGTGACTATAGTTAGTACTGTATTGTGTATTTGAAAACTGCTAAGAGAGTAGACTTTAAAAATTCTCATCGCAAGACAAAAAAGAAAAAATTTTTGTAACTACGTCTGATGATGGATATTAACTAGACTTATTGTGGTGATCATCTCACAATGTGTACAAATATCAAATCATTATGCGGTACACTTGAAACTAATATAATGTTATATATCAATTATATCGCAATAAAAATAAATTTGAAAAATTATACCTTAACATAACCAGTGGAAAGGTGGAAATTAAACATTTAATTTCCAATATTTAGGATTGATTTTGCACTAGTTTTATTTCACTTTAGCTCCATAAACAAGAAGGCTCTAAGTAAGAGTAAAGGTAAAGTTAATAGTTATTTGAGAAGTTCTGGTGAATCCTTGGTAGAATGCCTCCCAGAAATTGAGAAAGTGAGTGACTCTAGAGTGGGTAATAAATGTTTTTCAAAGTGAAGTAGTTTCTATTTCTTTGCTAAATGAATCAGCTGATAGATCATTAAATAAATTGTGATGATAGATCACTGTATTATTTTCCTGGGGCTGCTACAACAAAGTACCACAAACTGGGTAGCTTAAAATAATAGAAATTTGCCTTAGAGTTTTAGAGCCTAGAAGTGTGAAATCAAGGTGTCAGCAGGGCCATGCTCTCTCTTCAGTCGTAGTGGACAGTCCTTCCTTGCCTCTTCTACCTTCTGGTTGTTTTCCAGAAATCCTTGGCATTCCTTGCCTTGCAGATGGACCCCTCCAGTCTCTGACTGTTACCACATGGCTGTCTTCTCCTGAGTTTCTTCACCTGGTCTTCGCTCTGTGAGTGACAGTCTTCAAATTTCCCCTTTTGATAAGGGCACCAGTCATATTGGATTAGGGGCCCATCCTCCAGCGTGACCTCATTTTAACTAATTACACCTGCAACAACTCTATTTCCAAATAAGGTCACATTATAAGCTAGTGGGAATTAGAACTTCAACATAGGAATTTTGGGGGAGCACGATTCAACTCATAACACGGAGAAAGTTAGAATTCTAGGGAAAGAAATTGCTAACATGATCCCAGACAGAGAACTGACCAAGAACCTTGATAATTTTGTATGTTCTGTATTTTCTTTCAGGCTCTGAGTCAATAAAAATTGAGAGGGTTAACTGGATCCCTGGGTATTCATTGCTGGTTGGAGAGCCATTTGGAGACTGGGTAGATCCATCAAAAATATAATTCTATTCCAGATGTGGCTTGGCGTATGGAACTCACCATGGGTAAAGGCAGTGGTAATGTGTGGGTGAGCCAGCAGGAGAGGTAGATGACTCCAGACACAACTTGAAAAGGAACTTTCTACTCTAGATTTACTTCCCAGCACATCACAGAAAGCAATTCCTACTGGACCCAGGGAAAGCACCGATCCTCCCAATAGAATGGTGACCTTTTCCTTCCAGAGTCACAGATTTATGAGTTTTCCTGTTGGCTTCTTTATTTTAATCTCCTTAGTTGCTGAGAGGAAAATCAGGATAATTCTGACAGTAGAAGTTTCAACCTAAGGTATTTTATTGCTCTTGGGTGTGTGGTTTTGAGTATTACTCATACATTTACATCCACGAAGTAAGCTTGAGTTGTTACAATGTGGTCATTAATTAGCCAATTAATCTAAGTAAAACCTTCCCTGTTAGGCATTTCTTGTATCATCTTTCCAGTGAGTTTGAAACTAGCTTTCCAATAATTTCGGATCATGAAGGATCTTCTGGCTTAGGACTCATGGTAGAAAAGTTCATGGAAAGCCTAGGGTGTTAACTTTTTTCCTGGCTGTATTGCAGCTGTTTGAAAGCCCTCTGCTTGCTTTGGCTTTCCCACATTACTGCGTTATGTGGGGATTATGGGAACCTTCCTCTCAGTGTCCAATAAAACTCACTCCTTCCCTCTCAATCTTGCTACAGAAGATTGGAAAAAACCCGATGGTAATCTTACCTTAAAATTAAGGTCAAAGGATAGACAGAGGTGACTAGGAGGGTGAGGTCAGGAGTGGTTGTCATTTTTCACCTTGAACTGTTTGTGAGGAATAATCAGGAAAGAGCTCCACAGAGGGGTCAGCCCTTTGCGTAATGAGCCCTCTAGAGGAAATATGAGTCCTGTGAGAATTTGAGGTTCATCTAGCAGTTTAAGAAAGGATTAGCAATTCATGTGTGCTAACAGCCAAAGGCAAAAAGGAAGTTATTCTTGCTTTGTAGGTGGTCAAATGTCCACGGAGCTGTGGGATTGTCCAACGGAGACAAATAGCAATGAGACAAAGTAAAGAAGGGATTTCTGCTAACCAGACAGCAGTACTGTTAAGTCATCAAGGCAAATGTAGAGAGCACCACACCCTCTCAGGAAGCCCCGAGATTGGGGTTCCTGTCTTTGTTCTGCCATTAACTAGTTGGAGGATTGAGCACAATCCCTCAGCCTCTTTGAATCTCACTTTCCTTACCTAACAATCTTTACCATTGGCCCTGGTTCAAATAACCTTCTCATGAGTCTAACCTGTTGCTTGAAACTGTTTTGACCAAAATTTTGTTAAAATTCACATGAATGTAGTTGAGAGGAATACTATTAGTGCTGTTCTTAATACTGCTACTGATATTGTGTAATGGGGGCGACTCTGTGATGAGCGTCATAATTTGAGTGCTTTAAGTCTGCTGCTTTCTTTAATCCTCACAATAATCATGAGAAGAGGTATCGTTATCTTTTACAGCTGGGGAATGGAACCTCATGGAGGTTATTAAAGCATCCAAGTAGAAATGGATAGTTCAAAAGCACCCAGCCAGTAAAGAGGGCCAGTGGAGATGGGGCTCAGACAGGCTGACGAGATCGTAAGGGTGGGAAAGGCCTGTGATGACGGTGGGCCAATAGGGTCTCCCTTATTCAGGGAAGTGGCAAAGGGAGGCCTCTGGGGGACAGAGGAGGCTGCTGAGCATCTGAGAGAAGAGGTGAAACACAGGAAAAAGTAAATAAAAGGAATTTGCTAGAAGACAAGATTTTCTTCACTAAAAAATTATTTTTACCCCCATTTTGATAATTATGAAAATAACACATGCACATTGAAGAATAATCAGGCTGTACAGAAAAATCAAGGCACTGAAAAATATATGTTATCTACCTTCTACCACAATTAGTTTCATGATTGCATATTACCTTCTAGTTTTTGTCTAAAGTTTCCATTTTCCTCAAGTTGCAATCTGCTTGATAGTAAATCATAAACATTTTCCCATGTTGTTACATAGTCTTTATTTCTATTGTTTTACATGTCAACATACTAGCTCACCATAGTACATATAATAAACCATTTCCCCGTGGTTGGATATTGGGAGGTATGCACTTTTATGGATAACCTGAAATAGATTCTTTATAGATGGTACTTTGAGTCATTCCATTTGAGGGGAATATAGTTTCTAGGAACCATCTTGGGTTCATTAGACATATGAATTTGTTAAAAATGAGAGTTCTCTAGTATCTATGTCACCAGCCATTTGTAGAAGATAAATATTAGAAAGTTGATAACATGCGATTAATATTCTAAAAAGTAGAAAAATTTTAAAACGGAAAGGAATGAAAAGTGCTCTTTGGGTGTTAGGAAAGTTGAAGAGAAATCTAAGGAATTAGTAGAGAGTTTAGTGACTGTAATAATGTATTTCTGTGTTCTGGATAAGAAGGCATTCAGCAGGATCTGTACAAAATGAAGCCAGAATTCCAAGCAGAAATGCAATAACTTTAAGAAAACTTATCTTGGCACTATAAGCTCACACATGTACTTTCATATGCTACAAAGTTGAAAAAAAAGTTAAAATTCTGAAGCATTGAGGCCATAGCTATAAAAAAATTAAGGTTTTAAACTATATTTGTGAGAGTAAGAAAATATGTGTTATGGTATGCTAAATGCTATTCTATACAGTACTTTTTCATGCTGGCAAATGTTCTACTTCTGCCAATGTGAACAATTATTTTTGCTGGCAAAAACAGTTAAAGTAAAAACAGAAGCAAGCCATCATTTCTTAATCTAGTAAAGTTGAAAATTTCAAACATTTAATGGAAATTATTTATACATTTATTTCATTACTATTCAAAGGAAGTGGTAGGAATTCCATGAAAGTTTGTGTTTATGACAAAAGTAAATTGTTAGTGTAAAGGTATTTGGAGGTTAGAAGTATGGTAAATGGAAATGAGTTAGAAAGAAACAAAGGTTATCTGTTTTAAAAACATTATTATTAGCTTTAGCCATCTCTGACTCTCACAGACTATGTAAGATCTGGAAAAGACAGGGCATGTAGATTACCAAATATTCATCCATGTCTTTTTCTTGTTTAACAGAAACTGAATTTTGCTCAGTGGGTCCATGGGTCCAGCTGACATCCTTTCCCAGGCTTGCTTGCAGTTAGGGGTAACTACCCGACATTTTCAGCTGATGAAATAATTGAAGGAATCTGCTAGATTCCACTCTACTCTTCCTTCCTTCTTGCCTAGAAAGCAGGTAGTGAGGTTGAAGCTGACAGCCAATTTGAGGTCTTCCCACAGGAAGGATCAGGAGTTAAGCTACATAATGAGAATGGGGAGTGGAAAGGAAGAAGGATCCTGGGGTACTGATGACACTGTGGAACCACTGGGCTGCTTTTCTCTGCACTTCTTTTCATGTGAGGCAAGTTATATAGGCCTGTGTGGTTAAGCCACTGCCATCAGATTTCTGTGACATATAGAGCACACAAATCCTGAACGATGCAGAGCCCTTGGTACAGCTTCTTTTTGCACCCTGTAATTTTATTTATAAACCAGCTACTATGATAATAATATATTTAGTGACTTTTGCTCTCAAATCCTCTGGGCTATTAATTACATTAATGAGTTAACATTTGGAAAGCATTCCCTCTTCCTCATCCTTGGACTTAATGCCTAAAAGTGTCTGACATAGTGGATGCACTTAATAAATATATATTTCGAGGCAATTTGGAGAGTTGTTTTAACTCCACACATACACATATCTTCACATAACTATAAGTATGTGCAAACATTCTATATATTTATAATCATAAATTATGTGTTTAAAAATATTTGTATGGCTTTAAAATACTCAGACACTAAAGAATTACTCTGTGAGAATTATTGCCACTATTCATTTTCTTTCCAATTAGGATTTTTATATTGCTGTAATAATAGACATTTATGTGTTGCAATGAACTCTAAGGTCTTAGAGAAGCATAAGATAACCGATGTGGTGAAAGGGAGATAAAGAAACAGTGACTTTACGTTGTCTCCAGCAGCATTGTCAGACCACCTGAAGCAGCCATTCTGTAAAAACAAAACAAAACAAAACAAAACAAAACATAACATGCAAGATTTTAAACTCAACTAACTTTTGGAACTCCAGCATGTTATGCCATCCTTTTCCTGGTGGTTCATGGCCCATTACAGTTGCTAAGTCTGTTGAACTTAGTTTAATCCAGCATTTCCCAATCTGATATAATCATGAAACTCTTTAAGTTATATCGGTTAATACCCAGAGAAAATACTGTTATGTGACAAATACTCTAGGAAACCCTGCCATACAGGGACCAGAAACATGAAACATCACCACTGTTACTTAGTATTGCCCTAGAATGTCTAGGCAATTAGAGAGTAATCTGAAACCAGACATCTGACTTCTGGAAAGGGGCAAGAAAAATTAAGACTTTTTGCGGAAGACAGAAATTCCTCCTTACCAGGAGGGTGAGAGATTTATTTTGCTCCCCATTTTATCTCTGGGGGCAGAGTACCTATAGGTAACACCTAGGTGCTCAGTAAATTCTTGATAGAAAGAAGGCTTGATGGAGAGAGATGGGGAATCTTATGGGAAACCAGTGCTCTAGAGAAACACCATGGGAAAGCCGCCTACAAGCCATGCTTTTATAAGTTTTCTGGAGACCTGAACATGCCTCACATATTGCTTTTTCTACAAGTTTTCACTGTTTGAACTTCTAGAATCTTTTTAAACTCCAGTAATAGAAAATACATGGACTTGATAGCTATCAATTGGAATTCTTCTCAACATAGTACTCTAGGCAACTGCTCCCAATTGATTGGAGTAGGTGAGAGAGCTAGAACCATCTCTAAAGTAATGATTGCCATCTCTAATATAAGCCTTAAAGTTCTTTTTTTTCCTGCTCAAATAACTTATGCTTATTTCATAATTACCAGCCCTGTCTCCCTAGCATTATCTGAAGACAATGTTTACTTTTTCCCCCTCAAATGTTATTGTGGTGGTTTTAAAATGACCACAGATTCTTTGATATTCATCCCTTCAATAGACAGAAACGAATTCCCCTTCCATTGAGTGTGGGCTGGAATGGACTTAGTGAATCTCTTCTAAAGCAAAAAATATAATGGAAGTGACAGTGTGAGACTTTGAAGACTGCTTATGAAAGGCACTGTGACTTCCTGCTTATTCTCTGTTTCTCTCTGTTTCTCTCTCTCTCTCTCAGATAATTCCCTGTGGAGGAAGCCAGCTGCCATGCTAGGCAAAGCCCAAGTGGCAAGGAACTGAGGCCTCCTGCAAACAGCCATGTGAGCGAGCCCTCTCGACGGGGCTCCTCCAGCCCCAGGAAGACATTCAGCTGAGACTGCAGTGTCTGCCAATATGTTGACTACATATGACAGACTCTGAGCCAGAGCCGCCCAGAGAAGCAACTTCTGAATTCCTAGCCCATAGAAATTAAATAATACGTTTACTTTTTAAAACACTAAGTTTCGAGGTAATATTTAATGCATACATGGATGACTAATACAACTATATTGAAACTTTTAAAGAAATGGAGCTTAGTTGCAGCCCCTTTAAAATTCACCCTCCTCTACTCCCAATTTCTCCACTTTGGTATGGCCGAGTCAGCTACTCATCCATTAATACCTATTTTTTTCTATCTTCTAAAGCAGAGGTCAGAAAACCCTTTTTATACAGAGCCAGAGAGTAAATATTTTAGGTCTTGTGGGCCATATGGTCTCTGTCACAACTACTCAGCTCTGCCCTTGTAGCACAAAAGCAGCTGTAGACAATATTTAAATGAACGAGCATGACTGTCTTCTAATAAAAGTTTATTTATGGATGCTGAAATTTGAATTTCACATAATTTTCACATCATGAAATACTACTCTTTTTTGATTTTTTTTCAACCACTTAAAAACGTAAAAACCATTCTTGGCTTGTAGGTCACTTAAAACCAGGCAGCGGGCCAGATTTGGCCCACAGGTGTAGTTTGCCAATTCCTGTACTAAATTAATAGAATTTTTAATATTTAGCTGGCACATGGATGACCAAAATAAAGACAACATTTTTTCAGACAATAGCCACATAACCATGTTATGGTCAATGAGATGTAGGTGGAAATGGTAAGTGCAAATTCTGAGTCATGCTCTTAAAGGGAAGTGGAGTCTCCCCTCTCTTCCCCTTTTCCCGCTTCTCACTGGCCAGAATGAAGCTCGTCCTGGACCATGTGGGTGACAGAAATGTCCTTGGGATGGTGGAACAAATAGAAAGAACCAGAATTCCTGCCTCTGGACCACGTGCAGTCAGGCTGTTATGAGAGTGAGAAGTAGATCACAGCTCTGTTTTTAGGTCCCTTTTGCACATCGCCAAATCTCTATTCTAACTAATTCAACTGGTTGGTCTTTGGCTCACATCCTTAGTGTAATGGCAGGCTAACGTGCTGTGTGTTCAAGAAGCACTGCACACAGTGGTTAACAGCTATGCGTGCAGTTAAAAAATTTATCCTTGGTTACTTATCAAGTCAGGATAGTCTGGACATAGAACAGCTTTAACTTTTTTTTCTTTTTAAAAAAACAGAATTTCCAAAAAATTGCAGGTATTTGCCATTTCTTCTGATGGTTGATTTCGTGCAATTTGGAAGTGAACAAATGTGCCTTTGTATCCCTTTTCTCCCACCACTATAATACTTATGGCCCAGGGAGGAATGTTATGAATTGGGAGAAACATAAACAATTTACTCCTTATAATCTGTGAGTATTAATTCATGTTGTCCTTTGTGGAGCTTATTTATATAAATGAATGGGCTTTAACCCTCACCCCCTCCTCCAACCCCACAATATCCCATGGTCCTATGGATTTTCTCATTCATAGAATAGCTGAAAGAAATTGTAGTCATAATAAACATACTTATCTTGTGAGCATTTTTAAATTTTCCATAGAACTTGCGGGTCCCAGACTGTGAACAACAGTGAGGAAAGATGCCACAGTCTCAACGTCTGGAAACCACCATGAGAATCATCAACCATCACTTGGCAGCACCAGAGCATTAGGCATTGTCCGAACACAATTGCTTGAGTTGTTGTGCTGACGCACAGTATTCCCCATTCATCTCTCTCCCCCTTCTTCTCTCTCTTTCTCTCCCTGCCAAAAATCCAACTTGCTTTAAGTAGGCACCGTCTTCCAAGTCCTGGCTTTTAGTGTCCCCGAGAGATTTCAGGGAGAAGCAATCTTGGCTAAGAGTTAGAGCCAGAGGGCGGCCAGTGGAGGGAACAATGTCTGGGTTTTGAGAACAGCTGGAGCTTTGCAGGGAGAAAAGCAGCTTGGCCAATGAGGAAAGAATGTGCTTGTCACTTCAAGAGGCAGGACACTTTGATTTCCCTCCTGCCTCTGGCAGCAAGCATTTATTGGAACGGACAGAGTGGTGGTGATGGCAGGTGACTTTTGGTTAGGAGTTTATGGAATTTTTCATGTTTATTTTACCTTTTCAAAGAGCAGATAAATGTACAAATCCCACAGTAGAACTATTCTGAATTCTGCTGGTGTTTTTATTGGATAAGTGAGTGTTGTTCCTCAGAGTTATTTTTAAGAAGGCCGCCCCTGGCCCGTTTTGAAACTCTGCTTGCTTTCCTTGCATGTAAGCTAATATTTGTTATAGGGATTCTGGAGAAAAGTAGCAGAGGGTATTAAATGGAAAGTGAAGGCCCACGGGAGGGAAGATCCTGTTCTGAGAACATGAGCCGAATTTACAATTGGGGGAATGGATGGGCCCATTTAAATAAAAGAGGGAAGTTTTAGCTGAAACCAAAGGTTAGCTTATGAACAGTTTGACAAAGGTGGTGGGAAATACAGTTTTTAATATGTCATACTCTTCGGTCATATTTTGATTTCTCTGATTTTCTTGGATTCTTATGGAAATGGAGAGAACAACAGAGACTATTTTCCCGTTCTGAATTCCTTTTGCTAGACTTGGAGAGTGTGACTTGATTAGGTATCACTTATAAAATGAACAAGAAGACAGTCAATACTAATTTTCAGAAGGTAATAATTGTTACCATTTTAAGGTCTCTTGCCTCTCTTTGTCAGTTATCAACATTTTTGTCCACTTCAGGATTCTCCCTTTAATTGTACCTAACTGCCTTTAAAAAAAAAATTTGGTAGTGAGAATGTTAGTTAGTTGGATCTTGGGGCATATGTATGTCTAAAAGTTAAAATAATGAATTGGTGAGAATTGGGAAGGGAACAAATATTTCTTGATTTTCAGCCATGTGACAGACCCCTGTACTAGCTCCTTTTCTTGTAAGAACCTGTGAAATACGAAATATTATGCCCATTTTAAAGATGGAAGACTGAGGCTCAGTGAGGGTCCTCATAACTTTTCTAATATTACCTGATATTGTACTAAATCGTAAAGTCAAAGTAGCTGGATTTAAATATGATTTTGATTCGAAAGTCCATATTCTTTCCACTGTCCCATTTTTGTCTATGTAATAAAATCTGGGTTATGTTTAAATTGGTTAATGACTAAATTGATGGGTCAGAAGCAATCACTATATATTATTTTGTCCTCTTCTTTTGCTAGCGTGTTGTGATTCTAGGTAATGAGACCTTGTTGCAAAGACGCAAGGGATCATGGAATCTTCAACTGTATAGAGTCTATATAGAGTCATTTTGGTCTCCAAATTTCCAAGACTGTAATTAGTACTTCTTAAGAGAAAAATAATATGATGTGGTCTGTTTGTCACTAACCGCAATGAAGTTCCTGGCCTGGCAAGGTTCATGCAAGCTACTTCAGAGGTGGTGGCCTCCTCCACATCCAAATGGTGTGGTAACTTGCCTTTACCTTGGCCCCTCTTCTCTGAGGCCACAGTAGCAGATTTTCTTCAGCATCTATGGTGTGAATCAAAGCAACTTTTTATAGAAAGTGTCTCTTGGGGCTGCTATTCTTAGAAGGAGATTGTGAGCAAAGCAGGAACTTAGAATTTCATAGACTCCTTCTCAGCACGAGAATGAAGAGACCAACTGGACGTGAAGAAGTCCATGAACTTCAGGCAACGTCCTGCAAGCAACATCTATTGCAATCTTCTTTATCTGTTCACCAGCATCAAGAGCATCTCCAGTAGGTTGACACATTTTTTTCGAATGTCTACTTCATGCTAATCATAGTGAGAATATTAAGAATGATTTTTAGAATGGGAAAAATTCTTATCTCTCAGAGATCATCACTTTGCTTTGCTGTGTTTGAAAATACAGTAAAGTCAATACAATCACTGCTTAAGGAGTGTCTCAGCTACTACAGAAATGTAGAAGTATTTCTTATAATCCAGAATATTTAATTAATCAGAACCCTTATCCCCAAGCATTCTGAGTAATCAATATTTTGCTATCTTTTGCACTATGACATATCTAGGCTGTTCAATACACTTTCTTCTGTATATTTCTTTAACATTGTGTGAGACTTACATGAGAAATGTGCATTTAAATAGTCACAGCAGGGTCACAGTTTACTGTGCTCTGCTTTGGCAGCCCAGATTTGGTTCCTGGGCATGGACCTACACCATCCCTTTATTGTCTGTGCTATGCTGGTGGCCCACATACTAAAAAATAGAGGAAAATTGGCATGGATATTAGCTCAGGGCAAATCTTCCTCAGTAAAAAAAAAAAAAAAGTCATAGCAATGACCATAATGAATTCCAAATGGGAACTGCATGCTTTAATTCCCATGAATTGAGGGGTAATATTTCTGTTATTGTTTTATATAAAAAGATCTAAAACCAGCTGCACATGTCTGGCAATTTAAAAGTTTCAATAAAGTAATGCTTGATAATAATACTGACCTATTTCTCCTAAGGATTAAATAAATGGAACTTTTCTTTTACAGCTATTTTTTAAAATAGCATTTATCATGTGGAACTGAGGCTATGGATATAATAGAACTTTGCTATCAAGTCAATTGGATAAAACATGTAAAAAGTTTGTCTCTTGACCAACACTCTCTCTGTAGGGTGAAGTGGATCAGAACAGTTGTCCAGGCTGATACAACTTTACAGGCCCCACACTGCCATGATCTTTCTTGTAAAATTGAATATATCTTAATAGATATACTTTTATGTATCTAAAACTGAAGAACCTATTTACAGATACTGCACTCTGATATTTTAGTGATTCACCAAATAAATTATTAAAAGAATATTTATTAAGGGGTAATTTTTAATAAATTTCCCAGTTTGGGTGCATCATTTTCAATATTTTAAGGCCCATGTATTTAAAATTGAAGACTAACTAGATAGAAACATTGTTTAGGTATATTAACTGGTCAATATACCAAGTCTGGTCTTTTCTAGGACTCTGGACTACCACGAACGTGGTCTGCCCTCACCATTTGGCCTAGGTACTCAGTTTTGTCAGTGCTTGCATTGCAGGGCATCAGGAAGACTAAACAGAGCCTAGAAAACCCATCAAAGCCTTATGTGTAGCAATGTAGCAGAGAGGTTAACCACCTGGTTGCTGGAGACAGACTACTTGCTGAAACCCTGGCTTTACTTTTTACTGGATTTGGACCTTGGTGAAGTTATCTGACTTCTGTGATCCTCAGTGTCATCATCTGACAAATTAGGGCAATAATATTACCTCATACGTTATTGTGAAGGTTGAATGCAATGATGCTTGTCAAGCGCTTAGCCCAATTCTTGGGAATAGTAGAGGCTCAATAAATTTTAGATGTTGTGATTGTTGTTGATGATGTTACTGCCTTGGTTCTTCATCTTTTTATTACTAGCACGAGTATTTGAGAAACCAAAAATGTTAACATATAAATTCAAAGTGGGGCGTGGTATAGTGCCTGGAATGGTTTTGTAACCTCTCAATGGTGCTTAATTTCTTGGCTTAAAGACAATATAGATATAGAACCAGTAGTTAGAAAGCTGTCTGGTTAATGGGGATAAAATATTAGTTTATAGACAATTTGAGCATTTATTTTTTATTTTTAAAATTTTTTTTGCTTTTAGTGGGAATTAACTCATCTTAATATAGTACTATCTGGTTATCTCTGCTGATTGGCCAGTATATTTATCTTCAATTGTTTTTATTGAGGTGAAATTCACATAACACAAAATTAACCATTTTAAAGTGTACAATTCAATGGTTTTTACTACATTCACAATGTTGTGCAACCACTCTGTCTATGTAGTTACGAAACATTTCAATCATCCCAAACAAAACCTCATACTCACTGAGCAGTCACTCCCCATTCCCCACTCCTGCTAGCCTCTGGAAACCACCAATCTGCTTCCTGTCTTTATGAATTTATCCATTTTGGGTATATCATGTAGGTGGACTCATATAATATGTGACCTTCTATGTCTAACTTCTTTCAGTTAGTCCAGTATTTTAAAATTTTTTTAAATTTTAATTTTTTTGATGAAGATTAGCCCTGAGCTAACATCTGCCGCCAATAGTCCTCTTTTTCCTGAGGAAGACTGGCCCTGAGCTAACATCTGTCCCCATCTTCCTCTACTTTATATGTGGGATGCCTACCACAGCATGGCTTGTCAAGCGGTGCCATGTCTGCACCTGGGATCCACACTGGTGAACCCCAGGCCGCCGAAGCTGAATGTGTGCACTTAACTGCTGCACCACTGGGCTGGCCCCTAGTCCAGCATTTTTGAGGTTCATCCACATTGTAGCATGTACCAGTACTTCATTTCTTTTTATGGAGAAGTAATAGTTCATTGTCTGTACCTACCATATTTTGTTTACCTACTCAACTGTTGATTGTCTTTGATTAATTTTTTAAAGTGGAATATTACTTAATAAAGACATCTCAGTAGAAAAATACTTTCAACATGGGATTCAAAAGGGAAACATTAGGATCATCAGACAAAAACTCTATAATTATCTGGCAACCACTGGATTTCCAATGACGAGTACAGAATGTGGCACATAGTAGGTAGTCAATAGATATTTATTGCATAAGTCAATACATAAACTACTGTAACATGATGTTAAAAACTGACTTATAGAGAAACTCAGTGCTCTTCATTGCACAAACCCAACTGAAAGGCAGAGAGCAAGGGAGCTCATTGATAGAATCCACGCAGGTCAGCCATAAGGGCACAGAGCAGGATGCAGAAGGGTGGATCTTGAGGGGCAAACTGAGAAAGCCAACATAGGCACCAAGAGTCACTGAGGTCATGAGGGGGCAAGTAGCTGCATCTCTTGTCTTATTCAGGGCTATAGAAGACTGAGTGTTAAGTACCATAAACATATACCCCATGCTGTGCTTTCCCTCATTAAACCTCTTACATTCTGGTTACAATGTAGGAAGTTAAAAAATAGCATATAAAAATGAACTATTTCGATTAATGTACTGTTACATTTTTGGAAACTGGTGAAGTTTAGGACCCACCAAGTTACAGTAACGCTACATTTTAAGAAAAATTGAAACTTGCCACCCTATGTGTGTCATATGCCCTAGATCTTATTGCAAAGAAGCAAAATGAAATTAACAGAAACTTTGCCAGTTTAAGGAGTCTGGGAAAAGATCCTGGGCTGAAAGAACCCACCACACATTTGCAAACATAAATCAACTCTTAGACTAGTTTTCCTTCAGTGTGGTGGTTGAAGAATGAATTTTCTTTGTTAGCCTATTTTATGAGCGCAATCAGCATACTTTCACCACCCAAGGCACCATTTGGTTATTATGAGGATTGTAATAAATTTTCTCTGCTTCAGAATTGCGTTATGTCCCACATGCTATAATTTTTTAAGCTGAGAGTAATTTTGTGATGCTTTTACTTGGCTAGCTTAATTCAAGATTTAAACATAAATGCTTATAATTTTTCAACAATAGTTTTGTGATTTTATGGACTTGCCAGGAATTAAGTGCAGTCTACATACACATCAATTTGACATATTTTATTGAGGAATATAGAAAATTAAGACGTTGGGAGAGAGGAACATATGTGAGTAAGAGACAGGAAAACATATGAAGAATGGTGAAAGAAATGGATATAATTTAGCTTGAAGAAGACGTGTTTGAAAAGCATTATGTGGAAAATGCTGACTAACTGGATCTTTGTCTTTATTAAGGACATGGGATAATGAACTTAGTGAATATAAGTTAAGGGAATGAATACTGGATTCAAAGAGACTCGGGTTAGAGTCCCATTTCCAAACACTAGGAGTCTATAACTTTGGGCAGATTCCTTCACTTACCTGACCTTCAGTTTTCCCATATGAAAAATACAGATGACAACAGTAATTACCTTATGAGGTTGTTAAGAGGATTAAGTGAGCTCAGCTTTGCACTCTGATGCACAGCAAATGTCCAATAAATGTACGCTATTTTTATTTTTCAAAGTCAAGAACATTTAAATATTGGAGTGGATCATCAAAGGAGTAGCTTCTTCCCTTGAAAGCAGTGAGAATGTGAGAGGGTCACCTCTGTCTGCAAACAACACTCGTCTCCAGATGATCCACTTACGTCTTTCTCTAGCCCACAATCCTAGAAATAAACTATAAATAAGGAGCAGCTGTTGTAAAAACCCTTTTTCCTAGTTCAGTGTTGGCCTGCTATCTCTGGGAAGGAATTTTGGCTATTTAAATTCCACGTTTGTTCCTCTGAAAGCGGGTTGGAATCAGGGCCTTGCTGCTGATGGGGCTGCACTGAAGCTTCCAGTGGGGAGTCAATGCCAGAGGTGTACTCTGTTCTTGGTGCCCTGCTCTTATCCCTCAGGTAGGCCTTCCCACTTCAGTGAGACAGGCCAAACCTATCTCTCTTTGCTTGGTGTTTTCTCCAGGGACGGGGGAGGCTACTCTGCCTGGGCCCGTGGCAGGTAGAAGGAACAGGGAACTGACATTCTCCGGGAGCAGCCCTCACCAATGACTACTGGACTTGGTGGATGAGTTCTTGAGTTCCTTTACTCCTTGGGTGTAAAAATTTTCTGCTACAGTGTTTTCCCATAGGAACCATTGCGGTCACCCATGTGGGACTGGCTTGATAATTCACCTTTATTGGCTGCCTCCTCTTCCTTGTCTCACTTCCCCTACTCACCCTGAGAGGTATTTTTGGGATCACCTCTTAAATAAATTGCTTGCATTAAAAATCCTTGTTTCAAGAGTCTGAGTTTGGAGGAGCTGAACCAAGACAGAGTGGCAGTGGCTAACTCTCATGATTTATTTTTTTCCCTAGCTTCATTGAGATATAATTGACACAGAATTGTGTAAGTTCAAGGTGTACAATGTGTTGATTTGGTACACGTATATATTGAGTCTTTCATGTTTTCAGGGCAGTAAACATGGCAACAGAAACTATAGGAGATTTTATGTGAATGGAAAAGGATGGGATTTATGGGGGAATTGGAAAGATGAGTGTCCAATCATTTTAATTACAAACCTCTTATTGAATACTAAGTGCCAGCCCTGGGGTAAACCTTGGTGGTATAAGAGATGGGTTTTGCCCTGGAGAGACTCACATTCTTCTAGGAAAGACAAACAGAGCAATTTGTCATTAAACTCTGAGATGATCTATGACTTAAGAAAGCTGAGAGCAAAGTGCTATGGGAATACAGAAGAGAGAGAAGCTCAGAAGGCTGATGGAGGTGGACTTCAAATTCACAAAGTAAGTGATATTTGTGCTAAAGGATGAGTAGGACTTTGGTGGAATAAGGTTGAGAAAAGCCTTCTTGGCAGGGAAAACAACTTGCCTAGAACTTGAAGATGCATGGAACATTTGGACGGACAGTTGGAGAAAAAGTTCATTGTCTGGTGGAGAAGTGGCGGCAGTGAGAGAGTGGGAAGGGTCTGATTGTGAAAAGTCTTGTCCCCTTAACTTATGGGGTGGGAAAGGCTTGATGCTTCAGAAAAAGCAAGTGAAAAGCCTTATCCCAACACTTCTATTCTGCATGCCTCCAGGGCAAGGAGAAAGAGGAGAGGAGAGGAGACTCAGAGGAGAGGCCCTGTATTTTCAGCTACCACTCATGAGTGACTATCACATGCCAGACACTAGGCTAGGCCCTTTACAAACCTATCTCATTTCGTCCTCATGTTAAGCCTATGAGTAGCACTATTAAGCCCTTTTACTGATGAGGACATTGAGAGTTAGAAGAAGTGTAGAAAATTATAAGATTTTTCTTACATGATTGCCTGATTCCAAAGCCTTTAACTGTTACATTATACTACTTCTCTTCTGGAAGAAACAAATGTGGAGTGGACAGAAGCTGCTGTGGTCACATTTCCCAGATCAGGGTGACAGCTAAGTGCAGGCACTGAAGGGAGAGGCCCACTTGCCGAGTTCTGCTTCTCTGGGGCAACTAGAACCAGAAGAAACCAGGAGGAGCAGCCATCACGTTGAAACTCATTTGCTCTTGTTATTTGCTTTGGTGAATAACAAAGTCTCCAGAGAGTATTTAGGATTTGGAGTGTTTGTTTTTTCCTTAAATTCATCCTTAGCAACTGCTAAAAGCATCTAACAGAGGAAGAGAGAATAAAATTACTTAAGTCACAACAATGGCAATGCCAATGCTCTAGAGAAAGTGAGATTTGGCCTGTGGTTAATCATTTCCTCTAAGAGCCCTCACACAGGACCGTCACAATTCTATAGCACCTCAAAGTTCATCTTTTCTTTTGTAAAAGCCTTAAAGAAACAAAATCATAGCTTTTCAGCTATGCTCCCAGCAGTTCTTAACTACTTAACTTTTTTGAAGTTTAACCTTTGTCTTCAGAACCTAGTTACTTGAGTGGAAACGTTTGTCATTAAATTGTTAGTTAGCACTTGAGGAGAAAGTCGGGCCTAACTGGTACGACTTTTTCATTTATTCTACAAACACCATTCTTAAGTGCAGATAGATGAAAACTAAAGTGGATCCTATCTTTTCATAAATAAACAGTGAAGAAGCAGACATTTAAATGATTTTGAAAATTTTATGCACTTTACCTTCTCTGCTGCACTAGAGAAGAACGAGGAAGGAGCAGAGGACAGACCATGTAGGAAATGCGAAGGTCCCTTTTAAACATGTGCCTGAAGCATTAATGAAAAAGCTCCATAAATTCCAGAATAATCAATTATTAATTTTCTTCTTCTAGATGAAATTTATATTCTTATTTATAACAGATCTTATTTATAACAGAAATCTAACTTAGTCAGTACAACTTTAAAAAAAATTTCAAATAAAATATTATTTGAAACATTCCATTTCTGCAATAGATTTTAAAATTTCCACATCTTAGGTGCCCTAAAACCTACTCCCGTTCCCCCAGAGTTATAAGATCACAGAATATGGGGACTGGATATTTTGAGCAGACATTATTTCAGGTAGCAATCTTAGAAGAAGAATTTAAGTCATTTGCCCATCAGCTAGTTGACCCCTGTCCCCCTTTTGGAACTGGAACAACATTCACTCTAGAGCACAGACTTCCAGTGGTCTTTGAGAAACAACCTGAAAACATTAACTTGCCGCTCCTGGTGATAGTTGGTGGTAATTCCTCCTTGGGCCAAAGAGGAAAAAAATCTGATGCATTCATCTAAAGACTTTGCTGAGGGAATTTGCTTTGGCTAATGCAACTTTTAAGACCTGTTGGTTCACTTAAAGGTCAAGGAACGTTTATGTAAGGAATCCTCAATAACATTCCTTCTTCTTGGCGAGCAGAGAACGCCCTGGTGCCAGTTTTCCCCTCTTTTGAGTATTAAAATTGTGTATGCCTTCATTTGAATTCCCACCAAATAGTGAAATTGTTTTCAAAATATGCAGATAACATCATGTAAAGTTAGAGACGTTTGTTTTACTTTTATTTCCTTTTCAATGATTTTCTTTCTTGGTTTCTCAAAAGCACCGTTTTTGAAATATTGATCATAACCACAGCTTGCATTATGAACATTTTTTTTTTACCACACAAATCAGTTTGCATTAAAGATGCTCCCTAAGGGGATGCTTACCTGTATTTCACAAAGATGTTCTGCAAACCTCTGATTCTGAACACTGGTAATTAGATGATAGTAGTTGTCATTCAGTGAAAGTGTTCTGTGATTAAATAAGTTTGACTGATTCTAGGAATGTGGTGACCAGAACACAGCTTCCTTTCTTCCACTTCCAATTTGAAGCTACTTGACTCTCCTGAGCCAGGTTATCTGTTAAGCCTGTGGGCCCTGGGGTGTGGGTGAGGCTTGAAGCACCATGGGGTCCTATTGGTGAGAACTAGTCCAGGGTTTGCTTGCATTACAAGAGTGAAAGCCAGGGCACTTAATCCTGGGAAAATCTTAGCAGAGCATCCACCTCAATTTCAGGTGAGCGTGCTAGGTCTCGCCTTCCTAAGTGTCCACAGACCAAGACAGAGCTGAAAGGCTAGTTTGCATCTGCTCTGCCATTTAGGGTAGGAACTGCCCGGCAATTCCGCCTAGCTGGTACTCTGCCTTTTCATCCCAGGCCCCAGGTCCTGAGAACACCTTGCCTCTCACTGCCTGTGAGTCTCACTTCCCTTTATGTTACCAAACAATAAAATCTAAGTCCCAAAGAAGATACAAAGAAAGCAGCCCAGCTAAGACGGTCCAGCCACCAAAGGGAAAAGGAGCAAGTTGAGCCATCAGAACACACGCGATGGAAAGAGAAGGACTGGGGAGGAGATTCTGGTTCAAGATGTTGATGTAAAATGATCCCGGGCTCACCTTCTCCCACGAATGCACAGAATAGGCAGCTACCTATGGAGCAACTTCTAAAAAAAGCCTGAAAACTGTCTAACTCTCGTGCAGCTGGTGAATGAGAGAAGTCTGGCTTCAAAGCAGGTAGGAGAGCCTGAGACACATTCTTGCCATAAGCCCCATCCCCAGTGTGGTGGCCCACAATCGGGGTGGGGGCAGGGGGTGGGGGCGGATACATACAACCGGACTCAACACCCGGATCTTCTCCGTGAGGAGCAAAGGGTTTGAACCCCACGTTGGGCACCCCAGCTTTTAAGACCTGCATCTGAGAGACGAGCCCCCAAAACTTCTAGCCTTGATAACCAGCGGGGATCATGTTCCATGCGACCCACAAGCCTGTGCCAATCTGAGAAATGGCTTTTAAAGGGCTCATGTGCTTGCTCTCACCAGCCCCAGGGCTCAGCGCAGAGGCAGACGATAGAGAGGAGCCCAGACTTTCTGTGAATGAGGCTTATTTGCTAATTTTAAAGCATCAGCCTGAGGGGCGCGCATGTAATTTAGCACACGTCTAGGGGCCCGCTAGCTGGTGGACACCCTTTTCACCTCGCCCTCTGCCTCCGTCTAACCGGCAGGTGCCATCTTTTTTTTCTTTTCTTCTGCGGGTGCCATCTATACGTTCCCCGAGTGCCTCCTTCCGGCCATAGGTGTCATCTTCGCGCTCTAGCCAGTGGGCACTATCTTTCTTTTTTTTTTTTCCTTTTTCTTGGTGGGCTCCATCTATACGTTCTCCCTCTGCCTCATGCCAGTCAGGGGATGCCATCTTCATACTCTCCCTCTGCCACACTCACACATCTAGGGGCCTATGGAGCCGCTTTCAGGGAATGGAGGCCAGTGGACATTATCTTTGTGCTCTCTCTCTTTGCTTCACTCTAGCTCACCGGTGTCTCCCAGAAAAGAGCTTATACTCTTGTCTGGCGCCCTGATTGTTATGGTTGCTGCCAGGGGTCACCTCTACGTTGCCTGGCTCTGGTGGCCAGTGGGATTTATTCCTGTAACCAGTGCAGACTTACAGAACTGTAACCAAATGGAGAAAGAGTTCTTAAACGGCTACCACCCCCAGGGCACAGCAAGAGGCAACAGACCCAGGAGCTCAGTCTTTCTGTGAAAGAGGCCTATTAACTTAGCGTCACAGCTGCAGCCTGAGGGGCAGGCTTCTAATTAAACGCCCATCTGAAGGTTGACTATAATCCTTTCCAGAATCTCAGAGAGTGGGCACTATCTTCACTCTCTCCCTCTGCCACACTCCAGAGTGCCAGCATCTCTCAGATGGGAGCTTTTGCATGCATCTGGTGCCTGGTTTCGCAGCTGCCTCCCAGGAGACACCCCTTGATTGCCAGGCTCTGGAGGCTACGGGGCACTTGGGACTGTAACATTGGGAGAGAGAGTTCTTGGCAGACTACCACCCCCAGGGTACCGCACAGACAGCAGACTGAAACACACCCCCAGTCTTTCTGTGAAAGAAGCCATTTGCTTGTCCTGGAGCTTCAGCCTGAGGGACAGGCTTCCTGTTTGGCGCACAGCTAGAGGCCAGGGAGGGGTTCTCAGGGAATGGAGGCCAGGGGATGCCATCTTTGCGTTCTCCCTCTGCCTTGCTACAACTCACTGGTATCTCCCAGAAAGGAGTTTATGCTCTCATCTGGAGCCCTAATTTTTGTGACTGATGCCCAAGAGACACCTCCAGATCACTTGGCTCTAGTGGCCAGCAGGGCTGACACTTATGGTCCCACAGGACTGTATATATTTGCATTCTTTAAAAGCTGCTGCCTGAGGCTCTGGCTTCCAAACAGACTGAATCTAGGTGCTGACTGAGATCCTCCCCTTTGAGACACTGACAGGTCTTGGCACAACCTCAGTTACTGGGAGCCACTAAAAATAGAATAGGCTGCTTGAACAATCACAAAGGTTTGAGAGACAACCAACAGGTAGGACAGGGTTGAATGACAAGGTTCAGCTCCTACACAAAGTCAGCTCTTCAAGACTGGGAGAGGTGGCTGTTTTATCTAATGCATAGAAACCAACACAGAGAGTCAAGCAAAATTAAAAAACAAAGAAATATGTTCCAACAAAAGAACAAGATAAAAACCTCAGAAAACACCTTAATGAAATGGAGATGAATAATTTACCTGATAAAGAATTCAAAGTAATGGCCATAAAGATGCTTACCAGACTTGGGAGAAGAATGGATGAGCACAGTGAGAACTTCAACAAATAGATAGAAAATATAAGAAAGTAACAAACAGAAGTCATGGAGCTGAAGAATACAATAACTGACCTGAAAAACGCACTAGAAGGGTTCAACAGCAGATGAATGAGATGAAACAGAAGAAAGGATCAGTGAACTTGAGGACAGGGCAGAGGAACTTAGAGCAGCAAAAAGAAAAAAGAAGGAGAAGCACTGTGGAGGAGACAGATGAACACCTGAATTAAATTATGAGAGTACTTAATATGATCCACACGCTGCACAGAAAAGACTTCTTGTAGTTCAAAGACATGATTTGAATACAAAAATATTCAGTACATGAAATAATGGTCCCTATTGAGAGACAAGTTACAGGCCCAGAAGACTAATTGCAAGAAATAATGTCAAAACATTTGAGTGAAAAGCTACATGGAAATAATGAGGGAAAAGATAGGAGACTGGAGGATAAATCTGGGAAACTGAACATATGGGTAATAGGTATTCAGAAGGGGAAAAGAAAACAGATGGAGGAGAAACAGTAGTTAAACAAATTCTAGGGGAAATTTCTCGGGGTTGAGCTAAGTCTCAAGTCTGCAGATTTAAAGCACTCACTGAGTTCCAGGCTGGATTGATGAGAAAAGATACTTACCCAGTTATTTCCTGGTAAAATTCTTAAACGCTAATGGATAAAGAAAAACTTTTTACAATCTTCCTGGAAAAAACATTAAATGATCTACTGAGAAAACAGAATCATAATGCCACTAGAATATGCATCTGTAAACAAAGAAAACTAAAAGATAATCAAATGACATCAGAGAAAAAGGATAGCACATCAAGAATGTCATATCCAGCCAAGATATTATACATCTGAATAAAGATATTCAAGGATGATGACGAACCCAAAGGAAAGATGAAGAGGACAGGAATAATGATGAACAATGAGCCTTGCTATGTAAACAGATTCATTTATTCATTCAACAGATATTTATTGTGTGCCTAATACATGCCAATATGGTTCTTGACAATAGGGATACTGCAGTGAATAAGACAGACAAGAATTAAATCTTAATGGATTAATCTGTCTAGGAATAAATAACAATGTTAATTAAGCATGGCTGAAACACAGGGAACACACCATAATGGATATTTCAATAAATACTAAAATATTCCTGCAAAGCCTAAGAGAAGGGGATGAGGAGGAGGGAATGCATTCCAAAAGCCTCATGGAGGAGAGGAAAATGACAGGTGTTGGTGTCTGGGAAGGTGGAATTAAGAGTATCCTAGAGGACTTTTTCTATTGAGGAAGAATGGCAAAGCAGTTGTTTTAATTACAGATACCAGCTGTGTTAGGTTGAAATCTAAAGATGGCCCTCCAAGATTTCTTTCTCTGATCCCCAGGACTGTGAATAGAATAGGATATTATGCATGTGGTTGTGTTATCCTACATGGCAAAGGCATTTTGCAGATGTAATTAAGGTTACTAATCAGTTGACTTTGAGTTAATCAAAAGAGAGATGTTCAAGGTAGATCTAATCTAATCATTCATGCACTTTAAAAGAAGACTGTTTTCTCTAGCTAGTGGTAGAAGAGGAAGTCAGACAGATTCAAAGCACAAGAAGGACTTGATGCACCCTTGATGGCTTCAAGGATGGATGGGGCCACATGCAAGAACTGGAGAGTGGCTTCCTAGTAGCAAAGAGCAACCTCTGGCCAACAGCCAGCAAATAAGTGAGGATCTCAGTCCCACACATGCGAGGAACTGGATTCCACTGGCAATGTGACTAACCCTGGAAACAGACTCTCCCCAGACCCTCCAGACAAGAACCCAGTGTGGCCAACACCTTGATTTTGGCCTGTAAAACTATAAGCAGAGACTCCAGCTACCCAGACTTCTGACATACAGAACTGTAAGCTAATAAATGGGTATTGATTTCAACACTGCTAAATTTGTAATGCAGCAATGCCAAACTAATACATTAGCTTCTGTAAGTATTAACTGAGACATGATCTTTACTACACATTTTGATGCTTTTGACTAGTAAATTTATAATTTAAATTTAACTAAATAATAAGTTTATAATAAACCAGTAACAAATGTCTAAACTGAAATAAACAGTAAAGAAAATAAGGTATTTGGGGGCCGGCCCGGTGGCGCAGCGGTTAAGTTCGCACGTTCCGCTTCTCGGCGGCCCGGGGTTCGCTGGTTCGGATCCCGGGTGCGGACATGGCACTGCTTGGCAGCCATGCTGTGGTAGGCGTCCCACGTATAAACTAGAGGAAGATGGGCACGGATGTTAGCTCAGAGCCAGGCTTCCTCAGCAAAAAGAGGAGGACTGGCAGTAGTTAGCTGAGGGCTAATCTTCCTCCAAAAAAAAAAAAACAAAACAAAAAAAAAAAAAAAAAAAAAAAAAAAAAAAAAAAAAAAAAAAAAAAAGAAAATAAGGTATTTGGAAACCATTTGTAGACTGTAGAGTGATATACACTCTGTAGAAGTGTACAGAGAACTCCAGGAAATGCATTCAGACCATTATTCTTTAGTTTGTTGACTCTGCTTTGTCAGTGTGACCCTTACTTTTTTTTGTTTCATCTTTTTTTTTCATTTATTTGCTTATTTTCGATGTACGTCATGATATGTTTCGAATTCGGTGTAGGTTACATCATGTCCACCACCCAAAAACTAATTATAGTCCATCTCTTCACACGTGTGCTTAATCACCCCTTTTGCCCTCCTCCCCTCTTCCCCTGTGGTAACCACCAATCCAATCTCTGTTGCTGTGTGTTTGTTTGTCGTTGTTTTTATCTTCTACTTATGAGTGAGATCATATAGTATTTGACTTTCTCCCTCTGACTTATTTCGCTCAGCATAATACCCTCAAGATCTATCCATGTTTGACTCTTATTAACGTTGTGTGTTAACTCAAAAGGAAACTGGTCTTGAATTAAGTTAATATGAAGCTGTTTCACTGCAAAACTGTAATTAACGCAGAAAAATGTTATATGCTTTTTATAGGGATTTGCCTGGTTAATAGATTTTTCTTTCTTTATTACTGCAGCCTTTTATGTTTAAGTATCTATTTTATTATTTAAATTTTTATTTTGTCATTCTCATCAGCTTTGTCTTCAATCTTATGGTCTATATCCTCCTCAACTTTTATAAATGCAAATTAACTATTTTATTCTCATCTGTGGAATATAGTATTTCTTAAAAAACGAAGATATGATTTTTGGGTTTACCTTACAGCGTGCTTTCTTAGCTAAGACATTTCAAAATTACCCAAAGCTTGAGAGGCAGTGTGAAATAGTGGTAAAAATGTTGTACTATATTAGAAGCTGGACAACTGAGTTCAGTCTTCAGACTTCTACTAGCTAGTATGGTGAGCTTTAGCAAATCTCTTCCCTTTTCTCTCAGTCTCTACCTTTCAACATTTGCAGTTCAGAAGAGTGGTTCTCACGCTGTAGAACCCTATGTCCTCCTTGGAGGTCCTCTATTTTGCTCTAGAAATAAGTCAGGAGCCCATGGGGTGGCTTCTGGATGCCTACTCTTGTTTTAATTGGTAGATCTTCTTTTATCTGTTTCATGTAGTGGGCTTCTGTCCCATATTTGATTTCAGGAAGTAGTTGTATAGCTTTAAAAAAAACGAACCCCAGAAAGTTAGATGATTTCTAAGATTTATACTGGTTTAAATATAGTTTCCCTTCTCCACCTGAATTCTCTTTTCTGAATTCAGTATTGAATAGATTCAGGTAGCAAGGGATATATATATCATACTATAGATTTGTCTGATTTTGCCTTAGAAACAGAACTAAGAAGATGTTTTTATTTTAAGGAATTGGCTCAGGTGATTGTGGAGGCTTTGTAAGTCCAAAGTCTTCAGGGTAGGCTGGCTGTCTGGAGACCAAGGAAAGGGTGACAGTGTGAGTCCAAAGGCAGCCTGAGTCATTCCTTCTTGGTTGGGACAGGCTGGTGATGGTGTCTGTCTTTATTCTATTAAACCCTTCAACTGATTGGATGAGGCCCACCCACATTTTGGAGGGTAATCTGCTTTACCCAAAGTCCACCAAATTAAATGTTAATCTTACCCAAAAAGCACCTTCACAGAAACATCCAGAATAGTGTTTGACCAAGTATCTGGGCACAGTGGCTGAGCCAAGTTGACGCATACAACTAACCGTCACATACTATAAATAAAAAAAATAGGACATGGTAGCTATACAGTCACTCTTTTACCAATAGACAAGAATATGTACTAATAAGATAAAATACTGAGTGGGCTTTATTTTATGAAAGGTAAGAAAATTAGAAAAATCAAAGTTTCATTCTGCTAAGTAAAGCATGCTATTTGGAGAACCTAAAATGGCTTCAGAGTTTTAAGTGAACTTGCTTAGAAAAATATTTCTCCCCTTCCAGTAAATGTTGGGACATTTACTGTAGAGTAATAGAGAAACATTCCCTTCCAAATGATACCTATTTCTTCCACTAAGGAATTATCTCTATGGTTGTTAGTGACCCATGGCTTTGTCCATGTCCCAATGTTTACTTAATCTCTGTTCCTTTCTAAGTCCCTGTTTCCCCGTCTGCTTTCTGTTTCCCTTTGTTATTCCTCCCATCTTTGTTCATTTGTTGCTATTGTCTTCAGCAACTTTTCAGTTTCTCATGGTATTGTGCAAGAAGTAAATGAGCATAATCTTAGTAGATTGTTCTACATAAAAAGCATATTTTTTTTTACATTTGTTCATTTAGTAATTATTTTTGATGCAAAAGGAAGGGGCAAGATACGTTCGTTTTACAGAGCAATAGAGAAATGGGGCAATTGTTCAAATTTACTGATAAACATAATGAATAGTAAAGGTTCCTTTTTCTCTGATGTCCAAATGAAATGTACATAATTTAGTAAGGTATATCATAGAGTAAAAATAGTCTGTGAAGTGCCCTAGTTTCTCTTGAAATAGATTTTCCCCCACAGGATGACATTTTATTGCTTATTTAATTATTCTATTTTCTGTATCTTGAGAATTCTAGAGCTACCCAGATGTTAAATATGCCTTAAAAAAAAGAAGTGTTTCATTATGAAATGACACGCATGACATATTTGCTTATAAAGACACCATACTGCTGAATTCCCACAGCAGCAACAACAAAGTTTCTCAAGCCCTCTTAACAGCTCATTTGTATTCTTTCAACACGATTCCTTGCTTGTGCACTGCTCCTTGTGTTGGGCCAAGGTTATAGCTGATTTATCTACTTTGTAGCTTCAGGAAGAGACTGATTCTTTGTCTTCTGGAAAAAAGATGATGAAGGAGACTTTCAATATTTTTTAAGACTGAAAAGATCTGATATAAAATTCTGGAATAGAGAATAGAACTTTTTAATGCTTCCGAAGTAATTAAATGCAAAGAAAAAGTAGTTGGTCAAGGTGAGTAGTGAAGACAACAATCCGATGAGCAAGAGTGCTCCCTCCTTCTTGGGCAAATCTCTTCTCTTTTCTGGAGGTCACCAGGGCCACTCAGATTTTGAGAAAGATGCCATCACCTGTTAACCATCCTGATTTGAGTCACTTTAGAAATGAGAATGATATGCAAAGTTATCTTTGAGATTGTTCTGGAAAAAAACTTTCACCCATTGTCAGAGGTTAAGACAGAAAGGAGCAGATTTAAAAATTTTGACTATAGTGTTCTGTAGTTGAGTTAGCATTTTTCTCTCTGCAGGAAAGTTTTCTTCCCTCCTGCTTCCTCAGCATCATTAAGACAAGGACTGTGTTTTATTTATTGTGTTTCTAGAACCTCACATTGGTCTTGGGATCAGACTGAACGCTAAAGAAATATTTGTTAAATTGAGCTAATTAAACTGATTTCTCACTATTTGTGTGCTATTTATTTGAGTTTTTGCTTATGCTGCTATATTGTAGGATCTTCGAATTACTATGGTTGATATTCTTTTAAGGCTCAGAAAGAAGCAACTCAGCAGCAGTGACATAAATAGTAACAGCACGTGCTTTTATGAATCAACGTACAAAAGAAGACTGAGAGGCAAATTTCAGGGCTGAAGATAGAATGTCCACCTCTGTATTAAGGCTACAGAAACCCTGACATCCTTCCAGTGTCTGCCTAAAGAAGATAAAATATTAACTTCCAGTGAGTTCAGTTCAACCTAAATTCCTCAGAATTTCTTTCCTAACCTTTCTCTTAAAGCCAACCAACAAATAACTATGCTTCTCTGTGCCTACCCACACGTTAGTGTTCTGCTTTACCACCTTCATTTGATTATTCCTAACATTGGCTTTCTTTGGGGTCAGAGCTAGAATTGGGAGTTGCAGACTGATGGTGTGCACCCAAATGTGGCTCACATAGTTGTTTTGTTTAGCATTTTAAAAATTAATATTTGTATTTGGGGGGGGTCCCTAAAATCACCCTCAGTTCAATGATTTGCTAGAAAAATGTATAGAACAAAGAAAAACTGTTATACTCCTCATTATAGTTTACAACATCAAAAGGATAAAAATTAGAATCAACAATAGAAAAAGGTGCATAGGGCAAAGTCCAGGAGACACCAGGCACAAGCTTCGGGTTGTCCTGTCCCATTGGTCATAGAGACAGGGCTTAATTCTCCCAGCAACAATGTAGGACAGGATGCATGGAGTATTGCCAACCAGGGAAGTTCACCTGAGCCTTGCTGTCCAGTGTTTTTCTTGGTTGGTCACAGAGGTGTGACTGCCTGCCTGTGTGGTTGATGTTATTCTCCATTCTTTCCAGAGGTCAAGCTCATATCACACGACCTTAGGTCCCTACCATAAATCACATTGTTAGCATAGACTCTCTGATGGTCCAAGTTCCTTAGGATAACAAAACGCTCTTAGCAGGCAGTGTATGCCAATGGCTTAGAGGTTACCTTCCACGGACCATGCAAAGGCCAAACCTTTCTTTAGAATGTGTAGAGTATAGTCAACCCAGATCTGTTGACTGAATCCTTTATGACAGTATTAATAGTAAACCCATGAGGTTTAGGAGATTTCACATTAAGTATGGAATTTTGGATTCTCTTGAAAAATGGGACTATCTGGTCCACGTGTCAACCTGGCCACCAGTGATGAGAGCTGAGCAGCTTCTTTTACTTTAGATAAGGCAAGTACTTTCCAGTTCACCATGGTCCTTTGATATTACACCAAGTTTGTTTCACTCAATTACATGACTTGCCCATGTCTTATAAGCATTAGATTATAGATGATTTGGAAACTAATGGATTTGTCGAAGCATCAGAATCAAATAAATAAATTAAATAAAAATAGATCATCCTTTTACCTACTGAATTTGTCATGTGTCTCCTCAAGTTGTTTTTCTATGCTACTCTGTTCACTATCTCTTTGCTTAACCCATGGGATAAATTGTTACTCCGAGAATATTGTCATTATCTAAATAAAAGACCCAAAAGATTACTCTGGAGCAATAGTTTTGAAAATTTTTTAGTTCAGGGACTATGGTAACGAAGTAACTATAGATCATCTACTTTTTCTAAACTCACTCATCCCTTGCTCCTACTGAGCTACCCTCAGCAGAATTAAAGGAACAAATATCATTTCTTATTCAGTAAGATTTTGTTCAATATCGCATAGAAATTTTAGCTTGGGAACCAGGACATAAACTTTTAGATTACATATGACCACTTGCAACATTTGTTGTGTTGGAACTTGCTCTAAGTTTCTGCCCTACAAACTGGCTACTATGTTATTATTAAAGCAATTCACGGAACAAAAATACCAAACATTCAGGTATTTATTAAATAAACGTTCTTTAGAAAAGCAGCACAAAACAATTTCTAGTCTTTGTTTGGTAAGCTTGATGAAGTCCCAGCTCTGTGTCCTTTCAGACGCTTTGGCCACCTCATCACAAGGACAGGTTGCTCAAGGCACACATCCATAGGTACAGAGGCAGGAATAAGGCAAATGAATTATTCCTAAGCCAAGGGCTCAAAGCAGGACCTTTAACGATCAAGCATTACTCATAAGGTTGCAAGCCAGAAGCTTCCAAGAGTCTTCGTCTCTGTTCAAGTAAGTTTAGGAAGGATCGTGAAAGTATTTTAGCTAGTCCACATGTCTGGGAATCTCTTAACCCTTTTTCTAACATTCATCTTGCTAAGTAACCAACCAGTAATTTCTCCTGTAAAAACCATTTCTGATGCTTTCTATGCTAGTTAGCAAAGCCTTAGCTGTTGACTGAGATGTGGCTAACCAAAATCTCAGTCCCCTTGGAGTGTGGCCTTTCCGAAATAACACTAGTTGATTATCCTTGTAGTCTGAATTTTATAGAGTAAAAAATTGTTTGCCTTAGAGTTGAAGCTTAAACTAATTGGCACATTCATAGTACCGCAATGTCTCTGCTGAATTATTTTAAAGTAAATTACAAATATCTCAACACTTTTCCAAAATTTTAGTGATAATGATTTCCAGATTACCCCTTGAGAAAGGGAGTAAATATCATATGATCTGTCCCCTAGTCTGAAGCAGGAGTTGCACATTTGTATAGATATCTGTCACATTCTTAAGTTCTACGGTCATTGTGGAAAAGGGAGAATTTTTATTAGTGAGTTGATATGTTGTTTTTTTAACTCTTTTGATGATACTCATTTTGAGAAAAAAGATGTAAGTTTTCCTAACTTAAAAAGGAATGACTAATAAAGGAATATGACTTAAGGTACATTGAATACATGGTCATAATGCAATAAATCATAATGAAAAACTGTCACCCAGAACATAGGGGTAAAAAAAAATATTGGTTTGTAGGAATTATTTCTGGCTTTGAGATTTCTTCATCATAACAACGGGCAAAACAATTATAAAAATCTAAGAAATATTGTGTTAATCAGTGCAGTAAAATACAAGCAAAGTCTTTCTCTTGAGTGAGTAATTATCAAGAATTGGGAGTCCCATTTGTAGCTATGTCCTGCAGGAAAACTAATTTTGTTGTTAAGACTCTGGAATTCTCTAGCCCCCAATCTCTTTTTCCTTCCACTGAAACAGTTGTTTTTATAGCATAATTTTGGATAACTAAGGTTTCCTAGGAATGTATGGAGGACATTATATCAGAATAGATGGTATTTAATGTGACACTAATACGATATATGGGGCTAGAAAAAGACAGGCAGGAGGATTTGTGAATATTTGAACCATTTCCTTTAAACCTTGTGATTTTGTCTTATAAATGGGCTTTTATCTTATTAATGATTTATCCTTTTAATGTTCAAAAATGGAAAGATGAATTTTCTTTGATTAGAATTTATATCAAACAGGAAGTTCTTGAGCTTATTTTTTGCTGTTGATAAAAAATTAAATGATACATTTTGTAAAATTGCATTCTCAGTTGTATATAATACCATAGTTATACCCCTACATATACCAGTCACAATGTTCTTTTCTTCTCCCAAGAGTTCTCCCTTCACTTATTCAAATTGTATCCGTTTCAGAGTTTCTTCTCTTTTCCTGCAGCGCTCATGTTGAAAGATAATGTGATTGGGAACATGTATAAAAATACAGTTGACAAAGGAGCAGGGGAAAAACAGAGTAGAAGAAATTCTGTGTTGGGGAAAGAGATGTTTTATGCATAGAACTAGAGAAGGCAGTAAGATGTTGGGTTGTTTCTCCATCATTTGAAAGAATGTCATAAAATGTGTTAATCATTAAGGGAGCCAAACCCTTTTGGATACCTCGTTCGTGTGTTATCTTTAAGCAAATCTGAAGCTGATGCTTGTTCTGCTAGTGATTTCCTGTCTACGATGGGGAAAAAAAGAGTTACTACTTTTAATTATATTATAGTGAAACCCTTGTTGGTGGGGAACATTGCCTTCATTTGAGACCCGTTTTACTGTTTTTATTTCAGGGATGTTAATGGCATCTTTCTTCAGTTTTGAAAGGTTTCCAGTTAAAGGTTTAATAAGGGGTGGGGTGAGGCTGAGGGGTGAAAGGGACAAAATAGGAAGGTCTCAAAATTCTCTTTCCAGTGCTGACCAGAAAGTTCTCTGTACTTTGAATTCTCCCTCTAGACAAAGAAGCAGAGGCAATGCAATATGTATCTTTTAAAATATTCATTAACTAAATAGGAAGAAAATTCACAGAGTGCCAATTATTTTTATTTTTAATATAAAGATACAGGGTTCCAGCATTTAGAGAGAGCTCTCAGTTCCACCTATGGATTAAGCCCAATCAGTTTATATCTATTGTTCATATTATAAATTTTACTGCTCTCTTAAATACATCTCTTTACATAACCATGACTTTATCCAGAGATGTATCTTAAAAGCTTCTGGCACATAAACATAATTGACAGTCATTTGTGTAATTATTATTATTATTTTCTGAAATTTATTTTTATGGGTGTTCCACTAAACAGCCTGGTGGTTATACCAAGCTACCACCCACTTTAATAATGGTTGTGAAAAAGAGGACGAACTGTGAGCTCAGAAAGAGCACCATCCACATCGTCATCATCTTTGTATTCCTAGTCCCTGGTTTGGTGCCTGGCATGTATACAGTAGACATTTAATAAATGTTTTAGTGTGAACAACTGGAAAAGAGGAACGTGTGACTACTGTGATTGATACACACAAACCGTTATCTCCTTTAATCCTTAAACCCCTCAAGTAGGCACCATTTTTATCCCTGTTTTATTCATGAGGAAATCTTGACTGGGGTATTTTTGTAGTTTGTCCAAGGTCATATAACATAATAGGTGGTGGAGCTGGAATTCGAAGGGAAATTCTTTAACTTCCTGCTACACTAACTTGCTTTTGCCACAGTGTTCTGAATACTTAAACACTTTTAGAAGGAAGGGAGAAGTTCAAGGTTTCCAGGGAGGGTGCTTTTTGGTTGAGAGTGCTAGTGGTTTTGCTGTCTCCGCACAGTGACTGGTGCATAAAATGTGCCCAAAAGATTTTAAGTGGATGTATTAATGCTCTGAGTTTCTGCTTTGGGCAGGAGACTTTTTTTTTTTTACTGCAACCATTCCCAAATGGAAAATGGAGGAAAAAAAAATCTTAGAAATCTTTATTGTCTCTTGCGAAGCCTTTTGAATACGAGAAGAAAAATCTCAGCAACATGAGGTGGGGGCTCAGACACGGATGCCAAGGGCTGCTGATAGGCCCAATTACACCATTTATTCTAATAATGACACCAACTTATTTTCTTTTAATTTTATACACAATTTTCTGTTCTAAGTTTAGATTTTTTGTGACATTAAACTGTTTCTGAAGCAGTTTCTAAGGAAACCTCTCAGGCAAGGTACTTAAGTCAATAATTAGAAAGTCATTATGTGTAGATTAAGTGAAACAGGCTGTGTGCCTAGAGGAACAGATGGGACGGGGCAGTCTTTGAGATTTCAGTTCGAGTGGCCTATATGTTTTATTCCTTTTCCGATAGCCCCCTGGGAAACAAGCTTCCCCAGGTCTCCAAAGATGTTCAAGGTCAAAATGTAAGAATAATTTTTTAGTTATCACAATTTGTGTGCCATCTCAGACCCCCAATGATCTTGAAGCCTCACTCATCCCAGATCTTTGCCCCATCCAGATCCCGCTCTCCTTCTGCCAGCCCATTGCACACATGTGATTTCAGCAGTACGGAGGAGTGACAGGGCCCCATACTTGGATATTCTCCAGGAACTCCAGCTTCCTGGTATTATTTCATCTGTTAGATTTGACTGAAATTGATGCAACCTCCTCCCTCTAACCTTGCATCACATGTTTGATGGGAACTCCAAACCAGTTCCAATATTTTGGGCAAAAAAAAAAAAAAAGCAAAACTATTTTGGTGCTGGGCAGTGGGGTAGAGATGATTTCCCTGACTACCTCTGGCTCTGAATTCCTGTCTCTGCCTCTCCTGAACTCTCTCTCTCTCTCTTTCTCTGCATTTTGTTCCTCTCTACTCCATTCTTGACTAACTTTCCCCAAATCAAAAATTTGTTCTGTTCTATCATTCAGAGCAATTCGACTTTCTGCAGCCATGACTGCAAACTTAACTCCAGACCTACTTTTACATATTAAAAAAAATCAGCGAAAAGCTCTGTAAATAAAATCTCTATGCTCTGTTAGCAGCATAAAGTGCCCTCAGAAGCTTTGAAATGACAGTTTTTCCTTTATCTTGGGCCAGCTCAAGTTCTTGGGTAGGGCTTTCTCCTCCTTAGGAAAATAGAAGGCTACAGGCAGTATTGTCCATTTTTGTTAATGGAGAATGCTTATTCCCCAAGATTCTCGTTTCCAGTGTAGGGGAGTAAAATTTGCTACTCCAAAATATGTCTCTTTGGCTTGATTATTTTTAAGAACAAAAGACTGAGGGAGAAATTTTTCCCTTCCCCATAACTGTCTGGAAGAATTTAAGATGGAAGGCCTGTTTCAGGAAGGAACTATCAGCATAGGTAACCACAGTATAATAAGAACTAGGTGTGGTAGGCAGGGAGGACTGTAGCAAGACCCATTTGATCAAAGTCCTCTCCATGGCCCATTGTGCCTGCAATGCAAGGTAAACATTTGTTTGCCAAATATTTGCTTTTCCATCTCTGTATGAATTGCTTTCCTCCCCTTTGAAGTCCTAAATCACTACTCCCATCATCCTCCTTTGTCTTTAGCTGAAGATGGTATTTAAGGTGGTGGCTTCAGCCATTTTGGCAAGTTACTCAGTTTTCCTGGATTTCTCTCATGTATACATGTTATTAAAAACTTGTTTGATTTTCTCTTATTTTGTCTCATGTCAATTTAATTCTTAGACTAGCCAGAAGAACCTAGAGAGTAGAGGAGTATTTCTTCCTCCCCAATAGTTGGCAACAACCGTGGGATAAAAGTTACCTGGCTGCGTGCTACTTGCTCTGGGACTACTGCAGGTGAGAGGTCTTGGACTTCTGACAAGAGCTGGCAGGAGGTAAGAGTTCTTACCATGTCACTCTCCCAGATCTCTGCCTGCAGGATCCAGCAGAAGCAAGAGTGCTGAGGTTTTTCCCTTTCTAAATTTAGATTAGCAAAAGAAAATATTTGTGAAGCTAGTTTCTTGGACTCACTGTTGCTGGGAAATTTGGTAGAGTACTCTTTGGTTTTGAGTAATCCTTCTTCTCCCACAGATGGTCACTGTTTTTCCTTGACTCTGTCTTTTGTGTCGTTTGTCATACAAAAGGAAAAACCGTGGTGCAGGATGCAGGCAGAGGCCCTATAAACCTGTTATCCAGGCTGGCCGCACAGTCTCATGATGAACTTTGCTGTGAGTTAATGAGAACCTGAGGTAAAAGCTATATTGCTAGGGACATCTTGGAAGCCAAAGCACAAAATTGGTGGGCATGGGTTGAGCATTCAAGAGCCATCAGGGCACTCACCACCTCAAGAAGGCTCCTGTGATAGGATAAGTTGGTCACAGAATGGGATAGAAGACAGGTTACCCGCTAACCTCAAGGAAATGTCCATGCAATGAGGTACACTGTAAAAACAATACACAATTGCCAACCCTGAAGCACATCCCTTTCAGGTACTAGTTTAGCTCTAAGAGACCCAAGGCTTAGGTGAAGCTCTTAATGTGCATATAAGATGACGTTTTTTCTTTTGTCTTGTTCTGTGTCTTGAGAACTTGGCTGTGTGACCGGTGAGAATATCTCTTCTGGTCTCTACCACCTGGAGGATACACATACTGGCTTGCATTTTGGGAGCCAGTCAAATAGACTGGGGTTCCAAGATGCACTCTTTTTGTCCAGTTGTATTGACTCTCAGGGGAGTTTATCAGAAGGGGTCTCAGTCCATAGGGGGCCTTTGTCATCTCAACTTTCATTTCTTGTTAATGCTGGAAAAAATAGTGCCTGCCTGGTGTTACAGATTAGCAAGTTTGCGACTGGAGGCATCCCATGTTCCTGTGGGAGACTGAAGACACTGTTTGCACTATAACATCCCTACTGCCTGTGCAACAAAGGCTTTCTTATATTATTTTTGGGAGTGAAATTTCTGGATCTTGTCACGGATGATTCTTTTGCACTCTCTTTTGGAGACAGCTCTTACGTCCATGATGAAGCCATAAAAGGATTATTGGTTTGAGTCATTACTATGCTCCTACTCATCAATGACCAGATGGTGGATCCTTTAAATTGGAAAAACTAAATTTAAAAACATTTTAGAGAGCTCTTATCATATGATATCTATGGAAAGACAGAATTAAAAAGAAATACAAAGAGATAATGACTAGCCTTAAGAATTTGATTGGATTTGAGGTCTTAGTTTCCTTTCACGGTCTTATAGACTTTTTAAAGGTGTAGTACATTGTTCTGAAGTTTTAGAACATAAAAGTCTTCTGATTTACCTCTTAGTTAAAAATCTCTCTGATATAAGGAAGCAAATTAAAGAAAATGTAATTAGATGAGTGGATCAGCCTTTTTATATCATTCAGACTACAGCCTAAGCATTTGAGAAATTAAAAACAATGATCTTTGTCTTGAAAATCTCTGTAAAATCAGAAATATAAACATAACCCACAATTGCCTGAGACTGATCCAGACTAGCTCATCATTAGGAAAAAAAAAAAAGAAAAAAAGAAAGAAAACCAAAACAAAAAAGGGAGGAAATATTTTGAAATTTGGCAAAAAGAAAAATATTAAATGTTCTCACCACAAATATTAGTAAAAAGATTTAGCAGATGAACTAACTCTTTCCAACTTCTAAAACAAAATTTGTATCCAACTATTATTTAATAAACCAGTGAATTTTGTATTATTCCTGATTCATGGGAAAAATTTAACAGAAGCTATAAAGTCTCTTTCTGTGTCTGTTTGTGTGTTCATATATGTCTCTATAGATATGTTGTAAATGTTAGATATTTTTCTACCTCTGCATGGGATGGCCAAAATTAACAGCTTTATTTAATTGGCTTAAAGTAAGCACATATATAAATTATTTATAAATGTGATAGAAACTAACTCAAATGTTTTTCAAATCAACATGATATAAAATAATCTTTGGCAAATAGAAATTTATGTAAATTTGTTGATTTGATTGAAATAGGCACGTCCTCAAAGGTATTAGCACTAGATATGATGCAAACATGCTGCCTTTATTCTACCTGGGTTTATTAGTCAAATAAGGTCATGTTATCTCTGTTACAAACTTTTTAAGCAAAAAATAATAACTTAGAATGATAGCTAATTTTGTCCAATGTCTCATAAAATTTTCGTGAATAATCTAAATGTCATTGTTAGGAGCAAATGATTTAGATTGAGGTAAGAGAGATAAAAGTTTATAGGTAAACTTTTAGCAGTAATTACATTTTATGGCATGTGTCTTAAAATAGCTTCCAAAATATCTTTGGTAACTTAAAACTGAAGTTTTACTAGGTTAAATCAAATGATGGAAAATTCATTGAATATCTAGATCATTTTCAAATAGGAGAAAATACTGAAGCTAAGCAAGTCTAAGTTTCCCTACTTTTGTCTTCTTATTAAAGAGAAACTAAAGATGTTTTGGTCTATTGGTAAACATGTCTTGTGCTTTATTGAAAGATTGTACTATGAAGTAAGCATATGTTTCTATAAATTATGAAAAGTATTTGTAAATTTGCCAAGCCATAGAATGATAGTGTAAAAGACAGTTCATAATTGTTTACATCTTAGTTTTAACTAAAAATTAAGGTTTCTAAGGGTTAATAATACTAATTAATATATGTGATTAAAGCTACTAAAATTTAATAGGAGCAACATCTCTGTATATAAGGAAAGTAAGATGTATGTTTTCAGTAAAGAAAGTAAAAGGAATGGAGATATTTTTGTTAAGAAAGTAAATTTGTCCTAAAGTAAAACTAGTTATGGGAAAGAGAAAAGTAATTTTTGTCTTAAGGAGACACTAAGAGGGAAGGCATGGGACAAATAATAAATGTAAAAAAGAAACTTATAGAAGGTTTGTGGAGGAGGAACCCTGAGGAAAGAATTTTGTGTATGGTCAAGTTGGCTAAAATTGAAATGAATTTAATTAAGTAAATGAGTTTTAATATCAAATGTAATCTGGTAAAAAATTAGAATTTGTTTTTCTTTCTCTCTTAAAATGCTAGCTTTCTCTGACTTTCGGTCTGCCTTTGATAAAGGGATTTTGAAAGGTTTTTCTTTACCTTTGAGGAAGTCTACCTGAAAGGTAGAAATTCTATGTTTTGTCAAAATAATTTCCTGGGCTGACCCGGTGGCACAGTGGTTAAGTGCACACA
This sequence comes from Equus quagga, assembly GCF_021613505.1. Classification (NCBI taxonomy): domain Eukaryota; kingdom Metazoa; phylum Chordata; class Mammalia; order Perissodactyla; family Equidae; genus Equus; species Equus quagga. Next base: position 98,680,584 of record NC_060269.1, read on the forward strand.
TTCCACTTCAGTGACCCGGGATTTGCTGGTTCTGATCCTGGGTGTGGGCATGTCACTGCTTGGCAAGCCATGCTGTGGTAGGCATCCCACATGTAAAGTGGAGGAAGATGGGCACGGATGTTAGCTCAGGGCCAGTCTTCCTCAGAAAAAAAAGAGGAGGACTGGCAGATGTTAGCTCGGGGCTAATCTTCCTTGGGAAAAAAAAAAAGGAAAAAAAATAATAATTTCCCGTGTTCAAAAGCTGAGGGCGCTCTATTAAGAGGCCAAAGATTTCTTTCTTTAACTGTTTAACTCTCTATGTTTGCCTTTAACATCTTCTGCTGTCACTTTGGTTAAATGGATAACTAAGCATTGTTTCACAGTGATCTTTGATCCTTTTGATATTTTTAACAAACGTCCCCCAAATTCACCTCCCAAATAAAATCTTTCTTTCAATCTAAAAGTAACTTTGAGAATTACCAGTGGTCCCCTGGGACTTCTCAAAGAATCTGTTCTCTCTTCCTATAAAAAGGAAGATATTAAACTAATTAGAGTTGTTTGGTATGTCAAATTGCATGGGAAGCATTGTAAAATAAGCTAAACCTCCCTTATGGATATCCTTGTTTGCCTATGTTATTAATGTAAATGTTCTAGAAATTGTATGAAATTTTTTCTGATATGTCCTGGTATAATGTTATCAGTCTAACTAATATCTTAAAATGTGTGTTACATGAATAACTAAATTTCCTTGTCAATTGCATTGTAATTGAATCTTTAACCATGCTGTTTTACGTCTTTGTCACTTACAGATAGTTATTATTTTACTCTGGTGCTTTTGCAAATGCTTCATCTTCAGAGAGATTCATGAAGGACTCTGATACTTACTCTAGAATACAGGTTTTTGATAAACTGAACTGATGAGGATGATTATAGTTTTTATAACTTTTTGTTCAAAATATTGATGATTTTTAGAATGTTTTGTTTTCCCAGATTTAAAGAAAACTTTTTCTCTTTTCTCTTAACTATGACTCATGGCAATTTGGTAAATTATACCTTTGAAAGTAGAATTGAAACATTTGTCTTTTTCTCCCTACCTGATTCCTCTAGAATTTGGAAACTCTTAGTAAATGAGTATTCTTCTTTTCATGGCCATATAGTTATTTGCAGAACTCTGTTCTTATTCTTATTAATAAGAGTCTGTTCTCCTTATAACAGGACACAATTGGAAACATTGGTTATACTACCAAGGCTTTGACTGGAATGTCATATTTGAGAGAGACATGCATAAACTCAGATGTGACCAGATAGCTATAAGGAACAAAGGTTGACTGTATGGAATAAATAAAGCCCCTTGGGAAAAAATTGGCCTGGTACCTTGCTTACAGTGTTCCCAATAATCTTACCAGGTGAGTAAAGAAGGTCACTTCCCCACAGGTACAAGAACCTCAGGGTATTTTGAGGACCTCAGGAAGAGGGAAATTACCCCAATCTATAAGTATTGCAGGTGGAGTCCAATGATAAATCCTTGGCTTGGCTTTCCTGGCCTCAAGAGGCTCTTTTTTTGTTTTTAAAGATTGGCACCTGCACTAACATCTGTTGCCAATCTTCTTTTTCTTTTCTTCTTCTCCCCAAAGCCACCCAGTGGCTTCATATTCAATGAAGGTAAAACGGAGATTTTATTTCTTTCTTTCTTCAAGTGTTTTTTAAAAAAATTTCGTTACAGATTTTAAAATACAAGTCCTGTATTTTTATAACATGATCTTTGACAGAAAGCTCACATTAACCTCTATCTAGTTACTTAGCAATCACAAACATGAAAAGATAATTGTATATTCTAGTTGTGAGTGCCTCTGGTTGTGCTATATGGGATGCCACCTCAACATGACCTGATGAGTGGTGCTGTGTAGACGCCCATGATCCAAACCAGAAAAACGCTGGGCTGCTGAAGCAGAGAGTGCAAACTTAACCACTCGGCTGTGGGACCAGCCCCTCAAGAGGCCTTTCAAATTTCAATCATATTCTTTATGAAAAGTTCCAGCAAAACAGACTTTAAAAAGCCTATATGATCAATTGCTACTCTTGTTGTACTTCTGCAAATAATTGGGCCAAGTTTATTGAAACTAGATTTGTTTTACCAACCAAGTAGTCTTAATTTGGCTATCTTTAGTAAAAAAGGAGGGTGGTTTAAGGGACAAAAATTTTTTAGAAATTGTAAAACTTCAGTGGAAACTATAATACACATTTGTGGATATTAGATTCTTGTTGTGTTAATTCTCTTTGAGGCTTTTGTTTTCTACCTGCAAACTGGATTTGATCCTGAATTCTTCTAGTTTCCTCAAATATCTGGCTACATCTCTCCAAACTAATGCTTCCAGTTTCCCCACCCTGCTGTTAATTTGGAATAATTGAGAACTGAACCATCATTTTTCCTGAAGCCCTGCAAACTGAAGCTGGACAACTTGATATAAACTTAGGAGAGATTACCATGATAGCTCATGTTTAGACAATCTTCATACTTGTTGCTGTGTAAGCCACTCAAAAAGTTTACTTGAATACTTGATGACATCATCAGAGACATTTCAAACTGCAAAAGACCTTGACATCTAAAATATTCTGACCAGTTGTCCCCTGGGCTCAGAAACTGGTTTATAATTTGCTCCAACCACTAACCTTTGTTTTTCTTTTTGTTTCCATAGAAATGGCTCCTATTAAATACCTGATTTCTTGCTTATACAATACAGGCCTTACTTTGGGAGCCCACATGCATCACCACCTCCTGAAATAAATTTAACTGGACTGACCTATTGTCAAGTCTAAAAGGCTGGTTCAGTGAGATGGAATAATCTACCAACTCAGCTTCTTGACTGTGAAATTTATAGGAGTTTCAAAGGTGGGAATGTAGCAGAGCAAAATTTGCTACCTCAAAATGTGTCTTTTGGCTTGATTATTTTTAAGAATAAAAGACTCAGGAATAAACTTTGACCTTCGCCCTAACTGCCTAAAAGAATTTAAGATAGAAGGCCTGTTTCAGGAAGGAGCTAATACCATAGATAACTATAATATAATATGAACTAGATGTGGTAGACAGGGAGGAACCCAGCAAGGCCCATTTGATCAAAGTCCTCTCCATGTTCCATTGACTCTGAAAGGAATGGCAAACATTTGTTTACCAAAAATTTGCTTTTCCATCTCCATGTGAATTGTCTTCTTCCCCTTTGAAGTCCCAAGCATTACCCTTGGCGTCCTCCTGTGTCTTTAGCTGAAGATGCTATTTAAGGTGGTGGCTTCAGCCATTTTGGCAAGTTACTCAGCTTTCCTGGGTTTCTCCCATGTATATATGTTACTAAACTTATTCAATTTCTCTTGTTATTCTGTCTCATCTCAATTTAATTCATATACCAGGTAGAAGAACCTACAGAATGGAGGAATAGTTCTTCCTCCTCTAGACCAGACTAGGGTAACGCATTTGGCCTCTCCTTGTCCTTTTGTTCTGTCCTTTGGTGAATCTGGGACAAGAGACTGGGCTTGTGTGACCCATAGCCTTCCTCCTCCTGAGTCTGGGTGTTTGCGTGCCTCAAATGCACATTCGGCAGGGCTCTTCCATGTCAATTTTTTTTAAAGATTTATTTTTCCTTTTTTTCCCCAAAGCCCCTGGTACATAGTTGTATATTTTAGTTTTGGGTACTTGTGGCATGTGGGATGCTGCCTCAACGTGGCCTGACGAGCAGTGCCATGTCTGCACCGAGGATCCAAACTGGTGAAATGCTGGGCTACCACAGTGGACAATGCAAACTTAACCACCTGGCCATGGGGCTGGCGCCCCGTGTCAATTTTAAGTGTCAAGTCCTTGTCTAGGCTGCCTGTAACTGGATGGGTAAGTCTAATTCTAAGAGTCTAGGTATTGAGACTTTCTTTTTATTCTACTAACCTAAGGCATGTTCTTACATAACTCCCAAAGGACTAAAGGGAATATTTTAACCTCTATTTATTTGAATGCTACATATCAATCTCTCAGTTATTTTCAAACCTATGGAGAAAGGAGGAGCTCTTTGTTGGTTTCCTCAAACTTCATCTGCTTTAAATAGCACTTCTCCCCTCACCACCAATGTCATGTTTCCATTTTAGCCAATATCCTAACTCCCTAAAGCCTGCCCTTAGACCCTTTAGTCTCAGGAGACAATCTAACCTCCTACTTCACAGGGAAAATCAAGCCAGCTGTCTTCTCCTTTGCCTTAAATCATAAATATCCTTCTTCTCTTTCCTCTAGCCTCAAAGAAGGAGGTGTTCCACCCTTGGGGTAACCACTTTACATTGCTTTAAATCTCATGCCTTCAAGCCACATGTTGGATGTTGGGCCAACTATCAGCATCTCCTCTGTTGAATCATCAGTTTCTCTCCTGCTGTCTCCTTTGCCTGCCTGTAAGTGTACTTAAGTGTCCTCTATCTTAGAAACGTTTCTTGTTACCCAGTCTCTTTTTTATGCCATTATCACTCTTCCCTTCACAAATACCTTTAGAGAGTAGTCTACACTCACTGATTACTTACTCCATTTTCTTGGTAACTTATTACAGTAGGGTTTCAATCCACCAGTCTACTGGAGTTATTCTAATAAAGGTCTCCATTAAATTCTTCATTACTAAGTCTAATGAATCCTTTTCATTTTCATTCAGTTTTCCTCCCTGCATCACTTAACACACTGACCAACTCCTTCTTGAAATCCTGTTTTGGATTTCATGGCACTACTTCATAGTGCAGCCTCTGGAGTCGACTAGACTGGGATTTGCATTCTGCCTCTACTGCTTACTCACTGTGAGGCTTTGGACAAGATTCTTAACCTTTCGAACCCTCAGTTTCACCATTTGTAAAATAGTGGTACTAATAGTATCCTCCTCATAGGGCAGATGTGAGTTTAAAATAGAAAACAGTACAAGCTAAGCTCTTACCTCAGTCTATGGCATTAAAAGTCTTCAGTCCCCAAGCTCACCTGAAATGGCTCTCCCAGTATCATGTGGGGCTCTGTGTTATTAAATCCCACCCATTTTTTATTCTCATCTTTTGAACTCTCCCAATATTCAATATTTTTGACCACTCTATCTTTAAAACAGACAGTTTCCTGGACATCACAATCTCTTGAGTTTTCTCCTATCTCTCTGCCATCCCACCCTTTTCAGTCACCTTTTCTGGCTCATCCTTCTTTATTTAATGTTTAAGTGGTTAGAGTTTCCTGAAACTTTCTTCTCTTCTCATGTTCTATTCTTTCCTTAGGCGATTTCATCCATGTACATGGATTTAGTTTTTGTTGATATACTGATTACTTTTGGATTAATTTTTCTAGGTAGACCTGTCCTCTGAACTGCTTGGCCATTCATCCGTCTATCTACTGTGTGTTGCAGAGCATCCACAAATTTGACATGCCTCGAACCAAACTGAAATTGTTCTCTTCCCTCACCAAACCCCAGTTTATCCAGAGTTTTCTAATATCACTTCTGTCCAGAAATCTTTCCCATACCTATTAGGCTAGGTCAAACTCCCTGTTTTGGTGTTCATAGCATTCTCTTTTTCTCTATCATAGTGTTATGGTAGTTATAATTGTATAACTAGTCATTTAATACCTTTCTTCCTCAGATAGTACTCCATGACATCTAATGTGTCTGTCTTAACTAAATGAACAGCATGTAGCATTTTACCTTACACAAATAAACATTTAATAAATAGATAAAATAATGTTATGTGAAAAAGCACTTAATAGAATTCCTGGCATATAGCTATCACTTGAAAATGTTAGCTATTATGATTTTAGCCACTAATCTTTAACTTCTCTCCTCCTCTCTATCTCTTTAAATACTGGTGTTTTCCAGGGTTTCTCTCTCTCTCTTTTATGTTATACTTTACATATCTTTTCTAAGCAATATGATATACTTGTGGTTTTATCTATCCCCTCTGTGCTGACACTTAATTTATATTGAAAGACCAGAGAGATGATCTGTGAGGAGTGACATTAAGTGCTGAGACCTTCAGGATGAGTATGGGTCTGACCCCTAGAGGCCAGAGGACTGTATGACCACTAGACTAGCTCTGGAAAAGGCTACCTCGGTTTTAAGTCAGCCACCAAACATGAGGTATCTGAAACAGCATACCAAATAAACCTCCCACTTACTGCTGCCATTTATTCTTGTATTACAGTCCCATTCTCTGTGATTTGCTGACGAAATGTTACTGAGCTTGACTCTGACTTCATCTCTTATTGCCGTTCATGCAGGTCATTCAGTAACCACAGTAATTCTTCAAGACGTTGAGAGGAAAAATTCATCTCACCCACACTCAGTGCTGTAAACAGTTAATGTGGAACACATCCACATTGTTCTGGCCTCCCAATGTTAAATCCCTTTACTTGACAGTCATAGCCACAGCCATTTTTAACAAAGAAAAAACTTTTAATAGTATTTTCTTTCACTCTCAAAAATGTCTTGATTTGGGTGATAAATTATGTAGGCACCCTCCTTAAAGTCTACTCAATCTAGAGTGTTAGGGTGATTGGAGAGAGAGAAGGGATTCTAATTTCACCCCCTGGGTATACACAAACCTAGCCTCCTTCGTGACAGTTGAGGCCCTGGCATTAAGCCAAGGTCGCCAATCCTTGACCATCTCTTTTGTCAACTTGAATGACGTTTTCAGAGCCCTTGGTTTACTTTATAGATAGTTGGCCGCAGCCAAGACCTCCTCAGTGCGGCAAAGATATTCTATTTGTATTGAATCCTAAAAGATGTGAGATCAGTCTCAACCTCTTTCGTTTAGGGAAGCTCTCAATCTCCTAATGTGTGATTCAAGCACCTTTTCTCTGGTATCCTCGAATTCTGCATACTGGGAAAATTATTTGGCCAAACTTGGAAACTCCAGTTTTGCCTTCTATCTTACATCACATGGTTAAAATAGACCACTGATAAGATTCAACCAAGAATGAAGATCTGTCCAAGGTTACAGGCCATCATCACTGAGACACTTTGAAGCAGCTCACAGCTTTTAAATGGCAGCTTCTTAAGCTCTTATTTATGTACACATGTACACATTATATGCACACACATTCATATATGTAAGTATAGAAAGATGTCTGGAAAGTTATTCATCAAGTGATAATTGTAAAATTTGTTTTTTCAAGTCAAACTAAAGAAAAAACACAAAAAATTCTCTTGGTTATATTTTCATCAGCAAACACTTTTTGAGTACCAGCTATATGCCAGGCACTGTATGAGTAGCTATCTAAGTAACAAGCAATAAAATGATGTAATTTGAGAAAAAGTTGAAACTTTTTTGTAATTTATAGCTCTCTGACCAAATTAACTGCACATTTATCTTTCTCTCATAGAACATCATACTCGCTTCTCACTTCCAGGATAGCATATGTCACACTATAGTACAGCTATTTGCTTCCATTTTTATAGACTCCTCCAGATTGTGATCTCCTTGAGGGGAAACTCTATCTACTCGTCTTTATAATGTCAACACTGGCCCAGTGCCTGGTCTATAATAGGTGATAATTTTTTTCTCTTGATGCCAGTTTCTTAACTTTTCCTTATATAAGTCAATTTAGTGCTATAATAACTGAGTGGATTTGAAATCTGTATGGAATGACTTCAGCAACAGGCTAAAAAAAAGACAGTTACAGAAATGATTTCCTAAGTGAAAGTCCTCAGAACTGAACTGAAAATAAACTTCCAGACCTTGATTTAAAATTAACTTGAAGTTTAGATGACAATGTGTAAGTTTCAGAATGATTATAGATTCCAGCAAACTTATCAGAGTTGGCATATGATGAACTTTAAGTTTATTTTGGGTAAGAACTATGTCTTATATCTGTCTAGTCCATCTGGATAGTACCTGAAATTAGGCGCTAAGTAAACGCTCATAGAATGGCTGGATCTGTATTTATCATAGAATTTGCATTAAATGTTCTACTAGAAGTAGTATTTGTCATTATGTTTAATGCTTATCTAATAAGGAAAGCTATTGCTGATTATAAATAAAGCATATGGCTAGGAGTTAATATTTCCTCATGAGCAGAGAAATTATTAGGTGCTCAACAAATACTTGGCAAAATAACGGAATCAAGTGACAGCAGTTCCCTCTTCTGTGACTGGTCTAGCAAAATTGGGCATTTTCCATACTGTCATTTCCTAGTCTATGTCTATTGTGTTTCCTATTTTCCTATTGTGTTTCCTATGCTGATATTACTTATAGTTATTTATTTACCTGTCAGTTTTACTCACTGGTTGGGGCCAGTGTGGGGCAGTCTGGGATTTGAGCCACAGCCACAACCTGGCTCTGTGTCCTTTGATTCCTTACTCAACATCTGAGAGTCTCAGTTTCCTCATCTATAAAGTGGAGAAAATTATACCTTACCTCACAGGAGGGTTGTGAAGATTAAATGAGATAGTGTATGAATAAGCTACTTCATGTCACCTAGTTTTACAGATACTCAGAGTCATGCCTTCCATTAATAATAAAAAATAAGCCCTTAGACTCTTGTCAGATAAAGTGGGAAATCCAGTGTCTTCCTAATATTGCTGTGGGACTGGCCCAATAGTGCAGCAGTTAAGTTTGCATGTTCCACTTCAGCAGCCCGGGGTTCACCAAGTCTGATCCCAGGTGCTGACCTATGCACTGCCTGTCAAGCCATGCTGTGGCAGGCATCCCACATACAAAGTAGAGGAAGATGGGCACAGATGTTAGCTCAGGGCCAGTCTTCCTCAGCAAAAAGAGGAGGATTGTCAGCAGATGTCAGCTCAGGGCTAATCTTCCTCAAAAAAAAAAAACGCCTAAAATTTCTGTGGATTCTCAAGAAAGTTTTGGGAGGAGCTAACATTCTCCTCCTGACGCTTGCAATCTCTGCTCTAAGCTTTCTTTCCCATCTTAACTTCAGCTACTGTTCCTTTTCTACCTTTATTCTCAAAGTTGCTGATCTCTCCCCACCCTGGTGTGAACATCTCCCCTTTCTTCCACAACACCATTTACACATCAGTATTGTGAATAACAGATTTTCAATGGTTTCACTGGTGATTTGGGGGCTTGGTGTTAACTGCCATGCAGAACAGGGAATGGCAAATTCCATATCAGTCCTCACTTCTTAGACACTGAGCACTTTTGCCCACCCTAGGGAATTTCTAATAGTCTGCATGCCTCTCCTTAGGCCCTAATCTCTCACCAAGTCTCTGAGTCCACAATCAGGAGGGGTGTGTGTGCGTGCGTGCGTGTGTGTGTGCGTGTGTTGGGGTGATGGAAGAAAAGGATAACTTGTAATCTTTTAATGACCGCAGACTTACAATTTAACTCTGCCTTTGTATGACCCTTTCAAATGCAAATCATTGTTCTTGGATGTGTAGGCTCATGTACTTATTCTTCAATCCTCCTAGGTATTCTGTGAGTTCCCAATGTCTGTTTACAAAAATACTTTATTGAGGTGTAATTTACATTCAATACACTTTACACATTTTGAGTTCACAGTTGATGATTTTTGACAACTATATACCTATGTGTAATCACCACTACAGGCAAGCTATAGAAGAGTTCTGCCACTCCTAAAAGTTCCGTTATGCCTCTTTGCAGACAGCCCCTCCTCCACCAGCCCCCAACCTTTTCATATGGTTATTGGCAATTAATGCATCTTCTGTTGCGAAGTGGCTACAAAATCTCCGTGAATACCAATTAGGTCCTTTTATATTTTCTATTTCTCTCTTCATCATGTTTATGTTTTCCTCTATTTTCTTGAGCATGTGGAGCATATTTGAAATAGCTGTTATAATGTCATTATCTACTAATTCCATTAATTCTATTTCTGTATTTGTTTCTATTGACTGGTATTTTTCTTGCTTATGGGGCATATTTTCCTGCTTTTTAAAAATGCCTGATAATTTTTGTTTTGATGCCAGACAGTGAATTTTATATTGTTGGTTGCTGGATTTTGTTGTATTCTTTTAAATATTTTAGGACTTTGTTCTGGCAGGCAGAGAAGTTACTTGGAATCTGTTTGACCCAGTTGAGATTTGCTTTTAAGCTTTGTTTTGGCTTGTCTAGAGTAGTTTTTAGACTAAGAGTATGAAGATATACTTCTGAGGACTCTATCTACTGCCCCCAGTATTATAAGATATTTCCAATCTGGCTTGTAGGACAAAAAACATTCCTAGTGCTTGGTGAGCTCTGGGAATTATTTGATTATTTGGCACACTGCTTTTTGGTGGTTCTTTACCCAACATTGTGGTGTATGACCCCTTGTATGCACAGATCAGTACTCAGCAAAAGATTTAAAGAGGCACTCCCTCCCCTGAGGTATTCTGTCCCACAAATTCTAGATGCTTTTACTCTCCCAGATTCTGATCTCTATTTCCTCAACCTACTGAGATGGCAGGGCTCTGTTTATGCTTTCCCTCCCTGTGCTGAGGCATGGAAACTTTTCCAGGCAGGAAACTAGGGCTTATCTCATTTATTTTTGTTCTATCAGAGATCATAGCCTTGTAGTGAACACAGTTGTTTTTATGTTTCATTTGGTCTTCTAGTTGTTTAATGTGGGAGGGTAAATCCAGTCCCTGATACTTCTTTATGGCCAGAAGCAGAGGTTCATGCATTAACATCATTTAAAAAATTTAGAGCTGTAATAGCATTAAAAACTTTTAATTTGGGGCCGGCCTGTGGTCAAGTGGTTACGTTTGAGTGCTCCACTGCGGCGGCCCAGGGTTTCCCGGGTTCGGATCCTGGGCACGGACATGGCACTGCTCGTCAAGCCATGTTGAGGCGGCATCCCACATACTACAACTAGAAGGACCTAACTAAGATATACAACTATGTTCACTGGGGTTTGGGGAGATAAAGCAGAAAAAAAAGAACTTTTAATTTGTTGTTAAGAAAACAAAAGGAAAATTTATACTTACTATCACCTTCATTTCATAAAAGAAATATTTAAAAACAAAAATTTAAGAAATACATACTCTCAGTATGTAAGATAATCCTTTCTATTAAATAAATTCAGTTCATGAAAAACTTACATTATTTATTTTTCCCTCATTTTGTTACATAAGCAGAATTTACTTGTGAACCAGCTATAATCTGTTGGTTTATGGTCAGAAACCACCAATGCAGGCCATACCTTCCTTTTCCTATGCCCATTTTACAGAAAAAGCACTGAGATTCAGATAAATTAATGAGAAAGTGGTAAATGTTTAGCAGTATAGCCAAGTCTGAAGGTCAGATATCCTGACTCCTAGTATAGTCCTCCTTTTCCTGTATCACGATGAGGTTTCCAAATGTATGAACATAGTCAAATTGAGCTGCTGGACACTCTAGACCTTATCTTCCCATTGAGGCGTAACATCTCACAAAGTTATCTTGGCCCTTTATCACTAGTTTCTAGTCTGAGTTAAGCACAATTATTATTATTATAAAAATGCTATCTAATATTTGCGTGACACTTTATATGTCCAAACTAAGTGTATGTCATTATTTAACTTCTAGAAATTAGGAAATACTGAGCATGAAGCAACTAAAATAAGAACCCTAAGATATCATAAAACATTTAAACATATTCAGGTAATGTTTACTGAATTGAATTGTTGAATTCAATTTACTGAATTGGTATTTGAAAAATACCAAATCAAGACCATTACCTTAAAGAAAATAATTTACTAAACACATATTCTATTTAATAAATCAATGAGAGGTTACATAAAGAGATGATTTTATCTTACAAAGAACTTGACATTTTTACTTGAATTATCTCCAGGCAATTAAGATTTACATTTACTGAAGTTAAATTCATTTTGGCCCCAAATCTCTTTTCTACCACTTCTCCTCTCATTTAATTGCTTCTTCTAGGAACTTAGGAGTCACACTTGATATTTCCCTCTCCCTCAACTTCTACATTCAAGTCTCTAAGGTTTGTCAACTTTACATCCAAAATATGTATCAAATGTTTGTATTTTTCTTTATGTTTGTTACAAACCACTATCACTTCTCACTCTTAGCTGGACCTAAACTATTGTCTGGCTTCCTCACGTCTATGTTTGCTCCCATTCTTTACTCAGCAGACAAGCAGATCTTTAAAAAATTCAAATCTGTTCATGTGACTTGTGGGAGAGACAGTGATGCTCATCGAAACTTCCATCTGCTCCCTAGCATTTGTCAGCCTCCTAGAGCTAGGCGGGCCATAGGACTAGCTCTGGCCAGTTGACTGTGGCAGAAGTGATACGTGTTGGATGCAGAAATATAGAAAAACTGAAGTCTGACTCACCAAATGCCTTTATTCTGCTGTGGGGACTGTGGAGTTTGAACATTCCAGATGGTGAAGCTACAAGACCATAAAGTTTCCTTCAGCCTGGATTTTTTAATTTTAATTTTATTTTTTTAATTTGAGTTCATAATAGTTGACATCATTGTGAAATTTCAATTGTACATTCTTTCTTGTCTGTCACCACATAGGTGCTCCCCTTCGCCCCCTGTGCCCATCCACCACCTCCCTTCCCCTGGTAACCACTGAACTGTTTTCTTTGTCCATGCGCTTGTTTATATTTCACATATGAGTGAAACCATTTGATGTTTGTCTTTCTCAGTCTGGCTTATTTCGCTTAGCATAATCCCCTCTAGGTCTTTCCATGTTGTTGCAAATGGGATGAATTTGTCTTTTTTTCTGGCTGAGTAGTATTCCAGTGTATATATATATATATATATATATATATATATATATATATATACACATATACCACATCTTCTTTATCCACTCATCAGTCAATCGGCACTCAGATAGTTTCCATGTCTTGGCTGTTGTGAATAGTGCTGTAATGAACATAGTGGTACATAGGTCACTTTGGATTGTTGATTTCAAGTTGTTTGAGTAGATACCCAGTAGTGGGATAGCTGGGTCATAAGGTAGTTCTATTTTTAGTTTTTTGAGGAATCTCCACACTGTTTGCCTTAGTGGGTGCACCAGTTTGCATTCTCACCAGCAGTCTATGAGGGTTCCCTTCTCTCCACACCCTCTCCCACATTTGTTATTTTTAGTCTTTGTGATTATAGCCATTTTAACAGGTGTAAGGTGGTATCTTAGTGTAGTTTTGATTTGCATTTCCCTGATGATTAGTGATGTTGAACATCTTTTCCTGTGTTTATTGGCCATCTATATAACTTCTTTGGAAAAAATGTCTGTTCATATCCTCTGCCCATTTTTTGATCAGGCTGTTTGTTTCTTTGTTGTTCAGTTGTGTGAGTTCCTTATATATTATGGAGATTAACGCCTTATTGGATACACAATTTGCAAAAATTTTCTCCCAATTGGTGGGTTGTCTTTTGGTTTTGATCCAAGTTTCTTTTGCCTTGCAGAAGCTCTTTAGTCTGATGAACTCCAATTTGCTTATTTTTTCTTTTGTTTCCCTTGTCTGAGAAGACATGGTATTCAAAAAGATCCTTTTAAGTTCAATGTCAAAGAGTGTACTACCTATATTATCTTCCAGGAGTTTTATGGTTTCAGGACTTATCTTCAAGTCTTTGATCCGTTTTGAGTTTATGTTTGTGTATGGCGTGAGATAATGGTCTACTTTCATTCTTTTGCATGTGGCTGTCCAGTTTTCCCAACACAATTTATTGAAGAGACTGTCTTTTCTCCATTGTACGTTCTTGGCACCTTCGCCAAAGATTAGCTGTCCATAGATGTGTGGTTTTATTTCTGGGCTTTCAGTTCTGTGTTCCATTGATCTGTGTGCCTGTTTTTCTACCAGTACCATGCTGTTTTGATCACTATGGCTTTGTAGTACATTTTGAAGTCAGGGATTGTGATGCCTCCAGCTTTGTTCTTTTTTCTCAGTATTGCTTTAGCAATTTGGGGTCTTTTGTTGCCCCATATGAATTTTAGTATTCTTTGCTCTATTTCCATGAAGAATGTCATTGGGATTCTGATTGGGATTGCATTGAATCTGTAGATTGCTTTGGGTAGTATGGACATTTTAACTATTTTCATTCTTCAAATCTATGTGCATGGGATCTCTTTCCATCTCTTTATGTCATTATCTATTTCTTTCAATAATGTCTTATAGTTTTCATTGTATAAGTCCTTTGCCTCCTTAGTTAAATTTGTTCCTAGGTACTTTATTCTTTTTTTTGTGATTGTAAATGGAATTGTATTCTTGAGTTCTCTTTCTGTAAGCTCGTTATTAGAGTACAGAAATGCAACTGATTTTTGTAAGTTGATTTTTTACCCTGCAACTTTACTATAGTTATTAATTATTTCTAATAGTTTTCCAATGGATTCTTTAGGGTTTTCTATATATATAAGATCATGTCATCTTCAAGCAGTGAGAGTTTCACTTCTTCAGTCCCTACTTGGATTCCTTTTATTCCTTTCTCTTGCCTAATTGCTCAAAGTCAAAACTTCCAGTACTATGTTGAATAAGAGTGGTGATAGTGGGCATCTTCATCTTGTTCCTGTTCTCAGAAGGGTGGTGTTCATTTTTTCCCCATTGAGTATGATGTTGGCTGTGGGTTTGTCGTATATGGCCTTTATTATGTTGAGGTAATTTCCTTCTATCCTCATTTTGTTAAGAGTTTTTATCATAAATGGCTGTTGGATCTTGTCAAATGCTTTCTCTGCATCTATTGAGAGGATCATGTGGTTTTTATTCCTCATTTTGTTAATATGGTCTATCACATTGATTGATTTGCAGATGTTGACCCATCCCTGTGTCCCTGGAATAAATTGCACATTTGATCATGATGTATGATCTTTTTGATGTATTGCTGTATTTGGGTTGCCAATATTTTGTTGAGGATTTTTGCATCTACGTTCATCAGGAATACTGTAGTTTTCCTTTTTCGTGCTGTCCTTGTCAGGCTTTGGTATCAAAGTGATGTTGGCCTCACAGAACGTGTTAGGAAGCATCCATCCTCCTTAACTTTTTGGAATAGCTTGAGAAGGATAGGTTGTTAAATTCTCTCTGAAAATTTGGTAGAATTCCCCAGGGAAGCTGTCTGGTCCTGGGCTTTTATTCTTTGGGATGCTTTTATTACTGTTTAAATCTCTTTACTTGTGATTGGTCTCTTCAGATTCTCTATTTCTTCTTGATTCAGCTTTGGGAGGTTGTAAGAGTCTAAGAATTTATCCATTTACTCTAGATTGTCCATTTTGTTGGCATATAGTTTTTCATAGTATTCTCTTATAATCCATTGTATTTTTGTGGTATCTTGTTATTTCTCCTCTTTCATTTCTAATTTTATTTATCTCAGCTTTCTCTCTTTTTTTCTTTGTAAGTCTGGATAGGGGTGTGTACTTTTATTTGTCTTCTCAAAAAAATAGCTCTTTGTTTCATTGATCCTTTCTACTGTGTTTTTTGTTTCAACAGCATTTATTTCTGTTCGTATTTTTATTATTTCTCTCCTTCTGCTGACTTTGGGCTTTGTTTGATCTTCTTCTAATTCAGTTAGGTGTAGTTTGAGATTGCTTATTTAGATTTTTTCTTGTTTGTTAAGGTGATCCTGTATTGCGAAGAATTTCCCTCTTAATATGGCTTTTGCTGCATCCCATATGAGTTGGTATGGTATGTTTTCATTTTATTTGTTTCCAGATATTTTTTGATTTCTCCTTTAATTTCTTCAATGATCCATTGCTTGTCCAATAGCATGTGGTTTAGTTTTCACATCTTTGTCCTTTTCTCAGTTTTTTTCTTGTAATTAATTTCTAGCTTTATAGCATTGTGATTGGAAAAGAAGCTTGTTATTATTTCAATCTTCTTACATTTATTGAGGCTTGCCTTGTTTCCCAACATATGGTCTATTCTTGAGAATGTTCTGTGTACACTTGAGAAGAATCTGTATTATGCTGTTTTTGGATGGAGTGTTCTGTATATGTCTTTTAAGTCCATTTGGTCTAGCATTTCATTTAGTTCCACCATTTCCTTGTTGATTTTCTGCCTGGATGATCTGTTCATTGATGTGAGTGGAGTGTTGAGGTCCCCTACTATTATTGTGTTATTATTAATGTCTTCTTTTAGGTTTGTTAATAGTTGCTTTATGTATTTTGGTGCTCCTGGGTTGGATGCATAGATATTTATGTGTTATTTCTTTTTGATGGAATGTCCCTTTGATCATTATATACTGCCTCTTCTTGTTTCTCTTTACCTGTCTTATCTTGAAGTCTACTTTGTTTGATATAAGTATTGCAACACCTGCTTTCTTTTATTTGCCATTAGCTTGGAGTACCGTCTTCTATCCCTTTAGTCTGAACTTGTGTTTGTCATTGGAACTGAGATGTGTTTCCTGGAGGCAGCATATTGTTGAGTCTTGTTCTCTAGTCCATCTCACCACTCTGCATCTTTTTATTGGAGAATTCAATCTATTTACATTTAGGGTGATTATTGATAATCAAGGGTTAATGCTGCCATTTTATCACTTGTTTTCTGGTTCTCCTGCTTTTCCTTTGTTTCTCGTCCTGTGTATTTTGGTCTACCAATCGAGTTACATAGTTTTTTATGTTGTGTTTCTGTATTTTCTCCTTATTTATTATTTGTGTCTCTGTTCTGCTTTTTTGTTTAGTGGTTGCTCTGAGGTTTGTATTCAAGATCCGATGGATAAGATAGCCCCTTTTCTGATGGCTTCTAATTTACTTAGACTAAACAATTCAGTCCCTTTCCTCTTCCCCTGCTAAGTTGTTTTTCCACATCTTATTCCATCCTGTGTTATGAATTTGTGGTTAAAATGACAAGATTATCTTTGTTTTTGGTGTTTTCCTTTCCTTTGTTTTTAATGCTATACTTGGCTATTTGATATCCTGCTCTGATTCTCTCTACTTGTTTAACTCCTTACTCCATGCTTTGTAACCCCTTTCTCCTCCCTTTTTTTTTTTTCTTCAGGTGTGAGGACCTTCTTGAGGATTTCTTTTGGTGGGGGAGGGGAGGGGGCGCGTCTTGTGACTACGAGCTCCCTTAGCTTATGTTTATCTGGGAAAGTTTTATTTCTCCATCATATCTGAAGGATATTTTTACTCCATAGAGTATTCTTAGCTGGAATTTTTTGTCCTTCAATGATTTGAATATGTCATTCCAATCTGTCCTAGTCTGTAAGGTTTCTGCAGAGAAATCTGCTGAAAGCCTGATGGAGGTTCCTTTGTAGGTTATTATCTTCTACCTTGCTGCCCTTAGTATTCTTTCTTTGTCATTCACTTTTGCCAGTTTCACTACTATATGCCTTGCAGTAGGTCTTTTTACATTGCCATATTTAGGAAATCTGGCAGCCTCTTCCATGTGGATTTCCTTCCCTAGGCTTGGGAAATTCTCTGCTATTATTTCTTTGAACATGCTTTCTACTCCATTCTCCTTCTCTTCACCTTCTTGAATATGTATAATACTTATGTTGCATTTCCTAATTGAGTCAGATGTTTCTTGGAGACTTTCTTCATTTCTTTTTAGTCTTAATTCTCTCTCCTACTCTATCTGGAGCATTTCAACATGTTTATCTTCGGTTATGCTGATATGCTCCACTATGGTGTACCCTTGAGCATTCAGGGAATCCATATTTTGTTTTGTTTCCTCTATTGTGTCTTTCATCTCTAATATTTCTGATTGATTCTTCTTTATAGGTTCAATCTCTTTTGTGAAGTAGCTCCTGAACTTGTTGAATTGTTTCTCTACATTCTCTTTTACCTCATTGAGTGTTTAGATCATAGCTGTGTTGAATTCTTTGTCATTTAGCTTACATATTTCTGGGTCCTCAGGACTGATTTCTGGGTACTTATCATTTTCTTTCTGGTCTGGAGAGAGAACATAGTGTTTGATATTACTAGAGGGAGTTCTGTTCTTTCGCATCCTGGCATTATTTGGTTGCAGTTACTGCCTATCACCACTGGGTGGGGGTCAAGCGCCACGTAATCTGAGCCCTCTGCTTTCAGCTGAAATCCCAGGGGCTAGAGCCATGCTGAGCGGGTGGGGGAGGGGCACTTTCTGCTGTGTGCTCTCAGGTTTTCTCCCTTTGCTCTCCTGGGGTGCTGGCTTGATAAGGTCACCCCCCATGAAAGCTTTCCCCAGTAGAGGGCTTCCCTCTAGGCTGCAAGTGTCCTTGGGAGTACTTGATGTTCCCACGAATGAACATCCCCTCTCCCATTCCTTCCCTCTCAGAGGCCTCCCACGGTCCTGAATTGCAGTCTTTAAGAGGAGGGAGTGAAGATTTCTTTTACCTTGTTCCACTTCCTCTGAGGGGGGCTCCAGTCTCTCTGCCCTCCGTATGACTGCATGGGTCTCTCTGATGTTTTTTGTGTTGTGCTTGGATGTCCTCTTTTGGATTATGGATATTTTTTTGTTGTATATTGGATGGGAAATATTTCTGAGAGACCTCACTCTGCCATGATGCTGACGTCCTCCTTCAGCCTGGATTTTTGAGTGAATCTTTGGAGAAAAGTCCCTCTCAACCCACAGTAAACATATAGCATGAATGAAAAATAAACTATTTTTCCTTAAGCCACTGGAATTTTGGGGTTACTACAGCATCATTCAACCTATGCTGCATTCTCATTGGTTATAGGATATAGTCCTAAATTACTAATGAAGCTTTGAATGATTCTGAACACATCTGTCACTTTCCATCTTCATCACAGGTCAATCGCATTGGTTTTTCTCTATTTGTTAAATGTTCTTTCCTCCTTAAGTGGCTGCATATCCTGGCAACTTTGAAGGCAACTGAGTGTCATCTTTTGCATACTGACAGTCACTATGCTTGTTCTAATGGATTGGGTAATTATAGAATGCCAGCATATCTTGGATGGAATTTTTTTAAATAGTGTATTTTTTCTTAGCTAGTATAGAAGTGGCCTTGTTAGGTCATGAATTGACATAAATAGTCTCTAGGGGTAAATGGGAAACACAGTATAACGTTCATTTTTAATGAACAAAGTAAATAAACAACATCAAGAAAAAGTAATTATTGGAAAGATATTTGGGTATCTTATAGAATCTCCAAATATCTGGCTTATGGCCTACTGAAATAGGAATTGAAAATATAAACCTCTAACCTAGGACACACTCTTTCTCTTGTCTTTGGTCTCTGATTTCCTCACCATTCTGCTTTATTCATTTCTATCAGCTAGAGTTATCTGCTTTTTTATGTGCATGGGGGTAGATGGCTACCATTCATTCTCAAGTTGGCATTCTCTTTGTTCTGGACATGTCACAGAACTAATTAACTGTCTCTAAGCCTTTATTCTAAATTTCTAAGAAAAATATGATTGGTTTGGATAAGGTCAGGTATGTGTGGTGTGGTAAACAGTTATTAAAGAAATGGGATTGTTCTGAAGTGAGCAGAGACCCTAAAGATATTTCCATCCACTTGAAGTTGGAAGCAGTGTTGAGAACAAATCAAGGAGTTTGCAGGTGAAATTCATCAAGAGTTTCCTAGAAAAATGAAAAATCTTAAGACCAAGAAGTTTATTTAAGAATCAAGGAAATTATTGATTAAAGATATGAGTAGAGGATAAAAAACATGATGGACTTTGCTTAATTTATAGAGGCTTGTTTTGATTGGCCAAAAGCTTATTAATTTAATGAGCTTTAATACGCAAAATGTATGGCATACAGGAAGCATTGGTTAACTCCACCTCTGCTCTCACACTCCACCTTCGGTTGTTTTAAAGGAAATGCATAAATGCTGGAAGGGTTGTTGGCTATATGGATAGTAAAGAATGAGAGAATTAGAAGGCTTTGGAGTTTCCAAAAAAGGAACTCAAGGAACCTCAAACACAGCAAGAGTGTCGTGGAGGTGAAGATGAACCTGATATCTTAGCCAGAGGGCTCCACAATGGGTGCAGACTCCCAAGGATAAAATATTAGAGTGCAGGAAGAAAATATTTAATTTCTACCTATGCTTATTCTTTACCTAAAAATTAAGAAGGAAATGAAATTTTGTTGATATTTCATATATCAATCTGGTAGACTTTCTCGGGTTGCATGTTGGACTAGAGCTATCATACGTAGTACATGAGATCGAAAGAGAATATGCCTCATGGCTAAGATCACAGACTCTGCAACCATACTCCCTGGGTTGAGTCCCAGGGTGTTTTTCAATGAGATTCATATTTGAGTCAGCAGATGGAGTAAAGCAGATTACTCTCCCTAGTGTGGGTAGCCCTTATCTGATCTGAAGGCCTGAATAGAACAAAGAGGCTGACCTTCCCAAGAATAACAGGGAACTCCTCCTGCCTGACTGCTGAGCTGGGCTGTTGGTCTTGTTCCTGCCTTTGGACTTGAATTGAAAAATTGGGTCTTCTTGGTTCTCAACGCTACCAGCTTTCTGATTGGAACTGACACCATCAGCTCTCTTGGGCCTACAGCTGATTGCAGAACCTGGGACTTCTTAGCCTTCATAATAGTGTGAGTCAATTCCTTGTAATAAATCTCCTCGTGATAAAACATACATATATAAATATATAAATATATTTGTGTGTGTATACATGTATATACGCAGAATATATGTGTGTATATATATATATAGCTACTATTTGTTTCCTTTCTCTGGAAAACCCTGATGAATATGAGAGTCAATAGTATTAGGAATACTTATTCTAATGCCTTCTAATAGTACAGTCATGTGCTGCATGATGACGTTTTGGTCAATGACGGACCGCATATATGGCGGTGGTCCCATAAGATTAGTACCATATAGTCTAGGTGTGTAGTAGGCCCTACCACCTAGGTTTGTGTAAGTACACTCTATGATGTTCACCCAGAGATGAAGTCACTTAACGACACACTTCTCAGAATGTATTTCTGTTGTTATGTGATGTGTAACTGTATTAGAGTGAAGAAAAATGGCCCACATACTGGCTTAGAAGAGATACACTTAAAAAATTGAATTCACTGGGGAGACCTGGGGAAAAAAAAAAAAGAAAAACTAAACAAAACATCAAGGGATGAATGGATAAAGGATAAAGAAGATGTGGTATTTATACACGATGGACTACTACTCAGCCATAAGAAATGATGAAATCCGGCCATTTGTGACAACATGGATGGACCTTGAGGGTATTATGCTAAGTGAAATAAGTCAGAGGGAGAAAGTCAAATACCATATGATCTCACTCATAAGTAGAAGATAAAAACAATGACAAACAAACACACACACAGCAATGGAGATTGGATTGGTGGTTACCATAGGGGAAGGGGAGGAGGGGAGGGCAAAAGGGATGATTAGGCTCGCATGTGAAGGGATGGACTATAATTAGTTTTCTGGTGGTGAACATGATGTAATCTACACAGAATTTGAAATGTATTATGATGCACATACAAAAATAAATAAATAAATGAATAAATTGAAAAAAAAAACTAAACAAAAATAGTTTGAGTCAAGAATACAAGGCACTCCTGGGGTGCCTTGGGGCCAAGTGGTTACATTCGCTCACTCTGCTGTGGCGGCCGGGGTTTCGGTGGTTCGGATCCTGGGCGCGGACATGGCACCGCTCATCAGACCATGCTGAGGCTGCATCCCACATGCCACAACTAGAAGGACCCACAACTAAGAATATACAACTATGTACCAGGGGGTTTTGGGGAGAAAAAGGAAAAATAAAATCTTAAAAAAAAAAAAGAATGCAAGGCACTCCAAAACACTAATTTTTATGATAATAATACATCTTCTTTGGGGTTAAAAGCAATATATGTCTGCTTAAATTATTATATAGTATATCGTTAAAAAAAGAGAAATGTAAGTCAAGCTTATATGTATATAAAAAGTGAATAACTACATTTTTTAATGACAGCCTATTCTTTAGTATCACACCTTATATTTTATAGTGTTGAACACTAACAATAATATATATATATTTTATTTGTCTTTTAATCATTAATTAATATGGATTTCATGATTCACCTAACAATATGGCACTGTGATTTGGCAGTACAGGAAATAAATATTGATAGTATGGCTTTTCTTATGCCCTAGGCAGCCATGAAACCAATTAAAGCAAAAGATGAGACCCAGTGTTTTGAATTTTACCTCTTTTCCTGTGAGCACAATGGTCTGTGTTTAGTGAGAAAACGTCCCCCTGAAACCTTTGAAAAATGTTTGCTTGGACTGAACCTCAAGAAAAATTAGAGTTAGAAAGAGAAGGAAAAGGATATATTTTAATAATCTGAATCAAAAAAAGTGTAGGTTTAATACATTCTCAAATGGGGCATATTGTGTGTTTTTGATGAGTTCTTTTATCTTGGCCTTTGAAGTAAATTGGGGAGGTGCCTTGACAAGCAGACAGACAATGGTATTAGTGAAATTGGTTATGTGGTCCCTAAAGCAACTCTGGCTTTCCCAGTCTGTGCTCGCCGGGCTTTTCCACCCATCTCAGGTATGCTTGTAACAGTTGGAGACTCTGGGATTGATTTCCTATGCTTCACATAGCCAAAAGCCAAATACTATTCATATTTCATTCCCAGTTTCACCACAAGTCCAAGCTTTTGCCAAATATCTGAGTACCCGAATCCAGAATATATTCCTTACAGACTTTCTTTCTCATAAGGTGTTATTTATGTGACTGTCTTGGGACTGGATAACATGACTTTTAATTTAACCAAAAGGCAATAGCAATGCACTAAATGCTACTCGTGAGTCAGTGTCTCTAGGAGAACAGTGGTCTTTGGAGGAAGAATTAGACATGCATGTATAGCAATAGGCTGCCAATTCCTAACAATAAAATAGACTTCTTGGCAAATGAGTTCTGGGTAATATGCAGCTTACAATGCCCTTTTACTTACAGATTGGAGGGGTCCGGCTGATCTGCTTGCTGATACGTGACATTCCTCTTGAACAATAATGTAAATAAATCCATGAAGGTGGAGTGTGGGGGAGATTGTTGCTATTTTCCCCAAACAGGCAATAACAAAGTGCCAGTGGGAACGCGCAGCCCAGAGAGCTGCTTTGATTTCTTGGTGTGGGCTAAGAGAGGAAGTTCAGGTAACATATTCCACGTCAAAGACTGAAGTTTAATAGAGTTAGACTACACCTTATGGGGAAGGGGAAGCTAGGGCTTGCAATCTCATTTGTTACAGAATTTCCGCTTTGTCTTTAAAGACATGATGCTAACTATATGGAGCAAGAAACAATGAAAAGTCGTGGGTAAAGTAGTGAATTGATAAAGTAGTTTTCCTAAGCTTCTTTCTTCCTTTTTGCCAGGCTCTTCTCTGCTTTCCTGGAGGAGACTTCGTCCTTCATCATAATTACTCTTCCTGTGTCATTTCCTCTGAGGCTCCTCCAGACTCTACTGATAAAACGAAAAATTCTATTTGGTGATAGTGTCAGTGAGCAATTATTGTTCAATGTGTTATCCCTCCTAGGTAGTATTTATAAGTTAAACAACAGTTTTCTGCACTTCTGTCCAAAAGAGTGACGCATGATAAGCGGTTTAGCACCTTATTAGTGTTCTAAATACCACACCTTGACCCTGAAAAGCAGAAAGATGAAAATGTTCTTCTAGGTCTTAGAATTAATTCAAGCTTACTGGTTTTATGCAAAAGCTGGGCTTGTGTAGTTGTGAAGGAGTGTGAGTGGGGTGGGAGTTATTCTCTGACATTCTTGTAACATGGGAAAACTATTGCTCTGCCTCGTTTCCTATCTATGTGTTTCTTCTGAGCTGCTAAGGCAATTTGAAGAAACTTAAGAAAGAATGTGAGGGGTTGCTAATAACATCCCTCCCAGCTATGTGCCAGCAAATTCTAGCCTGAGCGGCGAGAACCCTCTTAGCCTGTAGGGGGTGATGGTTGCATGCCTAATAAAAACAGACGTGCCTGATGTTGACTTGGTTTCTTGTCTTTATTTCACGGTTTAGGTTATGGAGATCTGAATCTTAGTTATATTCCAAAGAAATTATCTACATATTTTATCAAAGTTACAATTCTCTGATTATATAATGCACTTTTATTTTTTACTCACTACAAAAGAAAAAAAATCACTGCCAATTGAAACACAGTGCTTCTTAGCACCTTAGCTGTGAGACACATCCTGATTTTAGAGGTGCCAAAATGTTAAAAATATGTGTCTAAAAAAAATCAATGAAACAAAGCATGTTACAAAACAACAATGTAAGCTGAAAATCAAGTGAGAATAAGGGGCTTGTGTACTCGGTGCCCACAGTGCGTCAGGGTGTTCTTTGGAAAATTCATATATGAGTTTTCAAAATAACTGGTATAACTTATAAAGCCTATTTAGACTATACTTTAGTGGCTATCTTGTCAAAATCTATTATGCATTTTAACTAAGCCTACCACTATATCTCAGAAAGAGCATACTGAATATGCTTTTTTTAATCAATGACTTAAAGTCATGATCATAAATATCATTTGGTTTCCAAGATACAACTCTCTTGGTTTTATTCCTATTTTAGTGGCTTCCTTCTCATTTCCCCAAGTCCTACACTTTTGGGTGCCCTGCACATCAAGTCTTCTCTTTCCACACTTGGTCCAAAGGTGAGCTCCGTAACTTCATGGTTTCAAGTATCACCAGCCAGAATCTCCCTCTGAACTTCTCTCTTGCATCCAATTATACAGTTGTCTCTTTGATTTGAATGCCTAGTGAGCATCTCAAACCTGACATCTCCAAATGAACCCCTCATTTTCCTTCTAAAACCTCTTCCGCCTGCAGTCTTTTTTATTTCAGCAAATGAAATTTCCATTCTTCCAGTTGCTCAGGCCAAAAAATTTGGAGTTATCTTTTTCTTTTTTTTTGAGGAAGGTTAGCCCTGAGCTAACATCTGCTGCCAATCCTCCTCTTTTTGCTGAGGAAGACTGGCCCTGAGCTAACATCCATGCCCATCTTCCTCTACTTTATATATGGGATGCCTGCCACAGCATGGCTTGACAAGCAGTGTGTAGGTCCGCATCTGGGATCTGAACCGGCAAACCCCGAGCCGCTGAAGCGGAACGTGTGTACTTAACCACTGCACGACTGGGCCGGCCCCTGGAGTTACCGTTGACTCTGCTCTCTCACCCCACATATCCAAGCCATTAGTAAGTTCTTTCCATTCTACATTCAAAATACATTCAGAACCCCACTACTTCTCACCACCTCCACCACGACCGCCATTATCGCTTACTTTGAGTTCAAAGCCTCTCCCTGCTGGCGCTGTTGCCTCCCTAGCACCCATTCTCTACATGGTGCTTAGAGGGATCCCTTCAAAATGTGATCAGACTATGTCACTTCTCTGGTCAAAACCCTCCAATGGCTTTACAACTCTTTCAGAGTAAAATCCAAAATTCTTACCATGATCTACAAGGTTCCACATGGCCTTGGCCTCTACTTTCTGACTTCGTCTTCAATCTCTCTTCCACTGACTTACTCTGTTTCATCACTAGCTTCCTCTGTGGGCTTCTAATATGGGTTTCTCAATTTTGGCACTATTGTCATATGCTTTGCTACAAAGGGGTTGCCCTGTACATTGTAGGATGTTTGGTAGCCCTGGCCTCTACTCAGGAGATAATGGTTAACATCCCTGCCTTGTGACAGTAAAAAATATCTCCAGACACTGCCAAATGTCTTCTGGGGATGGGGGGCAAAATGGACCCTGGTTGAGAACCACTGCTCTAACATGTCAAGCATGCTTCTTCCTCGGGACCCTTGCATCTTCTCTTCTCTCTGCCTAAAACCCCCTTCTCCCAGATCCTGCACGGCTTGCCCCGTCACTTGGTCAGGTCCCTGTTTCAAGTACCATCTTAACATAAAGCAGCCATCCCACTCTCATTCCCTATCAATCTCACATAGTTTTATTTTTCTCTATTCCATTTACTGTTGCCTTGATTTACCCACTTACTATATCCAGGTGTTTGCCTCAATGTGGAGGGATCCCAATTACAGTAAAACTCTTGGCCTCTGTCCACTGCACCCCAGGAAACAGGGATGACTTATCTGACGGGCATATTTTGGTAAGATTAAACTGGATGTTTCTGGCTCCTTGCTCATTTTTTTCTCTTGAAGGTGCACTTCCTTCCAAGAGTAAGTGAGGAGACCTGTTCCATTTGGTGCTGTCTGTGACAACATGGGTACGTTTGCCACAATCTGAGGTTCAATGACTTCTTGGCCTTTTTAGCCAGACTCTCATTTAGACTTTGTTGGTAACAAAAGTACTATTCTGAGTTCTGTATGCTTTGTTGTCTTCTATCTCAATTTGTTCAGAACTTAGGGAAAAGAAGTAATATTTACCAAACCCCTTGAGCTCCTAACGTCTGATGCCTTGAAAAAGAAAGAAAGGACTAGAAGTTGTGGGAAGTACAATAATATGTGAACAATTGAGGATTCTGATGTGGCGAGAGTATGCAGCTTTTGGTTTGGGATTTTATTGTGTAGAAAGTGTATACAGACCTTAGCTATTTGGAGAGGATTATACTTGGTCAGTTTTTTTTTTTTTTTTTTGAGGAAGATTAGCCCTGAGTAACTACTGCCAGTCCTCCTCTTTTTTGCTGAGAAAGCCTGGCCCTGAGCTAACATCTGTGCCCATCTTCCTCTACCTTATACATGGGACGCCTACCAAAGCATGGCGTGCCAAGTGGTGCCATGTCTGCACCCGGGATCCAAACCGGGGAACCAGGGCCGCTGAGAAGCGGAACGTGGGAACTTAACCACTGCACCACCGGGCTGGCCCCATACTTGCTCAGTTTTTAAGTACTGCAGCCTGGGAAGGAGGCTTTAAGCCTTAGGTCATGCAATATTTTACCCTTGGTGGATGACTATATTGTAGACAGGTGTTTCTATAGTCCACTCTCTTTCTACAGAATTAAGATTGCAGGTTCCGGGCCTGAGAGAGCCAGGGCGCAGGGGTCCGTTAAGGCCTTGGCAAATGCCGATTGTGTGGGCAGTCCTCACAGAAGCAGCAAGCAAAGGTGCAGGATGTGCTTCCCAAGGTGCAGGCTTTGGCAAGTGCAAGGACCTCAACAGATCTGCGGGGCCTGAGGTGAGGGCTGCCGCAGCTTACCGCACATCTGCAGCTTTGCCTCAGATGTTGCTGAGGCAAGGATCTGACAGTAGGCGGAAGTAGCTTTCCACATACAGTCCTTTACGACATTAGAGGAACGGAACACGTTCATTACCTTCAAACAGCAAGGCAACTAAGTCCCATGTATACTACAGAGCATTACAGGGGGTCTGGTTTTAACTGTTAGTGGCAGGCTTGGTAGGCAGCACTGCATTCATGGCCCCAAATTCCCCAAGGAAGGGACTATGGAAATTTAAGTTCAGACTTATGTGCTATTTCCGTAGGCTCAAGAGTTCCCTATCACCACGTGGTCTCAACTTGTTTTTTTTTTTCCTCCCCAAATCCCCCCAGTACATAGTTGTATATTTTTTCAGTTGTGGGTCCTTCTAGTTGTGGCATGTGGGACACCGCCTCAGCATGGCCTGATGAGCGGTGCCATGTCCACGCCCAGGATTCCAAACTGCGAAACCCCGGGCCGCTGCAGCGGAGCGCGCGAACTTAACCACTCGGCCGCGGGGCGGACCCCCAGATATAAAATTTTTTAATGCCCAAATTAACCTCTTCTTGGGATAGTTCTCCCAACTGAAAGTAAATCCCCAGGTCTTGGGCTTCAGGCACCAGGTTTAGACTGACTGACATTCTGGCAAAACTATCCTGATTTTTTTTTTTTAGCTAACATTGAGTCTCTGTAACACTAAATATTTAGTTCAAGAAATATATTTTTTCCTGAGATAACAGTTTTGAGGGGTGGGGATTTGTTTATTGTCTAATTTAGTGGGTGCTGGCTGGTGCTGTGATATACTTATGTGTCCAATTAACTTTTTGGACTCCGTAATAAGGGAAGTACATCAAAGACTTGGCATTGCGCTTGTGTAGCCCGGAGGAAACCACTCTCTTCCCGTAAGAGACGGCACTCATTGCAGCTGATTAAGGGACCCCCCACTTCACCCAGGCAACAAGATCCCTCTGGAGCAGAGTAACAGGCTTGGGAGGAAAAATTTGGACCTGAATTTTGTTGACCTTTAACTTACATGGGCAAGAGTATTTTATTCCACTGAATTTTAATACTTTTGGACATTAAATTGCAGAGGTTTAATCTTTGAACTTTTAATTTTTCTCTGAAATTGTATAACAGAAGGGAGTTTATATCTAATTGTGGGGCATCTCTATGTTGGCATGTTATTATAAAGTGTCTTAAATTATTTACTTTTCCTAAAGAATCTCTGATATGCTCTCTTGGACAATGTGACTTGTCATAGTTAGGCAGGAGAAATAGATGAGAGAGTGAGTTACCTGTTCTTGGTATAGAATGAGTTTGGAGTTGGTTTAAATATTATACTGTTCTAACCCATTTTAGGGCTTTCTTGGAGCAAATTCTAAACCTCCGAAGAATATTCTCCAAAAACAAATGGCTGGTAGTGGGGAGTTGCCTCAAGAAGGCGACAGCAGAATTGTTCTAATAAATTGCTTACCTCTACGCTAAGAGGGAGAGCAAAACCCATGGTTGACCATAGACATGATGGTTAAGCCCAGCAGATTAAATGATCAAAAAGCTGGCAAATGTTGGAGAAGGGGGTAGAAATGCTTCTTCTTTAACACGAATGTCTCCTTCACTGTCAAGGGGGTTAAATTAGTGTAATACCAAAAAAACGATGTCTCTCCAATCTTTTGCTCAGAGCACGCCTAAGCAGGAAGAAATGACGTATCTAATTTGAACATCTGGGAAGAATAAACTGTGCACGTTGGGGTTCAGCTTCTCTCTTGGGGCAGAGCTTCCTACTGAGCAGTCAGCTTCCTCCAGGTTCTACATGACCTTAGTCTTAGCCCAGGCAGTTCCCCATAAGAGGACCTCTCTTGTCTAGGTTTGCCTGTGACTGGGTGGGGAAGCCTGTCCAGTTCAGGAGTTCAGAATTATTGGCTCATTTTATTGTCAGCCACATCTCCCAATTTAGCTTTTGTCAGTAGTGAAGGTACTATTTGAGCTATTATCAATCTTGCACTCAGTCTTATTTTTCAATTTGCTTAGAACCAGAGCAGAGAGATGTTATTAATTGAACCCCCCTGAAAGTACCCATACTTACCACTTCCTCATATATTCTTTCTTTATTTATTTAATGTTTCTTCCTGGTAAAATACAAGTTCCAGGGCAGGAACATGTTTTCTTCCCTACTGTATCCACAGTGTCCTAGACTGACACAAGGTACGCTCTTAATAAATATTTGTTAAATGAGCACATCAATTATTATGCCATAATGAGCTAGAATAATGACCTCAGGAATGACTGAGGTTTTCCTGCATTAAATATTTCCATATATATTGTGGATTGTTAATTTCCCATCCCTGCTCCTCCTTGTGAGACTATGAAGGTGGATTCTTTTATTCACTTCCTATCATCTTCTTGTTTTCTAAGCTTCTGTGTACTTAGAGTAAACAACTTTAAAACAAGAGCCTAAGAATCTTTCCTTAGTAAATACATGGACCTTGAATATTAATTGAGGCTCTTCTGTAGTATTTCTCTTTCTGGCAGTTAGCTGAGTTTTAATGACTTCAATTTGCTGGATAAATAACATTTGGGTAAGTGAGGTATTGCGTTTAATTATTATGAAATTGAGAATGGTGCATACATGATTTGAAGTTGACAAGAAGGAGATTCTGTTTTGCCTCCATCAGGGCCAATAAGCAGTCATATTATCGCATCTACACATTTGGCTTCAGTTCACATTGGGCTTTGTTTTTCAAACATCCTTTTAAAACTCTCTTTATTTGTTGGACTCATTTCCTCCTTTGCTTTCTGGACTTAGGCATGTATAAATTCTGGCACTCTCATGGGTATTTTCACACACTTTCATCTCTTCAGTTTGCTTTCTTCCTATGTAGCCAACCCATAGTAATGTAAGCTTTTTGAATTAGGAATAATTATGAAGCAAAAACCACAGGCTTAAACTTCATTGTGTGTGTGTGTGTGTGTGTGTGTGTGTATAGGGGTTTCCAGTTCAAGTTCAGTTAAGAAATAAGTTTTCCATTGCCTTGTTCTTATTGTTGTTATTGTCCCTCGTGCTTAAAATTCCATCTGGAACCTCAGGAAAGCGGTAGCTCTGTTAGAATTCTGGTGTTCCTGCATTTCAGCGGTCATAATGCCAACTTCATATTATCAAAACTCCACAGCAAATTAAATTAGAACTCTTTTTGTTAAAAGCAATAGAAGCTGATCTGTGGTAGGCAGCTTTGAGATGGTCCCACTGGCCCTCTGACCCCCCAGCATTCACACCCTTGTGTGGTCTTTTCCCATTGAATGCAGCCTAGACCTAGTAACTTGCTCCTAAAGAACAAAATGACAGAAGTAATGGAAACCACTTGTGAGATTAGGTTATAAAAGCTGTGACTTCCATCTGGCACCCTCCCCCTCTCTTGCCTGCTCACTCTGATGAAGCCAGTTGCCATGCTAAGAGCTGTCCTATGGAGAGGCTCACATGGCAAGGAAAGAAGCAGCCTTTGGCTGACAGCCAGTAAGGACCGGAGATCCTCAGTCCAATAGCCTACAAGCAATTAAATCCTTCCAACAACTACTAAATGACCGTGGAAGTGAATCCTGCCCCAGTTGAACCTTGAGATGACCTTAGCATTGCCGAGACCTTGACTGCAGCCTCTGAGATACTCTCAGCTGGAGGACCTAGCTAAGCCACGCATGGAATCCTGACCCAAGAAACTGTGAGCTGATAAATGTGGGCCATCTTGAGCCACTAAGTTTTGGGGGAATTAATCACTCAGCAACAGATAACTAATATGCATCCTAAATCTATCATGAAAAATTATATTTGATAATTTGTTAGCTTGTATCTCTTTCAATTTTAGTTAAAAGCAAAGAACAGGAAATCATTTGATTCACAAAAGGATTTGTTACTGGGAATGATACCCAAAAAGGCTTTACTAAGATTTAACAAATAAGTATTGGTAATATGTGCTGCTTTTTAACATAGAAGCTCCTGTATAATTCAACATACTAAAAGTGGGAAATTTGGAATACTAAGTTTTATGCATCTTTGCCAATATAACATTTTGATGTAATGTTTTCATCTTTTCGCATTGCCTTAAATATATTTTCTCAAAAATATTGAAGTTGCAAATTTAGCTCATTCAATTTACAGAACATATTTGCCAAAAACCTAATTTGCAAAGTCATCTTTGTGTTCAAATTAACTAACCAAATTGGATTTATGCTCTGTTGGAAAAAGCCTAACTTTATTTTAAAAATTTACACATGATAATACACCTTTTTAAGAATATTATATAAACCACTGAGAAATAAATTGTGGTGCACATCTTGTAAGATCCTATTCAAGAACCAACTAGAGGGGCTAGCCCCGTGGCTGAGTGATTAAGTTTGCACGCTGTGCTTTGGTGGCCCAGGGTTTCGCTGGTTCGAATGCTGGGCACAGACATGGCACCTCTTGTTAGGCCACGCTAAGGTGGTGTCCCACATGCCACAACTAAAATACACAACGATGTGCTAGGGGGATTTGGGAAGAAAAAGTAGAAAAAAAGAAAAGAAGATTGGCAACAGTTGTTAGCTCAGGTGCCATCTTTAAAAAAAAAAACCAACTAGAGAGTGTTGGGTTCATTTTTGCCTCAAATAACAAAAAGACGGATTGGCCTCTGATGGAAGAAGGAGAAGAAACTGTGTTTGCCAGGCCTTTACCTGGGAAAATGAACTCCAGGAAGAATTTCTCAATTGGGAAATAGAGAATATTAAATTTCCTTTCTTGTCACAATATATGACTTTTCATAGTGAAGCTCGCATCTCTTTGCCATTTCTGTCTTTGGGGAAAATAAAGTGGTGTAAAAAATAATGCTATCAATCTTATTCATAAAAGTAAATTATTATAGCTATTTTATGAAAAAAGATATCCTCCATGGAATAGAAAGAGATCCTCCAAAGAACAAGCATTATGTAATAATATTTCTTCTCGTTACGTTGGAGGAATTAGGAAGGATGCTCTGCATGAAAATGCCTAGTGTGAGTCCTAACACTTTGAAGGTACCAGTGTTTTTGTTTTTAATGCATTGGTTTAAGGCCTTTAGTGTGTGTTCTGCAGGTAAAGGGGATGGCAGCAAGGGGCTAGGATGTCTGGGAATCAAAGGTTTTGAGTAAAGCTTTGAGGTTGCTGAGGATATTTCAAACTCCATAGTTTATAACCAAAAACAAACAAACAAAATGTGATGTGATGTCCAAGAGCCTAGAATTTCCTTCTCTAGAAAGAACAAAATACTAGCCCTTAAGATGTTTTGGGAGAGAAAGCTGGCTGACCCGATGGACTGTTAAACTTTGGAATAGGCAACTCAGTGAGGTTGCGAAATCCCATCCTCTGGCTGCCTCCAGAAGTAGAGTATTTTCTCATCCGTCTGGTATGTTAATACAGAGAGGGGGCAGGGGTGTAAGAGAACGGGGATGACCTCTCAAGGTCCATCCAATCCTAAAAGTGACTAATTTTTGCAAAGGAATGCATAGTGTTGGGTAATAGAAAAATAAAAGCATTTATCTAGAAGGCATGTTATGAATTAGGATTTGTAATTCTTGGGACTTTTCTCAGGAACTGAGTAATAAAATATCTGTAACATGTTATTAGCTTTATTTGTAACCTTAATTTTAAAATGATAGTTCTACTCACACCTTGCATATTTTGTATTTGTACCTGATTTGTATGGTGCATCTTGTTGTAATCAGTATCTACACAGATCCCTTTTCTCTGCTGGGCTGTGTGCCTCTCTCGGTAGGTACCATGTTGTCTTCATGTTTGTGTTCCTAGAACCTGCCACAGTCCTGGAAGTAGTAGGGGCTCAATGAACTTTTGATGAACCAAACTGGTCTGGACAGACCTATCCTGAGCCTGCCCCTACACCTTTTCTTGTAGCATTTATTTTGTTTGTTTTTGGGTCATTGCATTTCTATTTACTTTATCTTCAATATTAAGTTTTGCTCTTTGTCTAAGAGAAAAAGTGTATTTTAGTGGTCAAGGGACATACGCTGCTAGACTAAATATCTGCTTGGGTAATCTGCTGCTTAACTGCGTGCAAATTGCTGAATCTCCCTATGCCTCAATGTCTTCATCTGTAAAATGAGGATATCGACAGTACCCATTTCATAGGGTTTCGTGGAGGACTAAATGTGATGAAGTATCTAAAGAGTTTAGCACAATACCTTGCAGACTGTAAGTGCTCCAGCAATGATGTCTATCTTTAACTTACCCTCTAGCCTCACAAGCACCTAATTCCTTGTGGTGGGAGGCATGCAATCCAGGTTGAATTGAAATAAGTCAGGATTTGGACCAGGAATAGTCTATGGCTGCAATGGGGGGAGATTTGTAAGAGATTACTAAGTTAACGTTTGATTTAGTATTCAATTTATTTTCATTATTATCATCATAATTATTACTTTTTTAAAGTGCTCTTACCTAAATTCTCATCAATCCTCTCTACATTCTACAAGATATATACAACCTCACTTAATACCATGTGTTTCCATGTGAGTTTTATGAAGTTAGTACCTTATGCTTTTATAGGGAGCCCATTCTCTCAGGCTATCATGGAATGCAAGGATTTCATTTTAGAGAAGCATAATTGCTATAACATGTGGGGTACTTTTATGATGCTATATAAATAAAAAATGCTAGTGTATATTTTCCCATGGCTGTACTCTGGGAATAGCTTTAAAACAGTTTTTGTTTCTGAGATAGGACTAGTTCATATATAAGGACTGCAACGACTTATTCATTACTCTTTAAAAGTTAAACAATTATAGCTTTATGTATCCCATGGCATTTTAATGTCCCCCAAAGCATTAAAAATAAAAACTAGCATGGTGGGTGATACGATTTATACCATGGGAATCTTGTCAATAATAAGTTGCTGAGAGTGGCCTATTTGCTCTCAGATCCATTTCCCAACTCCCTCTAGCCACTCTATTTTTGTGGACTGTCTTGAAAATTCTTTCTGGCTAGGTTTGGCCAATGGAAGATACTGACAGGAGACTGGAGGACAAGACGCCTGGGTATTTCCACCCCCTTCACTTGCTTGGGTTGGAGAGAGTCCTCTCTGGCAGTGGCTGTGTCTCATCAAGGCTATAGCTTTTGCAGGACTGGCCTTCCATCATTGTTCCTGCTAGCCTTGGGCAGTCAACTCATGGAACCAGCTCTTGCTGCACAGCTTGGCTTGTGGGATTGGTCCCCTCGTCTCCTCTTTTAGTCCCTCTAGACCTAGAGGTGGTTACAGATTCTTTCTGTCACTAATTTCTAGGTTGCCTCAAGGACCCATCTTTGACTTTCAGCTCTTCCAAGCACATTTCAAGTCTTTCTGTTGGATTACCTTGACGTGGATCTTGATGTTTACAGTAGCTGTTTAGGGATTTTAGCAATTTGGATAGATAAGCAGAGACCTTTGAGCTTTTATCTATATGTAGCAGGTACATAGTAGGTGTCTTAGTCTGGTTGGGCAGCTACAACAAAATGCTCCAGACTGGGTGGCTAAAAACAAGAGAAATTTATTTCTCACAGTCTGGAAGCTGGGAAGACTGGGATCAGGGTGCCTGTGTGGTCATGTTCTGGTGAGGGCCTGCTTCCTGGTTCATAACCAACTTGCCTTCTATTGTGTCCTCACGTGGCAGGAGGGGTTAGGGAGCTCTGCGGAGGTCTCTTTTATAAGACCACTAATGCCGTTCATGAGGGTTCCACCCTCATGACCTAAGCACCTCCCAAAAGCCCTACCTCCTGGTACCATCACACTAGGCGTTAAAATTTCAACATGTGAATTTGGGGGGTACACAAACGTTTAAACCATAGCAGTAGGCAATGCAGTAGTTTCTGAAACCTTGTTCCTTTGAGTGTAGGGAGTAAAGTTTTGTTTCTTAGATCCCTTCTAAGGCCTTGGATGCTTTAGACAAAGATTTATTTTGGCTGTGGCTCTTTCCTTATCAAAATTCCTGTATTCCTTCTCTGTAGCTGAAATTTGCGTAACTGTTTTTTCAGTTGACAAGCAAAGGACAGAGGAAAAGAACATGGAAGCTCTGTACATTCCTGTTGTCAGCTCAGAATATTTACTTCAGCTTCAGGCTCTTCTGCATTGATCTTTAACTTTCATGGAATAAGGAGTAGCTGTTTTCAAAAATGAGTATGCATCTTCGTGGGTTGGTATAATACATTCTAGGGAGGGGGCTCATTATGGATATGGAAGATCTTTCTCCTCCTGCTCTGATCTTCTCTTTCATAAGGAGGAATATTAAAAGTATTGATTTGTACCATTGGAATGCTATCAATAATGAGCTGCTCAGAATGTTCTGATATATGTACTAATCTTAAGCAAAAAAAGTGCCAGAAGCAATGTTTAAGAACACCAGGTTACTGCTTGGCTGAATAATTTCCTTATTTACTGTTATTTGATTGATGTAGCACCAAGGACTGGATTGAGAGCATTTGCTGCCTCCAGGCTCTTTTTGATGGCTTCTAATTCCCTTAGGCTCCTTCGGAAGAACACAAAGTCAGATAACCAGGCAATGGTGATTTCAACCAAAAGAAAATTAATTCTTCCTGCTTAATGATAACATTCTTGATAGAAAAGGAGGCTATTTGAAGGTCAAAGCCCATAGAGACAGCGTCTATTAATTCCCAAGATGCTCAAGATTCGTAGGCCAGCACATAATTTCTTGCGGTAAAGAGAAACTCATAACAACAACTACAACAACAAAATTCTCCTAAGTTTCAATGGGAGAATATTTCCTGCCAATAACTTCATGACCCTCACATAACTTAAATTTGTGATTTGAGATAATGTTTTAAAGGGAAAAATAAATTGGTACTAAACTCTAGCATTGGCCCCATGTTTCTCGGACACATTCTGTAAACATTCTTGTAAAGATTATTTGGAAAAGTTCTTCATAACTTTATATATATATATATATATATATTTTTTTTACCAGCTTTGTTGCCAAAACAAATTAGCCCAGGGTCAACAGCTATGTTTCAGTCTGTGTAGTTTTTTAAAAAATATTTGAAAATCTTATCTGGGTAAGTCATCCAGAAGACTAGTGATGTTTCTATTGAATTAAAGGCTTAGAAGCTAAAGTTCAGCTCAATGCACATTTGATTATTTCTACTTTGTTCTAGCCATTTGGGATGTAAGGCAAGTCCTTAGAACAGTAGATTCTCAAATTTTTGCAGTTATCAGAATCCCCTGGAGGGCTTGCTAGGCCCCCCACCCCCAATCCCCACCCCAGAGTTTCTGATTCAGCAGTTCTAAGTTGGGAACCCTCAATTTGCATATCTAAAATGTTCCCAGGTGATGCTGATGCTGTTGGTCTGCAGATCACAAAAAGAACACAAAAACATATAATGAAATGTGACTTGCATGGTTAAGAATTCATAAGGATACATAAGGTGGGATTAATGAGAGAATAATTAAGTCCGTTGTGGGAGGGAAGTGATGATAGGAAAAGTTTCAGCAAAGGATGACACCTGAGCAGGATTGGGTCGTGTGAATGGGAATTCAAAGAGGAGCAACAGAGGATAGAGAGGGAATTTTTGTTAAGTACCAGCATATGGAAATGCACAGAGGCATGCTGAAGCGTAATTCATTCATTCATTTAACATATTTTAGTAATATCCGTTATATCTTGAGAATAAACTGGTGAAAAATAATGTGTTTACAGAAACATTCATTGGTGGATCACATGGCTGGAGCATGAGTAGCAGAGTGCTATGATGGGAAATGGGCCTGGACAAATGGTCGAGGGCCATTTGTGATTCGCAGACGTCATGTACCTTGCTAAGGAGCTTGGATTTCGTCCTGTAGGTAGTGGAGAGTGTTTTGGGAAGATCACTCTGGCAGGAGTGTAGAGAATGGATTGGAGGGAAACAGAGCAAGATCAAAGCAAGGGAGACCAATAAGAAGGCTGTTGCAACAATCGGCAAGAGATGGTGAGGGACTCAGCAAAGTTTTATCTCATTTTTGAGTCATATGATGTTTAAACATAGTTTTTGTGCATTTTCTCCCTCCGTAACCTTACCACCTGTCTCCCTCTCCTATTAGAATGTTAATTTTTAGAGGCTAGGTGATTAGTTTTTTTCAAAGGTTGTCTGGTTACACATGGTCTCAGTCAGTATGAAGGAAAGTTTATTCTTGCATAACCACCTCAGCAAGTAAAAGGGAGTAATTTAGACAATAAGGAAAATAAAATTGACTAGCTACTTTGTTGAATATCTTAAAAGCCATCTTTAAATAAGTTATTTCCCGTTAAGTTCTTAATTCTAAGTTTAGCCAGTGGCTCTATTGCCATTCTAAATTTAAAACTGTCTTCAGATATTATGGGATAGCTTAGGGCATTAGTACAATTCTATGTAGAGTACAGAACACACGTCCTGTTTTCCTTCTGCTAACTCCAAGGAATATTCAATCAAGGTGATGAGAATTATACAGGAGACCTTCCTCATACCCAATTTCTTTTAGGCCAATTCATGTCTTTGATTATATTTTTGATTCTTGCCATGCCAAAATGGTCCGTTTGGTGAAAACACAGCCTCAATATTTGCGGGAAGCAGAATTTCTAAAATTGCCTTCCAAAGATGTCTTGCCCTAATCCCTGGAAGCTGTGAGTATGTTTTTACTCCCATGATTATGTTATGTTTTATGGCACAGTTGACCTTAACATACAGAGATTATTTTTCTGGACCTGATCTAATTACATGAGCCCTTAAAAGCATAGAGTTTTCTCCAGCTGATAGCAGAAGGGAAAGCCAGGGAGATATGAGGTATAAGAAGTAATCCAGAACCTGAGGCTGGTTTGAAGATGAATGGAGCCACGTGAGAAGGAACATGGGTAGCCTCTAGGAGCCGTGGGTGGCCCCCAGTTGACAGTCATTAAGGAAAGAGGGTATCAAACATACAGCTGCAAAGAACTGGATTCTACAAGCACCTGAATTAGCTTTATTATAGGCTGAATTGTGTCCTCCAAAATTATGTGCTTAGGTGCTAACCCCTAGTAACTCAGAATGTGATTGTATTTAGGGATAAAGTCTTTAAAGAGGCAATTAAATTAAAATGAGATCAGTAGGATGGGCTCTAATCCAATATGCTGTCCTTATAAGAAGAGAAAATTAGGACACAGACATGCACAGAGAGAAGGCAAGCGAAGACAGGGAGAAGACGGCCATCTGCAAGCCAAGGGGAGAAGCCTCAGAAGAAACCATCCCGGCTGACACCATAATCTTGGACTTGCAGCTTCCAGACCTGTGAGAAAATAAATTTCTATTGTTTAAACTACTCAGTCTGTGGACCTTTGTTACTGCAGCCCGAGTAGACTTGGAAATGGATTTCTCCCCAGCTAGGCCGACACCAAGATTGTGGTCTTGGGAGACCATGAGCAGAGAACCGAGAAGAGCCGATCTGGACTTCTGACCTATAGAATTTGAGATAATAAATGGATATTTTAAGTCACTAAATTTGTGGTAACCTGTTATGCAGAAATAGAAAACTAATTCGATATCCTTAATTATTAATTCATGAATGTGACATTTAAATATTTTGGAATTATATTTTAAGATTTTTAAATCTTGAAAACGTCACTGAAAAGTTTTATTTACTTTCCGTGGAAATTTAGCTGGTTTTAGAATTAATAGACTTATTCAAATTCAAAAATATGTTGACATTTTTCTCTACGGTGAGAACAAGGTGAAAACTCATAGCATCATGCAATCTTTATTGCCGTAAACCAAGTTTATGCTCAGGCTTTCTATGGAAGGTAGCGATGCCAACCCTGAGTCAGGCTGAATTGAAATAAGTCAGGGTTTGAGGGAGAAAGAGTCAATGGCTACAGCTGGTAGAGATTTGTATTAGATGATTGCTAAATTAGCATTTAACTCTTTATAATTCAACATATTTTAATTATCCTCATCATCTAATTATTATTTTTTAAAGATGAAACAAAAAAATCACAAATGAGTGGATAAATTAAAAACATGTAATTATTACTCTGGAGTAATATCTTTCCCAGAGCCCACACATGCCAGGAATAGTTCACTACAATCACACAATGAGGCATATCTCCTCTGACCAGTAGCTTTCTGAGAATTTCCTTCTGTAATGTATTATAGCCATGAGGACTAAATTGACCCCTCCTAAGTGATTGACTGACCACACCAAGTTAAAGATAAATTCATAGTTTTAGAAATGAAAACCAGTGATAAGGAGCACTTTTATTTCTAGTATAAATCACCACTGCAGAAAAGAGAGATGGGGTCAAGTGCAGAGTTTGTAGGCCTGTGGGGAATAGTGGAGTTTTTGTCACATATTGCAATTTCCCCTGAAAGATTTTGGAGTCTGAGTAAGCAAGTCACAGACATTTATCAAAACAACATGTCTGTCTCATTATTCCTAGAAAATGACTTATTTTTTTACTTATATTTGGGAGTGACTAATTTTTTCACTTCCTGACCCTTGTTCGCTTACTCATTAGGTTAATAAATTTCACTTAACCATTCCCATATGTTTATCCGCTTTGTGGATTATTAATCATAATTGCTCAATTCTCATACTTTGCATTTTGAGTACTTTCCTGATCATGAACTTTTCTCACCAGATTTCGGGCAAGAGAAAAAAATGTGTGAAAAATATAACTGGCTATTGTGAGTGCTAATGATAACTCTAGAAGAGATTTGAGAAGATAGCAGAGCATTATCATTGGCTTACCTTTGCTCAGTGATGTATTATCATCTCCTAAAATAGCACATAGACGGCACATGGTATTTATTGCACGAACAATGGGAATTCTGAATTACTTGTGGGCTTTTTCTCATCGTTGAGCTTGAATAGTGTCTCACGTATATTGGCTCATATTTTCTCTTTTGTGAATTTTCTATTCATACCCTTTGTCATTTTACTAATTGATGTTTTTATTACTAACCTATAAAACATTATATATAATATATAAAAAATAGTAAAACTGTTTTATAAGTGTTGCAAATATTTTTTCTGCTTATTGTTTATATTATTAGTTTTTAAACTGTAGAACTTGTATTTGTGCAAAAAATTTTTACTTGAAACCCAAGAAAGACCTTCCTATTCAGAGATCAGGTATTTAACTATATTTTCTTCACTTTAGATACATTATTTTTAAAACAGTTAATCCATTCATCCATTTGGCATTTCTTTTGGTGTATGCTTTGACACTAGGATCTAAACTGATTCTCTTTTACTAAGTCGGCTAATGTTTTTAGTTGCAGGAAATTCACTCTGGTTGTTTGAGTGGAAAAGGAATTTATTAAATGGATATTGGGTGAGTCACAGAATTACCAAGAGCTTTGGAGAACCAGTGCGGAGCCTACGCAGATAGCATAGTCCAACACCATGCATCAGATCTGTTCTCTTGAGTGACCCGCTGTTACTGCCGCTGAGCACTGAATCCTCTAGTTTACGCAGTTGAAATCACTGGCACTGGATATTGGATATTCCAGTCACTTGCAGCCTAAGACACTCAATCTTGCTGCAAAAGCCACTGCCACCAAAGAGCATTCTCCATGTTCCCTGCTTCTTTGGTGTCCTGGTCCTCAATCCAAACTCTGTGGTGTGTGTATCTACTAGAGTCTAGGGCATAGCTCATACCCCAGCTAAAGGGGAATTAGGGAGGTGAACATCTGCATTTTCAATCACAATAGTGGCAGGCAGTCTTTTTCTGCCTCTAAAACTCATACAGTAGAGAGATTCAGATGCTGAGATTATATGATTTTCTTTCCTGAAGCTATAGATGAGTGCATCATTATATGCATTTACCATACTTGCAATAAACTCTTTTTGGTTTGTTGGGAATATTGAGTTGTGGGAAATGGGGCCGTGGATGCGAATACATACTACCCCTGATGTAAAGTTAAAAATAGGATCTCTGTGGTATAACTGTTGGGTTTGAATTCCATCTTTGCCATATTCTAACTCCGTGATCTTAATCAAATTAACACCCTTAGCCTTAGTTTATCTGTAAATTAGAGATAATAACTGAAACGAGGTCGAAGTGCCTAGCACAGAATATGCACTTCATAAATGTGATCATTATTGCTTATGCTCACTATGGGTTCAGTTTCTTTCTGCTGCAACTGGGCTGTTTATCTCTGGTCATCCACTTTGGCCCCTTAAATTTCAGTGGAAGATGTGGTTCTGAATATTGTGGGAAGCTGGTGCCACCTGCAATAGAT
This sequence comes from Equus quagga, assembly GCF_021613505.1. NCBI lineage: Eukaryota > Metazoa > Chordata > Mammalia > Perissodactyla > Equidae > Equus > Equus quagga. Next base: position 98,721,747 of record NC_060269.1, read on the forward strand.
ATCAGACCCAAAAATCACCTCTCATAATGTGTTAAGATCTGTGCAGCCTCTTCATAACTTAGGGACTTTATTTGGGGGGTTTAAGATGTATAAGAACATAAGATGCATCCCAATTCTGTGTGACAGTGGTTTTTAATTATGAAATTTTCAAATATACACAAATTATAGTTCATTGAATCACTCTCTGCTTTTCAGCCAGATTCAATAATTACGAAGATTTTGCTACATTTGCTTCATCTCTGTTGAATTAATGCATTTCATTTGACTGGAAGTTAACTCTGGAAGCTTTAATAGATATATGTTCAACTTTTTGGGTAAGAATATTTCAGAGGTAGACCTGAATGCTCTGTACTGTATCACAGCAGGAAGCATACAACGTCTAGTTGTCCCACTTTTAGGATGCTGAGAATGGATCATGAGTTCAGGTGGTGACAGCCTGATGCCTCTATTATAAAATTCCTCATGAACCCTTTAATCTAGTGGTTTTATCCACTGATGATCTTTTCCTGACTCAAATATTACATTAGGAGTCACAAAATGGTGAGTTTTCTAATGCTATGACTTCTTGCACATTTAATAGTTGAAATTTTCCTATCATTTAGGGCTATTTGGCTACTCTGATATGTAAGAAAGCCAGGATAAAGGCAAAATAAAGGCTCAATATTTTATTTTAATAGCTAATTTTCAGAATAATGAGTTGGTGTCTTAGTTACTTTCAATGGTGTTCAGTAAGTTTTTTTTTGATACAATATAAAGAGGAGTTTATTTGAAAAGAAAATAAAAAACACTGAACAAACTTTTATACTCTTTTTTCCCCCTAATTTTTGTTTTGCTTCCCAATCTTAGGTTTATTTATATACACATATAGATACATATTCATATACATACTATGATTCTTTTTTAATTGAGATATAATGACATGTAACGTTGTATTAGTTTCAGGTATACAACATAACGATTTGATATATGTATATATTGTGAAATAATCACCACAATTAATCTAGTTAACATATGTTACCACACATAGTTACAAATTGCTTTTCTTGTGATGAGAACTTTTAAGATCTACTCTTTTAGCAACTTTCAAATATACAATACAGTATTATTAACTATATTGCATATTACATCCCCAAGACTTATTAATTTTATAACTAGAAGTTTGTACCTTTTTACCACCTTCACCCATTTCACCCACTTGCCCCCCCCCCACCCCCTGCCTCTGGCAACCACCAATCTATTCTCCGTATCTATAAGTATTTTTATTTCTTAGATTCCACATATAAGTGAGACCATACAATATTTTGTCTTTATTTTCCTGACTTATTTCACTTAGCATAATGTAATGCCCTCAAGGTTCATCCATGTTGCTGCTGCAACTGGCAGAATTTCCTTCTTTTTTATGGCTGAATAGTATTCCATTGAATGTATATGTGTGTGTGTATACACACACCACACCTTCTTTATCTGTTTATTCATCTATGAACACTTAGGTTGTTTGCTTGTCTTGGCTGTTGTAAATAATGCTGCAGTGACCAAGGGAGTACAGATATCTTTTTGAGTTAGCGTCTTTATTTCCTTTGGATGAATGCTTGGAAGTGGAATTGCTGGATCTTGTGGTAGTGCTATTTTTTTTTTTATTGAGTTATTGATAGGTTACAATCTTGTGAAATTTCAATTGTACATTAATGTTTGTCAGTCATGTTGTAGGTGCACCACTTCACCCTTTGTGCCCACCCCCCACCCCACCTTTCCCCTCGTATCCACTAAACTGTTCTTGGTCCATAGTTTTAAATTCCTCATATGAGTGGAGTCATACACAGATTATCTTTCTCTTGCTGGCTTATTTCACTTAACATAATGCTCTCAAGGTCCATCCATGTTATTGCAAATGGAATGATTTTGTTCTGTTTTGCAGCTGAGTAGTATTCCATTGTATATATGTACCACATCTTCTTTATCCATTCGTCTGTTGATGGGCACTTAGGTTGCTTCCACGTCTTGGCTATTGTAAACAGTGCTGCAATAAACATTGGGGTGCACAGGACTTTTGGGATTGCTGACTTCAGGCTCTTTGGATAAATACCCAGTAGTGGGATGGCTGGATCGTATGGTAGTTCTATTTTTAGTTTTTTGAGGAATCTCCATACTGTTTTCCATAGTGGCTGCACCAGTTTGCATTCCCACCAGCAGTGTATGAGAGTTCCTTTTTCTCCGCAACCTCTCCAACATTTGTTGCTATTAGTTTTAGATATTTTTGTCATTCTAATGGGTGTAAGGTGATATCTTAGTGTAGTTTTGATTTGCATTTCCCTGATGATCAGCGATGATGAGCATCTTTTCATGTGCCTATTGGCCATCAGTATATCTTCTTTGGAGAAATGTCTGTTCATGTCTCCAGCCCATTTTTTGATTGGGTTGTTTGATGTTTTGTGATTGAGTTGCGAGAGTTCTTTATATATTAAGGATATTAAGCCTTTGTCAGATATATGACTTGCAAATATTTTTTCCCAGTTAGTGGGTTGTTTTTTTGTTTCAATCCTGTTTTCATTTGCCTTGAAGAAGCTCTTTAATCTGATGAAGTCCCATTTGTTTATTCTTTCTATTGTTTCCCTTCTCTGAGAAGGCATGGTGTCCGAAAAGATCCTTTTAATACTGATGTCAAAGAGTGTACTGCCTACGTTTTCTTCCAGAAGCCTTATGGTTTCAGGTCTCACCGTTAGGTCTTTAATCCATTTTGAGTTTATTTTGGTGAATGGTGAAAAAGAATGGTCAATTTTCATTCTTTTACATGTGGCTTTCCAGTTTTCCCAGCACCATTTGTTGAAAAGACTTTCTTTTCTCCATTGTATGCCCTCAGCTCCTTTGTCAAAGATAAGCTGTCCATAGATGTGTGGTTTTATTTCTGGGCTTTCAATTCTGTTCCATTGATCTGTGCACCTGTTTTTGTACCAGTACCATGCTGTTTTGATTACTGTAGCTTTGTAGTATGTTTTGAAGTCAGGGATTGTGATGCCTCCCATTTTGTTCTTTTTTCTCAGGATTGCTTTAGCAATTCGGGGTCTTTTGTTGCCCCATGTGAATTTTAGGATTCTTTGTTCTAATTCTGTAATGAATGTCATTGGGATTCTGATTGGGATGGTGTTGAATCTGTAGATTGCTTTAGGTAGAAAGGAGATTTTAACTATGTTTATTCTTCCAATCCATGTACATGGAATGTCTTTCCATCTCCTTATGTCATCATCCAATTCTCTCAGAAAGGCCTTGTAATTTTCATTATATAGGTCCTTCACTTCCTTAGTTAAATTTACCCCAAGGTATTTTATTCTTTTTTTTTTTTTTTTAAGATTTTATTTTTTCCTTTTTCTCCCCAAAGCCCCCCGGTACATAGTTGTGTATTCTTCGTTGTGGGTTCTCCTAGTTGTGGCATGTGGGACGCTGCCTCAGCGTGGTCTGATGAGCAGTGCCATGTCCGCACCCAGGATTCGAACTAACAAAACACTGGGCCACCTGCTGCGGAGTGCGCGAACTTAACCACTCGGCCACGGGGCCAGCCCCGGTATTTTATTCTTTTTGTTGCGATTGTGAATGGTATTGTATTCTTGAGTTCTTTTTCTGTTGGTTCATTACTGGAGTATAGAAATGCTACTGATTTATGCAAATTGATTTTATACCCTGCAACTTTGCTGTAGTTGTTGATTACTTCTAACAGTTTTCCGATGGATTCTTTGGGGTTTTCTATATATAAGATCATGTCGTCTGCAAACAGCGAGAGTTTCACTTCTTCCCTCCCTATTTGGATTCCTTTTATTCCTTTTTCTTGCCTGATTGCTCTGGCCAGGACCTCCAGTACTATGTTGAATAAGAGTGGTGATAGAGGGCATCCTTGTCTCATTCCTGTTTTCAGGGGGATGGTGTTCAGTTTTTGCCCATTGAGTATGATGTTGGCTATGGGTTTGTCATATATGGCCTTCATTATGTTGAGGTAGTTTCCTTCTATGCCCATTTTGTTCAGAGTTTTTATCATAAATGGCTGTTGGATCTTGTCAAATGCCTTCTCTGCATCTATTGAGATGATCATGTGGTTTTTATTCCTCAGTTTGTTGATGTGGTGTATCATGTTGATTGATTTGCGGATGTTGAACCATGCCTGTGTCCCTGGTATGAATCCCACCTGATCATGATGTATGATCCTTTTGATGAATTGCTGAATTCTGGTTGTCAAAATTTTGTTTAGAATTTTTGCATCTATGTTCATCAGTGATATTGGCCTGTAGTTCTCTTTTTTCGTGGTGTCCTTGTCAGGTTTTGGTATCAGCGTGATGTTGGCCTCATAGAATGTATTAGGAAGTGTTCCATCTTCCCTAATTTTTTGGAATAGCTTGAAAAGGATAGGTATTAAATCCTTTCTGAAAGTTTGGTAGAATTCCCCAGGAAAGCCATCTGGTCCTGGCGTTTTATTCTTTGGGATGTTTTTGATTGCTGTTTCAATCTCTTTCCTTGTGATTGGTCTGTTCAAATTGTCTGCCTCTTCTTGAGTGAGCTTTGGGAGATTGTAGGAGTCCAGGAATTTATCCATTTCCTCCAGGTTATCCATTCTGTTGGCATATAGTTTTTTGTAGTATTCTCTTATAATCTGTTGTATTTCTGCAGAGTCTGTTGTTATTTCTCCTCGCTCATTTCTAATTTTGTTTATTTGAGCTTTCTCCCTTTTTTTCTTTGTAAGTCTGGCTAGAGGTTTGTCAATTTTATTTATCTTCTCAAAAAACCAGCTCTTTGTCTCATTGATCCTTTCTACTGCCTTTTTCGTTTCAATAGTATTTATTTCTGCTCTGATTTTTATTATTTCTCTCCTTCTGCTGACTTTGGGCTTCATTTGTTCTTTTTTCTCTAGTTCAGTTAGGTGTGCTTTAAGGTTGCTTATTTGGGATTTTTCTTGTTTGTTAAGATGTCCCTGTATTGCGATGAATTTTCCTCTTAATACAGCTTTTGCTGTATCCCATATGAGTTGGTATGGCATGCTATCATTTTCATTTGTTTCCAGGTATTTTTTTATTTCTTCTTTAATTTCTTCAATGATCCATTGCTTGTTCAGTAGTGTGTTGTTTAGTCTCCACATCTTTGTGCCTTTCTCAGCTTTTTTCTTGTAATTAATTTCTAGCCTTATAGCACTATGATCTGAGAAGATGCTTGTTATTATTTCAATTTTTTTAAATTTGTAGAGGCTTGCCTTGTTTCCCAACATATGGTCTATCCTAGAGAATGTTCCATGTGCACTTGAGAAGAATGTGTATTCAGCTCCTTCAGGGTGGAGTGATCTATATATGTCTATTAAGTCCAATTGTTTTAGTTTTTCATTCAGCTCCACTATTTCCTTGTTGATTTTCTGTTTGGATGATCTGTCCATTGATGTGAGTGGGGTGTTGAGGTCCCCTAATATTATTGTGTTGTTTTTAACATCTTCCTTCAGGTCTGTTAATAGTTGCTTTATGAATCTTGGTGCTCCTGTGTTGGGTGCATAGATATTTATAAGCGTTATTTCTTCTTGATGAAGTGTCCCTTTGATCATTATATATTGTCCCTCTGTGTCTCTCTTTACCTGTCTTATTTTGAAATCCACTTGGTCTGATATGAGAATTGCAACACCTGCCTTTTTTTCCTTGCTATTTGCTTGAAGTATTGTCCTCCACCCCTTCACCCTGAATCTGTGTTTGTCCTTGGGACTGAGGTGTGTTTCCTGGAGGCAACAAATTGTTGGATCTTGTTCTTTAATCCATTTTGCCACTCTGTGTCTTTTTATTGGAGAGTTCAATCCGTTCACATTGAGAGTGATTATTGATGCATGTGGACTTAATGCTGTCAATCTGTCGCTCATTATCTTGTTTTCCTGTGTTTCTTTTCCTGTGTGCTTTAGACTACCCATTTAATACTGAAATTTCTTATGCTGGGTTTCTTAGATTTTTCCTTATCTATGATTTGTGACTCTGTTCTGTACTTTATTTTAGTGTCTACCTTGAAGTTTGTATTTAGAATCTCGTGTATAATATAGTCTATTCTCTGGTGGTCTCTTACTTACTCGACCAATACTGATTTAGACCCTTTGCTCTTCCCCTCCTAAATAATTATTTTCATTTTTTATTCCAACTCGTCTTATTCATTTGTAGTTAGAGTGCTAAGATCGTCCTTGTTTTGGTAGTTTCCTTATTTTTACCCTAATGCTATAGTTGAATATTTGCTATCCTGTTTTGGTTCTATCCATCGGTCTCCCTAGTCTGTGGATTGTGTCCCCTTTCTCCTTTTTTTCTTTTTTCAGGTATGAGAGCCTTCTTGAGGATTTCTTGTAATGGAGGGCTTTTAGTTACAAACTCCCTTAACTTTTGTTTGTCTGGAAAAGATTTAATTTCTCCCTCATATCTGAAGGAAATTCTTGCTGGATAGAGTATTCTTGGCTGAAGGTTTTTATCCTTTAAAGCTTTGAATATATCACTCCATTCTCTCCTAGCTTGTAGGGTCTCTGTAGAGAAATCCACTGACAGTCTGATAGGGGCTCCTTTATAGGTTATTCTCTTTTTTTTTCTTACTTCCCTGAGTATTCTTTCCTTATCACTCCTATTTGCCAACTTTACTATTATGTGCCTTGCGGTGGGTCTTTTTACATTGACAAATCTAGGAGATCTAAAACCCTCCTCTACACACATTTCTCCGTTGATCCCTAGATTTGGGAAGTTCTCTTCAATAATTTCGTTAAGCACACTTTCTGCTCCATTTTCCTTTTCCATATTCTCGGGAATTCCTATGATCCTTATGTTCTTACTCCTCATTGAATCCATTATCTCTCGGAGATTTTCCTCATTTTTTTAAATTCTTAGTTCTCTTTCTTCCTCTGTCTGGCACCATTCAGCCTGTCTGTCCTCGATTATGCTGATTTGCTCCTCTAGGTTGTCTACACGGGCATTCAGGGAATCCGTATTCTGTTTTATCTGGTCCATTGTGTTTTTCATCTCAAGTAATTCTGTTTGATTCTTCTTTATGATTTCAATCTCTTGTGCAAAGTAACTCCAGAACTCGGCTTGTTTCTCTATCTTTCTCTCTACCTCATTGAGTTTTTTGATTATAGCTGCTCTGAATTCATTATCACTTAGTTTACCTAATTCCAAGTCCTCAGGACTTAATTCTGTGCTTTTATTGTTTTCCTTCTGGTCTGGGGCTTTTATAAATTGCTGGATGGTAGAGGAGCGGTTTTTTCTCATGGTGGTAGAATTCAGTTGCAGTTACAGCCTGTCGCCACTAGATGGGGGTCGAGAGCGGCGTGTTAGCTCTCCGCCTTCGGGGCAAGATGGCTGCGCCCACTGGCTTCGCTGGGGGGGGAGGGGCTGTTACTCACAGGCGCCGGTCTGGGTTCAGATCAGTTCTGTTCTCTGGTCTCCCAAGGCCCTTGATTTATAGGGTCCCCGCGGACGGAAGCTTTCCCCCTGTCAGCGGGTCTCCACTGAATCAGCGGCAGGAGGCCTGGATGATCCCCCGGTTGCGCGGCCCCTCCCCTGCTCCTTCCTGACCCGCGCCCCAGCGATCGCAGACTCTAGGGGAGGGAGCGATGTCCTCTCCTACCGTTCCAGCGCCTCCGAGGGTGTAAGCAAGGTTATGATCTCCGCCTTCTTGGTATTGTAGGTCTCTAACGAGCTGGCATTATGTTTATTCTCTGAAATTCAGTTCTTCCAATCTTTTGTTGTATTTTGGAGGGGAGAGAATCCCGGGTCAGCTCACCCCGCCATTTTGCTCCGCCCCTTGGTAGTGCTATTTTTAATTTTTTGAGGAACCTACCATACTATTTTCCACAGTGGCTGCACCAATTTACATTCCCACTAACAGTGCGCAAGTGTTCTCTTTTCTCTACACCCTCGCCAACACTTATTTCTTGGCTTTTTGATAATAGCCATTCCAACAGGTGTGAGCTGATACTCACTGTGGTTTTGATGTGCAGTTCCCTCTTGATTAGTGATGTTGAGCACTTTTCATGTACCTGTTGGCCATTTGTACGTTCTCTTTGGAAAAATGTCTATTTTTCCCTTGCACATTTTTAATTGGATTGTTTGTTTTTTTGCTATTGAGTTGTATGAGTTCCTTATGTATTTTGGATATTAACCCTTTGTCATATTATGGTTTGCAAATATTTTCTCCTATTCTATAGGTTGCATTTTCACTTCGTTGATGGTTTCCTTTGCTCTGCAGTAGCTTTTTAGTTTGATCTAATCCAGCTGGTTTATTTTTGCTTTTGGTGCCCAATCCAAAAAATCTTTGTCAAGACTGTTATCAAGGAGCTTACCATCAATGATTTCTTCTAGGTTGTAGTTTTATGGTTTCAGGTCTTATGTTCAAGTCTTCAAGCCATTTTGAGGTGGTTTTTGTGTATGGTGTAAGATAGTTGTCCGGTTTCATTCTTTTGTATGTGGCTGTCCAGATTTCCCAATACCGTTTATTGAAGAGACTATCCTTTCCCTCTTGTATACTCTTGGCTTCTTTGTCATAAATTAATTGACCATATATGTATGGGTTTATTTCTGGGCTTTCTATTCTGTTACATTGATCTATGTGTCTGTTTTTATGCCAATATCATATTTTTTTGATTACTATAGCTATATAATATAGTTTGAAATTAGGAAGCATGGTTCCTCCAGCTTTGCTCTTCTCTCTCAAGATTGCTTTGGCTAATCAGGGTCTTTTGAGATTCCAAACAAATTTTAGAATTTTTTATTCTATTTTTTTTTATTTGGGGGGTGGGGTGAGTAGCTTTCTCTCTTTTACATGAGTTTTCGTATAGTTGATATGTTTCAGTCAATAGTATTAAAAAATTTTCTGATGCCCAGATTGTTCCATCTTTGGTTAATGGGAGCCTCTTCATATTGGCTCCTGTGTTCTTTCTTTTGACCTGTTGGTCATGAACTACATTATACAGTATAACAGAATCCAGCAGTAAGTCATAAATTCTGAGTATACAGTAATATTCAGTAAATTATGCAAAAGTACAAAATCACATAGGTTAAAAGAGATATGCTCAGAGTGACACATAACAGCCAATGAAATATAACAAACTTACTGGTAAACTGAGTCCCATACCACACATAGAGCACATAGTAGCACTGTATCTCAATGAATATTGCTGACTAAAAAGCAATCCACAAGATAAAATAAATGTGGGAAAATCTACAAAGAACATGCAGGTGAGGCGATAGCTCAGTAAACATTGGTACAAATTAAATAGCGAAATGAAATATATTTACATGAATTCCTACACAGGTAGCAAAAGTATGTGAAAAATCATTTGATGAAATAACTGGAGCATAATATAAAGCAAAAAATAATTTTGAAGGAATTATAATGCCATTCTCATGCATATACTAAAGGCAAATATTCTAAGATATCAGAAGGTTTCATTGAGTATTGGTATGCAGCCAAAAGAGGAAAAACATAAGAATTCTAATGGAAATGTGTGTTCAATGAAGACCATACTATTGTAATAAATGGCAATCAATAAGGATTTTAATTATCTTTAAAACATATAACAATAATTTTCAAAAACATGTATAATATCAAATGCAAAGCTTGCTAACCCATGATCTCAGTAGGAATTCTGCATTTATTTCATTAGACCCTGAATCACCACTATGTTCAAACTACTGTTTTGTAAGTACCCTTACTGTATTCATTTGAAAAACTATACTAATAAACTGGAACCTAATTTTGTAGAATATCTCATTACTTTTGAGTGATGGATTATAGGAATAATAAATAATAAACCTAAATACAGGGAAATCAACTCAAATCTAATTCTGATGAGTTGTTTGGTTTGTGACTTGCTATTTTTGATGAAAACAACATTACAAACTTCTTTTAAAGAATGTGAATTTCTTCTTTGCTGTGATGTTTTCCATTGCTCTGCTCCACTTCTAGAGGTAACGTTATCACTACTGTTATTTTGGAATTAGTGGATTACTAGTATTTAATGACCATCCCAGACCTGCCAGCTCTGTATTGCCTTCCAAACATAATTTGGGATTTCACATGCAGGTAAATTTGCGATTGTTGAAAAAACTATATCTGTATGGTGGATGATACAGTTGTTGTCTTCATAGCATCAGGATGTAAATGTTATCAGGGATAGTCATATATCCCCTAGGAGCATATGAATTAGCTCCATATGCAGTGAGTTCAAAAGTCTGTGTTCCCTAGAACAGTATATAAAACACCTTCTAGATGAAGAAGGTTTTAAAAGTATTATTACACAATCAGGGCACTGATAAGACCCTTAGCTTTAAACAATTTCTGATACTCCTGTGAATGCCTACTCATTTTAGTTTAAGATAGTTAATACATTAGTAAGTGTTCTGCAGAAAAACAGAACCAATAGGATACATATATAAAGATATTTATTATGGGGAATTGACTCAGAACATTACTGAGGCTAAGAAGTCCCGTGATCTGTTGTCTGCCAGCTGGAAGCCCAGGAAAGCCGGTGGTGGAGCTCCAGTCTCAGTCTGAAGGCTTGAGAACCAGGAGTGCTGATGGGGTAAGTCTCAGTCTGAGGGCAGGAGAAGACCAATGTCCCAGCTCGTGCAGTCAGGCTGAGGAAGCAAATTCTCCCTTGCTTTGCTTTTGTGTTTTGTTCAGGCCCCTAATCAATTGGATGATGCCTACCCACTTGGGCATCGTGGTCTGTTTTACTCAGTCTACCATTTCAAATGCTAATCTCATCTAGAAACACTCCAAAATAATTTTTAACCAAATATTTGGGCACTCCATGACCCTGTAAGGTTGATGTACATAAAATTGATCATCACAATTAGGTTAGTAAGTTAAAGATAGTAAGATGTATGTATTCTTCATATGACATTTTCCGTGTCCAGACTATCCTGAGGATTTTTAAGCTCTGGGATATTTGCTAGTAAATTCTGTAGATGCAACATGTCCTAAGCGTTCAGGACTTCCTCACTCTCTGTGTATCTTTGCAAACATGCTGTCTTTGGGAAATCCAGTGATTCATCAACATTGATGAGAGCTGACTGTTTTCAAATTACCAAACTATATGGTAGTAATTTTTATATATGTATCAGGAATAGTGGATTAAAGCAATTTTTCAGTTTCCTCTCCATGAAGGTTACATCATTTTGCTTCTCACCTTTATTTTGCATTCCAGACACAGAATCTAAAAAGACATAACTTGTTTTCTAAAGATTATTTTGGTATGTGTATAAAGTTAAGTTACAAAGCAATTCAATAGTTTGCGTAGGTATATGTTCATATGCATTCTTCTGGGGATGGGGGAACTTCATGAAAAACTTGATGACTTCTGAGTGGAAAAACATGCAAATAAATCCAATTGTGCAGATAAAATCAAAACAGTAAACTTTCATTTTTAGTAGTACATTTCCAAAATAAGGCTGATACTGATTGGTTTAGTGGAGTGAACTTTGACATAGCAACATATAAGTCATCTTTGGTCTTGAATCGATTATGAATATTTGTCTTGTTTTAGAGCCAAATTTCTGCAAGTCTTGATTCACAGATGTATATAAAAGCAAACAGAATCAAAGCTCCTAAAATTTTCTTTACCTGGTCAGAGTGAGCTGGTGTTGGATCACGAGAACTGAGTAAGGCACCTCCTGTTGAACTTGGGCCACTTCATTTCCTTAGTTCTCAAAGCAATGGTGTCCTCTTTGATAACATTTACACTACTAATGCCATATCTGCAAGGAACAGATTGAAAATGCCCATTTCCATAAAAAGGTCTAAAAAGCTGAATAAACCCTCAGAAAATGTCTGCAGGGTTTCCAACTCTGCCTGCTGAGAAATTGACTATGACTTGTCAGTCTCAGCTTCATCCTGTGAAGCCCTTCCTTTGGCATCCTGGCCAAAAATTGCTCATGATTTTTCAGCAGCAGGGCCTTAGATCAGAAGATTTACCTCATGTCCATGGCCAAAAATACTTGCCAAGTAAGCCAATCTATGAATGAATATCTCCCTTTCAAATTGTTCTGAGTGGGCTTTTATTTTTCTCTTTCTCTCTGAAGTTTAATCACATGCATTGTCTTGTCCCTTGAAATGTCGATGAGTGTCTATATAGTAGAAAAAAATCACACATTCCACTTTCTGGCCAAATTTCTTCAAAAAGTGGTAATTCAAGGATCTGACTCTGATGAAGCTGACAAGTTTCACAGCAGCAGCAAAGATTTCTTTCAGTGTTATTGGCCGAGTTTTTGATGCCAGTGCAAGCCAATCTGTACAGCAATGCATTCCAGCGTCATGGGCTGCTTCATGCTTCACCAAAGCAACAAAACTAGATATATTTCCAAACATCGCAGGTGCTCCATTTTGCACAAAATACCAGAATTTTCTTTCAGTTGAAGTGTTTCTTGGCAAAGAAACGATGTTGACAGACCTCGGATTTTCTAAAAGGGGCTTGCAAAATAGAAATTCTTACAAGAGCTCATTTGCTCTTACAGATGTAAGTAGCTTTATCTGGTTGAGTGCTGAAGGAAAATGATTTTCCCACCATGATTTGATTCGAAACATTAGAAGAAATGTCATTGATTTTTGTATTGGATAGCGGGATTTGACAGTGACACACTTTTGATTTTAATTCTTTGGTCCACAAGTCAGCTCAACAATCTGTATGGCATGTGTGTCAACAGTCTCTCTCATCAAGCCATGCTGCTTTTACCTGTCAGCGTGATCAGTAACCTTGTAGATTGCTTCAAGGCAAGCTTTAGGTGTTGGGGGCAAATTGATGGTCCAGTAAAACAGTATCCTTTTCAAATCGAGCCTTCTTTTCATAATGAAAATTTACTCTGTCCTATGTGCTTTCAGGATGGGAGTCATGGAGAGTCATTTCAGCTTCTTGGGCTAAGTACCACCATTGGGAAGAACTTTGGCCAGTGAAGTTTATAGGACCAGTGAAGTTTCATGTTTCATCAAGTTAGGCATGAAAATAAACCAAAGGTATATAATCTTCACTTTCTTTCCTACCTTCTCTCCTTCCTTCTCTCCTTCCTTTTTCCTTGTCTCTTTCCTTCCTTCTTCCTTCATCCTATTTTTAATTAGGCCCAACCATTATCATAATTATAGCAATAACAACTAATATTTTATGAGTTCTTACTCTGTGCCAGGTTTAACCCTTGGGTTAGGTATCATTTCCCTTTTACAGATGAGGACAATGAGGCACAGAGATTAGGTAGCCTGTTGAAATCACACAGGTAGTGAGTGGTCAGGCCAGTGTCCAATCCGGGTAGCCTGTCTCCTAATCTGAGCTGCTAGCCTCTCTGCAAAGTCTTTATTATCTTGTCATTTATAGTAGCATCCTCTGCTACCCTATATGCGTTTAGAATAAACATTATCTTAGTAGAGTAATTTTACTTAAAAAGTTAAAAAAAAAAAAACTATTACCAAGTAACAGAAGGAGAAAAATATTTTTCTTTTTGGTGAGGATTCCCCATGGATCATGGACCATGGGTTGAAAATTTATCCTGTAGAACTTTTTTCCAAGAATAATCTTCCTTGTTAATTGGCTGATGCTGAGGCTCTGGAACGACACATTGTTTTGGGATTATAGCTTGGACTACCCCAAATCATAATTAATTACAAATGCATTCCCATTGTTTGCAATAGAAATTTTGTAATATCAGTCACAGTACCTCTTTTCTGACATTCTGTGATTCTTTTTCAAATGTTTTCATTTATTTAAAAAAAGGCAGCCTTAGAATTTCTAGGGAAACCCAGACATGTCTCCCTTCTGGAGTGAACTAGCATCTGAGCCTGTTTGATAAGCGCAGTGCATGCAACAGCCTCTGCCCGTTCCTGTCTAGTAAGAAGCACCGACGTATCTCCACAACCTTTTAAAATTTTTATCATAGACACATAATTTTATCATGCGTCATGGTTTGACACAAACTGGAATAGAACCCTATAAATAAGAGATGTTCCCTGGAAATGTTTTTGTTTTATTGTAACGATGACAACTTGCATCCATTCTAGGGTCATTTTATTAAATTAAGTCAGTCCTCGTTAATAAATCACTTCCACATTTAGAGAGGCAGAAAGAGCTCCAGCACATTCTAAATTTCTTTAAATTAGCTAATACCAAAGTTGCCAATGATCTTTCATGAGTTTCCTCCAGCTTAGCAGAACTGTATTTTCTTAAACAATGTTTCGTTTCCTTTGTTGGGATTTTCTTCATGTAGAAGTTTTATTTTCATAATTTTTGACCAATAAACCAGAAGAAACAAAATGTCTAAAAGTAAAGTTTTGATTTCGCCACAATGTTGCTCCTCTTGGGGCCCTGCCCATCTCAGTCGATGGCAGCTGAGCTTTTCCTCCCACAGCCTCCGTCTAATCCATTAGCGAATCCTATGGCCTCCACGCTCCCAGCCATGTCCAGAATCTGACCGTTTCCGATTATCTTCCCTACCACCTTGACCTAAGTCACAACGTGTCTTGCCTGATTTAAGTTATTCAACTCTTAAATGGTCTCCCTGCTTCCGTCTTTGCCACTCTAGTCTGTCTCTACCTAGCAGCAGAATTATGCTTTTATAGTGTAAGTTGTATCATGTCATTCTTTTGCTTCAAATCCTCCAATGGCTTCAGAACTAATTTATAATAAACTCCAGCATTCTTGGTAAGGCTTTATATATCGTCTTCACCGTGACTACTTTCTAAATTAGTCAGACTCCCACTGCAGTATTGCCCTGTGGCAGACAACCCCTGAAATCTCTGTAGCTCAACACACACATTTGTTTTTCTCCTTCACAGGTCTGCAGGTCAGCTCAGGAAGCTCTGTTGCAGTTGCTGGCTGTGTTTGGCTCTTCTGCATGTCCCTCATTCTGGGACCAGTGTCTTCCCAGTGCTTGACTTTTTTGGCAGGTGGCAGAGGCCCTAGAGGCCAAGGAAAACCATGAAAGCCCTTTAAAGGCTCTGCTTGAGGCATGCTGGCTAACACTCTGTGACATCATCTCTTACCACTTTCCGCTTTCTTAATTGTGTTAATTAATTGTTTTAATTAATGTAGCTATATCGTAAGTCTTAAAATCAAGTAGTGTGATTCCTCCCACTTTATTCATTTTCAAAGTGTTTGCTCCTTAGTTTTTTCGTGTAAACATTTGTGATAGAAATTGCGTTGAACCTATAAATCAGTTAAGGGCGAATCGAGATCTTTATTATGTGGTAATGTGTTATGTACCATGATATCCCATCCATGACAAAGATCTCTGATTTATCAAGGTTTTGTGGTTTTCAGCATACAGATTCTTCTCTTGTTTTATTGGTTTTATATCTAAATATATATTTTTTTCTTTGGAGTAATTGTAAATGGTATTGTTTCCAATTTTATTTTGATTGCTGAGGAACTTGTTTCTTAAACTTTTGCTGTACACTTTAGGGTTTTAAAATATAATATATAGATACATATTTAAAACAGAAATATAGGTAGATAGAGATATGGATATATCACACAATAAGACCTGTCTAATTTTTACTCTTTTGAATTTATTCAGGCAAAATTTCTGGCCAAGTACCTAAGTGTTTTCTGGATGTTTGCAAAGGAAGTATGATACTGTTTATAGAATACAAAATTGAATCAGATCATTTTTGAATCTGACATTATCACTTATATTATGAAAATCCTTTATGTTCTTAAATATGGTCTTATCTATTTTTTCTGTACAGTCTATAAAACCATAAGAATTCAAGTACCTAATTAAAATTAGTTGTTTCATGTCTCAATTTCGTTTGTACATCTATTGTTTTTCTTTCTGAGTGGCTTCTTTTTCACATGGTAAAAATACACGTCTTTCAACCAGTGTGTATCATTTGGTTTGCATGTTTCTTATAAAAACATATATTTGGATTTGTTTTTTTCCTTCAAAGTCTGTCATTTACCTAGAGTTTAAACTCTTTATCTTATTATATTTGTATTTATTATTATCAAAATTTACAATTTAAAAAAATTTCCTCTTTGTACTTGATGCTTTTTCTCTTCTATATTGCCTTCCTGACTGCTACCTTTCCTGTCTTTTTCCGTAGGTACAATAGTTGGCTTCTTTATTTTTGAGTGATTTGAAAGATGTCTACTTATATTTCTCTCTGTAGTCACTATTAAGTTTTCCAAAAACATAATTAAATTTGCATTTTTCTAAATATACAAGTGAAGACATTCCTATAAGACAAGGTATTTATTTACTTCATCTATCTCTCTTCCTATTTTCTCTTTTTTCTTTTTTTGACTCCAAATTACTGATTTCTTACCTGAATATATCTTCTTTGCAGCTCTATACACACAGCTGTATTGTCTTTTAAAGTGTTGATAAGGGGGCATAGTGCTACCAGATCTAGAGTGAGGTTCATTTTGTTGCTTTTTCTGTCTGGCTGTCTGGTGTATGTATGTGTGTGTGTGTGTGTGTGAGAGAGAGAGAGAGATAGGTTTTTCATCCTTGTAAACTTAAGGGGGTGGCTTTGGCCATTTTGGTGAGTTACTCAGTTTTCCTGGGTTTCTCCCATGTATACATGTCCTGAAGCTTTGTCTGATTTTTCTCCTGTTATTCTTCCTCGTGTCATTTTAATTCTTTAACCAGCCAGAAGGACCTAGAGGGTAAAGGAATCGTTCTTCCTCCCCTACACTCCTCTTCATATTACCTTACGCTTTTTTTTCCCATGTGCCTACTCCCGATTCCCACACAACTGTACCGTCTGGAAGCAGCGTTCCTTAGCAGCAAATTCTGCTCTATTTGCAACCTCTACCCTGAATGCTAGAAAGGGGAAAGTTCAACGCTATTTCACACACATCTCCTAGACAAACAGACAGACAGACAGACACACACACACACACACACACGCACACAAGCTTTGTGTTAACCATTTATAAATTCATGAGATGGTCCATCCACTGTAGTCATTTCCGTAATAAGGAGTGAGATTTTATAATCAGAGAAATCGGCCTGTTTTTTAGCATAAAGAGTTATTAAATGGATACTCAGCAAAAGTTAAACCAGGCCATATGATTCCTCCATTCACTTCTGATTTGAGTGCTACATTCTTGTCTACTTTTGTCCCTTCTTGTGACACTAGTCAGTGTGTGGTGTGGCACTGGCAATAGCGCTAACTTTCTCAGTTGTCTTACTCATTGCTAAGGGCTTGAGCCCACTATTACTTATATGTGTGCTAGCAATGACAAGAACACTTGCTTGGACTGACCAAATAAAAAGTGGCCAAGAACCAGTTCTACAGACTAACCCTTCATCCCCTGACACATGTACACTATGATTATAATTGGGACCTATCTTATACTTCTCATGTCTTCTTACATCAGAGGACCTGTGTGATTTATAAGAAATATATGTTTGGTCTTCTACAACTTTTCTGGCACAGAGCTCCTAAAATCCTTGGAATTTCCTAAGTGATTAATGTGTCTTTTGTTATGTTAATGACGTGTCTTTTGGAAATCACCAAAGGGTGGGGGTTGGTTGCCACTGGAGCCAAATCTGTGATTAAAGGGTTGGCACTTTCTGTCTCATTCCCTTAACCTCCAGGGAGGGGAGGGGAGAGAGAGGCTGAGGTTGAATCAATCATCAATAACCAACGATTTAATCAATCATACTTATGTAATGAAGCCTCCATAAAAGCCCAAAAGGATGGGTTTTGGAGAGCTTCCTCTTGGTGAACGTACGGAGGTACTGGGAGAGTGACCCTAGGGGGCGTGGAAGTTCTGTGCCCCTTTCCCATACCTTGCCCTGTGCATCTCTTCCATCTGGCTGTTACTGACTTTGACTTTTTTTTTTTTTGTAACAAGCTAGTGATCTAGTAAGTAAAATGTTTCTCTGAGCTCTGTGAGCTGCTCTAGCAAATTAATCAAGCCCAAGGAGGGGGTTGTGGGAACCTCTGATTTATAGCCTGTTGATTGGAAGAGCAGGTAATAATCTGGACCTATGATTGGGGTCTGAAGTCAAAGGCGGGGGTCACTGGAACCTGCCATCCATACGCAGTAGGTGAGAAGCGTAAGTGATAATCTGGGTTTGTGATTGATGTTTGAAGGAGGGGGTCGTAGTTTTGTAGGACTGAGGTCTTAACCTGTGGGATCTGACGGTATCTCTGAGTAGATTATGTTAGAATTGAGTTAAATTTTAGAACATCCAGCTGGTGTCAGAATATCGCTTGCTTGTTTGTCTGGTGGTGTGGAGGGAAACTCCCCCTCCACGCATCGGAATTGGGGACCAGAACTTTTTAGACCTGCCTTTGCATTCTCTTTCTTGGCTGGAATCCAGTGACTAGATGCTGGTTAGCTGACAACTTTAGTAAGGACCAACTTTGGTCTGGCTCCCTACATCTCTGCTTCCACAGAAACTGGACGTTTGTTGTCATCCTGGCTTAAATGGAAGTCTCCGTTAACTTGATGGTTAATCACCCACTCCTTGAAACTCGACTCTCTTGATTTCCATGATACTACACTCTTATGGTACACCAATCACCAGTAGGACTATTTTTTCCATGTCTCCTTCTTTAAGAATTGGTGGTTGTTGGGGTTAGGGGAGTGATAATCATGTCTCTTTCCAATGTGGCTTCTGAACCAATGGAGAAGTAGACACAGGAAGCAGAGGGAGATCAACATACCATTTTGATTACGATAAGGCTGAATTGCAAAATGCAGCCTGAGACCACAATTGGATGACTCAGTCTTTTGACAGAATTGGATAGATATTTCACCCAGTTTTAGACAGTGAAGCAGGAAACCCTCAGGCCTCCCCTCACAGGGTAGAGCCTGACTCTGCAGCTTCTTGCAGAAGTAAGAACATGTGCTCATGATATTGACCAACCAGTCTGAAGGGAAGGAAGACTGGGCCCTGGGCCACACTTGTGCAGACACATTTTTCTGTTTTACCAATAAATCACAATAATTTACCTGATAGATCACTACTCCTTCCTTGAAGACCTTTCTGAAAGTGTGTGAGAAATATATTTTTAGCTCTGTAGGCTGTCCAGCTTGATATGCAGATATCCTTCAAGTATCTGAATAATTAATTCCCCTCCTTGTGCCACAAAGAGTAAGTCATCAATTCTTCATAGACTCTTAATGCTGGTGACGTCCCAACCCAAACTCCTCATGTTTATACCTAAGCCTTGATTATTCCTTTAGGTCTTTCACATCTATGTAGTTCTCATTCCAGAT
Organism: Equus quagga; assembly: GCF_021613505.1. Taxonomy (NCBI): domain Eukaryota; kingdom Metazoa; phylum Chordata; class Mammalia; order Perissodactyla; family Equidae; genus Equus; species Equus quagga. The sequence continues at coordinate 98,740,948 of NC_060269.1, forward strand.
TTTTATTCATACGGCATAAACTTATGAGTTAATAAGATGATTACAAAGCGTCATTCTATGGAAAAATTTTTTAGGCTTAAGATACAGACGGCTTATGAGAATATTTCTTAAACTTAGGAAGCATGCGTTCTCTAAAGGTGCATATACATTTAGAGGTATAATGATGATGGTATTTTCTTGTAAAATTATGCCCTACTTTCCTAGTGACCTTGTGTTAGGATTTCTCATGGAAATAGAATCTCGTGAGGCCTCAGAACATTGGCACTGAAGGGGCCTTGTATTTTACATGAGTCTCAAGCTTAGTTTAGGAGGCGTATTCTGAAGTCTGGGAAGATTTGTAATTCTCTTTTTTTTTTTTGAGGAAGATTAGCTCTGAGCTAACTACTGCCAGTCCTCCTCTTTTTGCTGAGGAAGCTTGGCCCTGAGCTAACATCCGTACCCATCTTCCTCTACTTTATATGTGGGACATGGCGTGCCAAGCGGTGCCATGTCCGCACCCGGGATCCGAACCAGCGAACCCCTGGCCGCTGAGAAGCGGAACATGCAAACTTAACCGCTGCGCCACCGGGCCGGCCCAAGATTTGTAATTCTGAGTAGAAAGTCTGATCAATTTTCTAGGATAGTTTTTAGTATTCCTAAATGAGTCTTAGCTGAATTAAGAAGAGGTTTCTGAAGAGTACCTTTCTCCAAGATTGAGAGGCTGAATTAAGTTTTAACCTTTTGGCTTATAAGACTTTTTTTTAAATGCCAAACCTGAATGTAGCCATGCATGTGTAGGACTTGAGCGATTTCCTTCATGGTGGAAATGACCTTTCCAGCGTGAGATCCTTTTATTGACATGCAGCAAAGCAAAGACCTGCTTTGCACTGGGCAAAAAGAGATGGACAATGAGCAGTACAGGCCTGGAAGGGAGGAAATTACTGAGCGGATGAATCAACATTTAATGAGCAATCCTGTGTGCAGAGAGTGATTCAAACCCTGTGGGGAAGACAGAATACTCTATTGGTTCACGTTCTCTTCTTCTCTTCATATGCCTAGTTTCTGATTGAAAACCTCACATAAAAAGAGACGTTATTGTGGGACACTGCATTAGCCTGTCTGGTAATATCTTCAGATGTGGGTTAATATTCTAACCCCTGGAACAAATGTCACCTACTCAATCTGCAACATCGCTCAACTTCTTGTGGTTCTCAGGGTTTCCTCCTTCTAGATCATCGATGCTTTCTAGATGAGCTGTAAGAGCGGATAACCCATCTGAGTGTCTCTTTTACTCTCTTGGTTGGAAAAATATCCACAATCATTAGAACTAAGTTTGACTTCCAGTACCTGACCTAAATCCAAAGTCTGCATTTCATGCAATTGCTTGATACTATGCTAGGTTATAGAACTCCTCTTTCCCATTCATTTCCCAAGAAATCCATTAGAACATTGACATAAATGCTGAACCATTTACTGGTTTCTTCATTTTTTCAATCATTCAACAGTGTTTATGGAGTATCTTTTGTGTCTGAGCACCAGGGATTACAAAGATGAGCAGTATATGGTCCCTGACCTTGAAACACCAACTATCTAGTCTGAGAAACAGACATAAACACTAGCAGTGACGGGACAATTTGATGTGTGACTTAACAGAGACATGTACAAGGGTGAAGGAGTCAGCTGCCTTGGGATGAGAAGGGGAAAGTGGAACATTTTGACTCTGTCTTAGATCACATGCAGGGAGTTTCCCAGGTGGAAGAGGAACCTAGAGAGAGGAATATGTGTTCAGAAATCATGTAATTATTTAGTCTGTCAGATTGTTGTTTCTTTGGGGGTAAATAAACAAGTGTGTGTTTAATTTAGAAATTGATAAACTTTGAATAGCATGGTTTTTTCCCGGGGGAGTGAGATCCCTGGAGCAAAAGAGGGGAGAAGAATGGTTCTTATCCAGGGAAACATTGCAAAACAAATGAGCTAAAGACAGTTTCATATTTGTGCACTTGGATACTTATTTTTCACATTAAGTTTGTTTATCAAGTTCTAATTTAAAAGTACTTCAAGGCCCAAATATTCCTTTGGTCATGCATATGTTATTGAACTGGGCAGCATGACTAGCATAATCTTGGTTTAACCATATCTTTATTTGATTTTTCTCTCCTTCTTCCAGGGTTATACACTGAGTGTGAGCAGCCAGACCAAAACCTCTGATGTGGCCAAGAACAAGGACTGGATTAGCCAAGAGTGAGGGGGCATGAGATGTTAGATGACTGTGTGGTCAAGCCAACAGCATGTTTGGCCCCATTGCTGTGAATGATTGCTGAACTCTTTAGAGTAGGGGAACTGGGGTAAAGGAAGGCTCTTGTACTCAGCTGACCACTCCAGAGATTTGTGTGACCACCAGCCCCCACCTAACTTGGATAGGCTAAGCAACCCAGGGAACAGAAGAAGTTGGAACTTAGTACTGTTTTGGCCTTCTTTGTACAGTGGAATTTTTGTTGTTGTTGTTTAAATTTGTTTTTAAATATTTTTCTCATTCCTGAGATTTCTCTCCGCATCGAAATGGAAATCCTTCCCATAAGTGTGTAGGTCATTGGATGTTGCTGAGGGGAAAAGAGAGGAGAGATTACTATTTAATACTTGTTATCATAAAATATAGTCAATATGTCGGGGGTGAATAAAGTGGATTGGCTAAGACACTTCCATGTGAACATCTTTGCTCTAAACATGTCAGTTGAGAAGGGAACATACTATCTCAGAGTGTTCATGAATTTCTTTGGCTCTGGAAACTGTGCTGATGCATTGCATTCATAATATCAGCAAAAAAAATTTCTGTGTGAAGTATTTTCCACTCCTTCCATCCTCTGTACTTCTGAGCACATTTTTGTTTACCCTGAATCATTATAATGATACTCCAAAATCCCCCTCTGTTTCCATAAACTATAGGTAAAAATTGCTCTCAATAATCCATGGTACTTTTCATTTAATGAGCGATGCATTCTGGCCAATGCTCCTCTTCTCTTTTTTAGGGCAGCCATCATTTCTACCCCCCAAGAAAAATGGATAAAGAGAATGAGAAATAGGAATCGAGGCACCAAAGCCCTTTGCAAGACCTGCAGTGTGAATACCTACTTCTTGGGAAGCAGGATCAGATGATACACAGTTGGGAGAACTCTGCCTTTAATAATTCAATTTCTATAATAACCCCAACCTCCAATTTATAACTCCCAATTTTCAGACGAGGAAACTAAAGTCCAGAGATTTTAAGTGACTTACCCAACTCCCAATGGAGTTACCAGAGCTTGGATCCAGGTACTCCAGTCTCTCAACCATTATGCTACAAATAACTTTTGATTTTAGTTGGAGAGAAAGTCACTTTCTTTGACTGAGTTTAATAAGTAAAGAATAATTACCTTATAAAATCTATTTTTATTTTAATTCTTCTTACTTGATTGAAGTGTGCTTACAGCTACTGTGCTTAGTTTCAAAGATGTGAAATCAGTGGCTGTACTCTATGGTGAGCTAAGCAACTGTATTGAGACTCAAATGACCAATACTTGCCTGGACCTCACGTCTGGTGTGGGCCACAGTAAATGTGCCCCCAACTCGGCCAAACTCAGAGGTTCAAAACATTCAGTCTTTGCACATTAGCAGATTCCTGCTCTGTTCATGCAAATGTGGATTTTGCATAAAGCACAATGCAAATATGTGTGATATTTTTCAGAGGGCGATTGTATTTTGAGGGGTATTTCATCTTCAGATTATGTTAAATTGTCAGGTATTTAGTTAGAACAAATGAAAACTTCTATCTACTATGTAAATTAGAAATTATGTAAAACCATACAGTAAGAATGCCTATCGCAACTCCCATAAAAAGAGAATATATAGAATAGTGAATAGTAAAAGGTGCTATGATTGGAAGCCTAGGTTCAAAGACCATCTGACACTTACTAGCTACATGATATTGAAGTCATTTAGCCTCTCTGTGACTTAGTTTCTTTATGTGTAAAATGAAGGTAATAATGGCACTAACATTGTATAGTTATTGTGAACATTACATCAGATAATATGTAAAAAGCAGAGTGCCTAGCACACAGTAAACCCTCAGTAAATGTTAGCCATTATTATTACATTCTTGAGAATGTATATTATGGATTGCTGTTTGTCTTAATCGGACCATGAGTGACTTCAACCAATAGAAACTTATTCTTGAGCCATTTGTCCATACCAGCTATCAATACTCAACCAATTAAACCAGGGTGGTAGTTGATGTATAGATATATTTACAGAGTGAATTACCATGGTGGGTCGCTTATGATACAACTAGAAGAGTACATTCCCTCACATAAAGTTCTAGGAATAGGTGAGTCTGTGACAAGGCCAGAAAAAAAATGGAATCAGTACATGAATACTGGGAGAGTAAATACTTTGGGAAAAAATAGTTTGCCTCACATCAGACTTTTGCTCAGGGCTGGGCTAGGTCTAGAGTCACCTCCACTGTTAATGATTTTAGTCAATATTCCACTAGACTATTGATGGTGTGTTGTACTCTAAGGCAGCACTGTAAGGCAGGCTTTTTGAGCTCAAAGATATTTTGGCTTAGATGATGATAATGGTCTATAGGCCCTAAAAATCTTCTCTGAATTGTCCTCGAAAAATATACTTCCAGTAGTGCTAGTAGTACATTAGCAATCTATGAGAACTATAATAGACTTGTTTGTCTGTTAAATCCCTTAATTACAAGTGGAGGAGGGCCGGCCCTGTGGCCAAGTGGTTAAAATTCCACGTGCTCCACTTCGGTGGTGCAGGTTCCCAGGTTTGGATCCCGGGTACAGACCTACTCCACTCGTCAGCCATGCTGTGGAGGTGTCCCACATACAAAGTAGAGGAAGATGGGCACAGATGTTAGCTCCGGGCTGGTCTTCCTCAAGCAAAAAAATAAAGGAGGATTGGCAACAGATATTAGCTCAGGGCTAATCTTCCTCGCATACACACACACAAAAAGGTGGGTGAGAGTTGACTTTACTAAAAAGGATTACTGTGTTCCATATTTTGTGCTTTGGTAATCAGTCCACTTTAAAACTTCAGACAATTTTAAATGCTGTATATTTTACCCACTATTTATTTACATTTGCAAATTGTTAGTAGATAAATGAATGAAAAGAACAAAAAAGGTTTCATATGCTGCAAGTATATTCTGAAAAAGCTGACCAGGTCTCCCAAAAATTCATACTACTAATAGAAAGTGTTAAAATAATAAACTTTTATAGAATTCTTGCTTTACTAGGTTTCTATAATACTTTTACTAGAATGCTTGCCACATGTAATTTATTAGAATTTTTGGGTGTTAGTCAGGATACTGATTTTTCTCTCATATTGGGAAGCTACTCCCAACACCCAGGCAGGGGGGACAACTTCTGTTTATCTGAATGTCTGAGAATTAATTTGGTATAAGCTATGGATTTATAACTCCAGGCCACATTATAGGAAATCATCTGGGATGCAAAAGTCGAGTAATTTTTGTGACAAAATTGAGCCACGTATTGGGAGTGTGAGTGGGCTGGTCCCTTGTAGGACATCCTAGACTTGGAATGTACACCACATGCCTTCTGGGGTGGCTTAGAGACTTCTTTTCCAGGTCCCGCTCTTGTTATGTCTGCTCATATATTAAATGTTGCCATCTCATGGGTGTGGGGTACATATGCTAATTTGGAGAAGAGAGAAACTAACTGTTCATGCCATCTAAGCTAGTGCACCATAAACAACGTTATTCTTGCAAGGAGAGAGAGGGCCAAGTTGTACCAAATGGAATTTACAATGCAGAATGCACCCTTCTGATCCTATTGTTTGTGTGTGTTCTTTAGTAGACAAAACAGAAAAACGAAGACGTTTTCTTCAATGCTAAACTATTTAATTGCACGTGTAAAACTTGTGTGAAACACTGATAGCCTTAGTCCTAATAGACTCATCTACAAAAGGGATGGAAGCCTAATGTGATTAAATGAATGAAGAAACTGGCTCAGGACTGTTACTACTCTCAGAGAGCTAGCAGGAATATTGTCTAGGTTGCTTTAGTAAATCTGTGTGCACTTGAAGGAGAAAACCATCTCCTTGCAGTCATATGGAGTTGTAATGCTGTTTACCATATATGATTGTGTATTATCGCTTTCTATACACTCTACCAAAATGGGGTGACAAGGATGACCTTACAGTGAAAAACCAAGGAAAGAGAAAAAAGTCTAACAATTATCTGCTGACTTTGTGCTGTACTTTTGGGCACTGTGCTCAATGATTTTATCTTCCATTTCAGCATATCCACAGTATAAAAGTTGTATTTCTCACAAATAGCTGATGTATTAGCACTATTGGATTAATTTTTTTCCAGTTAGTTCAAAAGTATTTGTATGGGCCATAAATTATCATCGTATGTAACAGAGGTTACTACTAATGAAATTTTTACAAATGAAGGCACTGTGGCTAAGAAAAAATGAGTACGTTGCTAGAGATTCCATAGTTAGCGTTTGATTCAGAGAACCTGAGTATACCAATGGACAATGGCCAGGCCATATATAAAAACTGAACTCTGACCCATAACCTGCAGCAACCAGCCCAGGAAGCCAAACCACTACCTGCAGCAATGCAGACTGTGCACGAAGGTTTACTCTCATATTTTCTCCTAACACCTTTAGAGTTTTAGTTTTTACATTTATATCTATGATACATTTTGAGCTAATTTTTGTGTATGGTATTAGAAAGAGTTCCACCATTTTTTTGCATGTGGATATCCAGTTGTCCCAGTAGCATTTGTTGAAGAGACTATTTTTCCTCATTGAATTATCCTGGTACCCTTGTTGAAAACCGATTGACTGTAAATGTGCACTCTTATTTCTGGGCTTTTAATATATGCCATCGATGTATATATCTAACCTTATTCTCGTACTACACTTGTTTGATTACCATATCTTTGTAGGAAGTTTTGAAATTGAGAATTTTGTGCCCTCCAAATTGTTCTCATTCAAGGGTGTTCTTTTGTGTGTGGCTATTCTGAATCTCTTGAATTTTCCATATGTATTCTAGGATCAGCTTGCCAATTTCTGAAAAAATGTCGAGTGTAATTTCAACAGGGATTGCATTGGATCTGTAGATCAATTTGGTGAATATTGACATCTTAATGATATTAAATGTTCTGATCCATGACTATGGGATGTCTTTCCATGTATTTGTGTTTTCATTAATTTCTATTAGTAATTTTTTGTAGTTTTCAGAGCATAAGTTTTGCACTTATCTCATTAAATTTGTTCTGAAGAATTTTGTTCTTTTGTCACTATTATAAATGAAATTATTTTCTTAATTTCACTTTACGGTTGTTCATTGCGAGATACAGAAATCCAATTAATTTTTGTATATTGATCCTTTACTTTGCAACCTTGATGAACTTATTAATTAGTTCTAACTGTTTTTTGCTGGATTTCTTAGAATTTTGCATATTATGACATCAGTAAGTACAGATAGCTTTCCTTCTTCATTTCAAACCTGAATCCTTTTTATTTCTTTTTCTTGCCTAATTGTCCTGTCTAGAACCTTTAGTAGAATGTTGAATAGAAGTAACAAGAGTAGATATCCCTGTGCTGTTCCTGAATGCAGAGTGTAACATTCAGTCTTTCACCATTAGGTACGATGTTAGTCCTATATTTTTCATAAATATCCTTTATCAGGATGAGAAAGTTTCTTCCTTTTCTTAGTTGAGCTTTTTTTTTTAAAATCATGAAAGACTATTGGATTTTGTCAAATGTTTTCTCTGTATCTCTGGAAGTAATCATGCAATTTTTATCCTTTTTTCTACTCATATGTTCTATTATATTGATTGATTTCTGGATATTAAACAAACCTTACATTCCTTGGATAAATTCCACTTGGTCATAGTATATAATCATTTTTATATGTTGCTGGATTCAGTTTGCTAATATTTTGTTGGGAAATTTTGCATCTGTATTCACAAGAGAGATTGACTTGCAGTTTTCTTTTCTTGCAATGTCTTTGTCCCAGTGTAGTAATAGACTTATCAAGTAGTTGGGAATTTTTTCCTACTCTTCTATTTTTTTGCATAAGTTTGTAAAGAATTGGTATTATTTCTTCTTTACTTAATTAATTTATTTGTGAGGAAGAATAGCCCTGAGCTAATGTCTGTTGCCAGTCTTCCTCTTTTTGCTTGAGGAAGATAATCCCTGAGCTAACATCCATGCCAATTTTCCTCTACTTTGTATATGGAACACCATCACAGCATGGCTTGATGAGCAGTGTGTATGTCTGTGCCTGGGATCTGAACCTGCGAACCCTGGGGCCACCAAAGTGGAGCACAAGAACTTAACAACTACACTACCTGGCCGGCCCCTATTTCTTCTTTAAATGTTTGATAGAATTCATCAGTGAAGCCACCTGGGCTTGGAATTTTTTTGTAGGAAATTTTTTCATTGCTAATTCAATTTCTTTTTTTGGTTATAGGTCTATTCAAATTTTCTATTTCTTCTTGAGTTTCAGTAACGTATCTTTCCAGAAATTTGTCCATTTCATCAAAGTTATTTAATTTGTTGGCATATAATTTTTATAGTATTCCATTACATTTATTTCTGTAAGGTTGGTAGTGATAGCCTCCCTTTCATTCCTGATTTCAGTAATTTGATTGTTCTATCTTTTTTTCTTGGTCACTCTAAAAGTTTGTTAATGTTCTTGATCTTTTCAAAGAACCAAGTTTTGGTTTTGTTGATTTTATCTTTTTTTTCTTTTCCATTTCATTAATTTCTTACTTCTGCTTTCTTTAGGTTCAGTTTGCTCTTTTTTCCAGTGTCTTTAAAAGAAAGGTTCACTTATTGATTTGAGATCTCCCTTCTTTTTTAATATAGGGATTTACAGTTATAATTTTGCTTCTAAGCATTGCTTTAGATACACAGCGTAAGTGTTGGTATGTTGTATCTTAATTTTTATTCATCTCAAAATGTTTTCTAATTTGATTTATGATTTCTTCTTTGACCTATTGCATTGGTTATTTAGGTATGTGTTGTTCAGTTTCCACATATTTATAAATTTCCTCAGTTTCTCTTTATATTGATTGCTAGTTCAATTTCATGTCAGTTGGAGAACATACTTGGAGTTATTTCAATCTTTTAAAATTTACTGAGGCTCGTTTTATTGCCTAGCATACAGCTTATGCCAGAGATGTTTCATGGACACTTGAGAAGAATGTGTGTTCTGCTGTTGTTGGGTGGAGTGTTCTATAGATGTCTGTTAGGTCTAATTGGTTTATAGTGTTGTTCAATTCTAGTCTTAGCTTTCCTTGTGATCTTCTGTCTTGTCACTCTATCCATTGTTGCAAGTGTGGTATTGAAGTCTTTGCCTATTAATGGTGATGTATTTTCCCTTCAATTCTGTCAGTTTTTGCTTCATGTATTATGGGGCTCTGTTGTTAGGTAGCACATATATTTATAAAGGTTATAACTCCCTGATGGTTTGACCCTGTTATCATTATAAAATATTCTTCTTTATCTCTAGCAACATTTTTTGTTTTAAATTTATTTTGTCTGATAGTAATATAACCACTTTGAGTTATTGTCTGGGATTACTTGCTTTCAGTCTAAAAAATTTTCTTTAGTATTTTTTGTAAGCCGAGTCTACTAGCAATGAATTTTCTGTTTTGGGAGTGTCTTTATTGTATGCTAATTTTTGAAAGAATTTTGCATGATATAAAATTCCGAGGTTCTTGGTTCACAGGTTTTTTCCCCCTTTCAGCCCTTGGAATGTGCCATCTCACTGACTTCTGGCCTTCATTGTTTTTGATGTGATGTCAGATGATAATTTTATGGTGGTTTTCTTGTTTCTGTTTTTTTTTTTCCGGCTGCTGTCTCTCTCTTTCTTTCCTTCTGGCACTCCCATTACATGAATGCTGGTGTGCTTAGTGCCATTTCACATTTCTATGAGGCTCTCTTTGTTTTCTTCATCCTGTTTCCTTTCTGTTCTTCAGATTGCGTAATGTCTATTGATTTATCTTCAAGTTTACTATTTCTTCTGCCAGGTTAAATTTACTGTTGAGCTCCTCTAGTGAGTATTTCATTTCAGTTATTGTATTTTTAAATTCCAGAATTTTCATTTGGTCCTTTTTTTAAACAGAATTTCTATCTCTTGATTGATACTCCCCATTTAATGAGACATTGTCATCATAGCTTCCATTATCTCTTTACTTCATGGTAGTTGCTTTAAAGTCTTTTGTTACTTTTTTTTTTTTTTGCTACATTAACACCTGGGCCATCTGAAGGCAGTTTTAGTTGCCTGCTTGTTTTCCTGTGTATGGGTCATACCTTTCTGTTTCTTTTCATGTCTCATATAGTTTTCATTGAAAACCGAACATTTTAGATACTATGTTGTAGCACATCTATATACAGATTTCTCCTCTCCCCTCCTCCTCTGTGGAGCTTGTTGTTATTGCTTACTTCTTTATTTGTTCAATGTATTTTTTGGAATATTTTAACGAAGTCTTTTTCTTCCCACAGGGCACTGTTTGACTATCCTTTTCCATTATTATTCTGTTAATCCATTTGCCTGTGTTGATATCACACCTAGCTGTTAGGCTCCACTGATTGCTCTCTTAAGAGTTTTTTTTTTTTTTTTTAATACAATGCCCTGGGGCATAGATTGCCCCATGGTCTGATTCAATTAAATTTGGGCTGCTTTGAAGGGGAAGTTTTTGAGGTGGGTCTTTAAGGTTTGTTTTGACCCCAGGAAGGCTCTTCCTAGATGTATCTTTCCCCAGTTCTCTCTGGTAAACTAACTGATCTATGGTTTAGCTTGTTGCTTTATGGAGCTGTTAACCTACTCTTACTTGCTTACCACCAGAATCCCTGTTGTTTTTGAGAGTGCCCTTAGGCCTAAACTTCCCATTCTCTATTTCTAGTAAAGTCAGTTCCCATAGAGAATACTTTGGAACTCTTTGTTCTTATATCCTACCTCTCTCCAGGCAAAACCTCTGCATCACTGCCCCAGATGTGGAGGAGGAGATAGTGGCATGCTTCTCTAGGAGTGTCACCCCTGATTTATAAGTAGTATGTTGAGCATGGGTTGTGCTTCTGATCTTCTCAGACTGCCTCTCCTGGCATGGAGCATTTGCCCTATGAGTGAGCTGGAACAATATTCTTGGTCTGTTGCACTTGGGGTAGAACTTCTGTCCTATGAATGAGTGCTGGGTGGAGGAAGAGAGCCTCATACCCTTCAACTGTTCTTACCTAGAGTAGGGTTTCTGCAACATGGAGTTGAAGGAGATCGGGATGAGAAATGCTGGTGGTCTGCCCCTCCTGTGGAGATACCATAGCCCTTGGCTGGGAGCTTGACAGAGAAGAGAGCCCTGTGTTCTTAGCCTTCCCCACCCAGAGTGAATTTTCCATCACACTGAGCTGAGAGGTAGGAATGGAGCAGGTTGTGGCTCAAATGCCACAGATTCTCATTGTGTTTACTGAGATTTTGTAGGCTTCCTTCAATAAATTTTTCCTCTTTTGCTATATGCCCTTAAGACAATTTTTAGAGTTTAAGTGTTAATTTTATTTATTTATTTATTTTGCCAGTTATGCTTGGTTTGCTGGGGATTATGACTGTGGAAGTTCTTTTGCTGCCCTTCTAGATGTTATCCATCTCTAGTCCTTCTTCATTTTTTCTTTTCACTTTTTGGCAGTCCCATTCTCATTGATTGGCCAGTCCTTCTAGGTGCATTTCCTTTATAAGCCTACTGTAAAGTATATTCATTTGACTTCTCCTAAGATAATCCATCTACTTATAAATTGATATGTCAAAGATTTTTGTAAGATTGAAGATCTAGCTTTATGAAGTGAGAATATATAATATTTAATCATTCAAATATCTCACATTATGTGGTCATTTCCCATTGAATAATCTGATGTTGCTAAAATTAATTTACTTGATTAAAAATCTAGCTGAGTAAAAAGAAATTAGATTATTCCCTATGTGCTTTTTAAAGAGATTTTTAGAGAGTAGAAAAGATTTTTAAACCTAAAATGAAACTGGAACTTGAAGTCTGAGGAAATACTTCTTATGTTGTTGGTATACTCCTATGGCTCATGAGCCTACAAAATGATCAGGAAGAGCATTCAAATAGAAAGGAGAAATGACCAAAAAAAGTGTTGGAGGAATATATTAGATGTTGCTGTGTAACAAGCTAAGCCAAAACTCAGTGGCTTGAAACAGTGATTATTTATTATTTTTCATGATTCTTCAAGTCAACTTGTCTAGGCTGAGTTCAGCTGGACAGCTTTGCCAATCTTGGCTGGATTCACTTTCATGTCTACAGTTGGCTGGAGGTAGCTCTGCTCCATGTCTCTCTCATTGTCTTCTTCCTATGACCAGCATATGGCCCCAGGATGTTCTTCTTATGATGGTGAAACTGATGCAAGAGAGTAACTGGAAATATTCAAGGCGTATTGGGAACCATGCACCATAACTTCTACCTCATTCTTCTAGCCAACACAAGTCACGTTGGATGTGGAAATATACTCTGCTTTAATGGAAGGAACTCCAAAATTACATAATAGAGAAAGCAAAGAATCAGAGTCAATAATGCAATCAATCTACCACAAGGAATTAAGGAGGAAGTAAAGAGAGCTATCCCAGTTCAGTTATTTCTGTCAAATGTAAGTTGAGTTCCGTTTTTGTTAGAGTGGAAAAGAAAGGAAGAACCTTTCGCAAAATGTACTGACCGCTTCTGTCTCATTGAGGGAGTATGCATTATATAGAAAACTAGAGAAGCATGAGATGGAACATACCAGCCATCATGTAAGCAAACAGACTCGTTCTTTCAATATGTGCCCTTTCGTAATACCATATGCCTACTTTGTGCTTTCTTATGTGGCCGTCTTTCGTATGGGTGTAGAGCAGATTACTGTAGAATGCAGATAACTAAGCATTTCTAAGTCTTGGGCAGTTTAATCTTTACTTTTCTCAGGAATGTGCAGCATCAGCAGGTTTTGTTTGTCTTTAAAATGAGGAGGATTCTAGTGAAGCTGACTTGTTGCTCCACAAATATCTTAAAACTATGGAATTTTCCCTCTGGAATTATTATATGTGAATGGATTCCTACATTTTACAATGGAAAAGCATGAAATCATAGCCGGCTTGGCTACTGCTATTATTCATTTAACAGGTTTTATTCTTTTAACAGTTAAACTTCCATTATGTTTTACTATTTGTTACATACCATTTTTATGTGTTTCACAGTTTTATGCATTTTGCAGTTAACTATTTGAAAGGACGTTCAGTCCTTGAAAGTGAGAGTGATTTACCATTCTTGTGCTTTTGTCCTTACTGTGTGTATTTTGTTTAAAAGATAATAATAAGTTCTGCTATTAAAACAAGTCTAATAACATATTTTATTTTTTTGGTACCAATAGCAAGTCCTAATATTTTAAATATGCGGGTATGTGCTTGGGAGTGTATATATACAAAACATACAAAACTACAAAACGTCAGACGCTGCATCAAACACACAGACAACCACAGGTGAAGAGGAACAGAAAGCTCTGGTAATCATTACAGAAAGTTTTGAAAAACACACATAACACAAAAGACTAAGTTGATAGTGGTATTCTGTAACGCTAAGTGCAGCATAAAATATATATAATTTTGAAAGAATTCATATTTATTTATCAGAAGTCTTATTCATTATTCATAATTAATGACAGACTGAATTGTGAAAGCAGATTAGTTCTGATATTAAAAAGAACTTGCTTACTTGGAGAATATATGTTTCTATGCATTTGTAACAAAAATTTGCAAAATTATAAGAAAGTGAAATGCTGTTTTCTTCTATTAGATTTATTTTTATATGTCAATATATGTAATATATGACTCTAAGGTAATGAGAATATTGTATGTTTTAAAAAGCAAACACCCAAAAATGTATACTTCAAAACATGTGTTGTCCATTTGCCCATCGAAGAAGGCAAATCTTTTCTGAAAAAGAATTTAATTGCTCCATGAGAAATTAATTTGTTTCATAAGAAAATCATTTTCTTATTTTCAGTCTCATCCATACTATTATTCAGCTTGATTTTTCACTTTATTCTTCATACTTGACATAAAGAAACTTACTTTCATTAATAGTAAACACATTCACATTCTCTAACCCAGAAGCTATCCAAATTTTCCTTTTGTGGATATACTTTCAGATATATTTTAACCAAATACACGCAAATACATATGTGTGTTTACCTCTCTTGCATTTTTCAACAGTAATACTAATATGCTCATGAACAATTCCTCAACTTACTTCGTTTTATTAAGGAAAATCTTGGATATCATTTTATATCCATGTGTGGTTTCTGAATTTCTTTTTTTCACAGCTGTGGAGTATTCCAGTGTATAAACCAGTCTCCAGTTAATGGACAGTTAGTAATGAATAACTTTGTATTCAAATGACTTTTGACTATTTTTAAAACCAAATTCACCTTCAAGGGACAAGAATTCTCAGCACTGTGGATATTAACAAGAATGTATCACAGAATCTGAAATGAATGAGCCAAACTATTATGGAAAATGGTAATATTACAAAGGTACTTTGAAGAATATAACAATAATTTGGATGTATACATTCTGGCTTGTGTCCTAAAAATAATTTTTGAGCCAGCCCTGATAGCCTAGTGGTTAAAGTTTGGTGCACTCCTCTTCGGTGGCCTGGGTTTGGTTCCTGGGTGTAGACCCACACCACTCACCTGTTGGTAGCCATATTGTGGTGATGGCTCACATAAAAGAACTAGAATAACTTACAAGTAGCATATACAACCATGCACTGGGGCTTTGGGAAGAAAAAAAAAAGAAAAAGAGGGAGCAAGATTGGCAAAAGATGTTAGCTCAGGGTGAATCTTTCCCAGGGGGAAAAAAAAAAAGAAAAGATGCCAGAAGATGCTGCATAAAATAATAATAATTATTTTAGAGTATCTCTCTTATTTGGTCACAATACAATGACTTGTTTTCCATGTGTCCTATCCCTAAATAATACAATAGGAAAAGTTACTTTTGTTTTATTTCTTTTTGCTTTTCTCAGGGAATACAAACTGTTCTTATTACAATAGCTTTTTTACAGCATATAAAGTGCTAATGAAACACTGTGACTTAGTTATATTCTCTTCTTTCCATTTTATTGAAGAGAAAACTGAGATCAGAGAGATTGAATAGCTTGACCAAGTCGTGCAGCCAGAAACTGACAGAGCCAGGACTTGAATCCTCTCCAGCAACTAAAATGAGTTAGCACTATGGTTTTCTTCATAAAAATGACGAAAGAATGTGGCTGATAGAATGATAATAATATTTGGATGAATGTAGAATCTGGTGAGATATCATCAAAATTGCACAAAACACAAGGAGAATCCAGAATCCAATTAGGGAGCAATGAGGTCTGTTGAATCCAGTCAGCTGTGGAAGGCATCAGCAGCAACATGGATAGTCTTGGGTAGAATCATTCTGGGATCATTCTTTCTCTTCTCCAAAGGGCATCAGGGTCCGTAATTTCAACCCAATAACTTCAGTCTATATGAGACAATAATATTTTTTCCCTAAGTGGGTAAGTGATTTAACTCCAGCACAATTTTGAATTAAAAATACAGACGATGAAAATAAATGAAACCTGTAACATTTGTGCTTTTGTGCTAAGCTCACGATAATCTTTGTCATTTAAAGTGTTTGCTGTGTTTAAGAGAATCTGATATATTAATTTTGTGATTTTAAGCTTTAAAATATGAGAATAAATATTGTTAAAAGTATTGGAATAGAAACTATTTAATACAGTTAAGAATTTAATTTGTTAGTTTAAAAGAATTATCTGAGTACTTTGGAAACTTTTGAGTTGTTAGAATTGTAAATTTGTCCTGTCTGATACGTTATAAAAATATGTCATGATGTGTGTTCATTTTCAGCCATTGTCCTGGGAACTTGCGAGACCATTTCAACACGGAAACTTATGGAGAATTGTCTGTAATTATTTCATTAGTAATTTTCTCCTTTTGTTTTTATTCTTTTCTCTTTCTTGGCCTCTTATTATTTGAATCTTGTATCTTTTCCTATTTGTCATTTGATTTCATCTTCTTTTTTCCCTCTATTTTCTATTCTTTGTCTTTTTGATTTATTTTCTGGAAACTTTACTTTACCCTCCAACTCCTCTCTTGACTTTTAGCTCTGCTATCATATTTTTTTTTTTTTAAAGATTTTATTTTTTCCTTTTTCTCCTCAAAGCCCCCCGGTACATAGTTGTGCATTCTTCGTTGTGGGTTCTTCTAGTTGCGGCATGTGGGACGCTGCCTCAGCGTGGTCTGATGAGCAGTGCCATGTCCGCGCCCAGGATTCGAACTAACGAAACACTGGGCCGCCTGCAGCGGAGCACGCGAACTTAACCACTCGGCCACGGGGCCAGCCCCTCTGCTATCATATTTTTAATTTTCAAGGATTCCTTTCTATTTTCCGAGTTAAAAGAATCATCATGTTCTTATTTCATAATTCCAACTCTTCTTCTAGCTCTCTGAGGACATTAATGATGGAATTTGGTTAACTTAGTCTATATTTCCTTCAAGTGACTTATTTCTGTTTGTACTTTGTCTTTCATGGTGGAGACCTTCTTCAAATGCCTATGCCTTGCTGTTGGCCAAGTCTGTGGGCTCTTGTGTGAGGTATTCAAGTGCTGACTGGAAGCTTTGTGCATGTGCCCGGGCTTTTTGATCTAGGTTCCATCGTCAGTTGATCTAGTTGGGTCATTTCAATGGAGAACTTCCAATGTCAGTATTTGTAGGCCTTTTTTCTTGAGCAGACAGATTCTCCAGAGAAGATTCTCTTGAACTCTTCTCTGGAGATCAGAATCCTCACTGCCAACAACTAAAGTCCCTGTGCCTGGTGTGCCCTGGCCTGATAGAATTTTCCAGAAAAAAACCCTCCAGTCTTATGTGGAAGAGAGTTGTAAAGTGGATCTGGTGGTTTAATTGCTTTTAATATCTTCAACAAACTTTCCTGATTTTGTTTCTACCTCCACCTTCTCATTCAGAGGTATCTGGATGCCATGAATTCCAAGTATTTTAGGGGCCATATTTTTCTTCTAGGGTCTACTTTCTTGGGTCTATTAAGACAGTTGCCACTTGTCTGTCTCTTTCTTGCTTTTTCTATAGACTCCTCTTCCATTATTTTGATCTTTGTGGATTTTTGTTTTATCACTTTATCATCACTTTAGTGAAGTTTTACAAATTAGCATGAATTCATCATATTAAATGAGAAGTTTTACAGTTCTTTTCAGATATGTTTGCATTTATGAATACAGATTTAGATTTTCTATCCAGTCTTGATGACAAACATTTATTCCTTGACAACACTATTTATAAAGACTAATATTTATTGTTCTTTATATTCTCAACACTATTTGTGCATTTGGCAATAGCCCATATAACTGTAGACATGCACAATGTGTTAGACTTATGTTAGCAGTTATGTCAACATGATTGATGCACAGACACATTTAATATTTTCATCAGTCATTTGAACAATGGCTGAGTATATGCAGTGCACATGCATTAAATTCGCTGATAGCGTGGGTCACTGGGTACTTGGACAAGAGTGTCAAACAACAGAAACAAACATAACTAGTTGAAAGGAGAGGCAAAGGACAGAGGACCATAAAAAAACAATTAAATCCATAATCATTGGTTAGTGTACATTGGCTGTGTTTGGAAATAGGAGGAAAAGGCTTGTAACTGGTGACAAACTAAACATGAATCAACAATACATAAATTTTTGTATATTAAGGCAAGTTATTGGTTTCTGTCAACAAGAAGACAGTTGATAAAAAAGCTCATTAATCCTTCTAGAATCAACGTTAGTCAAGCCTTTATCACAATTTTGTTTAGGGGCCCCCAATTTCAGCAAAATGTGGAGACCTTTGGAAAGACTTCAAAAGAAAGCAGTGAAAAGAATGAAACCACCCAGAACTACATTTGGGGAGGAAAGAATTTCAGTCATTTAATCTGGCGAGGAAAAGACAGAGAAGGGATAGAACAAGTCTTTATACAAGTACAAGAAATATGTTTTAGGGATGCAAAGCACTACTTTCCCTCCACTTTCATCTGAATTGGGTAAGAGGGAAATTCTTAGCCTATGATGTCCTAATTTTGTCTTGAAATAAGGGATGCACAGTACTCCCAGGGCAAAGAGTGTTTAAGGAGTTGTTGACTGAGTAGGGATGGCTGGAGACAAATGGAGTGTCGGATGCAGAGGACAATGAGCAGGAATTTGAGAGGCTCTGATGGATTTCCTTGTCTGGCACTAACTAATTGCATGATCTTTAGACCACTTGATCTCCCAATGCCTGAGTTTTTTCCTCAACAAAGCAAGGAAATAGCCCTGCATCCCAATTTGTACAGTGTCATTGTGATAGAGAAATGAGAGGACAGCAAGGGAATCCCATCTCTGCCACCTGCCAGAAGTGCAACTCACCACTCACCTGCAACTTACCTTCTCACTGGATGGCCATCTTCAGACAAGTTCCTTTAGTCCTCCAGATCTCATTTCCGTCATCTTTAAAATGAGGATCATAAGAATAATAATGCAGACATGTTAGAATTAAATGAGCTAAAAAACAGCATGGACTTAAAACAGGAGCTAGAACATTGTCAGTGCTCAGTAAACATTATCATGACATCTGAGCTGTGGGACTTCTGCATTTGAACATCCAGAAACCTCTATTCATACCCGTTCAGTAATACTTATCTTGGTTTCAAAGTAGTATTTTGACTTGTATTAGAGCTATTGTGTCCTTATCTTATCCTTTCCACTAGATTTTCATTGAGTTCCTTGAGGGTGGGAATTGTTTCATTTGGTTTTAAGACCCTAAACACTTAGGCCTGCCTCACAGCAGCCGCTTAAAAGTATTTGTTGAATGGAATTGAAAAGCTAAAAGTGCACGTAAAGTGTATCATGTATTATGAAATTAATTTCTATATGTAGTGTGTGAAATTCCATGTCATTACATTCCACATTTTTGTAGGAGTGGTGTCGTAGAAAGAGACTGAGTTTTGGAGTCAGCCATGAGTTCAGTTCTCATTCCTCCTCTGATTGACTTTGCAAGAGCAACTTTACCTCACTAAACCTCAGTTATAAAACTCAGGAAATAGCAAATACTTTGCAGGGCTGTTGTGAGTATTAGAGAGAATATATTTAAAGCAGGTGCAGTAAATGGGTAGTTATTATTTTTTGTAATTATTTTGATAACTCTCTTAGTCCTCTCTGCCCTTTGAGACGCAAATCTCAGCTCTTTGTGATGTTGGTAAAAAGATTGTTTTCTTTCTATGACAACACTCCTATAAAAAGGTATAATGTAATGATGTGGTATTTCACACACCACATATAGAAATTAATCTCATTATACATGCTGCACTTCACATGCACTTTTAGCTTTTCAATTCCAATCAACAAATGGAATTACAGGTGACCCCGTCATCTGTAATGCCCACACTTCTCCCTTTTGGCTGCAGCACGCTCTACTTCCAAGGCGTTCTGTCTAAAGTGGTCTCAGTGACAGTTTCGCCTTTGAAAGAGGGATTGAGAAACGACTGATGCTCCTTTCTGGGTCCAGGGGCCTAAGAAAACAGGAAAGAGTTGCAGGCATGTTGGCAAGGTGAAGGTGTGGGCTGATCGCCTTGTGCTCCTTACCTGAGGCACAGCCTCCTAATCTGAAAGCAGATGGAGTAGATGGATAACAGCAGCAGAGGGGTAGCCCTGAATTCCCAGTGCTAACGGGGTTAAAAGGAGACCCAGAACTAATGGGGTGGAGGGTGGAGAGTGGCTGTAAGTCCAGCCATCCCAAACCACTTCACTTGCGGTTCCCTGAGTAGACCGCGCAATTTCAAACCTCCACGCGGTGTACGTGATGGACCCACCGCCTGAAATTCGTTCCCTCACCCTTAACTCCGTGGTCAATATCCCACTCGGTTTTCAGGTTCTGTTGATGAGGTGTCCTACTGTACCTCAGTGGAATCGGCTCAGCTTATGTTCAGGCTCACTTTACAATGAGTACCTAATTTTATTATAATATCTATAGTAGTTCTCTGCATTTATTGAAAAGTGTGTTTCCTTTTACTAAATTGTAAGTTCCTTGAGGGTATAACGGGCTATTCTTCATCTTTATATCCCTAATGCCTAGTGCTGGGTCTAGTACAGAGTATGTATTCAATAAAAGTTTGTTAACTGACTGTATGAATGATCCAGAAGTCGCAATGCAAACCCTTAGCTGCCCACTGGTTTCCTCCATAAACCAGTCAATAACTTAGCCTTGATGACTAGCTTTTCTAATTTCTAAAAGTTGAGGCAACATGTCTTTCCTTTTCTCAAAAGTATGTGTTTTTTTTTTGAGGAAGATCAGCCTTGAGCTAACATCTGCCGTCAATCCTCCTCTTTTTTGCTGAGGAAGATTGGCCCTGAGCTGACATTCGTGCCGATCATCCTCTACTTTATATGTGGGATGCCTGACACAGTGTGGCTTGATAAGCAGTGCATAGGTCCATGCCCGGGATCCAAACCTGCAAACCTGGGCTGTTGAAGCAGAGCACGTGAACTTAACTGCTGCGCCCTGGGACGGGCCCTCAAAAGTATTTTAAGGACCAATAAAAGTACTGCTAAAAGGGATTTCACTTGCTGGATGGAAGCATCTCCCAAGTATTGAGTGTGACCATTGTAAGATGGTCATGGACTATGTGTTAAGTACCACCTTTACTTTATATTTCAATATTTGCCGTTTATGTAGCGGCCATTTTATTTTATGATGAGAACATAAAGTTTAACAGGGGAAGCAAAACACATGTAGTTTCAGTGCTGAGTTTATTCATATATTTGGAATCTGAGGTAGACATTTATTCTTGCCAGTGTAATTGTGGACTTCAAAAAAATTTTTAATTTTTCATCTTTTAGTGGTTTGGTTCAAGTTACTTTCCTTCTCCGTTATTTTAAATTACATAATTTATGTAACCACCATTTTGCCTCAATTTAGGATCATTTTTTTAAACTTCCAGAGTATATGAATTAAATATGGAATTGTGGAAAATGATAAATTCAATAAATATTTCATATGTACTTATTTTGTAAAAGTTGACATTCTAGTTATAAAAGGAATGCAAAACCTTCATTAAACTCCAACAGGAAGGGTAAGACACATTCAGGAATCAATGTAACTTAAGGCAGAATGCCAGAAGCAACATCAAACATGTGCACGGAGACCGGAATGGGAATTCAGAAGTGGCAGAACCCACAGGTCAATAGATTTACATTTGAGAGAAAGGCATTTTCAAGTTATACCATGTTTGGCCCCAGCAAATCAAAATTAACCCAAATAAGAATTAACAGGAAAACTAGGCCATCTCTTTAATTTTATGCACTCTTGGTTCTTGAGACCCTAGGCATATTTATCCTCTGACTTGGAAGTGGTCGCGGTAATAAGAAGCGTGAGAGTCACAATTTCTCCCTCTCCGGCTTTTCCTAGGGCAATCTGGCTCACTGACCTGGTGGAAACGACGTCAACCACCAGGCTTGAGACATCAGCTTGGGCCTCATAAGTAGCGTGCCTAAAAATAAAATAGGCAAAAATGTTGGCAATTGTTAAGCCTGGTGATTCATGAAGGTTCTCTATGCTATCCTTTTCTACTTTTGTGTATGTTTGAAATCTCCGTTAAAACAAAAGGCAGCCACAGAGAATCTGGGTGTTTCCTATGAGGGAGCGCATTTTCTTCTCCTCACTACTGTACCAGGCTTAAAAGGTGCTTGTGCCACCCACGGAGGAAGAAGAGCTTGCTTCCTCTCTCCACATAAAGCCCAGGAGGCGGCAGAGTGGTCCTCCTGAGAGCTAAGTGCCTCTCTCTCTTGCCTGTAGTTAGGAGACTGGCTGGCTGATGTTTCATCATTGGAGTTTACATTTTATCCGTGGAGCCACTGTGGTACAGCATATAAAACATTGGATCAGGAACCAGAAGACTTGGCTTCCAGGCCTGATTCTTCTACTTACAGCAAATTTTGGAGGACAGGAAACACTGTTTATAGAGTGTTCTCTCTGGGCCAGGCGCTGTGCTCTAGACAATGGCCGTCTATTACTCAGACATAACGTCTGTAGAATAGAGATCACCTCTGCCTACGTCAGTGGGTTGTTTGTGGCACAAACAAGATAATACATGTAAATAACTGGAAAATTTATAAACGTTATACCTTATAAATATATAAGATATTATAAAGATTAGTATTAGCATGTATTACTTACTAAAAGTTGAATATGAAAGAAATAGCCTACTAATAGAAACTTGCCAATAAATAGTTCTTCAAAATAACTGAGATAGCATCCTTAAGTTTCTGCATGGGCTTGTTAAAAAGGCTTTTTTACAAGTCGTCAACAAGTGGGTATGAATAATGACTGATTAAACTGTTATATATTCTAATAGAAGCATCATCACATTTATGATTTGTAAAATGGGCTTAAGTAAGCATTTTCTAAGAATTTATTTCACAAAATTGTAATTCGTGCTTAATTTGTGTGTTATATATAATTCTTGTCCCAGAGACACTGGCCAGACGTTATCCCACTGGTATTATTTAGTGATTTTTTCTTTAGCTGAAAGGAAGAAGAGGAAGCCAGCTGCAGCTTTGACACTTCTAATTACACCCTGTGTGATCGCAATAGTTACGTATGGGCTGTTTAATTTGAAAGCAACATCAGTCATGCAAATTTCACATCAGTTGAAAATGAAAGGAGAAAAACGTCTGTCAAACTGAAAAGGGTTAAATTACTACAATTAAGAAAAGGAAATTAGTTATAATTTTCTGTGAAAGTATAGCTAGAAAGTGATGCAAAATAAAAGATTAAAAAGTATTTTGGCATAAGGTTAAAATGATACTTAAGTATTAAATTGGGCTCATTTTTATTTAGCAATTCAGAACAACCTGGTGGTGTGTGCAGCAGTTCTCAGGGAAAATTTTAGTCTCTGTTTGGAAAAATACCAGTTGTGATGATGTGTCTCCTGAACACAAATTGACTGGAACTGGCTGCCCCAAAGTGAGGACCACCTCAGTCACCAGCACAAATCTGTTAATTGTTTTTGGAACATTGATGCTGCAATCAACTTTTATTGAATTTGGGAGAAAACTGAACATTCTGATTACCGCTTTCATGCTCTGAATCATATGCCACAATTGGAGTGTTGTTGCTTCTCCCCTTACAACTCTTCCTTTTCTCTTTTCCTCAGAAGGGACAGAGTGATACAAAGGCCACTTCACTTGCATTTCTCAATGTCTACCCTGTGTGGGACTGCAAAGAAGAACAAAAAGCGCCTCTGAGTACAGAAGGGGACACAATGAATAAACAGGGAGTTCAAAATTGTTACAAGTTTAAAAGATAGTACATCTACAAGAAAAGTAAAGAATATAATTCATCTCACATCCACTCCCACCTCCTGCTGAGGTAACCAATGTTAACAGATTGGTTTGTATCCTTTTATACCTCTCTCCAAGGCCAGCTACATATAAAGCCATGGAGAGAGAGAGAGAGCTGTTTTCTTATTTTTAAAAGGGGCTATACTTGACACATTACTTTGAAACTTGCATTCTTATTTAATAATACATCATGGACAACATTCCAGTTTTAGAAACGTAAAGACTTAGTTCAGTCTTTGCACTGCTGTGTACTATTCTGTAGTATAGAGTCATGCATTGCATAACGTTTGGGTCAACGACAGACCACATATACAACGGTGGTCCCATAAGATCAGTACCCTATAGCCTAGATGTGTAGTAGGCTATACCATCTAGGTTTGTGTAACTAGACCTTATGATGCTCACAGAATGACGGAATCGCCTAACCATGCATTTCTCAAAACATATCCCTATTATTAAGTGACACATGCCTGTAACATGCTACAATTTAATCAAGCACTCACTATTAAGGGACCTTCAGATTGTTCTTGGGTTATTTTTTCCACTATAAAAATGCTATAATAAATGCGTCTATTTATAAATTCTTACAAAATTTTTCTATGGGTTGTCGTAGTAGGTGCCAAAAGTCTGTTAAATGAGTCAATAGGTGAGTAAAGGAACTCCACATTCTCTCTTTTGAGGATGCCAAATGCTTTCCTTTTCCTCTGAATACTTGGGAGGAGCCAGTACTCAAATTTTGGGTGGAGGGAGTGGTAATTTTCCCCTTTGACCCTCTTCAATCTTGTCAAGGCATCCTATAAGCCAACAGCACCCTAACTTGTTGGTCTTAGGACACTTATACTCTCAAAAATTATTGAAAACCCCAAAGAACTTTTCTATTAATGGGAGTGGTATCTGTCAATATTTACCATACTAGAAATTAAAACGGAGAAATTTAAAAAATACTTACGATTTCCTTTAAAAATAACAATAATAAATGTGTTACATTCTAACATAATATATTTTTATGGAAAGTAATTATGATTTCCAAAACAAAAAAATTAATGAAAAGAATGGGATTGGTTTTCTTTTTTTGCACAAGTCTTTAACATTTAGCTTAAGAGCAGAGAAGCTTAATGCACAGCCAATGTTGAGAACCACTCTTCTAGATCAGCTCTTCTCAAATTTTAATTCACATGCAAATTACCTGGGGACCTTATTAAAATACAGATTCTAATTTAGTAGCCTTAAAATGGGACCTGAAAATTGCAATTTTAACAAGCTCCCAGGTGAAGATGATGCTTCCCAGATGTGGCTACACTTTCAGTAGCAAGTTTCTAGACCTGCATTGTCCAATATGGTAGCCACTAGCTACATATGGCTACGTGAAGCTTAAATATAAAGCAATTAAAATTAAATAAAATTAAGTATCCAGTTAGTCAGTCGTATTAGCCACATTTTGAATGCCCAAAGTCTCCTGAGGCTAGTGGCTATCACACTGGACAAAACAGGGAACATTATCTTCATCACAGAAATTCTATTGGACAATGCTGCCTTAGATGGCATATGTGGAGGTAATGATGAGAGGCTCATGTAACGAAATTCACTTAATTATGAATCAGCAGCTATCCTTCAAAACGTATGTGGAGGAACTTGTTAGAACAACTTTACCATTTTTCTGATCAATACGACAGAGGCAAATAATTTAGGATTTTGAAAAATGTTTTAAATTCAATAGCTTCAAGTCGCCCGACTAATTTCTTATAAAGCTCCTGAGTGCCATATCTTTATGAGCTACGTAATCTGATAGTGCCAAGACTGGTGCATGATATTCCATTTTTGTGGAAGAAATGATTCTATTTAAAAAATAAAATAATTAAGAGTAACTGATATGGAAATAGAAAAACCCTTACTCACTGTAAATGATTTTCATAATCAAAACATAGGCCTCCATACGACTCGCAAGGAACAATTTCAGTGAAAAAAACTCCACTAGGGAGAATAAAAGATTATGCCTCAGAGGTTAGCAAGCAGGATAGTGTTTCTCCTGGGCACACGCCAGTGCAGACAGCACTCTGAGAGACATTCCTTGGGGTTCACTTGGGCAGTTCTTACTCTGAAGAGCTGGCCAAACTCTGCATACCCCACCTGACTCGAAGAAACGTTCCAAGGTAGGCTTTCCAAAAACATTCCTCGTCTGCAAAGTTCGCAAGCTGAGACGAGCCTAGTCAGAGTGATGAGCAAGTAAAAGCTAAGAAAAATAAGAGGAAAGCGAGGGAGCCTGTTCTAGATTGTACCATGGGCTCTTTTTTAGCTTATTTTCTATCACCTCTAAACCCATAAGTCTAGTTTACTATATGCTTGAAAGAATAAGCTGTGAATGTAGTGCACCTGAAACATAGCTTGTTATTTGAGGCTACAGGAACATCTCAGTAGCAAAGCAAAAAACCTTTTTGTCAAATATTCTAGTTTTAAAAGTGGTTGTCATGCTGGATGTTTTGGGAGAAGTGAAAAATTCCTACCCTGTTATTGGTCTCTCTTCATGTAACTTCTTTCCGTAACATACTGCTGTCACATACTTTATGTAACGTACTTCTATACAATTCTTTAGTGAGACGTAACAGGAGACAGAGAGAATGTTCCAAAAATCTTGGCCACTGGTTTGCCAGTACCCAGAAGTACCAGATTAACAGCTCTTGTAGTTTCATCCTCCTGAGTAGGGACAGATGTTGCTTTTGTCAGTTCAGTTCTCATCTGGGTAGATGTATCTTAGCTTTGAAACTTTTCAGACATCAGTAAAAGACCCCCACCAGGAGCAGACTGATGAATTTCATTGGAGTCTACATCTAAGAAACAAATTTTCTTGTCACCGCATTAGCTGTAACTCTGTGGTTCTTCAGTCTGTAACATGTACCACCATTCTCTCAGTCTCCCAGCTCCCACCTTCGTAACTTCAGAGCCAGGTCTTAATCTGTGCTCTGTTGTGGACCCTGGAGTCAAATCTCCATGGTCAACGTTATCGTTATTGGCCAGGCTTGGGGCGTTGTGTTTTGTTTTGTATTTTATTTAGTTGAAACAAAAATAGGAACATTTTAGGTAAAAACCAGGATTTCCTTTAGCTCTTTGGTGTGAAGGTGGAATGTGAGGGGTGGTGGGGTGGTGGAAGTGGCATTTCTGTGGGAGCTAGTGCACAGTGCCTGCCCCTCTTAGGCAGGTGTGGTCTCTTCGCTTCATACCAGTCCCCGCCTGGGCCACTTGCCTCAGTTACTTTACCTGCCTGGGCTCCACATTTGCTTATGTGACTCCTACTTGAGCATCAATCTCTTATTAGCCTCATAATTTAACATACCTATGGGCGTCAGAGTGAGAACAGTTCAGCAGTGCTGTGGTGAGAAACGCCAGCTTGTAAAGACGGGTGGGTGAGCTAAGTTCTCCTCTGCAACTTCTCAATGAACGATAGGCATTTACTAGGAACCTACTAAGTGCCAGGCCATGGGTTAGGTGCCAGCAGATAGTGGGCCTTCCAAACTTATTTGTCAAAAGCAAGAAAAGAAAAAAAGAGGTATCTCGTGGAAATCTCTTTCCATCTCTTTCTTGGTTGTTTCACGACAACCAAGTCTGTTAATGTGTATTAGGACTAGAGAGGCATAATATTAACTATAATGGAGTAAACCCTGAAGGCAAGCAGGAAAGTTTTGAGAAACTCGCACCTATTCCTCCTCAAAGGCAAAATGGTTGAGTGTTCACACATCTGCATATAGACCTTTCTTTTGTTTCTTGTTGGTTCAGCGTCATTATCTTAAACTTTAATGTGCTTTAAAAGTACTGTATAGGATTGTGTATGAAACCATGGACTCTCAGACTTTATAGTTTACTTAAAGGATTATCCAAGGGTAATTTTCTCCCTAATCAACTTTTACCTTAGAAGCTAATTTCATATCTACCCTTGGGTAAGATGCAATTACACTGTGTTTATGAAAGATTCTACATATTAGCATTACTTCGAAATTGTATTTTGGAGAGACTAGAGACTTGTAAAAGGTGAAATTCTAATCCTGAGTAGTTTGAAATGAGACTGTTAGTGCTCCCTTTTTTCTTCCAAAGTTTGCAGCATTTGGTACAACATAAATGAAACACTTATTTTCCGGCTAAAACCTACAAGGACACAAAGGTGACTATTCTAATATATTCCTACCGTAAAAGCATTTCTTTCAACTACTTAAGAGTGCCTTTTGCAATTTATTGTCTTCAAAGATAAAGTTCTCCTTAAATTTGGAAGTTCTCCAGGAGGCACTACTGAGGTCATTTTGGATGATGTAGTTGATTGGCAGTAGAAGCTCTTGAAACATTCTAGGAGAAAAACAATCTCTTCCAGTTTCAACCAAATTCTTGTCCGCTGCTCGCTCCACTCCAAGAGCTCATTTCTTAGTGATGGCTACATGTGGTAGGTTGGGATCAAACTGATTCTTCCCGTAGGCAGCTTAGAGGGCACCTTCATGGAATAGCCTGTTAATGGGGGCCAGCAAAAGCTGTGCTAGAAGGACCTCATGTTTAGGTGTCTGCTGTCATCTTTAAATAATGCTGCATATCATTTAAATGAAAATGAAGGAAGGTGTGTGTCAGACAGCTTGTTATACCCATGTCCTTTTGCAGGAAAACATTGTTGAAGGTGATATTAACCTTTCCTTTTGAAACTTGTAATCCACTTGTTACTAAACACCGTTATATTGGGGTTTTCTGTGTTCCAGATGTTATTTTGTCTACCATAAAGACTTGAAATATATCATAATTTTTGAACCATGTGTTGGTATTTCTTTATTGTTAAATATGAGGAAGTTCCAAAAATCAAAGCGCCCCAAGCCCTTCTAGACCTCTGAGAAGCCCTGTTTGTAATCCAAAGCAGGTGAAGCTACTTTTATTGTCATCTCAGAATATTAGTGTATGAGGTACAATTAGATAACTGAATCACAAATCAATTACAATCTAATTCTTGCCAGAAGCTCTTTTGGAAGCAGCCTAATTAACATGCTAACTCTCTCTAGCTTTGTCCCTAAGTTACCCGAGTAAAAGTGCTAGTCCAAGTGATGTCAGCCACGCTGTGTCATTCAGCTCCTCAGAACTGCTGTCACTGTGTTAAGATTTCCTCTTGGCTGTCAGCTTTTGTAGGATCCTAGAAACTCAGATTCATTTTAGATATTGTTTATTCCAGTTTCTTCATTTTAGAAATAAAGAAATTGAGGCCCAGAGAAAGCGAAGTGACTGGCTCAAAATTCACAAAGGAAGTAAGTGGCGGAATCAGTACTAGAAATCTACCTCCCTATTCCTTTATGTGGCAACACATTGGAAATGGCAGTCTCTTGGGCTCTTCTCCACTTTGTGCCCTTTCTCCTCCCTGCATCTTATTTATAGCTTCTGGGTTTGAACACATCGGGTGAGCAGTGATGAATAGAAAACATTCATACCGCTAAACGTTTAGGAATTTCTTTAAGATGATCCACACGTCCATGTTTGTTCGTTGCCAACAGTACTAATTCCAGAAAGAATCCACATTCCATATGTTGAGGAGAGACTTTTGTCTGAAGAGTCCATGTTGGGCCAGGTACTATGTAATGTGTTTCTTTGTATTGACTCTGAAATTAGTTAAAATTAAACAGAGCATCAAATTTAATATCACCATTGCCTGTATAATGAAATCATTCTAATATAAGCACTAGGACCAGCCTATGTAGCTTCAAATATGTTCTACCACAACTGTCTTGGAAGCTTGAGTAAGGTACTTAACCTGTGACTCAGTTTCCTCATTCATAAAATGGGGAGGATAATAGTTCTTATCTAATAGAGTTAATGTAAGTAATAAATAAAATATTACATGCAAAGCTCTTGGAATAGTGCCTGAAACCCAGCCATTATTGGTAATTTTATAATCTAATCCAAGTTTTCTTATTGAAGGCATGCATAATGGGAATTTTGGAGCATGCATCTTAAATACATAAATATTTTTTATATTATATTTGTATCACTATATTATTAAATATCTTAAAGAAACTGTAAAAACAGAAATTAAAGTTGATGAGATAAAAAATTAAGTCTTTTTGAATCCCAAGAGAGTGTTTTACATAAATATCCCCACTGGAAACTCTAGACACCACTGGTCTACTCTCATACTCTATATTTTATGTTATTGCTTCCTTTATTTCACAGTCTATCACAACTTTATTTCACAATCTACCACAAAATGAGCAAAGGACAAGCTTCTTTCCTTTCCCAAAGCAATCATTCCTATGATAATACTGCTAACTTTAATCAAATTTAGTGGCTTAAAGTGTTGATAACCTTACAACATTTATCTCCAGTAATTAAGGATTTTCCCCCCATCTGGCACCAGTGGAATATTCTATGGTGATTAGTCATAGGCTGTAATAAATTGCATTGTATTCTCAGCGGTTAGGGTTTTTTTATTGCTAAAATCTGAAGACTATAATAGCTTTTTTCAGTGCCTTTGTTTTCTTTTCTTTTACAATGTTTTGTTTATAGATGGAAATACATCAAAAAGTTCTTTTTTTTCGTATTTTTTATTTTGTCAGTGGAGGATTTTGCATATGGTTCTAGTTACCATAGGGAACCAGAGACATTCCACTGAGATCTTGGATGTTCCAAATGTCAGAGTCCCAGATGGGCTGCAGATGACGTTTAAAATGAAGGGTATCTTTGTAGCTTTATACTAAGACATATCAAACACAATTTGTAAGATGATTAATGTAACAAAGGTTATTTTTCTCAATTTTTGTGTGGCTATGGAAGTTGTTGGGGCATCTCCAAGAGGACAAACAAATGTGAAAATTCAAACCCACTTTTTAAAGGATTTAAGTTGATTATTCATTTTCATTTTGGAGGAGAAAAAAGTGCTCATCCAATTAGTGACGATATAATAACTATGAATGTATCACTAGAATTGTTAGGAAGTTTATTTCATATCTGTCTCGGCCACAATTTTAAAAAGCAATTTTTACATGCTCTATCCTGTACTAGAATTATCCTAGAGTTTACCTATATTGTTTCATAAATAATATTCTACCTCATGTTACTTTAAAAATAAAAAGTCCTTTGACTTTAGTTAGAAAAGATTAATTCAATTATTGCAGTGTTAAATGTTTTTGGAGAATACTGTGGGAGTTTACAAAGAATGTAGAAGACATAACACACAACTCCAAATAGAGTAAAAAGCATACACAGAGATAAAATGCTTAGAAATACAAGTAAACAGAATCTTAAAACGTGTACATAATTACACATAGTTATGACTACCTAACTACAGAAAGCAAAAGGGTGGTTGGTTCAAAGACGGTGAGTTGAGAATAGTTACTGAAACATCAGAATCCAGCTATGATTAGACTAGAATGACTTTATGATTGAGGAGGATATTTAAGGCCAGAGGAGAAGAGGAAAAAAATGCCCCCACCCTTAGAGAGTTAATATAACGTACAATGGACAGGAATTGGGGTGGGGGGGGGGGGGGGTCAAAAGGCTGCCTAATCCATGTCTTAAATTTGAGGAGGTCTCACACGTTGGCTATTATTTGGTGCCAAACTTGTATCGGAAAGCAGGAGTGGGCTCCATCACATTGTTGATATTAGCCTGTAACTATATTCTCCATTTAGTTACCTAGGTACCATATTGCAAACAATTATGGATGCCGTTGCGAAGCATTTGTAATTAATCATAAACGGTGAAGCAAGTTTTTTGGAGATCAGTGTAAGCCTAGGTCCCACTTCAAGAAGAGTTTGCGTGGTGATTAGTTTTATGTGTCGACTTGGCTAGACTATGGTACCCAGTTGTTTGATCCAACACTGGTTTAGATGTTGCTCTGAAAATAGTTTTTTAGATGTGACTAACATTTAAATTAGTAGACTTTGAATAAAGCAGATTATTCTCCATGATGTGGATGGATCTCATCCAATCAGTTGAAGGCCTTGAGAGAAAAGACTGAGACCACATGAGGAAAAAGGAATTCTGTCTCCACATTGCCTTTGGACACGAGACTGCAGCATCAACTCTTCCCTGGTTCTCCAGCCTGACAGTCTGCCCTGCAGATTTTGGACTTGCCAGCCTCCATCATTGCATGAGGCAATTTCTTAAACTGCATCAATCTCTTTCTCTCTCTCTGTCTCTGCCTGTCTGTCTGTCTTTCTCTGTCTATATATACACACATCCTTCTGTTTCTCTGAAGAACTCTGACTAACAGTGTATGAACCTTAGCCATTCCTCAAGGTGATCGGTCTTTCCCCAGTAGGCCACAGTAAGGTTTTGTCTTTCAGTGATCATCCATGCTACTATCTATTCAAGAAACGGTGTCAAAAATGCAATCATGTAGTCACATTTAAAAATATATTTCTTAGTTATAATTTTATATTTTTATAGCATGCTCCATAAAAATTTATTCCTGGCAACTTAAAAAATATTTCATATTGTCTGGTTTTGTTACTTTTAAACTTGAGTTACATAGGGTAGAAGCATTTTGTACTCATATTTTATTTAATTGTACATGGAACTATCGTTATATCTTTCCTTCTTTCTTTCCTTTCTTTTTCCTTCCTTTCTCCCTCCCCTTCCTCTTTCTTTTTCCTTTCTGTTTCTTTCTTTATTTCCTTTTCTTCCTTCCTTCCTTCCTTCATTTTTCTTTCTTTCTTCTTTTTTTCTGTCAGCTCTGTAATAATATTTTGAGGTCTGTTTATAATTTTTTAATATGTGTACATTTTCACTTACCATTAATAGAAAATAACATTTTTTATCACGTACTTAACTCCTTGATTTTAGGTCTTTTTAAAGAAATAATTTAGTGGAAAAGTATGGAAATATAAGTGACTAAGTTTCAAAAATTTCACTCTACTTGTAATACCAGTCCTCTGATTTGTTCCTTTATCCATTGTCCTCAAATTTACTATGTTGAACCCTATGAAATTGCTGACATTCAACCCTTTATCTATGAAATCATTTTTTTATCACAAAAACCCATTTAAGATCTACAGAAATGGTAAGTTTTATTATTGAGCCCATCTAAACTTGATGAAACTCCATTGACACCTACGACTACCTACAGCTGTGAGTGGGAAGAGACAAAAGCAAGTGGTCTCGAAATCCAAGGGCTACCCAGGCCTCACTGAACCAGCTGGGAAAGTCTACTGCCCTTGGTGGCTCAAATATAAGAGAAGTCGATTTGGCGGGCTTATCAGAAGGATGCTTTGAGTATACCATAAAGAAGACAGCTCAGTGAAAAGGGAGATATACTGATGAATGTTGATGCTGTTAATGATGGGTTCTATTTTCAAGAACAATCTTTTGAGTGATAAGGGTTACAAAAATATATCATAATTCCAATTATAGCTGGGAAATATGATTTCTATTTGGAAAATTAGGAAGATGCTGAACTAAAGGAAGAGAGGCTCTATATGATAAGAGGGCCAAGACTGGGTCATGGCTCTGAGATGCACAGGAAAAATTAGACTCAGGGTCACAAAAAAAGAATCAGGAGTCTATATGATAAAAGTAGGAATAGAGACAAATCAATGTAATATAATCATAAAGCCATTTGGTACCATTAATGTATCATAAGAATTTTAAGAAACAATAGCAAATAATGCTTTAGAAAAGTTACAAATTTAAGGTTTATTGTTGAAAAACATTTTCAAAAGTTTTATAATTCCAAATATTTTGCTTTGGGATAGTTGTTTTCTACTACTTACTGTCTTCCTCAATTTAAACCACATTATTAGTTCACATACAAAAAGAAAGTTCCAAAAAAGATAAATGGGGTAGGACTGAAGTAAGAAAAAGATGATGAGTGAAGCCTAATGTTTTATTACTCAGAATGTGATACTGTGTATGTTTCCTTTTTGGGGTCAGCTAGGGCTGCTGCTCTGAATATATGTGGGTGAGCTACAATATTTGTGTTCAAAGAGTGCTCTGAATTTTGTTGTGCTAAAACTTGTCATGTAGCATGTGGTTCACTGGGGGTCATTCCCTCAAGTACATGATGTGCTGTGTGAAGTTTGAAACTAGTAATCTTAATGGTACACAAAATGGTAGGATTGAAATGTGATCTGGACAAGATGCCACAAGATGAAATACCAGAAGAAAAGATGTGACCACGCTGCTGTTACTTTAGCGTTTTTGTTTGTTTGTTTGTTTTTAACTCAATTATAACCTAAATATTTGAGTTAATACAGTAGTCTCTTGAAGCCATCTTTTTATTTGATTTTTGCTATATAAATAATTATAGCATAATTTTAAAATGTTTAAATTAGCCAAGAAGATATACACTAAGAAAAGAAAACTAGGGGAGATATCCCAAATATCTTTAAATTCTTGACCCTCTTGTGGAAGATGGAGAAAGCTTCTTCAGAGATGCTTTAGAATAGAAATTTGTCAACCAACAGTCTCTAAGTTTTTCTGTAGCTATGTACAGTTTTTAAAATGGAGACATTCACATAAAAATCTGTTTTTCAAGCTTCTCTTAAAAACTGACAATGCTTTGGCAACACGGAGCCTGTTTCATACATGGCAATAATCATCAGTGGTGGAATGGTGGCTAGTCCTTTCAGACTAGGCAAGTGCTCCCTCATTTGCCACAATCCCCACCACTCCTGGCCAAGTTCATGTAACTGTCATCTACCTGATTTCTGTAGGCAGCTGAGTCTGTGACTCAGAACTAAGAGGCAAATTTTAGTTCAATAAGGCAGTTTTTTTTTAATTGAGGTAAAATTGACGTATAACATTATATTAGTTTCAGGTGTACAACATAATGATTCAATATTTGTATATATTATGAAATGCTGGCCACAATGTCTAGTTAACATCCATCACCATACATAGTTATAAATTTTTTTCTTGTGATAAGAACTATTAAGACCTACTTTCTTAGCAACTTTCAAATGTGAAATACAATATTGTTAATTATAGTCATCGCAACACAACTTTAGCTTTTTAACAGCAAGACAAGCTGCCTCATGAGGTAGTGGGTGCCCCTGCTCTGAAGTGTTAAAAACGGTCTGAGCGTAAAGGGAACCAAGAAACAGGGGCGATCTGACTAGATGATCTCTTAAAATTCTTTCCATCTCTAAACTCCTTTGATTCACTTCACCAGCATAGCATCATTTTCTAAGTGTTAATCTTTAAAATTTCTTGTCATTTATTTTAATACTTTTTTATGAGGAAGATAGTAATTTTATATAATAAGAAATCAAGACATACAACTAGCATATGTTCTAGATAATGAATGGAAAATGTCTATCCCTGAACCTTGGACATTATTGTTCAACATATTTACTTGGTCATTTGGCATTTATTCATTGAGCATCTTCCATTTGTTCAGGATCCTGGGGATGTAGGGCCACAGTGAACAAACAAAGTATCTGCTTTTATGAGAGTTTATATTTAGGCATGGGAAACAGAAAAAAGTACATAATTTCAGAGAGTAACAAGTGCTCTGAAGAAAACGAATCAGAGCGAGGCAAGCTGCGTGGGCTCTTTTAGAGAACCTGGTCGGAAATGCCCCCCCAGAAAGTAACATTTGAGCAGCAGATGAATGATTAGAAAGGGTTAGCCAGGCAAGGATGTGTGGGTAAGGGACAGGAATGATTTTGACTTCTTCAAAGCAAAAAAGAAAGCCATTGTAGATGGAGCCTAGTGAGCAAGAGAGCGAGGGCAAGAAATGAAGCCAAGTAGTTGAGAATGTCCTGAGTGCAACAGAACGATGTTAGGAGATTTTAATCTGGGGATTGATGTGATCTGAATTTAGGGCTTGAAAAATTGCTTTGGGTGATCTGTAAAGATTAAGCTTCAGAGGGCAAAAGAGGATTCAGGGAGACCAAGTGGGAAGCTGTTCCTCCACCCCAGGATGGGTGGTAATGGAGAAGTGATGAGAAGTGATGATACAGGATTTATACTGGAAAGAAAATGGACAGGGTTTGATAATGGGCTGAACTGGGAAGAAGGAGAGAAAGAGAAGAATCAAGGAGGACTCCCACATTTTTGGATTGAGCAATTGGATAAAGATTGCTATAAATTGAAATAGTGATGACTGGAAGAAGTGAGTTCCCGAACAAAAACCAAGTAACACCTTAGATCTTATCTGGAAGAAGCAAGGTGGAAATACACAGAGAAATATATCAGGTACTAAGCACAAATATACAAAATGAATGTGACACAGTCCTTGGTCCCAGAGGACTCATAGTCTGTGGGGGAAACACATGTCAAAAATGTCAATAAAATTTTACACCCAATATGACAGAAATGTGAACAAAGTGAGGAGGAAGAGATTTCTAGGATTCTCATTTCCTTATGATCAAGAGGTTAATAGACAGTGTTAACAATGAGCTCAAATGGAATGGCCAGCAGTGTGACTTGAGGCTTCCAAAAAACATTGGTAATCACTACCCACCTATTCTTTTCTGGAAGAAAGACTGGATTTTATTTAATCTTTTCTCAGAAGTCTTATTTTCTCACATTTCAATTATCCTAGTAATTCTCTGATTATCCCTTTACGTCACATCATGGAAAGAATATGGAACAGGAAACAAATTTATTTCAGTCTGTTTCTCTTTCCTCTACAAATTCTAATCTTGTTTCCACTCTCCTATCTCTTTTCTGTCTCAACAGCCACCAGCACCTACCAAGTGTTTCTTAAGAGTCCATTATGAGCCAAATACTCTTTTCTTTCCACATTCCCTTTACTTTCTGGCACTCCACCTTTGAGTATGCTAAAATTTCCAGCTGTTATTTTAAAAGCATTCTTAGACTTCCTTTCTTCCTGACTCAAAGGTTTATTTTCTTCACATCTCCTATCTGTCTCTTTCATCTTGTTCTCCATTTCCCTCTTTTTGCTTAAGTCACCAATAACCTGACAGCCTGCCATGTTTTTGCTTCCTAGGATTTAGCTCCCTTGCCCCCTCACCCCCGTACGCAGGCTTATCTTCCCCATTTCTTATTCTTCCATTGGAGCTGCCATATACTCCTTAGTTACCTTTTCTCTTTACTTTTCTAGATTATTCCCTGTCTATATCACTTCATTTTGTTCTCTCCAACATGCTCTGCTACCAACCATTTCTTCAGTAAATCCTTATTAAAACAAATTTAATGTAAGTACTTTTTCTGCAACTTAAAATAGTTTGATACCTTGGTTCTGAAAATCATCGTAAATGGTTAATCCCACCAAACAGCCATGCCTGCATTTTTTCTTTCTTGCTCACTGCGGTATCCATTGATATGTTTTCTCAAAAAAGAAAAAAAAAAAGAAACAAACAACTGATCTACTTGGCTGGTTTGAATTGGGCAGGGACTAAGTAAAGACTGTAACTAAATATGACCCTTTAGTCCCAAATGAAAACCCGAATAAAAGGTTAAGAAAATTAGATTTGGAGATGATAATATCACATAAATTCAGATACACGTGAAGAAAAAAGCAAAGAGTGAAACAAATTGCCAAGGTCCTTATATTTTAATAGATATCTGTGTCCTTTATTGGAAATTTCTGTCATTACAGACTCAGGAAAAGTTATACCTCTCCTTTGAAACTGCACGTTTCCTGTTTTCCTATGCACTGCCAGAAAGGCTGAAGATAAATTAGTGGCCTACATTAATTTTCCTTTTTCTTCCTTTTTTTTTTTGATCCATTATTCTGAAGACATTTCTAGTCCCCACAGCCTTTTGTTTCCCTTATCTACTGCCTACTTTTAATTTATGTTATCTCGTGGCATAATGTTTATCTATGTAAGCCATCCCTATCGTTTCTGATGAGAGATAAGATATAAACACCTTTTCTTAATAAACATCATTTTCTAACCATTTGGTGTCACTGTTCACCCTATTTCTACCTCAGTCTTAACTGACTAGAATACGAGCCATTTGGTTCGAAAAGCTGTCACATTTGGAAAGGAGCAGCCCGTCAGGGAGAAATTAAATTGTTTTTCTTTGTCTGCCTGCTGTTCCAAGTTTCTGCTGGCTTTGCCAGTCATTTGGAGGGAGAAGTGTGGGGCTTGTTCAGCTGTCAGTGAGTGTGAAGGAGGTTGGGTAGATGCCCGCCAGCCTCTCCTTTTTGCCGTGGAGTCAATAACCCAAGGCTGGGTAGGCGGCACTGGGGAAGGCTCCACCAGGTCATCCTCGGAGGAAGCAGCTGATGCTTTCTCAGGAAAGAATGCTTTGTCACTGTTGTGAAACCGATGGTATTGCTCTACTAGGCAAAACTCAGATTTTCCACTTTCATATCTCCGGCATTAAGAGTCTTTGTGGACCAAACAGCCGTAAGGAAGACTATTCACTAAAGCTGAATTTGCAATAACTTAGTTCAGTCATCCAACAGGGGGAGACGCTGAAATACTAAGAATTTCCCTCTGTGAGTCGGGCCCTCGAGATGGCCCTGGGGTGACAGTTCAGATCCTTTTGCGTTTGTGTGAGGAGAATGATGTGGTAGATATTTGAGGTGTAGCTCTCAAGTATGACAAGAATGAGAAAGGCGTGCACGGAGTGAATCCATGCTTGATTAAGAAAAGTTATTGAGGAAAAAACTAATCCTATGGAGACGAGTGAAACATATATGAACCATGGAGCTCACTATAAAATACGGAAAGTTAATATTTGATGTTTAAATTCAGAGGCTGTTTGTCAGACATTCATTGTTAATGCATATTTATTTCTAGACCTATAGCAGAAATCAATGACTCACCTACTGGGAAATTAATGTAGTGGCTTTAGGACTGTGACCCTTCCTATAGGAAAAGCATGTTAGAAAATTGTTATAGGAATTTCCCTCCTTCCCCCCTTTTGATGTTTATTAAGTGATTATTTGTGTTACTATACTAAGGGCTTTGAACGCATTATATCATTTAATGCTTATAACAAATTCATGAGGGAAACTCTGCTATCACCTCCATTTTCTGAATGAAGAAACTGAGGCTGAGAAAATAATTGAAACAACTTGCCCAAGGTTACACAGCTGGAAAATGGCAGAGCCGGGCTCAAACTCAGACACTGCTCAGGCTGTTAACCACTATGCTATATACGTTTCACTCATGATGTAGGTGCAAAAAAGAAGGTAGAAAGTTATCTTACCCTTATATCTGTTAGTCATAACAGACCAACATTTGAAAAGGACTATTGAACCATTGATACATTTCTAAGGAACTGATGAGACACAGGGAGAAAGTGCCCTCAGCATAGAACTTTGCAAGACAAGGTCAAACAGGACTGCAATATGAGACAGTTTTCACACAGATGTTGGAGCCCTGCAAGGTGCCATATACATTTCCTGAGACTTACTCTTGTACCAGGCTCATCTTCATCATGGTTCATGGTTTTGAAAACAGATTCTATCAATTACTAGTTGTGCGACCTTGTTTAAATTACTTTGTTTCTCTGGAAGTCATGGTTCTCATTTGTAGAATAGTGATAATAACTGTATGTACCTCATGAGGTTGTTGTGATGATTAAATGAGTTCATATTTGTAAAAGATAGTCTGACATATAGCAAGTTCTCAAATGTTAGCTACCCTCCTTGTTAGCACCACCATCATCTCATTTAATTCCTTTTAATTCTCACAACAACATTACTTATACATGACAGGCAGTGTTCTAAGTGCTTTATATTTATTAACTCAGTTTATGCCTACGACCTGGGCGATGGGCATCGTTATGCTCATTTATGAGGGAGAATACTGAGGCAGTGCTTAAACTCAGGACATTTGGTTTTCGGGATGGATTTCTTCACTACTACCCAAAGGCTCATAGATACTGTAAGCAATCATTCCAACCTCGAACAGCTAGAAAAAGCCAGAACTGGAATTTGGACTAGTATTTTGCCACTATAAGTCTAGACTCTGCATTTTTTGGTATAATTTGAGGACTGATGAGAGTTGAAGAATTGAAAGTAAGATTCTCCCTAACAGTCAGAGATGTATAACATTGTATTCCAGTACATGGATACTTTCCAGCTTGCAAAGTCAGATTTTCTGGGAAAGAAGGAATTAAATACACAGAAAAAAATTAGCAAATAAAATACTCAAATAAGCAAGAAAATAAATCCTATTAACAAAACAACGTAAAATAACAAAATGGGTCAAAAGAATCTAAATAGAGACAGATTCCCAAATGTAAACCCTAAAAGCCCATTGTAACATGGCAAAATAAACCAGGAGTAAAATATTTGGATTATGTCTGTTTGCTATTATGTTTTGTTTTTCTGATGATATTGAATAAGAATACTTATCAAATAGCAATGATCTTCAAAGACACTGAATAATTTAACATTTTGAATTGTCCGATTTTTGTATCAGATCGGTTTTTGTATCAGTTCAAATTCATTGAAAACACCTTCCATCCACCTTTGTGAAGATACAAATTGGAAAGCTTTCAATATTCTCTTCAGATCAATTGTTGTTTATTGTGTTCAAAAGCCTATCAAAATTTCATGCCTCAAATGTAGTCCCTACAAAAACCAACATACGAATAAGACAAAGGATCCCTGTACTCCAGATTTCTACCTCCTTTTCTCACTTTGCCTCCTACTCTGCAAAACTAGGAAAGACCATTTATTAGGTATTGTCCTTTGCATTGTTCTAGATGCTGGGGATCCAGTGATGAAAAGACAAAGACAAACCAAGTCCCTGTTCCCCTAAAATTAAGGGGAAAAATAAAGCACAAAAAAGTGTCTAAATGCAAGACAACAACAGAAATGCTTGGAGTCACCTTTTTAATGCTGCAACTACTACTGAAAATAAGAATAATAGTGATAATAGTAATATATGTAGGCAACATTTATTGACGATTTACTCCTGTAAAGTCGGAGTAAGCAATTCATATGGATTCTATTTTTGAATACTCTCAATTCATTGATTCAGAAAATATTTTTTGAGATCCTATTGTGTCCCAGGCATCTTCTAGGATCTGGGCCTTCATCAGTGAACAAAACAAAGTCTGTGCTCTGTTGAAGTTTATATTCTGGGACTAATAAGTAGCGAAAATGTTAAAAAAAAAACATCTTATGACATGTTCTTATCACATATACCCACAAATAATAAAGTGGGTGGAGGAAACTTTGGGAGGTGATGGATATGTCTATGGCCTTGATGGTGCTGATGGTTTTGTTAAGTGTATACTTATCCCCAAACTCATCGAGTTGTATACATTAAATACGTACAGCCTTTACAAGTCAATCATACTTCCAGAAAGTGGTTTAAAAAAGATACCAAGTTTTGTGCTTTGGCAAACTGAACTAAATGTGAAATCAAGGATAGAAGTGGAATTCTGGGACAGGGAAGCTAATCTGGCGAAAAGAAGCGGGGGTAAGTTTCTAATAGGCTCAATGTTAAATTTGAGCTTATAGCAGGTCAAACAAATGGAAATGCCCTGTGACCTTTTGTAAATAGAGGAGAGGCTGATGGAAAATGAGAACTGGATGGAGATGGAGATTGGGAGATTGCCTTCTCAGGAGATAGTTGAAACATGGGGCTTATAAGCTCACTGACTGAAAGAGTATGAGAGAAAAGAATGAAGGGCAAAGGGCAGACCCTTGAGAAATGAGCAAGGGCAGGAATGAAGAGTAGCAGCTATCTAAGAAGAGAGAAACGGAGCAGTCAGAGAAAGAGGAAGAGACCAAGAGAATTCTAAGTGCAGCAGGTAATTCAAGAATAGCAAAGACAGGAAAACATCATCGTTTTTGGCAGGAAAATGCTGATAATATCAAAAGAGCACTTTATGTCAAGTGGAAGCAGAGAGGGCAGAAAGCAAACACAAGGGCTGGAAGGGGGTGGGTAGGCAGGGGATGGAGGTGGCCAGTACAAGGAAGCAGAGATAGGATATGAGTTGCAATGGGTAGTGGAGTCTGTTCTAGGGACAAAGCGGCACTGCTCTCTGTTCACATTTAGTCTCTGGGCACATAAGACTGTTGAGACAAAAATTGGTATTAGCTCAATGAAAACAATTCCTTGTGAAATATTGAAAAATAATCTATTTTTCTGCACAGTAGTTGGCTTTCAGAATATATCCAAACCCCCAGAAGAGACCTCGGTATCAGTTCTTGAATACGAATTAGAATAGATGGTAACCAGACTTATCATGATGATCATTTCATAATGTTTATCAATATCGAATCACTGTGCTGTACACCTGAAACTAACATAATATTGTATATGTTTATAATGCTTCAATAATAATAATAAGAAGAAGAAGAAAATCTGTGCCCTCCAATGTGAAAGCTTTATTTTCCCATCTCCCCTCACAGAGAGATTTATTTTTGCTGTCACTAAGAAGGAAAAATTGTCCACTGGTAGGTAGCAGGGTTTGAAGCAAGGGAGAAAATGAAACATACTCTGTCACAAGGTTGCAAGTGTATTAGGAAAATATCATTTTGGCAGGAGAGACACAGTAATTTGTCAAGCAGATTAATCTCGGGAATGGAAAGCCCTAATCAAATGGCAAAGATTTAATATAGCTCTTGGATGGATAGGTTGGCTACGGCCCGGTAACAGCTATGGGAGTGAAAAGGGACTCAGACTATCTGCAAGAATCTAACGGATGGAAATCATGATAAATTTGGAGAATCTGTATAATTAGATTTTCTTAGTGTTGGCCTGTTCCCACTTTTAGCAATGCAGCAGAACAAGTAGAAAATGCTCATTTAGAGCATAGCGTATATATAACACATTAACATTTCTTTTGTCTATCTATAGGTTGTAGTAGCTAGAAAAGTAGAGAAATAATCAGAGTAGTTTTTTCTTTTTCACCCTTAATTATATGTTATATTTTCAAACTAAGCTAAAAGGAATTGACA
Organism: Equus quagga; assembly: GCF_021613505.1. NCBI lineage: Eukaryota > Metazoa > Chordata > Mammalia > Perissodactyla > Equidae > Equus > Equus quagga. Next base: position 98,783,207 of record NC_060269.1, read on the forward strand.
GGGAGAAAATTCAAAACAACACACAAGAGCTAGAATTTTTCCTCAAACCTTTAAGTGCTGTTCCAGTTGAAACTATATTTAATGGCAAATCCATTCTAATTATACTCTGAAATTCTTTTCTTAGGGGGTCTTTTAGGAAATATTTGTGTACTGATAGATGCACAAAGGCTATGCTTTACGTGTTGGCACTTTTCCCCATATGTAATTGCCAGGAACGGTAGTAGAGGCAAGTGGCTCTAGAACATTGAGAAATTTGGCTTTGGTGAAGTTTCATTCTTCACTTTAAGGTTAGTACCAACTTCTGTACATCCCCATGGTAGTTCGCGGAGTGCTTTATGGGTGGTAAATAGTCATAAAGCATGGTTCAGCATATGAACACAAAGAATGCTACCATATTTTCAACTGTAGTAAAAGTAGTTTAAAAATCCCATAAAGAAGCCAAAGGGACAGAATTTAAGAGCTCAATACCTATTGCTAATTACAAAATCACCATTACCCAATTCCTAGTTATTGATGATTTGGGAATCTTGCATTACAATTTGTAACACAGACAGATTATACCCCATGTTTCCAGTTCGCCACAGTCAGAAAGGTGACCCTATCTGAGTAATGGAGCCTCTGAGGGGTGGGGAGCAGTCTACGGAAATCCAATACACATGGCTGGGCGCTGCGTGAAATGTACGTAAATTGCCACTCCTTTATCAAATTGTAATATCTCTCTTTTCAAAATCGTAGACAGCTTGTGCATGCCATCTGCTCTTTGTCTGTATTCCTTCTGTGCTTTTTCTTAATCTAGAAGAATGGTTCTTGAAATTCTTACAGGACTCTTTAAAACATTTGCCACATATTTTGAGAAGCATCTGGTTGGAAGAAGTCCCTCTTTCTGTATTTGTTCCCAGCTGTCTGGTGTGTGCCATGTTTCCTGTGAATCTACTTTTGTTAACTTTTGAGGTAAATGCTTTTGCATTTGCTTCGGTGCATATTTATGGTGAGACTAAGAGCCCAAAGCACGTTGCTAAGGGTTGTATAAATGAAAGACTTAATGTCGGGAAAACTTGGTTAATTTACCTGCCATCGAATTTGCACAAGGTTACCTGGAAATTGGTGTTTGTTTCTTTTGCTTGATGATTTCAAGATGGACCTTGTCCCTTTAAGGAATCCTGGACACCTTGCATACTTTCTCAAACATCTGCTCCAGTTTCATCAGGGAGACTTTGGGATAGCGGTAATTCACAGAGCTTTCCTCCAGCAAACAAGGCACCCACCTGTCAGTAAGACGAATTTTCCAAGGAGCTGAAAGGGACAGCACGGTAAAGGAGCTTGAATCTCAATTGGGGTGAAACTTTCATTTAAGCTAGCTGTGGAATGTTGTCTGTTGCTGGCTACATTTTATTATTTTCACAGGTTTTTTTTGTATCAAATTATTAAATAAACACACAGATTAACGATTTGGAGCTTTCAAAACATAAAAAGAAGAAAATTTAAATCATACACAATGCCTAGAAAAAATCATCAATATCTAACACTCATATCATGTTACTATGTAACCAGCACCATCCTAACTGCTCTACTTGTATCAGTTCTTTGAACTCTCATGATGATATTAATGAGATAGATACTATCGTTGTCCTCACTGTAGAGATGAGAAAACTGAAATGCCCGTTAAGTGACTTGCCCAAGGTCAGTTGCTTGATAGGCGGCACGGCCAGGATTCAAATGAAGGCAGTCAAATTCCAGGGTCTAACTCTTAACTGCAGTGCCGTGTCATCAAAACTTACTTATCACCATTCACAGTGACATGAAGTTCCTTCCAGATGGCCTTCAATCAAGTTTTTAAAACAAGATTGAAATCGGAGACCATGTTTAATTATTTGCCTTAATTTTGTTTACTTAATTTTGTCACAGGTTTTCTCCTACGCTATCTACAAACATTTGGTAAGCATCTTTGTAGCAAAGATATTTTAATTCAGTAAAGCTGCCAAGGCCCCCTACTTCACGTATTACCTACTCACAGAAATTTGCTTTGCTTACTGAGCAGTAACACAGTGCAAAAAAATGTACAGGGTGCCAAGTCAGTACAGGGTGGGTCTCAATGGATGGCCTTTGCCTCTTTAGACTTAAACTTTAAAACTTAGGCTCTTTAAGTCTCAATTTTCCCATCTGTAAAATGGGGATAATGGTATTGATAATCTGGAGTACAAGGGTGTCATGATGATTAAAAGATATGTCTATGAAGCGTGCTTAGGACAGTGCACAGCCACTTACAAATGATTACTTTTAATAAGAACAATAATAATGAGCATGTCCAACCATGACTGGCAATCCCTACAGAAAATTTTCCTAGGCAAAGGAGAAGATAAAAAAGTTTTATCAGAGAAATGAACACACAACGTTGTCAGGAACTATTAAAGAATACTTCAATAACGGTGGTGGAAGCAGTGAAAAGAAAAATCACCAGCACAAGGAATATTTCCATGTACAGTCCACCCTTCTTATCCGTGGGTTCCATATCTGCGGATTCAACCAACCAGATTGAAAGGACTGTGATGGTTGTGTCTGTACTGACCATGTGCATACAGACTTTTTTTTCTTGTCATTATTCTCTAAAGTATAACAACTATTTACATAGCATTTACATTATACTAGGAATTATAAGTAATCTAGGGATGATTTAAAGTATATGGGAGGATGTGTGTAGGTTATATGCAAATAGTGTGCCATTTAAGGGACTTGAGCTCTCTGCCATCGCACAGGACCACACCCGAGTGGTTTCAGGCACAGAAGGCTGGACACTTGTTCCTGAGCCCTGCAGGGAAGGATTTTCTGACTCGACTCCCACAGGACTGCTCATGCAACCTGTAACCAAAGAACCAGCTTGACTAAATGAACTGCTTTGTAATTGACCTGGCTTAACTACCTAAGAAGGATATTATATTTGAAGTGCTAATAAAGTGATAAAGAGGATGGATTGTTTTTCAACTCCCAGCTCCTTCTAAAACTGGTTGAAAACATCTACCAAAATTGCACTGATGACATTTTATATGAAACACTCTAGTCTAATTCTCCAGCTTTTGCCATCTTTGGATATCATCGGTCGTAGCTCTGCACATACTGACATGTTTTTGTATTTTCTTTTAATTTGGGGCTTGGCACTTGCATTTGAAATCCCGGCAAGACTGAATGGCAGATCCAAGTGAAGTGGAATACCTGTCTTGTAAACTTGTTATGGAGATATTCTTAAGAATATGTGAAAAGAGAAATTACATTCTGAGAAGATCTCGTCAGTGCCTGCCTGCTGCCTTAGATCCGTGTTGCCCTGTCCAGAGAATGTACCGTAGAAAATTCTGCAGTGGGTAAGTCTAGACAAAATATTTTTGGATGCTTTGAGCATCTCCCTCCAGATTAAACCCTGTTGCCAAGGGGTTAATTGGACTCAAAGATCCCTCCCCATGAGGTTTGAGAGTCTGTGATATAAATTCCATCTGTTTCTTGAAGTGGTTTATGGGTTTGGCAATATGATGTGTTGGCCTGACAATTGTTTAAAAAATCCATTTTAGCCTGATACAGGTATAATTTTTTTTATAGTATCCAGATTTATTTTCTTCAACATCTAATTTTAAATTAGAAACCACTCCAGCTCTGTGTCTGGGATACAAAATTTGTTCTGAATGTGAATACTACATAGCCATCTCTTGACCAAAGTGTAACTTTCATACTGTAGTGTTGGAGTAGAACATTCTTTCTCCAATTTTAATGCTACGAGAACTGGAATGCTATAAATAGTGAAATCTGTCCTAAAATATTTCTTGACTGTACTTTCTTTGCTTCAAGGGATTGTCCACAAACTGTCTTCAGTGGATTACAGGATCTGAGATGATCCCTAGGCTTAAGTAGACTGTGTGTGCTCATTTTCCATGAATAATTTCACATAAGTCAAGCTGTTTAAAAAACAAAAGAAGTAAATACAACCTTAAAGGGTTAAAACTGGGACAATTCAGCCTGAAAGAGGATGAAAGTTGGAAGAGGGGAGAGAGAGTGTCATCTCTTTGCTTAGTCATGGAAGGAAGGTTCTTCTTCCCTCTGGCCCCTTCACCACTCATGACCCTGGCCTTGAATTTTACATAAAGAGCTACCTTGGCTGTTTTCCTTCTTGGATAGAGAATTCCTTCAGGTCTAGTTGCTTCAATCTCTTCGTGTTCTATGAAACACTTGGCTTTTTATCAAGACTCTTCCCCTCTTATATAGACCAATTTGGTCACATGATCAGATTATAAACCTTTGTTCTGACCTGGCTTCTCCTTAAATTATGCTTCTGATTTAATACTTTGCCTTGTTCCCCACACCACCACTGCTGGCAAGGGGCTCTACCTTCCATCTGCACCAACCACTCAGGAAACTTGCTATCTGGATTGACATCAACCCTCAGGCTTCACTTGTGTGAAGAAGGAGACTGGACAACATTCACTAATTGTTCAACTCTCAGAGAAGACAGACTTCCTGGTCTGTGAGGACACGGCAGCAACTTCTGCACCTGCCCAATCCACCAACAGGAGATAAGAAGCCTTAGGTCACCAGGAGATGTCCTGTTCCATTATTTAGAACTAAGGGTAGCAGGCTTTTGTCTCCATAAGAAGACGATGATGATATCAGGAGCCTCAGTTAGTTTTGTGGACCAAGTAAATAAACACAGAACATCAAATTCTGGGAAAAATATTTGACTCTACCCTCTTATAAATACATGAGTGCCTGGTGCACTCATGTCCCCTTCTGATCTTTTTGAGCTACCTCTTCTTCTTTAGATCATAACTTGACACTAGAAATATTTCCTCATCATCTATTCCAATTCCAGGATTCTACATCAACATGTTTGGACTCTTCAAAAAGAAGAAAACAAAAAGAGTGTCCTTAACTCTATAAAGACTATTAGAACTATGACAGAGTTAGCATGTGGAACTGCTACCTGCTTTTGTGGATGCCTGGACTCTTGGGCTAATGTTTATTCCACCAGCTGTCCTTTTTAACATGCCTAGCCTCCCAAGAGCCAGATGAAAAGCTCTATGTCCACCTGCTTTTTCACTCAGAACTTTCTCCTGGCTCCCTTCCTCATTATCTCCTCCAAACCTCTTCTTATTAGCCATTGCAGTCTCTTGAAATGTCACCAGGCTCCCCTTCTTTACTAGTTCTCCTTTGAAATGGCAGCTTGATTTCAGATGTCAAGCTGGCTCTCATCTAATACCTCCTCGAGGTATTGGTACCTCCATCAAAAGGCCTCAGATCCATGACACTACAGCTATGGCTTTGGCTTCTTCATGGTTTTAGACGTCAAAGTGTTCTTTTATTAAATAACTGACAAATATACAGCTGAAAGTCATATGAAAGTTCCTGCCTCTAGATCTAAGTGGCAGTCTACTCCAGGACCCGGATTCTACGGGATCAACTGCATCTGGCGTGCGCAGACATTAAGCTTCTCTGGCAGCAATTTTCATGTGCCCGTGACCCAGCATACTATCTGGCAGATGTAATGTCAACTGAACAGCTTCTGAATGAATAAAACATACCCGAAGGACAATTTCAGGGCACAGATGGAACTTTAGATTGAGCTCTGTATTCGATCAAAAACTTAATTATGAATTTATAAAAAATGCAAAAATTGAAGTTTCAACTCAGATGAAATTGATACACATGAGACATCAAAGTGGCCATGAAACAGATCTCCAAATGCGGCATTGTAATTTTACTAAAATTATATCTAGGATTTAAAATTTATAGAGGCATGACTGAGGATCAACTAAGAATGGCTAATGCCATTGAAAGAAAATATATTGCTTATACTTCCCAAGAGAAGAGGGCACACCATGCCATGCAGGGCCGCAAGAGAAGCGCTGGATTTTGGTCGGGAGGCAGAAGCAGAAGGAAGGAGAAAGCCTAAGCCAGAACCTTTATTGAGGTTTCTTCAGAAAAGGCAAGGCAGGATGGGGAACAGCTCAGGATTGGTTAGTTAGGATAATGTCAGTGGATTCTGGGATCTAGGAGTGGTCTCTAGTTGTCTGATAGCTGGCTCTGGGTGATTTAGGGCCGGGCAAATATTAGCTTGGTGTGTGTTTGATAAGGAGATGATTGGCTCTGGATTGGTTAGTTTGAATATGAAAGATATTCTTTCAAATAAGTTGTTTACCATTTTTAGGAATTAGCTAGCTCTGGAAGGGGCAGTCTCTGCCCATGTCCATAAGACGCCCACCAAGATGTCAAAACATCATACCATATAGAAAACAAAAAACATGATTAATGCAACAATGAAATGGTTGCTCTCTAGTTCTATGACCCTCGGACCCCTCAGCCAAATTAGAGATAGAAAAAGAGGTCAGGAAATGACTTGAAGATGTCTATTTGGAGAGGAAACTGTTACTATAAAGTGATAGCTCCCTGGCCCCAACACACATAAAATATAAAGAGATGGAAGATTAATGAGTTCCACTTCCCCCCCCCCCCAAGCATAGGGGGCTGCTAGAAGGTCCCTCTGAGGGCTTGCATTGGGTGCTCACAGAAGACTGGCGGCTGACTCGTGTCAGAGAAAACTAAAGCATCTTGTAGCCACTCGTCTGTTCAAAGAAATGTGTAGATGTTTCTGTGGAGCAAATGTAGGCCAGAGGAGAGAGAGCCATGTGGTATCATCTTAGGTCCTGCCCAAAGGGACTACCTGGAAGAGAGAGGGACTCCAGAAGCGAGACGTTCCAGGTGAGTCCTGAATTCCTAAAGGCTGCAGAATGAGTTGTAAGGGACCACCCAAAGCAGAGACATGTTTGCCCAGGTCAAGAGAAATGCAGGAGAGGGGCCCTGAGTGATGGAAATCACCATAGGACCCTCAAACACACCCACTGAAGAAAGAGCTTCAACTACCTGCCTGTCTCAGGGAACCTGAAGGCAGCTTATGAGAGTATCTATTAAAAAAAGACCTTTATCCCTAGTACTGCATTCTTTCCGTATTCTACCCCAAAGTGTCCAAAAGTGGTTAGTAAGCCAGGCAGGGTGGAGGTTGAGTTTAGAGAAGTAGAGAGGAAGCCATTCATTTCACCCCATTTCTACGGCAGGTTTCCAGCCTGAAGCACACTAGAAACCCAGTTCTGATTGATTTTCTGGCAGGACACTTCTAATTTCTAAGTTAAGACTATATTTCTTATTTAAAGGAACTGTAGCACTGTGCAGTACCAAAAAGCAGGCAGAAAAGTCATGGGACCTAAGCAAGTTTTCATCCAGGGACAGGAAAAAAGCAACAGAAGACACAAGGAAATATTCTGCCATATAAAAGAGAACTACAGTGCATTAACTGAGCTGAGGAAAAGCACACTTTTGGAAAAGATCTACCACAGAGAAGAGAAGAAATCTGCAGATGTTTCTGCCTTGTGCCTCCAATGAAATACCAAGAAAACGTGTTCTCTTTGAAAGCAAAAGATTAATTGAAAAAGCAGTAAGTTGAGATGCAGCTTGAGAGAGGTAAGAAACGAGTGAAGGATCACTGAATAATCATAGAATTTAAATACCAAAAGAGCATATAAAGAACCAAACTCACATGCAGGAAACAGAATCAGTGAGGTAGACGACTAACATGAAGTACTCTTAAAGAATGCTGAGAGCAGAGAACAATGATGGCTCTTGTTCATCGAGCACTTACGGTACACCAAACACATGTTACAGAGGAAGAAACTGAGACCTGGAAAAGTCAGCTAAGGGGCCCAGGCAAACAGTCAGTAGGTGACAGAGCAGAATTCGAATCTGTCAGACTCCAACATAGGTCTATTAGCCATCAGGCTATGCTAAACACAAGGAGGAGACAATTAGACCTAAAGGAGAATGAACAAAGAGCCAACTTATGCAGAATAGATATTTATAGAGAAAAAAGCAGAACAAATTGAGCATAAACAAAAATAAAAAATAGAATACAACTTTGTTGAACTAGAAAAAATTTATTACACAATTGAAAGATCTTATCTAGTTAGAAAATTGGAAAGTTGATCAAAAAAAGTAAGAATGGTACTTTATGCAAAAGTGAGGGTGAGGAAATAGTTAAACCATTGGCAAAGTCAAAAGCATTTACTGCTGTTAAGAATCTGGTGAGATGAGTATTCATATTTGTGGAAATATCAAGTAGTATATAAAAAATAGGCTGACATGCAGACCAGAAATCGTCTACAGGAGGCAGACTTTAATTTTATAATCATAAAAACCATTTACAATAAAAAATCTTTTAGATAAATAGAACTAAAATAATACTTTAATGTTTAGTGTAGACTATTAAAATATTAAAAAAGTACTTCTTCTTAACAGAGCCTGGTAACTGAGGCTTTCATCAGTGGAAAAAATTGTAGTATTCCCGCAAAAATTCTAAGAGGAAACTAAGGACACATTTGACATAATAAACTAACAAACAGAACAGGACTGTGTTGAGTTTGGCAATAATCTTTGAATTCCTTGATGTAACTCTAGAGAAGAAGGATAGGGCAGCAGGTGGCGGCTGATTTCTAAGACAAAAGATAAATTCTACCTGGTCTGCCATTTACAGGGTTATCTTGTGCAAATCAATTTCTCACTCTAAACTGTAATATCCAGCCTAAACGACCCTCAATAAATATTTCTTGCCCAAGTCACTCGTCCAAGGCTACACTGATACTAAGTGTTGGAACAAGAGATGTTTGGTGGAGTCAGACCGGCTAGAAGTTTATCAGAAGGTTTAGGAACAGAGGAAATTCCAATTGGAGAGAACAGTGTGAGGAAAAAGTATGGTGTTCAGACCACATGAGAAGCTGGCTTTTCCCAGTCAGGACAAGATATATATATAATATCTTAGCATATCAATATCTCACGATACTATTATATTTATTATAATAAAATATATAATATCTCAGATTTCAACAGTGACTGATAGTTTTATAATCTAATTGCTTATACAATTTCTTATTTGGTCCTCAGAAAGATCTTTGAAGTTTGGGAGAGCTGTTATTATCATTCTCCATCCCATCCTTGAATTAAAAATTAAAAAACTGAGGGACAAGGAATTTAAGATACCTTTTCTTAAGTAAGTAGCAGGCCAGGAAATTCAGTTAGGTGTCTTGTAGCAATATGATGGAAGATACTGAAACCAGTGGAAACCAACTTAAAACTCAGCATTGAAAGTAACGGAGACTCAGTGTCATGTCCCAGAGAAGTGATTGACGGATGAGAAGGCAGTGCAGGTTTATATAAAGGGGATTTACATACAGATGCTCATGGTCAAAACCTGGCACTATGGGTGGCACTAAAGGAAAAAGACAATCCTCAAACAGCATCCTAGAAACTGGGTAGTAAGCTTTTCTCCCACAGTTCAGAAAGTATGAATGAAGCAAGTAGAATCATTCAAAGAGGAGATTGACTTGGCAATGTTTCAAACCTCAAAGACTGATGATTTTGGAAGATTTCCCTTCTACCTTAAGGCAAGACTACACCTCAACCATCTCATACAGATAAAAATCTTCCATAAGAAGACATCAAGAGGAGATTTCTCTACCTTATACACTTCAGAAAAATCTTTCTTGAGCCAAGATGGGTCAGAATGATCTGAGGTCTGTCTGCCTGAGCTTCAGCCAGGAATAGTCTTGAAAACCAGCTCAGGCATGGTTGATGGTACATAGCAGAGCGCTGTCAAACCAAGAGGGTGCTGGTGGAAGCTCCAGAGCAGGGCAGGCTGGGCCTCATCTCAGGTTCCTGGAGGCACTGCTGACTTTTTGGCATGTTTGTAAAGGCAGCCTCAGTTATCTGAGGACCATTTCCCCAAGCCAGGGCGCATCCACCCTCTTGGAATGAATTTTAGACACGAGGCAAATGTGCAGTTGCTTAATTCCACAACCGACCGGAGAATGCCAGCCTGTAGAGACATATTTTGAAAGCATATATTTTATTTATTTGAATACATATATATTTGCACATGTAGAAAGAAATAGCAATAGAGATCAAGTAAATTTTTTAAATGGGTTATTAATTTAAATAAGCCTACTTATACATACAAAGCGTGCACACACACAGATTTACTGGAAAGAGGACCCATTAGTCTGCTAATTGGTCATATGCTCAATGACCTGTGAAGTCATCTCCCTTTTTTATACTAATTTGAGGGTCAGAGACGGTGAGATTCAACGGGGTTGTTCCACCCATGAAATCTTTACCTAACGGTATGGGAATTTCCCCAGTCTCTTTTTCTAACTAGAAGAAACTCACCAAGCAGGTGATAATATGCCAACCAGTTCCTCTTTCCCCTTTGGATCTCTCATATCCGTCACTCAATAATCTCTAGAAACATCCCTATCATCACTGGAAACAAGTTTCCTCATTTGTTGGCTCCTGGGTGAAGAAATACTCTTCTTAGAACAGAAGTAGATTAGTTATGTTTTTGTCCAACACCAAAGCATAAGTCCTAATCTTGTTTGATGTTTAGAATTTAATAGTCAAGCAATAGTTCCTCCTTGCCGATGATCTGATGGATTCTTTTGAGGTTTCTCAAGTAATTATACGTTGCTTCATAATCTCTGAAAAGCAAATACATCTCACATTTGATTATAGTCCAAAAATTGAGACTCTCCTCGGGAGTTCTATAACTACATAAAAGTTTTAGTATTAATTCCTTGTTGTAATATGTCAGTGCCCTGAAAAGTTTTCAGAGAGAAGTTATGTTATGTCTGGTGATTGAACATTTTACCATGCAAGCAACAACAAACAGATGGAAGCAAATGTGGATTTTGTTTATTTGTTTGTTTTTTGCTGGTTTCTGGATAGTTTTATTAGAGCTGGAAGCAACAAAGTATGTATAGACTTAGAATTCTCTAAATGTTTGGAGATAGTGTTTACAGTTTCTGTAAGAATTTTCCCAAACTCTTTACTTTCCCCAAACACAAATACAGTCCAATTTGCTAACCAGTTAGGCCTCTTCCATAAGAAAAGAGTCAGCTGTTGAATTTTTCCTTCACATGAGAGCCTCTTTCATTCTCCATTTAGATCCTTCCAAAGGACTTATAAATATCTGTGCTGTGGCTGGCTACGAGTATAAGGCTCTGCGTGGCAGCGTAAGTAAGGAGGTAGAGCGCAGGCACATTCAAGCAGCTCTGATGTGGTAAGAATGGCTGAAGCGGCAGAAGTAGGTGAAGTTCCCATTCGTGAGTGGATGAAATTGCACTTACCTTTTCACTTTTCCATAAAAAGATTAGTTATGGATCAGTTCAGGTCAAAGTCTTAGTGGGTGCAAGCTGCTTTCCTTGTCTAACTAAGGTCACCTCTTGTGGTGGCTCCATAAAAATCCTTAAATATTTATTTGTTTGAGCAGTGGAAGTTGGTGCCTAATTGCCTGGGACAGGATTTTCCTTTTGCAGTGATGACTGCTTAGAGTTGGTTGGCCATTATTTTTATTTTGACCATTTTTCTCAAGTTTGCCCTCTTGCTTTTTGAGGTCCTATGGTGTCTTTGTTTTTGATTTTTTGGCAGTAACATAATATAGTAAAGAAAACATTGGGTCAGAAGTTAGGAAATGAGTTTTCCCTCAGGTTCTGCCATTACCAACCAGGTGAAATTCAGGAGAATCACCGAACCCTCCCGCATCTTGGTTCTCTCATCTGTAAAATGAGGGTGTTGCATTAGGCTTTTCCAGAAATCAAATCTGTGAGTGGACACAATCTCACACCACCCCTTGTTTCCACATTTGGTGCTCTGGCAAATTTTATATTACTACTTTAAAAGCAAGATGTTAAAAGTATTACATATATTTTGTGGAAATTTTGGAAAAATACAGGAAAATAAAAGGAGATAGTTTAAATATCAAAATCACTCCTATCCCAACCAGGGGTAACTACTGTTAACATTTGTTGTATTGATTACCAGTATTTTTCTTTTGCATACGTGTGTGTATATTTGACTTCCATTTTGTAAATATATAAGCATGCATAATTATAAATATATTTTGTAGATAAATAAAAATATATTTACAAAACAAGCAATCATACTGTATATATAGTTTCATGGGCTATTTATTTCATTCAACATTATATTATGACCAGATGGTTATTAAATTTCTTCAAAAATATTATTTTTAATGGCTGCAGAGTGTACCCTCCTAGTACAGTGCTTGGAGAGAGAAAAAGATCTAGTAAATTTTAGCTTTAATTATGATATTGCTGTAAAATACTTCATTTAAAAACAGCTCTCCTATTTCAATCCTTAGGTTGTTCCAATTTTTGCTATTATATATGAAGCTGTAATAACATACTTGCACATGAATCTTTGATAACCTCTCTGATTATTACTTTAGAAGAGTGTATTAGTTATCTTTTGCTGCATGACAAATTATCCCAACATTTAGTGTGTTCAAACAGTTATAAATATTTATGTCACAGTTTTTGTGGTCCAGAATTTAGAAGCAGTTTGGCTGGGTGGTCTGGATCAAGGTCGCTAATGAGATTGCAGTCGAGATGTCAGCTAGAGCTGCGGTCATCTGCAGGCCTGATGAGGGCTGGAGCATCTGCTTCCGACATGGCTTACTCTCATCCACGACAGGTTGATCTTGACTGTTGACAGGAGACCTTGGTCCCCCACCTAGTCCTCACAGCATGGAGACTGGCTTGCCAAGGGCAAATGACCCAAGATAAAAGTGAAGTGGAAACCATAATGTCTTTAATGATGTAACCTCAGAAGTCATGCTCTATAATTTTTTCAATATCTCATTGGTTACACAGGTCACTCCACTCAGTGTGGGAGGAGTCTACGCAAGGACATGAATAACTGTAGGTGAGAATCATTGGAGGTCATCTTGGAGGCCAGCTGGCACAGATAGATTCCTAGAAATGCAGTCTTGTGATCATACTAGCAGGTGAGTTTAGTAGAAAAAAGTACTTTTTTATTGATCATATTATTTAATATCTATTTATGCCTATGTAACCCAAGTGTGTGAAGTCTTATATTCCCAAGTTCTCTAGCCCTCTTGGAAATTTTGCCTTTAAAATTTAAAAAGAACAGCAGAATATGCTGCCCATAGAGGGATATTGTGAGAAACTCAGAATTCCCTTCCAACCAAGCCAAGAATTTTGTTTTATATTATTTCAGTCACTTTTTTTCTGTAATATTACAAATCCACTGAATTCTTAGTCTCTTCTCCGTATTTCTTTTCCTTCAATTCTTGTCCTTTTCTCAGACAGCTTTTTCCAACATATGATATGACCCCCATTCCTATTTTAATCAAAGTGTTTCCAACAAATGACTGCAGTCTGTAGCCGACTTTTATTAAATATTGGAGGGTAGTGAGAAGGATTATAGTCCAGCATGGTATAAAACAATAATGTAAAGTTTAGTATTAGACATTGCTGTCCAAAGATTTCATCAACTACTCCCTCTCGAGACATTTCTTGCTGGCTATTTCTTTAGGCCCCAATTCACAACTTTTTTCTTTTTCTATTGCCTACTTATACTCCTTCTCTTCTCTTTGTTCTTGAGCCTCATCGCCAGTTTGTCTGAAGAAACTAAAATTTCCTTTTGCGTCATTATGCAGAATAACTCAGGTCTCTTTCTATTATGCCATTCTCTTCCAAATTCTCCCGTGAGAAGTTACACATTTGACACCCAAGAGGCCCACAAATAAGTTTCCTAATCAAAGAACTATGTTTCCTGATATGACTTATACCACTCCTCTGGTATGTTAAAGTAGCTTCACTAATTTTTCTTTCTTCTACAAATAGAAGTGTTATTTTATTTTTCTCCTTGTTTTCTTATTTTAACTATTTATTTTGTTATAATTTCAGACCTACAGAAAAGTTGTAAGAATAGTAGAAAGAATTCCTATTTATACGTCACCAAATTTCCCCACATATTAACATTTTACCACATTTACTTTATATTTCTCTTTCTGTGTGTTTGTATACACATAAATTTTTCTCTAAACCATTTGAGAGTAAGATGGAGACATGACACCCCCTTATCTGTAAAAACTTCAGTGCGTATTTTCTAAAAACAAGGACATTCACTTACATAACCCAATTTCAACTGTCAAAATTAGACACTGAACATTGATACACTATAATTGTCACATCTACAGGCTTTATTCAGATTTTGCCAAGTGGACCAAGAACGTTCTCTTTAGCAAAATGAAATCCAAGATCATGTGTTTCAGCTGGTTGTCATATCTCTTTAGTCTCTTTACATCTGGAACAGTTCCTCAATCTTTGTGTTTCATGCAATTGACATTTTTGAAGTGTGCAGATCAGTTATGCTGTAGAATATCCTTCAGTTTGGATTTATCAATATATCCTCATGATTGGACTCAGGATGTGTGCTTCTGGCAGGAAGTGCAGAAGGGATGTGTTTTTCTTAATGGACCATATCAGGAGGCACGTGGTATTGATTTGGCCCATTGCTGGTGATGGAGAATTTGTTTTTAATATAAATTTTTTCTTGATACTCATAACATGGATCTAAGTGGTTATAATGTAATGGCCTGGTAAGTTTTTGGAATTTCCTTGCAAACTCACTTTATTGTAGTCCTATTTTCCAAAAAAACAAAAAATTAAGCTTCTTGCCTGAAATGTTGTTTCTCTCTACCTATTGAAGCCTTTTTAGGTTTAGCTCAAATTCCACCTCCTCTCTGAGGTCTTCTCTGTTGCCCATTCTGAATTTTTCCTGAACTTAAATCTTATAATTACTAAACATAAGAACCTAGCATGAAGTCTGACATATTGTAAGCACTCATTAAATATTGGTTCCCTTCTTCTTTTCCACTTCTCGTCTGGCATCTCATATATACTGTATTTTAAATATTTATTTGCATCATGTAATTTTAGATCTGAAAGGAAAATCAATCATGGGCTCATCTCATTTCAGTTTACATATGAGGAAATTGAGCAAAGAAAATTTATGTAACATTCTTATGTTAAAAAGTTAACTCTTATCAGCACCAGAGCTAGTATCTGGACTTCCTAGAATCTGACACCAGCTTTATTCTCTGGAGATGTTATAGGGGCAAGGATGAAGCTTTAGCAGCTGTGGATCTAGGTTCCTGCCAGCCAATTCAACAAAACCTATCTGATTTTATCTGTTTTATATGTTGGCTCTCCATGTAAAAATCCTTGTTAAAAAAGGATTCAGGTGGTGTAGTGGTTAAGTTTATGCACTTGGCTTCAGTGGCCCAGGGTTCACCAGTTTGAATCCTGGGCACAGGCCTCCATACCACTTATTAGGCCATGCTATGGTGGCATCCCACACAGAAGAACTAGAAGGACTTACTTACAACTAGGATATACAGCTATGTACTGTGGCTTTGGGGAGAAGAAAGAAAAAGGAAGATTGGAAACAGATGTTTCCAACACCAGCATCAGTCTTCCTCACCAAAAAGCACACACACACACACAAAAGGATTCAGCTACCAGAAAGAAAACAAAAAATAAAGATACAAAAGCAATTCCTCTATCCCCCATCAACTCAATGCACAAATGTCCTGCCAGTGGTCATTTAATCTATGCTTTAGATCCTAGAAACAAGGAACTTCTGATTTCTTTTTTGTTTTTAATTCTAGTAACATTGGTTTATAATATATAAATTTCGGATGTACATCATGATATTCTGAGTCTTGTGTAGATTACGTCATGTTCACCACCCAAAGATTAATTAGAATCCATCACCATACATATGTGCCTGGTCACCCCTTTCACCATCCTCCTCTCTTCCCCTCTGGTAAACATTAATCCAATTTCTGTCTCTATGAGATTGTTTGTTGTTGTTTTTATCTTCCACTTATGAGTGAGATAATATGGTATTTGACTTTCTCTCTGACTTATTTCGCTTAGCATAACACCCTCGAGTTCCATCCATGTCACAAATGGCCAGATGTCATGATTTCTGATGGCTGAGTAGTATTCCATTGTGTATATATACCACGTCGTCTTCATCCATTCGTCCCTTGATGGGCACTTAGGTTGCTTCCAAGTCTTGACTATTGTGAATAATGCTGCAGTAAACATAGGGGTGCATGTATCTTTATATATTCGTGTTATCATGTTGTTTGGATAAATACCCAGCGGTGGAATAGCTGGATGGTATGGTAGCTCATTCAATAAATATTTATTGAGCACTTTCCATATACCATGCATTTTATAGAAATTTGGCATACAAAAATGAACAAGACACAGGTGGTTACTACTCTCATGTAGCTGATAGATTTGATGCTTAGAAATTACTTCCTTATATCAAGTTGAATTCTACTCATAATTCTTTCCTCAGGGTCCACAAAGTAAAAGCCAATTGCTTAATCTACATAAAACCCTTAAATTTAAAAAGGCAGGTTGATGCTATAGTTTCTTCTTCAGGGCAAAACTCCCAAGGCCCTTTGACTATATATTTTTTTTGTCTGACAGTTTTTTTCTCTTGTTTTTCTTTTAATTTTTTTTTTTGAGGAAGATTAGCCCTGAGCTAACATCTGCTGCCAGTCCTCCTCCTTTTTTTTGCTGAGGAACATTGGCCCCGACCTAACATCCATGCCCATCTTCTTCTACTTTCTATGTAGGACGCCTACCACAGCATGGCTTGACAAGCGGTGTGTAGGTCCTTACCTGGTATCCGAACCAGCGAACCCCGGGCTGCTGAAGTGGAATGTGCAAACTTAACCACTGTGCCAGCCCCTTCTTTTCTTTTTTTCAAAGACAACTTTTTAGAGCAGTTTTAGGTTTATGATAAAATTCAGAGGGAGATAAAGAGATTTCCCATGTATCCCCTGCTCCCATGCACACGTAGCCTCTCTCATTGTCAACATTTCCTACCAGAGAGGTACATTTTTTGCCAAGGATGAACCTACACTGACATACCACAATCACCCAAAGTTCATAGTTTACCTAAGGTTTCAGTCTTGGTGTTGTAACTTCAGTGAGTTTGGACAAATGTAGAATGACATGCATTCATCATTATAATATCATGTATTTTCACTGCCCTAAAAGTCCCCTGTGCTCAGCCTATTCATCTCTCTATCCTACCTCCCACCCCTGGCAACCACTGATCTTTTTATTGTATCCATACTTATGCCTTTCCAGAATGTCATATAGTTGGAATCATACAGTTTGTAGCTTTCTCAGATTACCTTTTTAGTAACATGCATTTAAGATTCTCCATGTCTCCAAGGTTCTATCACGGTTTGATAGCTCATCTCTTTTTAGCACTGAATAATATTCCATTGTCTGGATGTACCACAATTTATCCATTCACCTATTAAAGGACATCTTAGTTGCTTCCAAGTTTTGTCAATTTTGAATAAAATTGCTATAAACATCCAAGTACAGATATTGATGTGGACATAAGTTTTCAACTCATATAGGTAAATACCAAGGAGCACCATTGCTGGATTGTATGGTGAGAGTATGTTTAGTTTTGTAAGAAACCACTAAACTATCCTTCAAACTGGCTGTACAGTTTTGCATTCCCACCAGCCATGTATGAGAGTTTCTGTTGCTCCACCTCCTTGCCAGCTTGTGGTGTTATCAGTGTTCCGAATTATGGCCACTCTAATACGTGTGTAGTGGTATCTCATTGTTTTAATTTGCATTTCCCAGATGACAGATGAGGTGGAGCATCTTTTCATGTGCTTATTTGCCATTTGTATATCTTCTTTGGTGAGATGTCTGTTGAGGTCTTTGGCCCATTTTCTAATCAAGGTGTTTGTTTTACTAGTGAGTTTTAAGAGTTCTTTGTCTCTTTTGGATAACAGTCCTTTATCAGATATGTCTTTTATAAATATTTTCTTCCTGTCTTTGGCTTGTCTTATTCTCTTGACATGATCTTTCATAAAGCAGAAGTTTTAATTTAAATAAAGTGCAACTTATCATTTATTCTTTGGTGGGTCATGTCTTTGGTGTTATATCTAAAACGGCATCACTATACCCATGATCATCTAGGTTTTCACCTATATTATCTTCTAGGAGTTTTATAGGTTTGCATTTTACATTTATGTCTGTTGTCCATTTTGAGATAATTTTTGCAAAAGGTATAAGGTGTGCATCTAGATGTATTTCTTTGAAGCTGGATGTCCACTCATTCCGGCATCATTCATTGAAGAGACTATCTTTGCTCCATTACATTGCTTTTGCTCTTTTGTCAAAGATCAGCTGACTATGTTTATGGGGGTATTTTTCTGGATTTTCTATTCTGTTTCATTGATCTATTTATCTATTCTTTGCCAATGCCACACTGTCTTGATTACTGTAGCTTTACAGTAAATGTTGAGGTTGGGTAGCTTCAGTTCTCCAACTTTGTTCTCCTCCTTCAATATTGTGTTGGCTATTCTCCATACAAACCATAGAATCAGTTTGTTGAATCCATAAAATATCTTGCTGGGATTTTAATTGGGATTGCATTGAATCTATAGATCGGTTTGGGAAGAACTGACATCTTCAAAATATTGAGTCTTCCTACCCATAAACATGGAGTAAATTTCCATTTGTTTAGTTCTTATTTGACTTCATTTATCAGAGTTTTGTAGTTTTCTTTGTATAGATCTTGTGTATATTCCATTAGATTTATACCTATTTCATTTTTGGAAATGCTAATGTAAAATGTATTATCTTTTTAATTTCCAATTCTTCTTTTCTTTATTGGCATATAGGAAAGCAACTGGCTTTTATATATTAACCTTGTATCCTGCAACCTTGCTATAACTGCTTATTAGTTTCAGGAGGTTTTTTGGTCAATTCTTTCTGATTTTCTACACAGATGATCATGTCATCTGTGGACAAAGACAGCTTTATATGATCCTTCCCAACCTGTAAACCTTTTATTTTCTTCCACCATATTGCATTAGCAAGAACTTCCAGTACAGCGTTGAAAAGCAGTGGTGAGAGAGGACATCCTTGCTTTCTACCTGATCTTAATGGGAAAGCTTTGAGTTGCTCACCATTAAGTACGATGTTAGCTGTAGGCTTTTTGTAGGTAGTCTTTATCAAGTTGAGAAAATTCCCCTCTATTCCTAGTTTACTGAGAATTTTTGTCATGAATATGTGATGGATTTTATCAAATGTTTTTTCTGCATCTATTGATACAATCATGTGATTTTTCTTTTTTAGTCTGTTGATATGATGGATTACATTACTTGATTTTTCAATGTTGAACTAGACTTGCATATCTGGGATAAATCCCAGTTGGGGTCATGGTGTATAATTCTTTTTTATACTTTTTTGGATTCAATTTGCTAATATTTTGTTGAAGATTTTTCATCCATGTTCATTCTTTTCTTGTAATGTCTTTGTCCTGTTTTGGTATTAGGGTAATTCTGGCCTAATAGGATGACTTAGGAAGTATTCCCTCTGTTTCTATCTTCTGAAAGAGATTGTAGAAAGTTGGTATAACTTCTTCCTTAAATGTTTAGTAGAATTCACCAATGAACATGTCTGGGTCCTGTGCTTTCTTTTTTGGAAGATTATTAATTATTGATTCAATTTCTTTAATAGCTATAGGCCTATTCAGACTTTTAATTTCTTCTTGTGTGACTTTTGGCAGATTGTGTCTTTCAAGGAATTGGTCCATTTTATCTAGGCTATCAAATTTGTGAGCTTAGAGTTTTCATAGCATTCTTTTATTTTCCTTTTAATTTCCATGGGTAATGGAAGTGATGTCCCCTTTTCATTTTGTTTTTTTTTTTGTTATCCATGTGTTTGTTTATCTTCAAGAAAATAAAAATTTTTATTTTATCTTCACTTATTCTTTCTTTGTACTCTTCTTTATTTTGATTTGAGTTTCTTTTCACATTTCTTGAAAGGCAGGTCTACTGGCAATAAATTTCCTCAATTTTTGTTTGTCTAAGAAAGTCTTTATTTCTCCTTCACCTTTAAAGGATAATGTCTCAGGGTGCAGAATTCTAGGTTGGTTGTTTTTTCTCTCAACACTTTAAATATTGTCCTCTACTGTCTTCTTGCTTACATGGTTTCTGATGAGAAATCACATGTAATTCTTATCTTTGTTTCTCTATAGGTAAGATTTTTTTTCCTTTGGCGTCTCTCAGGATTTTTTCTTCATCTTTGATTTTCTATAATTAGTAAATGATATACCTGGATATAGTGGGGCTTTTGGGGGGCACTTATCTGTTTGGTATTCCCTGAGCTTCTGTTTGGTGTCTGACATTAATTTAGGGAAATTCTCAGTCATTATTGTTTCAAATATTTCTTCTGTTGCTTTCTCTCTTTCTTCTCTTTCTGGTATTTCCATTATACATATGTTGTATATTTTGTAGTTTTCCCACAGTCCTTGGATGTTCTGTTCTGTTTTTTTTCAGCTGTTCTCTTTGCTTTTCGGTTTTCAAGGATTCTATTGGTATATCCTCTAACTCAAAGATTCTGTCCTCAGCTGTGTCCAGGCTACTAAGTCGTCTATCAAAGGTATTCTTCATTTCTATTACAGTGATTTTTATCTCTAGCATTTCTTTGGGGTTCTTTCTTAGGATTTCCATCTCTCTGCTCACCTTGCATATCTGTTCTTGCATGCTGTCTACTTTATCCATTAGAGTCTTTAGCATATTTTTCATAGTTGTTTTAAATTTCCAGTCTGATAATTCCAGCATCCTTGCCATGTCTGATTCTGATACTTGCTCTCTCTCTTCAAATTACGTTTTTTGCCTTTTGGTGTTCCTTGTAATTTTTTCTTGACAGCTGGACATGACGTATTGAGTAAAAGGAACTGCTTTAACTAGGCCTTTATTAATGTGGTGGTGAGGTGTCGGGGGAGGGAAAGTGTTCTATAGTCTATGTTTGGGTGTCAGTCTTTTAATGAGCCTGTGCTTCTGGACTATGAACTTCACATGTGTTTTTAAGTTTTTTCCTCCACTGTTGAGGTGGGGCAGAAGGCTAGAGTGGGCTGGAGCTGGGTATTTCCCTTCCCCAGGTCAGTTAGATTCTGGTACCCCAGCAGGTTAGGCTCTGGGGTACTAGTTTCCCCTGATAGCAGGCCTCGATCATGAGAACAGTGTCCTGGTGCATTTCAAAGTCACTCCTCTCTCTTACCACACACACATACCACTTGCTGGAGCCCAAGGCGACTTCTCACTCACGTTTACTATGGGAAGCTGGCCAAACTCCTGGAGTTAAATCTCGCAATATGAGTGGTTCTTCCTGGAGTCTTTAACCCTCAGAGTTGTTTACCCTGAGCCTCCAGCAGTTTGGCAATTACAATTCAGGCTTTTCTACCCCTTCACTGGTTTCCATGATAGTTTCTGCTTGTGAGTCTCTGCTCAGCTAAGCTGTGACTCCCTGTATTTGCCTGTCTGTCTCTCCTATCTTGGGGTCAGTGGTTTGCCCTTTATCTTCCCCTCTCTTATGAATCCAAGAAGAGTTGTTGATTTTTCAGTCTACCTAATTTTTTACTTGTTGTTAAGACAGAGTGGTGACTTCCAACCTCCCTATGTGTGGAACTGGAAACTGGAACCCCCTTTAATTATTTTTTAATGACCTAGTCTCAAGTCCATACACTGATGGAGACAATCATCTCTACACATGCTCTAATTTCCAACATATCTCTGAAGTGCGGTACCTAGGCCTGCGCCCAATATTCTAGATGTGGCCCAACCAGATCAAAGTGAAATGCCAGTACTGGTTACCTGATTTTGCACACTATTATCTTACTGATGCAGTCTAAGATGGCATTCTTTTATTTAACCATCCAATAACATCAAATTTGTATGTGATCTTTATACTTTACAAGGAAATGTACATGTTTTATTTTTATTTAGCTTATTTATCTATAAATCTTCAAAAATTTTTTTTGCTATAGTTATCTTGTATTGTGGACTTATACAATTGATTTCTTGAGCCAAAGTACAGGCTTTACTATTTATTTGTATTAGATTATATTCGATTTTATTTGTCCCATTCTTCTTTGTTTTTCAGTGAGGAAGATTGGCCCTGAGCTAACATCTTGGCCAATCTTCCTTTATTTTGCATGTGGGATGTCACCACAGCATGGCTTGACGAGCGGTGTTTAGGTCTGCACCGGGGATCCAAACCCACAAACCCCAGGCCACCAAAGTGGAGTGTGCAAACTTAGCCACTATACCACCAGGCCGGCCCCTTATTTTTCTCATTCTTTTAGTTTAACATATATTTTTGAGTCTTTATTCTGTTATTGACTATCTCTCTAAACCATTTGTTATCTTCAAGTTTGAGTTATATGTTATCTATAATTTCAGAGAAGCCATTGATTAAAAAAAATTTAATGAGAATAATGCTTAAAGAAGGATTTTGTGCATTATCATCAAAGACTTCTTTTTTCTCACATTGCAGCTGACTTTATTCCACTAATCAACCATCCGTCTAGACATAATTGTTTAGCCAATTCAACCAACAATATTTTATCCAATATATATTTCCCATTTTGTCCTATATTAAGATGTCAGTCCAATATATTTCTAAAATTGAAATGCATTATATTTTTGAGTTCCCTGATATACAAATATAGTGACAAATTAAAAAAAGTTATTTTGATAATCCTTATTTGAGCTGAGATCATGATCAGTTCCTGGTGATCAATGCTTCCCTTATAAAAATGAATTTGATAAATCCTGGAAAAATTTTAGAACATATTATAATTCAACAAATAATTTTTATGATGCTGGCTGCTGAGTGTAGCTTCCAGGGGAAGAGATTTCTAATGAGAGGGACTCCATTGTGTAGACATTGTACATCAAGACTCCGGAGGCCAGAGAGAGGCAGCTTTAGTTAAGCCACTGTCTACTGCCCACTCACATGAGCCTCAGATCATTTTCGTTTTTCCCTTGTGCTTTCTTGATCTTTCAACAAGAATGCCCATTACTGTACCATATTAATTTACTAAATAAACCGTTGAAGCTGGATATTCTTCCAAACATTCAAGAAGTGAGCATTTTATTCACTTGTTGAAAAAGGAAAATTGTATGGGGTCTTGCTCATAGTAGGATCTAAAACATAGTTCAACAATAAATATTGTTCGAAGAAGATATTTTGATATTCAATCATAAGGTGTGGAATTTGGGCTGTTTCAACTGGAATTACTGTACAGGCATTTGTTGGTTGAGGGAATTGCTATGTGGAGATCAGAAGATTTCCTTATTTGTCTCAACAGCTATGTTGTAAATACAAGCTATGTTTATGACAGTCAAGATGTTGAGTGAGGTTAAAGGAGAAAAATGACTTTGGTTAAACACTTATTAGAATGTCTAATTTACCCCTAATATAGGTGAATTATTTTTGCTAAATGATTCTTTGAATACTGTAGCACTATTTTTTCCTCCTTCTCTTGGAATGAATAAGAGTACTTTTCAAACTAGATTTGACAGAAGAGAATTTTACCATATCTATCTTTCCCAGAAATAGTTCTTTATATGCCTCATAAATCAAACATACAAATTAGAAATGACTATTTTTATCAGTCTGAAATATAGCTTTTTGCACATTAAATGGAAATAAGCAGATGAAGTATCTGTTTTGCTTTATATTGCTTATAGGATTCAGTAAAGGAAAAATAAATTTTACTTAAAACTTGTTTTTCTAAAACTAGTTGCTTCTTGTGGGTAATATTACATAAAATTAAATAAAATTTCTTTTGAAGAAATGCCAAAGGGAAAAAATTATGATGGGGCCTTCTCTTTTTGTTATTCTGGTTTTTAAAGAAAAAGCAAATATAAGTGAATAAGAGTGATAAGGAACTTATTTAACTCCATTTTCATTAACCTACATTTCACTTCTTCCTTCATTCAATTGTCTTACCTTCCTGCCATAAAAACATATACTACTTTTTTCAGTCCAAGCTTTCTCATTTTCAAATATTAAGCTATTACGTTCTGCTTTGGTGAGGATATAAGGCAATAGAAGCCAAAGAGGGAAATATATACTGGAGTAGGACTGTATCCCCCTAAAAATGATATGTTGCTCAGAATGTGAACTTATTTGGAGATAGTGTCTTTACAGAGGTAATCAAGTTAAAATGAAGTATGTAGAGTGGGCTCTAATCTAACATGACTGGTGTTCCTACAAAAGGGGGAAATTTGGAGACAGAGATAGACACATGGAGAGGGAAGACGGTGTGAAGAGGCACAGGGACACAAAGGCCATCTACAAGACAAGGAGAGAGACCTAGAATAAATCTTCCCTTCACAACTCTCAGATGGAACCAACGCTGCTGACACTTGATTTCAGACTTTTAGGTTCCAAAACTGTGAGACAATAAATTTCTGTTGTTTCAGCCATCCAGTTTGTGGTACTTTGTTACAGCAGACCTAGCAAACTCATATAGGTTCTATGGAATTGTTCATAAGCATAAAAATGCTTATTAGAGGTAAGATTTACTTAATCACTTCTACATGCCAAGTTATAAGGAAGATCTAAGCAATGTAAATATATTAACTTATTTATTCTTTATAACCTTCCCTACGAGGTGGGTTATGTGATAAATAAATTACAAGCAATAGGATATATTGGAGTATATGAAGAAGCCATTTGGTGTAAAACTAATTCAGCCTGAACTTGTTTTTCCAAAAGGGCCTGACACAGCTGTTGAGCATGCATTGTATATCTGCTTTAAGTATTTACTATGTTCCAAAGACAAGAACATTGCCCTTCAAGATAAGGATGCAACTTCCCCGACATTGGCATTTCCTTAAGGATAAGCACCTCTCCCTAAACTGAGGATAGATTGCTGGCCTGCTGCGTTCACCCTATGACCACCCAGCTTGAGACCACAGACCTGCTACCTGCTGTGTTCATCAGTTGCTGTGTGAAATGCTTTGCCAGCAAAGCAATCTGGTGACTATTGTAAAAGAGACATTCCAAACATATGTGATACATGCTGTTTGATGGTATATAACCACTCTGTCAACCCCTACTTCTTTGAAGTGCTTCATTCCTTTGTGAAAAGACTCTCTCAGGCTATATGGTCCTCTGATCTGGCCCATAATAAACTCACCCCAATTTTGATTTATAGATTGGTTATGGATTATTTGCATCAACAACTGTTATTACCTCCTTTTTGTAGATGACGAAACTCAGTCTCAGAAAGATTAATGAAGTTGTCATAAGTTACCCAGCTAAGAGATAGCGGTGGAACTTAATTCAGGTAGTTGGACTAAAGAGCCTATACTCTTAACACCACATTGGATACTACACATTGTCCAGAGAGAAGTTGCCAAATTACAGAATTGCTTAGTTACTTTTCCAGAATTTAGAAAGATTCTATTTTATTTTATTTTTTTCTGCTTTATCTCCCCAAACCCCCCCTGTACACAGTTGTATATCTTAGTTGCAGGTCCTTCTAGTTGTGGGATGTGGGATGCTGCCTCAACGTGGCCTGATGAACGGTGCCACATCGGCGCCCAGGATCCGAACCCTGGGCCGCCACAGCAGAGCTCGCGAACTTAACCACTCGACCATGGAGCTGGCCCCAAAGATTCTATTTTAGTTAGTGAGATTTTTCAGGTTAGTGCTTGTATTAGTTTTCTGCAGTTGTCATAACAGATTACCATAAACTGGGACACTTAAAACAACAGAAATTTCTTCTTTCACAGTTCTGGAGGCCAGAAGTTGTAACTCAAGGGCTGGAATCCCTCCAGAGGCCCTAGACTAGAGGAGATTCCATTCTTGCCTTTTCCAGCATCTGGTGGCTGTTAGCATTCCTTGGCTGCGTTACTCCAATCTCTGCCTCCATGGTCACACTGCCTGCTGCTCTTCTGGCCATGTGCATCAACTCTGTCTGTTTCTTATGAGGCTCTTCTCATTGGATTGAGGGTCCAGATAATCCAGGATGATTTCTTCATCTCAAGATCCTTAACTTAATTATATCTGCAAAGACTCTTTCCAAAAGAGGTCACATTTACAGGTTCAGGGATTTGATTTAACATGGACACATCTTTTGGGTGTCCATCATTCAACCCACTATAAGGCTGTCTTGTATTTTTAAGTCAATGTGCTTTTCTTGTGATCATAGTGAACCAATATCATTTAGGTAAACTAATGAAGAAATATAATAACAAGAAGGAAAAGGAAGAGAGAGAGGGGGAAGGATGAGAGAAGAGAAGAGGAAGGAAAAAAGTTACCTCTAGGGAATTAACCATTAAAAACCACTATATGTTTCAACATTTGCTACCAAAGTTTAGTCTTTGCTATTTGAGAGTAGTTTAAATCATGTGAAAAAATGATGGATTTGTTTGGGAAAAGCATGGTTAAGTGTTTGAATAAAAATATGGGAAAAGGATTTTTAAGGCTGGTAAGATGATCCATTTTAAAATTAAAAGCCCTTCAAAAGAACATTAGCATAAAAAAATAGAAATTTAAATCATTATCAGAATCTTCAATAGATCTGTCACCTGCCACTGTTTCTATGGCAAACACATGATAATATTTCAGCATAGTTTTGTATTATTACTATGAGACTAAGAAACAGTTTGTCATGAGGCTAACAGTTTGCCATCAGCAAGCCTTGTGCCTGCAAGACATTACTGAGTCTTCCACATATGAATGCTCATGATAACTTGCCAAAACTTAGTTTAAAATCCAGAACTGTAAGAACAGAAATGTTATTTATAATAAGAAAGTTGGAACTTCATTAAAGTTTTTCATCCCCTACTAATAATATAACAATAAGCATAAACAGACAATTAACAAAAGAAACCATATAAACACTAAAAATAAAATTCAAACTCAGTGATAATCAAAGAAATGCAAGTTACGTATTTTTACCCAACTGAGTGGCAGTGATTAAAAAGAATAATGATATCCAGTATTGTAAAGTATGTGAATGAAAGGACATTTTTTAACTACTGGTAGGCTGTAAACTAGGATGAATTTTCCCAAAGGCAAGTCTTCAAAATGCACAGATACTTTGACCCAAACAATTTCAGTTCTAGGAAATGTACTCTAAGAAAGTAAAAATACATGTACTGTAAGACGTATGCACACGGGGGCTTACCTTATGTTTGTGTTAGATACAAATTAGAGAAAACATATATTTCCAACATCAAGAAATTGAATGAATAATAATGTATATCCACATAATAGAATCTATCCAGATGCTGGGAATGGTGATGAAGATTTAGATTTATTGGCATGAAAATGAATTGTGGTAATGACACCTTTGAAACCGGCTCAACACAAGGTTGACATAAGGGAAGCCATATTGTAGAAAAGAGACCATGTTGTAACTTTGAATGACCTCTGACTAACTAACCCAGTTGGATCTGCACTCTTTAGGAGATCCACCTATTCTGTAGATTTTATGTCCCCTGCTAGTGCATATACCTCCAGGCTGTGATAAGACGATAACTTCATTCTTTTGAGTTCCTGAGGAATGTGATGACTCCCCCAAACAGAGAGTCTATGCTGATAGCCATCATCAGTGAAAACTGAAAGATCTGCTGTGGCAACTCCCAGTCTGTAACACTAGAGGGTCAACATTCCTAACCCCTCGCCTACAACCCACTGGCCTGTGTCTCTGCTTCAAGATTCTGTTCTCCCTTAAGATGGTTCTTTCAGACATTAGTTGGCCATCTTCCCTCTTGCTAGCAAGCTGTAATAAAATGCCCTTTCTCTGCCACCATCTTGGCTCTTGATGATTGGCTTTTGTCTCGTGGCAAACAGATCATTTCCTTTGTGTGGCAATGCCTTAGCACATGGAAAAAGAAGGTTACAGAAGGATATGATTCCATTTTTGTGAAAGGCATATTATATTTATGTATTTATTCAGATATATATTTCATACATTTATTATACAGACAAAAATATCTGGTAGCAAAAAAAGGGTAGGAATATTATCTATAATAGATGGCAAGATTATGTGGACCTTTGAAAAAATTTATCATTGTTTTCTAAATTTTTAGTAGTGAATTTGAACCACATGTAAAATAAACAAGAAAGTGTTTTAGAGGTATTTAAATATACTCTTTAATGGGTTCTCCATTTAAAAAGGTACCAATGTTAGGCAATGTTTCACACGCACAGTTTTGAGATTTGCCTCCTTAAATTTTACATTGTGAACACACACAGTTAATAGAAAATACACATGGAGATTTTTTTAGGGTAAAAATTTGTCATTTGTTGGCATAGAGAAAAATAAAAACTGTGGGGGATCAGAATTGACCACCTGAAAATATGTCTCTTTGCGTTGATTATTTTTAAGTATAAAAGACTCTGAAAGAAACTTTGACCTTCACGCATAACTGCCTAAAAGAAATTTAAGACAAAAGATCTGTCTTCAGGACAGGTCATCACCATAGATAACCTTGGGTACCCATAGACTGGAAGGATCCTTGCTAAGCCAATTCTTATCAAAGTTCTATCTACCAAACATTTACTTTTCCATTTCTTTGTGAATTGCCTTCCTCTCCTTTGAAGCCCCAAACCATGACCCCCAACATCTTCCTTTGTCTTTAGCTGGAGATGGTATTTAAGCTAGCAGCTTTGGCCATTTTGGGGAGGTACCCAGTTTTCCTGGGTTTCTCCCATGTATACATGTTAAGCTTTGTTTGATTTTCTCCTGTTATTCTGTCTCATGTCAGTTTAATTCATAGCCCAGTCAGAAGGACTTAGAGTGGGTAGAAGAATTATCTTCCTCCCCTACAAAACAAAGTCCAATAATCTGTTTCTACTTGATTTTAGAAAAAGGGCAGGCATTTAAAATTTACAAAGGACATGTAATTGGCAAATTAAGAATGTTTAGGGCAGAGGCCAGCCCCGTGACCGAGTGGTTAAGTTTGCGTGCTCTGCTTCAGTGGCCCAGGGTTCAGATCCTGGGCACCGACACGGCACCACTCATTAGGCCATGTTGAGGTGGCGTCCCTCATGCCACAACTAGAAGGATCCACAACTAACATATACAACTGTGTACTGGGGGGATTTGGGGAGAAAAAAGCAGAAAAAAAAGAAGATTGGTGACAGTTGTTAGCTCAGGTGCCAATCTTAAAAAAAAAAAGAATGTTTAGGGCTTAAAGAAATAAAATGAAATGAAGGGGAAATAGGCAGATGTTAAAGTAAGGTAGGGATTTTCTGCTGTTCTTGCTACTGCTTACTTTATATTATAGAATAAAATATCACATGGACATTTCTTCACATTCAACTCAATTCAGTAAATGTTTGTTGAGCTCATAGAAGTCACCATGTTCAAGAATGAAGAGATTAAGGGCCAGCCTGGTGGCACAGCGGTTATGTTCGCACGTTCCCCTTTGGGGTCCCAGGGTTTGCCGGTCTGGATCCCGGGTATGGACATGCCACTGCTTGGCAAGCCATGCTGTGGTAGGCATCCCACATATAAAGAGGAGGAAGATGGGCACAGATGTTAGCTCAGGGCCAGTCTTCCTCAAAAAAAAAAAATAATAATAATGAAGAGATTAATAAGCCACAGTTACTATCCTTCAGGAGATCAAGTCTTGACTCTCTCATACTCAGGTAAATTCCTGAATCATACGGAAGAAAATCTTCACTAGTAGCACTCAGAAACATTACCTAGGCAAAGTGATTTTTTGAAATTCTAATGTTTTAGTTATTAATTTTCTTTCATCCACCTTGTACTGAATGCCATTATAGCCAGAAGATTGAGGTTAAAAAAACCCAATACTTCCTCAAAGTAAACCTTGTGAACACTTTGTACCTTTTCCTTCTTCAATAGCAAATTGCTCTGTCTTAATCCATTTTGGCTGCTATAACAAAATAGCACAGGGTAGCTTGTAAACAACAGCAATTTATCTCTCACAGTTCTGGAGGCTGGGAAGTCGAAGATCAAGGTGCCAGCATGGTCAAGTTCTGGTGAGGGTCCTCTTCCTGGTTCGTAACTCACATCTTCATGCTGTTACCACATAGTGTAAGGGTCCAGGGATCTCTCTGAAGCATTTTTTTTCTTTTTGAGGAAGATTAGGCCTGACCTAACATCTTGTCCATCTTCCTCTATTTTATGTATAGGACATCTGCCACAGCATGGCTTGATAAGCAGTGCGTGGGTCTGCACCCAGGATCCGAACCTGGGAACCCTGGGCCGCTGAAGTGGAGAGCGCGAACTTAACTGTTACACCACTGGGCTAGCCCCTCTGGAGCCTCTTTTGTAAAATCACTAATCCTATTCCTGAGGGCTCCACTCCATGACACAAGAACTTCCCAAAGGCCCCTCCTCCTCATACCGTCATCTTTGGTGGTTAGGATTTCAACATATGAATTAGAGGGGACACAAACAGACCATAACTTGCTCCGAGGAAAGCTATAAACGTGACACGTAATAGTAAGGAATGGACTCTCCCTCAGTATTGGACATCATGGACTTCATTTACTTTGAACTTACTCACCAAGTTGAAGGTGGATCTAACTGCAACGTCTCAGTCATCTCATGCTTTGGAACATTTATTTAAATATATTTAAAATATTTGTTAAAAGATACACATCAAAAAGGAAAATAGGATCAAAAATACTTAAAATGAGGGGAAAACGCTGCCCTAGTTTTACTCTTTCCCATCCCTTGTGCATTTTCTGTAGAAGCAACAATTTTAAACTATTTTCTTGCAGTTCCCTCCATGTTGCTAAATAATATACCACACATATATTCTCTGCTTCTTGCTAGGACATTGAGAATTTATGCTCTTATACCACCTTCTAGCTTTACAGCGATCCTTGCAAAATAATCATATATCTTAATTTTAGGCAAATCAATTAACAATATTTGCATTAATAAGAAGAAATAAATGATTCCTGTAGTGTTAAGTATTGACCTTGAATTGCCTTTCTTTTCTGGTAAAATTTTGTCCCCTGAAGTTGCTAATTGTTTTGCTTTTTATTAGAGTACTTTCTTGTAAAAATGATTGTATTTCCAAACAGAGCTTCATCAGGGCCATTTTGTTGTAAAAAAAAAAATGAAGCCCAACATTCTTGTTCTGTACTCTGGGCCAGCAGCTCTCTAGGCCACAGCCACCAGCCTGGGAGCTCCTTTTATTTTAGGGGTGGAGTTCCTTTGTGTATGATCCTGAATAGGATCCACCGTGTCCTAGGTCACAAGCCTTTTCTTCTTGGTGTACTCCTTGGTGTAAGGACTACTGCATCCTTAAATACTTCTAGGAAGGGTGCACAGAAGGTAAGCATATGCCACCATGCATGCCTGAGAATATCTTTATTCAATCCACACTTGTGATTGATGTTTTGTTAGGATACGGAAACAGGCAAGGAGCTCTAAAATATAGGAAAAAAGTAAGAGACAAACTTGAGGTAGCTGATATTTGACTAATAGGTGTCTAGGAAAGAGATGAAGAGATCTTGGGGTGGGAGGTTGTAAAATGTGTGTATATATATATATATATACACACACACTAGTATATATATACATTAGTATAGTGTATAGATTAGTTAAAGCACTATAAAGCTCCAGACTGAAAGATCAGGCTACAATTGTACCCTGGAGTTTTGAAGAATTTTTCCATTGCCATCTAGCATTCAGTGTTGTGGATGAGAAGTCTGAAGTTATTCAGATTTTCGTTGCTTTGTAGTTTCTCCTACTCTCTAGAAGCTTTTAGGATCTTCTTTTTACCTCCAGAATTCTAAAATTTCATAATAATGTGCTTGCTTTTCTGTCAGTATTTTTCTGGGTATTCGTTTTGCCCTTTCAATGTGGGGCTTTATGGGTCCTTAGCTCCAGTAAGATTTTGTTTGCTTTGTTTTTGTTTTGTTCCTTGTCCTTTTCTGAAATGCCTATCAGTCAGATGTCAGAATTTCTAGATTTGTCTTTTACGTCTTTTGCATTTTTAAAAAATATTTTTCAGATCTTTGATGTTTTTTCTGGTTTTCCTGAGAAATGTCCTTAACTTCATTTTCTAAACTTTCTGCTGATTTTTTAATGTAGGTACTCAAATATTTAATTTCCAAGAACTCTTTATTTTCTCTAATTGCTGATTTTTCATAGTGGGATGATTAATGAAAATTAATCCATTCAGTATACAAATTAGAGGATATTATTATTGTTAATGTTATTGATTTTCTCCTATCTCCTCAGTTCTTTTTTTCTTTCTTGGATATTTTTTTCCCTGTTTATCTTGTCTTTCACATTGTGGTTTTATTATTTCTTTTTAAACATTATGATTTTCAATTGCGCATTAAAAAGCTGACTGCAACTTCTGTGTTTGATTTCATTTTCAATTGGCAGCCCTGCCTGCTACTGATCAGACAGAGAGCCAGGAGACTACAAAATGTTACAACACCAGACATCTGTTCTCTGGGGTTCTTTGTTTTCCCCAGAGAAAAAGCCTTCATTTTCCTGTCTAAGAATTAGATTCCTGACAACTGTCTTTCTGTCTGCTCCTCTGAATTGGAGCTGGGTATTGTGGACATGTGGTATGACTACATGCAGACTTTCAACTAGTCCCAAGTGTTCATTACCATTCCCAACATTAATTTTCTCTCTGAGGTTCTGCAGGATATGTTGCCTCCTTTCTTCTGAACCCTCTCTACAAGTGCTCCAAGCTAAGGTCTCCTCTGAGGTGCTACATGTTACCGCTCTTCCACCTGCTTCCCATTTTCCAAAGTTTCGTGATATCCATCATCCATTGATGGCCCCTCTTCCATCTTATAGTCATTCTTGGTTTACCTGTATGTCTCTTAATTCATCGAGCTCCTGCTTTGTGCTTGTGTGCTGTGAGAGGTGTAAGACAACTATGAGAGGCAAAGACTGCCCTGAAAAACTTAGAATTTAAAGGCAGATAAAAGATTGATACAGATGATACTGAGCATTGAGTAGCATTATGTAATCCTAAATTATATGCCCCAGTCTTACAGTGCTGTGGGAGTTCAGAGCACTTGGAGTGAGCTCTGAGTGACAGAAACATTTTGAACTTGTGGAAGAAAGAGAATTTACTGAAAGTACATATCATTGATCTTTCTGGGTCTTTACTCAGGAATGTGGCAATTTTATAGACTATTAAGGAGGCTGACTGGCTGGTGCAAAGGTTAAATGTCGATGAGTCATAGGAGTAGATAAGCAGAGCCTTGAAACTTAAACTTCATGATAGTAATTCTGATAATAAAAAAATTCAAGAATTTATACCTTGTATGGCAGTTGATCTCAAACTTTGTTGTATAGATAAGAAAACCAAGGTGCTGATAATTTAATTTGGCCTTGAGTAACAAAGGAAGGGATCCAGAAATCCAACATGGGAATGTAGAACCCAGGCTCCCCGAGGTATGGTCTGAGGCCTTTTACTGCACATGGTCTAAGCCTAATTTCTGATAATAATTTATCAGTTTTGTTTTCTTTCTTGTAAGAAAATCTTGCACACACCCAGAGATGTTACCAGCTGAACGTTATAATGCATAATTGTGAAGCAGGATGCATGCTTTACACAAAATTTTTTTGAATCATATCTCATGCAATCTTCATTCACTGGTTCATTCATTTGCTCACTAATTCATTCAATATCTTGTTTGTACTTTCCATGCTGATGTTGGGTGCTGGGAATACAAATATTAGTGAGCCACTTCTCCAGAGCTCATTTAATAGCTATAAAGCGACAAATTTATGTTGCTTTGTTTCATATGATTCAAACAGCTAATTTAATTCCTTGGGTTATTAAGGTTATTTCTTGCTTATGGTAGTGTTTCTCTTTTGTTCTTTCATGGCAGGCCACCCACAATCTGAAAAATAGGATCTGCATTCCTCTTCCTGATAACCCCCAGCAATAAGAACACTATAGCCAGGTATTGGATGTAGCAAACACATAACAAAAGTGTTTTTTCCAAAATATTTTGGATATAGTAGAAGCCAAAACACAATGTATTCAGAACATTTTCCCTCTTGATTTCTAAGTTATGACTCATTTACATACAACTCAGCTCAATGTTATTTTTGCAAGAGTGGTTTGATGTTCAAAAATTTTTATGAGTTTCTGGTATTTACTCTTTTTTACTCCTAACCCCCAACAACCCTGCCCCACTCTCCTCTCCAAAACAGGAAATCCTATTATATCTACACAACTCTAAATGTTTTAGTTCTGCTTAAAACCAAAATTTCAGAAAGTTTAAGGTCAAAGGTATGTATATGTTCATGGTCCTGTTCCATACCTGTGCCTCCTGTTGAATGAAGTATGTTTCAGAAAATCAAGAGGTAGAGAAGGAAAGCAGGGACCATTTCTTTCTACCAATGCTTTGGCACATACGTGTTCTGCTGGATTTTCCCACATGCGAGTATGATTGTGAAGACAGAGCAGGGCATTCTTTTTGCTTGAAGAATATACTGGTGTGAGTATTTCTATTGGAACTTGGGCTTTTGTAAAAACCACGCTGAATCAGAAGAAGAAAGCAGTGATGGAAAGTTTCAGCATCATTCTGACTTCCATTCCTGTCTACTCCCCCAAAATAAAAAAATCCCACAGAGAATATGCAGCACAATCCAAGAGAGTTGATCATTATTGTGTTTTAGCAGCCCTTAAAATTTATAAAGGAATACCTAACTTAACCTGGCGGAGACTGTAGCTTCATATCTTTTTGCCTTCCAATCGCTCCTATTATTACTATGGCCATTACCACTATTATTATTGCAGGCATCTCACTATGTTTTCGAACAAAAGCCTGGCTCCCATTTCTGAAAATGTCATAAGAACTAAGCTCCCTGTAAAATTTTAAGGAAACGTTTAAAACTAAAAATGCACAGGTTCAATCTGAACTTCATTAATGGCCTCCTTGAAGCCAAACACAGTCTTGCGAGGCCTATTAGTGTGATCTGGAGACGCTGAAGCCCACATAGTTTCTTAAGAGTCCAAAAATGCCTCACTCAAGCTGGCATCATTCCCTGAACTGTGCTGTTTGAGGCCTTTGCTGGGTCCAGGTAAAATTCACATCTTGTTTCCTTCTCTTGATTCTGTCAGCTAAGAAGAAACATAAGATAGTGCTAGTTGGCCTGGAGAATTAGCAGCCAGATGAAGGGCCTTCTTTATTGGAAGAACTGAGAAAGCTTTCTGCTTGCAGCATCCATTTAGCAGAACATCCTGTTGTTGCTCTGTGGCATACACATTTACGGCTCCTTAATTAAAAATGCATTTTCCCTCATTCTATGGCCAAATATGTCACAAAGGATCCATGGGAAATAGAATTCTTCGTAGGGCCTGGATTGTATCTGCATCCTCCTGGAAAGGAAAAATATGAAGGAACTTCTGATCCTTAGGCTTGAGGATCAGACCCAGTGATGAATGGGTTTACTTTTGAATAGCCTGTTTCCAACTCTAATACTAATAGCTTTCATCTACTCATTCAACTAATACTTGGAGACAACTTCCTATATACCAGGCACCGTTGTAGGTGCTGGGAAGACAGTGATCAACAAGACAGACAAAATGATCCCTCTTGCTATAGAGTGATGGAGACAGATAAACATATACACAAAATTTTTTCTAATGTTTTGGATAACTTCTCCAAAGAAAATTAAAGCAAGATAAGAGGATGGGGAATGATGGCATGGGTATATGTGTGGCAGCTGTGGCAGCTACTTTAGACATGGCAATCAGGGAAGGACTTTCTAAGACTTTGGCATTTAAGAGGTATCTAGACACAGTGAGAGAATAAACCATGGAATATCTGGGGGAAACCCATTCAAGTAAGGGCCAGTGCCCTGAGATTGAGATAAGCCTTGTTCACTTGAGGAGCAACAAAAATTCCAATCTGGGTGGAGGGGGTTGAAATAGGAGAAAGTATTAGAAGATAAGGTTAAAGCATGGGGTATATCAAATGACCAACCCCAATTCTTTACCTCTCACTGTCTCATTGAGGTGAAAATGCATCTCTGGCTCCTTGACCTTGGAGTCATTCATATGATTTTCTTTGGCTAATGGCAAGTGGGCAGAGACGACAGGATGCCAGTTATGACTGGAGGATTTAAGAGGCCTGGCACATTTCTGTTTCTACCAGAGCTAGTTCACTGGTCCCAGGAGAAGGATGAAAGGCATATGGAACCTTCCAAACTGCTGCAGCGCGAAGCATTTCTGCCCCAGGAATGCTTGGCTGGAGCAGATCCACTCAGGCAACTCACAGATTTGTGAGAATAGATTATTGGAGTCCTTGAGTTTTGTGGTTGTTTTTCATGCAGCATTATTGTGGCAGTGGGGGACCTGATCGCTTAGGATTGTGGGGGCCTTTTAAAAAGTTGGACATGCCTCTAAATCTAATGGAAAGCCTTTTGGATGGCTTTAAGTTAGGAAATGACACAAATCAAATTAAACTTTTAAAAGATGATTAAGTTTTAAACAATGTTCACTTTCTGAAGAATAGACTGTAGAAAAAAAGTGATAGAAAAAAACGTCAGGAGCAGTGACTCAAGAGAAAGATGTTGGTGGCCAAGACACTCCCTTGTTTCTTTTTTAAAAAAACCCAAGAGTTTGCCCAGTGGTGTAGCAATTAAGTTTGCGCACTCGGCCTGGGTGGCCCAGGGTTCACTGGTTTGAATCCCGGGCCAGGACCTACACAACACTTACCGAGCCATGCTGTGGCAGGCATCCCACATGTAAGATAGAGGGAGATGGGCTTGAATATTGACTTGGGGCCAGTCTTCCTCAGCAAAAACAGAGGAGGATTGGCAGCAGATGTTAGCTCAGGGCTAATTTTCCTCAAAAAAAGTAAAAAAGAAGAAAAACAGTAAAAATTGTAAATTCTGATTTCTGTCTTAGAAACTTGGTAATTATATTACAGTCGGTGAAATCAAAGACATTAATTTATGGTGTGTTAAAGATCTGTGCTTTACCGTACAACTAGAATGAGTCTGCAATAGCATAGTCAGTCAAATCTAGGAAAACCGTTATCTTTTTTTCACATGAGAGACAGGAAACAGAGCTTGAAATTAGGAAGGATCTCTTCTGATGACAATTTTTAAGTATAAAAGGGACAATTGAGGGCATAGAGAAAAGAAACCAAATATATTTTTGGTCCTATGTTAAAAAACCTTGAGAACTATAAAGACATAATGTGGTAAGAAGGAAAGAGCGAGAGAGTGAAAGAGAGAGAGGGAAATGAAGGGAGGGAGAGAGAGAAAGAGATATTGGGGAGGAGAGACCACTTACTTAGACAGTCAAGATGGCTAACGTCTTGCTGTTGTCTCTCAAAAATCTTGACCAAGTGGAAGTCTTAGATCTTCCTCAGGTTTCCATTTACCCATTGGAAAAATGGGATAATAACTGCCTAACCTGCTTATAAGTTTATTCTAAGTGTATTGTGTCTACTAAGGCACTTTGAAGAAAAGACTAAAGTGCTTTACCTATGGAAAGTACAATTATAAAACTTGAAAACTGGTCAAGGTCTTTGCTCGTGAAAGATAATTAGTACTATACATACAGAAATTCCTACTAATTTACTTCAGATACTGTAATTACTAACATATCTAGGAATTTCCATTTTTACTGAATACAGGTTAGAGTAAATGTGAGTGAGTGTGACCCACCGAATCTGCTCTTATATCTGAATTTTGAGCTAATATGGCCTGACATTGAAGCAGAAAATACACCAGACTTTAAAGGTGCTTTACTATTTTGGAGGTTTAGGGAAGGATTTGAACTCTTCTAGATTTGTTTTCTATATTAAAAGAAGAATTAAAGCAGAAAATGAAATTTAAATGCTTTTTTCTCTCTCAGAAAAAAAAAAAAACTACCAAAATTACATTTGCTTCCCAAATTTGGGAGTCACTTCACCCACAACACACATGAGTTGTCTGCTCTTGTTTGTCCTAAAAGACAAGACAAGAAATAAGAGCACTCGTGCATGCTTTTCCAATCTCTCTTGTCCACTTCTCCATAATCCCTATGTCATTTGAAGGAAATTCTCCTCCACTTTCAAAGACAACTGTAAAATCTTCACGTGAACCGACATTTTTAAACCAAACTGCCCACTTATATTTTATCATTTGGTCAAAAATATTCTCGATCTTGTGTTCCAAATTAAACCAAAAGCCATAAATGGAAAAGCTGGGTGAGGCACCAAGGACACTGTCCAGAGAAGTATGACCTGGCCAACTGGCTTTCTTTCTCAGGTAACAGGGAATCTCAGACTTGCCAGCAGAGGTGACCAAAGGCAAAAGTTTTTCTTCCTTTCCTTCACTTTTTCATGTCCAATAAGGCGGAAGGGAGTTCTGGAGGGAACCACACTCCAGCGTGGGATTCAGCCCTCTCTTTTGGCACTGTATTTATGCCTGTTATTAGGGGCACTCACCAAGAACTCAGTTACCTTGTACAAGATGACGGAAGACTCTAGGTTAATCCTAACCAAGAAACAGCAACAAGTCCTTCCTCTCTCTAGCTTTCTGGCCTTCATATCATCAGATGTTGTAGGAAATTATAGGTGTATAAATCAAACCATTTCCCTGTGAGCTGAGAGACTCAGAAGTATGAGTGTTGCCATGACTACCACTTCTCGTCTGCAGCTGGGAGGGCAACTAGGGTACCACTTGAAGGATTTTCTTCATGATATGAAAAGTTGAACATTTCTCTTTCAACTGAGTTGTTTATTTCTTGGTTTCATGCTGTTTTGAGCTTTTTTTGCAGTAATAATATTAACAGCACTTGTTGAGCTGTGGTCTTTGAGCTTGAATGAGAACATACAATTTTGTGCGTAAATGAGCAAGTGTGTTGTGGTGGATTGAAGATCAGAAGCTTTCATGATATTTTCAAAAAGGTCTGTGGTACAAAAATGGGTTCAGCACTATTGACCTTGTTAATAAAGGTGTCATTCATACAGTCAGCTCTGGGATGTTAGCTTTAAGCCATTAGGGCACCATCTGATCCACAGTCCAATGGGATATAATAAAAGCTGGGGAAGCTACGCAGTTTGCTCAGGGAATTGCTCCAGATTTCTTCACCCAATTACTTTTGAACCTGAACTTTATTTCCTCCCTCCTTTCACATTCTAGAATCCTTTGGCTTATAACCTGGATACTATTTTTAAGCATACTACCTTATTATTGATAGGTCATTTGAACAATCTGTGGTTTTGATTTGTACCTTCTTTGCACCAGAATCAAAAGAGGGGATAGAATTTGGCAAGGGATAGCAGGGGGTTGAGGGGAAGAATGAGAAACTGGAAATCTTTCCTTTGCTTTCAATTAGGCTTCCTTGATGTCACTTTCCAGTTCTGAAAGCAGAACCACAGATTTTAAGGTTCCAAGCCCTCTGACTACCTGGGAAAGAAATTTCAACATGTAGTTTAAGTTTTGGTGGTTCTAAGAATAAAAAGGTTCTTAAGATCTATCTTCCTTCTACTAATTCAAGTACTCTGTTCCAACTACCCATGCCCTATGGAGCATGTTTCTTTCAATGCCTAACAGACGAACGGGTTACTTTCCTCTCTTTACTTGGATTGACTTGATTGGCTCCAGAACGTATCTGCACCTGGTTTGGAGGTTCTTGTTGTCTGGTTTCCTGAAGATGAAGCTTCCTTCCAGGGCTGCTTGGACTATGGGAAGGTTGTCTCTTGGCTCTTTCTAACCTTTGCTCTATCCTTGTCTTGAAATGCTCCATCAGACAGGATCTGACAATAGCTCCTTTCTGACCTCCCAAAACATGTCTGTTTAGCAGGTTATATCTTTTTTTCTTGATCTTCTCTTTGAAAATAATCCAATGGATAGAGGAACCTCAAAATGTTTAGGCATTTCCTGCCTTTAGACATTCTATAAATAAGTTGCTGGTCATTAATTTTACTCTTCTCAATCTTGTTCAAAAAATTACAAACCCCAAAATGCACAAAGTTAGAACATTATAAAAATTGTAATGTGAAGCTAGGAGAAAGATGGGAATGACTTTTTCAAGTATCACTGGAAAATCTAGGGTGAAAATTTGGCCATATAATTTATTCTTCAAAGGGAAGGGCATCCTTTATCCCATGAAATGACTCCTTAATCTCTGATGGCCAAGCTAGAAGTAATCTTGATTCAGATTCTAGTCCTTACCTGTCATGTTGATTTTGTGGGTCACCTTGGGTCTTAAGTTTTAATGAATTGGGTCTTGTGATTTCTTCACTGGAACACTGTAACTACTGTAGCTTTTTTAACTTCTAAATATTTCTTGATACAGAAATACACTCTTAAACACATAGACAACTTCATACACCCACTATAAATCATAGAAAAGGCACATTTTGCCATTTTCTGAAAATCTAAGCTACTTTGTAGGAGTGAGCTACTTTTGAAGTTACGTTAATGTTTGCAAGTTCCTAGGTTACCATTTAGGACACTGAACCAAGAGCAACAATTTGGTATCTATAAGAAGCCAAAAAACCTGGAGAGAGAGGGAAACAGAACAGCACATATGTCAGTGGCAACATGAATTACCCTGATGACATGTTTTAACAAAATGTTTCCTTCAGAGCACCCTGTTCAGTGGAATTGAGTTGAAGGTTGCCAACCAAAATGGTTCATTAGTGTCTAATCAAGACAGCTAAAATGAGTAGCTGGTTCCCATCTTTGAGCATATCTCGTGTCTAAAGAGTGTTTTGAATGAGTTCAGCCTGCCTGACAGATGTCAACTGTGAGTGGGCCGTTTGTAAGGCTGCATTAAGTAAAAACATAACAGACAGCCTAGGACTTCAGACTGAGCTCATCAACTGAACCAGATGCTTCCATCCAGACCTCAGATTTGCTCCTCTACATGAGGATCTGATAATCTGAAACTGAGGTCGGAGATTCCACTTGCAAAACCCAAGTCTACTTTAGGGTTTTGAAATAATCACAATTCTTGATAATCTTTTAATGTAGGCTGTACTTATAGCAGAATTCTTTTTTCTTTTCTTTTCTTTGTCTTCCCTTGCTCCCTCCCTCATTCTCTACCTCCTTCCTTTTCGTCTTGCCTCTCTCTCCCTTTGTCTCTCTCTGTTTCTTTCTCTCTTTCTTCCTTTCTATCTTGACACCTATTCCTAACATTTTTATATTCTATAACCAATCTTTTGTTCAGGATAAGGCATAAGAACCTGTTTTAGAGATATATCGTATTTGTGCCAATAGGAAGTTCTCCAAGATACAGAAAATAAGGCTCAGAAGACAAACTAGTGAAAAGTTTCAGTATATTTTCATGCTTCTAATAAATAAAATCCTATTACTCTCCAAATTTATTTTTCCTTTCGTAATCAAAAAACAATATTGCTCAAAATGCAACATCTGTTGGGGTTCTGTGTTTAATTAGCTATTTATTGCAATGGCCATGAATCTTTGTCTTCACGTGAATTTCTCCTTTCTCTTTTTGCATACCCTTGCTGGTCAAGTATCATATTCTTCTTTAGATGTCTCTCCTCCCTAATACTTCAAAATTGGAAATTTCTTTTATTTCATGTTTTTAGTAACCTGTATTAACTTTAAAATATTTTTTCTCTCATTCATTTGACCTGAAGTGTAGTCCATCCACTGATTCCAGAGGATTTTCTCTTTACTAGCCCAGCCTTACCCCATTACACTTGTCTTGGTTTTTCATATCTTTTTTACTCATATTATTTCCTTCACTTTCTGTTCCTCCACAACTAGGTATAACCAACCTTACTCCACAGAATTTCTTGCAACTTTCTTTCTCCAAGGGATTCCCATAACACTCTTTACCCATTGGGATTGTAACAATTTTCATTATGTGGCATAGTTTCTTGCTTAAGTTCCTATGGCTCACATGATACAGTCATTTTATTTATAGCAAACAATAGAGCTGATTCTTCTCTATAATCCCAATGTTTGGCACAGAGTCGATTTACAAAATATATACTGATTGAATACGTTAACGTTAAATTTCCTTTTAAAATCTTCTTATTTCTTTCTTTATGTAACAATCACAGTGGTATACTGCAACTGGCTCCTACTGACTTGTGAGAGCTAATTGTTAAATTTTCAAGAATTTTAAACTTGTTTGTATTAAAAATTAAATCATATAAATGTACCAGTAAATAAATTAAATTAGAAACAAAGGTAATAAATACTTAAAATTCATTACTACTTAGTTGTTTCATAACGTTTTACTATTGTCTACACTCTTGAGGTTATTTACGTCTGTACGGTATATAAAGGTGTGTTACTGTGCATCTCTTCTCAGCGGTGAGATTGAAATTGAC
This sequence comes from Equus quagga, assembly GCF_021613505.1. Lineage (NCBI taxonomy): Eukaryota > Metazoa > Chordata > Mammalia > Perissodactyla > Equidae > Equus > Equus quagga. Next base: position 98,825,266 of record NC_060269.1, read on the forward strand.
CATAGTGGCACTATTTCCACCACAGAAACTGGCAAGTGCTAATCAGGTCTTGTTTATTGTTCTGTTGATTATCTAGACTTAAGAAAGTGATGGAGAAAATGTTAATAAAGGTGACAAAACTTAAAAGTTTGTTGTTTCTGTAGCCATTACAGCATCAAAAATTGAGGAAATATTTTTCCTGTATTCAACAGCTATTATGTTATTCAACCAAAAATTTTCTTACATAATTGATGTACTAGTGAGTTCCAACATACCTCTTCATTGTTTATATTTGTCTTATTAGCATAAATGCAAATATCAACCTCTAGTCATGTCCAAACTACGCTTATCCCTCAATTGTAACCATCCATTTGGTTACAGAAATAAGAGTCAGACAAAAATCAAAGAAAACATTCATTCTGTGAGAATTAACTGGCTATATAGAATTTAAAATAAAGTCATGTATTTTAATATTATTTATAAATTTTTTGCTACACATCCTTTATATCACTTCATTTGTAATAAATGTTTATAAGTATAAATATTTATATATATATGCATACTTTTTCCAGAGATTTTCCTTCATACATATAATATTTAACTACTTATAATTTCCTCTATTTATTACCTGGTCCTATTCTCTTTTGTTTCTTTGAATAAGGTTTTTCCATTTTCCTTATAATATTAGCTATTTGTATACAGCCATCCAACGAATCAGTGAATTGTATGGGGAAGGTAATAAGAGTGGCAATGTATTTTCATGGCATTTATATCATTTCCTTTAGAGAAAAACTAATGCACTGGTACTCATGATCATTTCTTTTTCAAGTGGATTGCACCCCCTTGTTACTCAAAACATCTACATGTTTGTACACCTGGAATAAGTGTACGCCTCACCTATATTGCTGCTGGCTCAGCATAGTGCTTTTGTGTAAAGAGAGAGAATATAGAAAGTGGATGTGGACACATGGCTTTAGAAATAGCAATAGGTAACACAGGTGAATTTTCCTTCAGATGTTAATTTTTTATAACATCAAATAATTGACATTTTGGGCTTTTGAAATGAGTCAACAGCCTCTCATTTAACTTGATACCACACATTTTATTAATTAAACATTTTACTGGCAATCAGGGGTATTTCTAAGTTTTGTGGGGCCTGCAGCTTACAAAATTTAGGGGGCCCCCTTTTAAAAAAAGAATTCGTAATTACAATATTAAGTTACAAAAGTGAATGTTTATTTAAAATAAAAATTACAAAGCCAATATATAGTATGTACATTACAACATCTAGAAAAATAACATAGTTCATACTGCCTTTTCATATGAAGAGAATTTTGTAAAAACATCTTCTATACAAACAATAGAAAGATAATTTTTATTCTAGAATGATTGATAAAAATTTGTTTTTTATTACTAATGGAAAATTTTCTGTCAGCTTTGTAACTTACTAGAAATGTTGTCAACTTTTAGGATTGTTATCAAATTTGAGAAAACTTCTTTCATATTTCTCTCACACATGAGCTGTACGATTTCAAGTTTCCCTGTGTGTGTCTAATGATTAATTGTAAACACTCTTTGAACTGATACTCATTAACTAATGTGTCTTGAGGTCCTCACTGCAGTGACATGTAAGTTTCATATTATCTTTGTCAATGTCAGTGTTTTAGGTCAAATCAACAAGAAATCAATAAGAACTAGTAAAACATAATAATTGGCCAAGGGAAAAGAATGAGCAAAGTTCTATTCCAGCAAAGGTGAGTAGTTCAATTTGGAGAAAGTATAGTGTGTAGGTAAGACAGGAGGGGGAAAAAGGCAAAAAATGGGGGAAAGAATTTCTCAGAGCCAGAGAGGAATAGGGAAATACTATCACTTCTTGGCAGGAGCTTAAAGAGCGACAATCCTATAAAGGTCTACAGACAGATCTCTAAGCATATGATCACTAAGCATATGAGCAGTCTAATGGAAGTGTTAAGGGCATTATAGAATCAGGCAAAGCCAGGTGTGAATCCTAGCTCTGTCACTTACTAGCATATGAGATCTTGCTACCAATAACTTAACTATACATGGAAATGACTGTAAACTACAAATCTATGTCCCACTAACCCAACTGAAACTGTCCTCCAGTCCCCCTTAGCCAGATCCCCAAAATGCTGAGGCTCTTCCAACACCACCCAACTGAAGGGAAGTGTGACAGAGAAGCTGGAGTGGAAAGAGTCAGTGGTCTTGGCCGACTCTTATACCTTACATTTTCCAATTTTTAAAACTCATTTCTAGGGCCCCTCATGAGGCCTTAGGATGGCCTGTACAAGTGAGAGGCTCAGAGGTTAAATGTTATCAGCTTCACAGTAAATGAGCCTCTGCTGGCAATGTCATGGTGGGAGTGACATTTCGGGTATCTCCTACACAACCATAATCACAAATCAAGGTGGAAATTGAGACTAACTCTGAAGTGGCTGTCACCCTTGCCTTGTTCAAGTTGTGAACTTACCATAAGATCACCTCTTTTGTCTGGCAATGATCTTTTTTTTTTCTTTTAAAGATTGGTGACGGAGCTAACATCTGTTGCCAATCTTCTTGTTTTTTTTCTTCTTCTTCCTCTTCTCCCTAAAGCCCCCCAGTACATGGTTGTATATTCTAGTTTTAGATCCTTCTGGTTGTGATGTGAGACACTGCCTCACCATGGCTTAATGAGTGGTGCCATGTCTGTGCCCAGGATCTGAACTGGCACAACTCTGGGCCATGGAAGCAGAGCGTGTGAAATTAACCACTCGGCCACTAGCCCTTGATCTGTCTTTTTAACAGCTGCAGAAAATGAAAAGCGCTTGTAATTGGGCAACTGAAAAGAGTTTCCAGAAATCTTTGTATTCATTTGCTCCTTCTGGAAAACTTCAATTTATTGGAAAAGGCAAGGAGCACTGAGGGACTATAGTAACATATTATCTATAAGATATGGTGGCTCTTAAAAACTCAACACATCTTAGGCACGAGATAGAGATTTAAAAAAAATAAAACCAAAGTTTCCTGTTTTCCAAAAATTAGGCAAAAAAGAACCACATTTCTCTAAAGGAGAAACACTGTATTTGCAGTTCATTAAGTTTTATGTTATTAGATTAAATGCTGAAACTCGCAAATGCTTGTTATAAAAGGCTTTTATTTTATGATATTACCGCTCCTCTATAGTCTTAACTCTGAATGTGTTTTCTTTCCTCTACCAGACCAGTGGTTGTTAATCTTGACAGTAACAGAATTATTGCAATATTTTCAAAAAATATCCATTTCCTAGGTACACCCTTAAGTATCTGAAACTTTAAAAAATAATCTAAATAATTTTGATGCACAATGAGGGCTAAGAACCAACCTACCAAACAAATATAAGGGCAAGATATCTCTAGCCTAAGCTTCAACAGTTCCAATACTGTGCTACGATTTAGAAAGAGGAAACAGAGTCAGGATTGTTCGTTCGTGTCTACAAGCGTTACAGCTCCACCTACTGGAAGGACGGGCCTTTAAAAACGAGTACTCTATTTTCCATAAATACAGTTGGTTCCATTTCAGCCACTGGTAAAATAAATTCCATCTTGGTTAACAACAACAGAAATTAGTTACGAAATGCTATATTTTATAAATTAAATAGAAAAATTCCTAGTTTCTTGACTATAGTGAAAGGTAAGCCAGATGTACATAAACACATCAACATATTCCTTCAAATGCTGACGAATATTTGAAGCAGGCATTGCATTCTATCTTTACTTTATATCTCACTTTGATATTCATTCCAAGGAATTTCAACCAATACTTATTGATTAGTGGAACAACTGTCACACTCTCTCCTACATTTGAGTGTTTGCAAATTCTCTAGGCATCATGCAACTTGAATTAGTCATTCTTGTCCACTTTTTCTTTGTCTTTTTCTTTTTTTCCACTCCTGCTGCTTTCATGTTCCTTGAACCTGAAGGTGTGGATGGGTAGGAAGGCGTTTGCACATTCCTTCATTCATCAAATAGGTACTAAGTGCCTTCCATGTGCCAGACACTATGCAGGTGTGGTAGGTTTGTTGGGGATGGAGATGTGCAAGGTTATTTGGGTTCCTTTCCCTCTTCACAGTTTAAGCCCAGAGGGTTGATGACTAAAAATGTTTAATGAGATATTGGAAAACAACTCAGACTTATCTATTTCTATGATGATCCAATTATTTGGTGAGAGAATGAAGATGAAAAATAGAATTATTGTGATGTGTACAGTAACAGCATACTAAAACTCTCCTAAGGCAATAGAAAGGGGCGTTCCATCCTACCTTGAGCCCAAGCTGCATCTACCACTGAGATTCATGCAAACAGAGGAAAATTTAATGAGCTAATATAGTGGGTGGTCTGAAGATATCTACTTGCATGAGTTGATTAGTATGGGAGAGGTTGACTGCCAAGAAAAGAGGAGAATGGGGTAAAATGTGGATGCAGAGGGCAGGAAGTTATCTGTTGTAAATATTTGTCTCCTGGCACAATGTCATGGACTTATTTCTGAGACATGAAAAGAGAGGCTTCAAGCAAAATCCTGACCTTGGGACAAAAAGAAAAACTTTCTTGGCGGTGTACAGGTATCTGGGTATGAGACAGTAGTAAGAAGTGGAATGTTCCCCCCACCTCTGCTCAAATATAGCACCTTGGGGTTGGTAACATCAGGAGATAGTCATCTTGGCACAATCACTAGAATTCTTTCTATGCTTCTCACCATAGTTTCAAAGTTAAGGCAGCCTCTAACAACTTTGTAGGCAGTAGACATCAATGAGTGAGTGGGAGCAGGAAGAGTGAGTCAGATTCCAGGTAGTTAGCGTGATTGACAGGATGGTTGTGATACATGTGACACACTCTGTGAGCATTAGTAAACATAAATAGGTGAAACTTCATAGGGGGATGAAGTCTTTTAAAATATATCATTGGTATTACCATGAAATTTAGATTACACATACCTGCAAGGAGTACTTGTGTAGAAAGATAGAAATATTCACCCTGTTCTAATTTGGTTATCTTTTTTGTTTTTCTTACTCTTTTTGGTGCATTAGAAGGATCTGAGCATTTAAAGAGCCTCAATATTCTCCCTAATCCTCTTACTCCCATGCCGACACCAAAGAGCTGTCTTCACTTCTGCAAGCATTTGAAAATTAAGCCTCTCTCTTTGCTTTCAAGGAAAGACAAGATAGCTTTTTGGTAGTTAGTCATTTGTGTCTGGTTATGATGTGCCGTCAAGATCTATTAAGAAGATAAAGAGGAGAATTGACTGGGAGATAGGGATAGAAAGATCTGGAAGCTGTGACAGAAAAACCAGACAGAGAACTGTGGGTAGGAAAAACAAGTGAAGAAGACATCAGCTCAACAGTCTAGAAAACTATGCTGGAACATTTGTCCAAGAAGTGTGGGTAAAGGTTGGGAGAGAGAAACCACTTTCCAGCAACTGCCAGAACCTAAGAAGACCTTTTTGAGTGTGGCGCTAGTTAGAAATTATAAAAACAACAACAATAACCGTTAATTTTTCTTACTAGGTGATAGGTAGGCGGGTGGGCTCTTACAGGCTGGGCTGGGCTTGAGGAAGAATCATAGGGAGATATAAGTTTTTGTTAAAATTCTAGTTCTCAGGGGCAGCTGGTGGCCTAGTAGTTAAGTTCGGCATGTTCTGCTTCAGTGGCCCAGGTTTGGTTCCCAGGTACAGACCTATACCACTCATCAGTGGCCATGCTGAGGTGGCATCCCACATACAAATTAGAGGAAGATTGGCACAGATGTTAGCTCAGGGTGAATCTTCCTCAGCAAAAAGAGAATAAAAAATTCTAGTTCTCATGATGGGTGTAGGGATACATGGGCCTATTATTGTTAAAAATATATTCATACAGGGGTTGGCCTGGTGGCATAGTGGTTGGGTTCGCGCACTCTGCTTTGGCGGCCAGGGGTTCGTGGGTTCAGATCCTGGGCGCAGACCTAGCACCATTTGTTGGGCCATGCTGTGGTGGCATCCCACATAAAATAGAGGAGGATTGGCACAGATATTAGCTCAGGGCCAATCTTCCTCACACACACACACACCATATATATATATTCATACATATGTACCAAGGGGGCTATACATAGACCAATGGTGACAGTGTATCATGAACCAATGATTATGATTAATTCAACTGTGTACATCTGAGTTTATTAAAAAAGCAGCACTGGAGGGGCCAGCTCCGTGGCCAAGTGGTTAGGTTCGCGTGCTCCGCTGCGGCGGCCCAGGGTTCGGATCCTGGGCGTGGACATGGCACTGCTCGTCAGGCCACGTTGAGGTGGTGTCCCACATCCCACAACTGGAAGGACCTGCAACTAAGATATACAACTGTGTACGGGGGGGTTTGGGGAGATAAAGCAGAAAAAAAAAAAAAAGATTGGCAACAGTTGTTAGCCCAGGTGCCAATCTTTAAAAAATAAATAAATAAAGCAGCATTGGGGCCTGCCCAGTGGTGTAGCATTAGGTTCGCACTCTCTGCTTCAGTGGCACGGGATTCTCTGGTTTGGCTCCCCAGTGCAGACCTATGCACCTCTTATCAAGCCATACTGTGGCAGGCATCCCACATATAAAATGGAGAAAGACAGGCACAGATGTTAGCTCAGGGCCAATCTTCCTCAGCAAAAAAAGGAGGATTGGCAGCAGATGTTAGCTCAGGGTTAATCTTCCTCAAAAAAAAAAAAAAAAGCAGCATTACTTAAAAGAAGACTTAAATGGTCAAGACAAATGACAGTTTTGAATATACATAGTATGCTTTATATATAGCATACCTCTTTTTAAAATGCTTTCTCTGTTTTTCCTTAACATTTTTGAAGAAATGGCTTTGGTATAAATAATATAAATATTTGATATGAAATAGCTTTAAAATTCATTGGTCTCTAACCACAAGTACCAAAACTATCAATACCAGTGATTACAAATCTTACCCCCTCTTTAATTTGGTTCAGTGAACTGCCAGTAAAATGTAAATTTTATAACCATGGTTTATTTCCACATTACTCATTCCATGACAATTTTACACACAAAGTTACTATTCAATTTCCTACCAATTTGCTGCTATGGCTAATGAAGTTATATAGAAGTAGCAAGTTTTTCTTAGATTTCAGAATAACAAAGGGAAAGGCTTTAACTTGGTTTCTATTCACTTGAAATTTCTATTTAAAACAAGAAAGAAAAGAGAACATAAGCAAAACGCTTACAAATGATTACAAACGATGTCAGCAGAACAAATAGAAATCTAAGAAGTGAATCAACGCTGACTGCTCATTGATTAAATTACGTGGATTTTATCCCTGGCAAGGGAAAAGGTATCATGAAATACCTCACCACCACAATCCCAAATAAATGAGAGGGAAATGAGCGCTGTGAGAGACGAGAGAAAAACAAACCCAAGCACGCACCCTGAAGGCAACAGCAGATGTTTCCCTTCAAAGATGATTACAACTGGGAAGCAATTAGCAACAGTAAGGTCCTGCGGAGAATTCCCTTCTTTTCAGGATGCTTTAAAAGAACTTATTTAGAGAGGCCCAGGCACATCCCTGTGTGATGCTAAAATTAAGCTGAATTAATTCCTCAAGGAATTGACCAAAAGGAAGACTCCAGTGAAAAGGCAGTGTGGGAACTCCAACGTTACGAATTAGACAACAGAGGAAGGCTTTTCAGAGGACGGTTACCCAGCAGTTCATAGAGTTCACTAGAGACAGTCAGAGCTATTATGGGAGCTGAGGGACGAGACATCTAAGAGCTCTGCTTGTGAAGATTGCTTTCATTTTTGAGACATTCACTCTTTGTCAGGGAAGAGTACAGATGTGTTATATTCTGGTTCACTCCAAAGGGTCTCGCTTGTGGAATTCCATGCCACCCTTTTTCATTGCTTTCAAATATGTTCACATATGCTATTTCATATGTATATCTATTTATATTTGTATTTATATTCATGTATATTCATATAGGAAGTTAATCTACTCTCAAAAAGACTATGATGGCTTAGAGTTTAATGCCTCTCAAGATTAGTATTTTTTTTAATTATCATTTTCCTCCCTGACTCTGCAAGCTTTCTAAATGAAGGTGAGATTAAATGTGAGACTTCTTGAGCTTGTCTCTCTTGACTGCAAACAGGATAAAAATTACGTCACCTGGCAGTAGATCCATAAAAAGCCTTAGTTCTTTTTCTTGTGTGAAGGAGTTGATGACCCCAGAGAGCAGAGCTGTAAGCATCGTGAGGAGACACCAGGGCATGGTCTTTCTAAAGCAGTGGCAGATAGGCCCATCAGTGGATGGCAGTGACTCTGAAATCAGCTATTTCTTGTCTGTAGGAGAAATTCCTAATGCCCACAGGGGTCTTGTCAGAGTCAGTGTGGAACAATGCATGTTGATGAGGTACATATGTGCCCTGGAACTCACTGATGGCTATCACAGATGCTAAATCAGGACAAGCTAGAATTGAGAATTTCCAAAGGAAGGAGGCTTCAGTACGGAGGAAAGCTGAACATGGAGCATTGTTAGATCTTATGAGGGTCCCAAAATAAACACCTAATTAATCGTGAGAATGTAACCAACCTAGGAAGTGAAACTTGATAAAAAATTTCTGGATGTGGACGCTTAGATGAGTAGCTTTGATAGGATCCAGGCTAGGGAGGGGTGAGGTTGGTTATGGTGGTAGCTTCTTTCCTCAATGATCATAGAAACAGAAAAGATTGCTGATCGATGGAGTTAGGAAAAAAGGCACAGTGATTTCTGAGGTGGTACTGAGAAGACGGATGCTAGGGATTAGAAACATCAGGGCCTCTCTACTCACTGATCTAGTTGGATATTCTTCTCCAGGCTCACCTCTACCGTTTGGTGTCCTTAACAAGACTACAGTTGGAAGCCTGGCTTGTGGCCTACCCCTTCTCTTCTTACCTTGACTCTGCCTCACAATGTGAAGGACCTCATGTGCATGCATTGGGACACCCAGTCTGCAAGTTCCAGGCCCATCCCAACCCCTCCCCACTAGGCAACCAGTAAGCTCTTGGCCACACATCTGGTCTAGGGGTGCAGAAGCAAGAAGAACCTGGAGAAGACATCTGCACAGGTGCTGAAGTGGGCTCAGGCCCATTCGAGCATGAAGTGTGGTCTAGAAGAGGAAAGCAGGGACTCTGGTGGCTACCTCCCTTGGCCCTATAGACTTCGCTCATTGAGAGGGGCATGGCTGCATGCCTGAGTGGGACCCTTTCAAGTGCAGAGCCCAGAGCAGGGACCCCCACTGCCTGTTGTCTGCCTTACCCCAGGTATCCTCATGGCTCTTCCCCCAACGTCTCTTACTTTTTTCAGAGTGCAAGACATTGGGATAATTTGTAATTGCTTTGGTGGAATTTTTCCATTTCATTTCTGGAAACGTTTACTCAACAGAGTCATCATCTACAATGTTTGAACAGTAAAGACACAGAGTATGTTCACATTTCAACAGCAAATGCATCTTTCAGAAATTAAAAAAAAATTTTTTCAAAACTTTTGAACATGATAAGGAACAAAGAAGTATGTGTTGAGAGAAGGGGAGCACAAAAGAAGATGGCTCAGTGAAGGCAAGCCATCTGGGCCTTCGTGGTATGGGCTAGCTCTAACAGAGTGCGCACCTTGGGTCATGAAAGCATTTTTTATCTCGTGGGAATCTTCCTCTAATCTAGTAGTAAGGGGTAGTCATGGTGAGTGAAGAAGGAAGGTAAAATGTTCTCTCTCTTCCAGGGATCCAAGGTCAAATGGAACCAACTCACGGGAGCTGATGGTTAAAGTTTCAGGAATTTTACAAGCCAAAATTGTGTTAAACACAGCCATTATTAAAAGTTAAGGTAGATAAACTTACAATTCCGTAATTTAAATTTAAAACAAAGATAATAAATACTTGAAACTTACTACTTTCTAACTCTTTTGCTATATTTTATTCTTTTATTGGTTTCCAAGTTATTTGTATGTGTTCGTTGTGCAGGGTGGAAATACTGTAAAATCAGGTGCTCCCACACTCCCCCTCCTTATCTGTGTTCAGTAATATGCCTTAGACCACTGAACCCCAAAAGTTCACTACTATGGTGGGTTTATCTCCTATTCTCTGGAGTGTATGTATTTTGTATGGTTTGGTCTGATTAACTTATGTTGTTGATATGATGGATCAAGGTAATGTACAGACATCCAGACAATTAGATCCCTTTGGGCTATACGAAAAAAGAGGGTAAGAGAGCTTAGCATAGCCCTGGGACAAGACCATGGGTGTATACTCTTGTTTATCTCATATGAACACAAACTGCTTATGATCCTCTTTCCTGACAGGGATGAAAAAAGAAAATTCGCTGGATCAATGGCTGCATACCATATGCCAAAGCTGTGTTAATTTGCTCTTGTGATGATACCACACTTAACACAACAAAATTAGAGTGATTTTGCGTAAGCTTTTATTCATCGATTTTCATCTATGGTTTTTGTAAGAGTCAGACTGGTTAATTAAATGGGACATGATGGGGACTGCTTTCATTCTTTAAGTCTTTAAGAGTGGAATTAATATCTACTATTCCCCTCAGGATATGATAATTTAAAAAACTTATAAACTTTGCTGGAGGGGACCAGTTTCAGACATTTTCGCTTAGCCTTCACTACTAGAATAGTTCTTACTCCACAGGTCAAGGAACTGATGTGGGGATTCTGTGAACTTCCAAGTCTATCTCGATCCGGGCTGAAGCCGAGCCACTCCATTACCTAGCACACAGGTGATGAGGGGGGGTATGGTAACACTTTTGATATCTGGGAATCAATATCAACTGAGACCCCCACATCCAATAATCCTTGAAACAACCTTGTATTATTCTTTTCCCAGTTCATGGTTACCCAAGTAAATGCCATAGGCCCTGGTGTTTCAGGATCTTTCCTCATAGGCATCTGGCCTCTCATTGAGTCAATGGGTTCTGAGTCTAGAAACTAATTCAAATTGGAAACTGGGTTAGGGATTGGGACTTTTTTTTTATTGAGTAGCTTCCTTCAAACTTCTAACCATTCCTCCTTAATTTCTTGTCATTATGTAAATTAAACAATATGTGTGTTGGCTGCCTATCCATCATGCCTCTATGAAGACATTGTGTTTTTAACCATCTCCATAGCTCTCCATAGTTTGGGCCACTCCTGGCTACCACTTCAACCTTGCCGCTCATTACAACAATTGTACCTACTGTGCCTCTGATGGTTAAGTACTGCCATCTGGCCTCTATTATCTTAGGAGTTTAGTTCTGTAATAGCATCTCCTACCCTTGCTCCCTCCTACAGAGGATACCACCACCGGGTTTCTCAACACTGCTGGTGCCCCTCTCACCACTGCTTTCCTTATCCCTTCATTAAATGGAGTTTCCTCTGGTTCTATTACAGAACCTATTTGGCTGATGAGTTTTCTAGCCTTTTGTAGTAAATCTACTCTATCATGTTCACTTTTCTGAGTATTTTCATCCATTTCTCCACCATCTAGCACAGCAGTTCTGCCATTTATATTTCATTGATAGTAAGTAAGCCATTGCTTTTTTCAAGCTTCCAAGAGCCATGCTAGTGAAATATTTACTCTAACGTCCAGAGTCTGTGCCTGTGTATTAAATCCTATATTATGACAAAATTCTCCAATTGCAATTGACTTTCCCTTATCCAACTTAATATTTCACTCTCTTGAGCTAGAACCCTCAAGAGACAGTACACTGCATAATTTCCAAGCTCCTTTCAAGATATGTCGGCCAGGTACTGTAGCAACTTCAATGCTCCTTCCTGATTATGGTCTTGACCTTGGCATGGGGGACCTGCTACCACTGAGAATTCAGCTTCCATGAAGCTATGCTACTCTTATAATTGTCTTGAGCTTATTTCTTAACTCTGTTTTTCCCTTATCTGCACAAGATTATGGGTTATAGTAAATGCTGCCAGGACACCCTCTGGCTTTTGCCCTTTACCTTAAATTTTGATTTATTGCCCTGCACTGCTCATTATCTCTCTTCAATGACTCAACAGTGCTCAGCAACAGCTACCAAATTCCATAGTTTATTCTTTCCCTCATACCTCAAGCACCAGAGAGTGAGTCCTTGCAACTTAGGTTGGCCAGATACTTCAGTCATGGCTAGGGTTAGACAGGGGGCAGGGAAGAATATGTTTGGTGCTCAGCTAATCCACTGAGGTGTCTCTTGGTGCTGCCATGCCCAGTTTTATCAGTGAACAGTCAGGAACAGCAGCCGTGGCCTATGAGAGGCATGGTAACCTGGATTCAAACACCTCAGGGATGAGAGTGTGGGTCACCCCACCAGCAGAGGTGCCAGCTGGAAGTGAGGGAATCCAGACTGAGTGGTGGAAGAGGAGGGTGATAAGCATCAGTTATTGTTTGGAGATCAATTACAGTCTTGAGATGTAGTTCCCACACTTGCTAACTCTTTTTATGTTTCCCCCAGAAATGAGAACAACCAGCAGACTGGAGAAGCTGTTTCCAGATGGGCAAACTTGCTGTAACAGCAAGGGGATCTGAGCAGGAAAGGACACTCTTGCAGTGTCCTTGCATGCTGTGGCATGAGCCCAGAGCCCCTCTTCAGGGTGACATAACTATCCTCATCTGCTGAGAAGTACAGCTACAGTACGTACAGTACAGTACTACTAAGTACTCATGGATATGTCCCTCACTGGGAATAGCTCCCAACTGTATAGAATTATTGTGGCTAAGATAACGTCACCTCAAAGAGGGTGGCCTGTAGTCAATGACTAGCTGATGTAGGGATGCAAAAGCCAAAGCCCTTTGCCTCAAATCTGGACAACTTTCAAAGATCATTTCAGCTCCAGAACTCACTGCAGGACTGGCTGAGGCCTCAGTTGTAAGAACATGGTAAAACTGCTTCTTCCCTGCCCAATCCTGCCATCCTCACTTTCGTACAGGTGTACGTCCTGAGAGGACTTCCCAATTAATCTTCCAAATGCAACTCCCCATCTATGAATCTGTTTCTAGGGAACCCAGTTCAAGACCTTATTTCATTAAACCCGTGTAGCCAGGTTTCTGTTGATGCAGCCAAATGCAATCCCAATGGGGAAACAGTTGAAGAAAGATTCCTGAGAAATGAGGTCCTTACTGGTACATTCCAAACCACAGGTATCGATGTCATTCTTATTTTAACAAGCAGCACTTACTTAAAAGAGCCAAATCTCTTATTTAAGTGGCCGGTAATTGGTGGGCTCAAATGTCATCCAAGTGAGGAAATCAGTAAAATATCAGGACAGAGGCATAATCTCTTAGACCTGGCATCAAATAGGAGAAGGAGCCCATGGATTTGAGTCGACTTCTTATGGACCCTGAGTAGACACACCCTTGAGATAATTATGACTAAATTTGATTGCTTTTTCTTTTCAATTAACTCAAATTAATTTCTGCTTTCATATTTATGAATTACTTCCTCCTGTCTTACAAGGTTTTTTTTTCTTTCTAGCTCTCAACTTGAATGCATAAAACATTTATTTTAATTCTTATGTGGGGAAAAATCAAATGCATACTTTTTTTGGAATCAATAACATTTTATCTCAGAGAACACTAAATTGATTCTTTTAAATATAACTGAGGAAGGTTATATTGGTGGACGTTAGGACAAAAAATTCTAAGCTGTTTGTTTGTTATTTTTAATTGCTTCCATGACCTGACCACAACATCAACAAATATGACACAAATACCACAATATCTCAAAAAGATAGCCTGTTTCATTTACATGTTTTGCCCTATTTTCATTTCTAAAGCAATTTAAGCAGTGTAGTCACTTGAAAAATCTCTGCATTTTTAAATAAAATTAATTTTCCAAGTATTTGAAACTTAAATATAGTGTATAGTAGATCCAACACTTCTAGAGTTTTAAAGTTTGGATCTTAGTATGATAAATCATAGCAAGATGACTGGCTAAGGACAGTATCTTTAACAAGCTTGCAATCTGAAAATAATATTGACTTCAGCTAGGGTTATTTTAGTGCATGTACCTAATCATCATATTTCAATCTCAGGAGAAATTATGAACACAAAATTATTGAATATAAAATACTTCTAAGAAAAATTTCCACAAAAATCTGAAGATATTGTCTTTCATATTTGTTAGAAACCTTACTACAAAGCAGTGATTGAATCTGAGATGCTTCTTTTGACATCATAATGTTTATGAATCCATGTGTTTCTATTCTCTGCTGCTTCCTTTCCTGTTTCCTTTTGATGACTGTTCTCTTTTTTTGTTGTTTCCACCAACAGTTACGTTAATTCTGATAGTTGACGTCTAGGGTTTTAGCTTCTAGATTATTGGTAGCCAAAGTGGAGGGGAAAAAATAAAAAAAAAGCAAACAAGGGAATGGTGAAAGTAAGAAAAGAGGTGGAGATCTCTCCTAGTATATTTTTATCCATAAATCTATCATCTTCATGACTCTCAATATTCCTTTATCTGCTGTAAGACTCTTCATTTCCTGGGTTCAAGAACACAAGATATTGACAAAATTTGCAATTTGATGTTGGAGAGGCACAGAGTTGAATCCAAATTGTAAACGTAATAGTGATGTGATCTGGGCCAGTTTTATTAACCTCTGAAGCTCAGTTCCTCCTTCATGAATGGAGAGAATGCAGAGTTTTTGTAACAATTAGACATATGCATATAACACGCCTAGGACAGAGCTTGCCATTCATTCATTTGTTCATTCTCACATCTGACAGATATGTAGAGAGCATCTTCTGCATGGCAGGCATTATGTTAGGTTCTAGAGTGTACTTAAGTTTTTGAGAAATAAAAATGGTACTTTTAGGGCGTAAAGTAAATGGTTACTATTAAAAAACTAGAAAACGTACTGCAGAAAGACGCTTTGCTTTGCAACAGCGTTGATAACCATGAGGGAAGGCTAAGAGAATCTTAGCACTGCCTTCACATGATGGATTTGGTGAATTTAAACAATAAGTATCTTTCTGGGTTTGTCTCTGTTAGCTGAATTTTTTTTTTTTATTCATGGACAAATTTATTCTCTGAACTATCTACATTGCGTAATAAAAGGTAACTGAAATGTTTATAAATTCCCATAAAATGTATTGTGATGTATTAGTATGTTTTCATAACACATGGTTGCCTACAACCATTTCACCTACTAAAAATTGTTTCAGCTAACTTACTTTTAATTTATAAATTTTATAGAATAACAAACGTCTTCATTTCCTCTGTAAAAGATGAATCTGAGTCCCCTAGCCTCCTGAATGCTTATGGCTTATAATCTCCTGTCTTCTGTCGTTCTGTACCACAGCTCCCACTTGTTGAGGGGTAGTTTGGTTTGTTCTCCAAAATTTTATTTATTATTTTAATGATAGAATTTAATTAAATATGAACATATAGCAATGAAATATGAATGGGAAATGGAAGAGAAATAGTTGTATGAAAATTAAATTAAACACTTTGGAATGATGTAATAAAGAGAAACAGCTGAAAAATGATGTCAAATTAGGTGTAGACAAGATATTCAGAAAAGATTGTAAAACTATGGAAATCTAAAAGGATTTAACATACTTTTTGCTTCACTAAAGTATTTACATTCCTGTATCTTTTAAAAAATGAAAACTGGAAGTCTTAGTCAATGTTATAGGTGTGGTTTATGCAGGAAAGGCCAGATGAAATGCCCATTGGTGGATACATTCTCAAAGGAACAGCTTTCATGTCATGTGAAAAGATTGGAACTTGAATATATATTTATTTACTATAATTTAACATAAAATATTTATGATATCTATAATGTTTTTTTCCCTGAGGAAGATTAGCCCTGAGCTAACATCTGTTGCCAGTCTTCTTCTTTTGTTGCTTGAGGAAGATTAGCCCTGAGCTAACATCTCTGCCAGTCTTCCTTCACTTTATATATGGGTTGCTTCCACAGCATGGCTGATGAGTGGTGTAGGTTTGCACCCAGGATCCGAACCCATGAATCCAAGCCACTAAAGTGGAGCATGCTGAATGTAACCACTACTCTGTGGGGCCAGGCCTAATATCTTTAATTTTTTATTGTTCCTTAATTTAACTAACTTCTCCAGTGAATCATTTATCTACCACACTCAATTTCATTGGCTAAAAGTATTTCTATTGTGCTTCACATGTTTCTTTTATTTATAATATACAGCATTAATTTAGTAGGCGAATAAGTCACTCATTTTTGCTTTTGACTTTCAGTTGGATTTCAGGCTTCTGGTTGAACTTACGATGATTTATCTGAAGATGGGATAGAACTCTGGCTTTATCACGAAGGTTCTAATAGCCATACTTGGAGATTTAGTGTATAAAGACCTAGTATGACCAGGTGCATTTTCCTTTTTTTTGGAAGATTGACCCTGAGCTAATAGGTGTTGCCAATCTTCCTGTTTTTTTTTTCCTCCCAAAAGCCCCAGTACTTAGTTGTATATCCCAGTTGGAAGTCATTCTAGTTCTTCTATGTGGGACGCCACCACAGCATGGCTTATGAGTATCACATAGGTTTGCACCCAGGATCCAAACCAGCAAATCCTGGGCGGCTGAAGCAGAGCACCTGAACTTAACCACGCAGCCACTGGGTCAGCACCTGCCAGGTGAACTTTCTGTGTTGGTAGTTTTTACAGTGTGAACCCTTTCCATATGACTATAATATGATAGTTATTTCTACAATTATTTGTGAATTCTAAAGCCTTTTTTGTCTAATGTGTAACTAATTTAGCCACATTTTACCAGCAGCAGTTGACTTGTGATTAGCTAGTTACAAGAACAATTGCAGCAGGGCTCAGTTTTCTTTGGAACACAATAGTTAGTTTTGCCTATACGTATAGGAAAAAGGAAGTCTACTGGAGGCCACCTTCTTAAATTACCATTGAATTTCAAAATGGTCATTTGCATGATTTAGGGTGTATATATGGGTGTCCTTTTTCACCATTCTGTCTTGTCATTTCATTACAGAACAGATAGCATCTCAAACGTGGGGGGAGTCATTTGAACACCCAGGTTTGTGGCAGCCTGGCATATCCTGCTCACAATTCAGAAGGTTAATAGCAAGCATGTGGGTGCCAATCGTTCTGAAAATCAAGGGGCTCAGTTATTAAATACACCATCATACATGCTTAACCAATTATGGTATTACATGAAAACCTGACTTCCGGAAGGAGGCTGCTTCACAGATTTTACAGCCAAAGCCAAATGTGTGGTGGAAGGATTACCAAATGCTGGAGTGTCAGCTCTAGAGTTTTACTCCTAAATCACCAGGCTGAGAATAGCTTTATCGCGTTTCTCTCTTCATTTCTGTGTGGATTTAGTGGTAGAAATTATTCTCAGATGGCTCAAATCCAGTCCCTCCAGAGAGCTGGAGAACTACAGAGACTGGCATTTACAACTATTTCACACTATCATTTTTTTTCCTCAAAAATTAGCAGAATTTTATCTTAATTTTTGGAACTAAATTATAACTGATGTATTATTGATTCTTACATCCTCCTCTTTTCGTATGTGTACAAAAGGGCAGCATATCCTAAGTACTTTCTTTAAAAGATCCTCTGGCATCTTGCAGACATTTATGATGATTATTGTAAAATTTGTACAAGGCATCAGCCACGGAGCCGACTTCACCCTCTGCCAGTATTAGGAGCAGCTGCTATGGTGGAGTGAATCTTGAATGAAGGTGAGGAAGTTAAGAGTTGCAGTAATTATCAAAGACTTAAGCCTATAGGGACAAATAACTCTGCCAAGTGGCAGTAAAACTCCAAATACTTGGGTCCACCAATATAAAAGGACATTATGTGATAAGTGCACAAGGGCATAGCTGTCATTAAATAGCCGAGATAGAGAAGTTTTTACTGTCGAGGAGGCGTCCGTCACTTGACGTGGGGCAAGCTTGATAGGGCTTCTCCAAGTTGTTCTCTAGACTGTGGGGAAAAAAGGGTTGGTTTCTGAAGTAGCACTCATAAGATATTTTCTTGCTTTTTGGTTAGATAGCACCCTGAACACCCATCTACAATAACATTTACCACATTACATTAAAATGGCCTACAGGTAGGCCTAAAATGTAAGAATATGGGTGTTGAAACTCTAGAGTGCTACTTGAAATGATTTTCTCGCTCTAACATCTATAATACTTCTGTGCCTCAGTTTTCTTAACTGCAAAATGAGGACTCATTATGTACCTGCCTTGTAGGTTGAGGAGAGGATTCAGGGAGCTACATGTACATAAGTAAATGGTGTCTAACATCGACAACTACTCAACACACCCTAGCTATGATCTTCATATGCCTGTTTCTTCTGCTAGGACTAGGCTGTGAGGTCCTCTTGAGAAGTTGTGCTGTAATACTCTTCCTTGCATTCTGCGTGGATTGTATGGGCATTAAAGAGTTTTGATTTTAATTGGAAAGACTGTCTTGGCTTTTGGGTGTTCTTTCCATTTTTGGCATTTGGTAGATAACTAGTACTGCAGGGGGATGAGTGGGGTAGGAGGGGAACAGAGTGATATGGCAGAAACAGGCTGACAGCTTGAGTCCCACACTGAAAAGTTTTCTGTTTTCTGTCTTCCTCCTCCACATGCCTGCTGTGCAACTCAGAAGGAATGAAAGAATAAAGGGAGAAGGACAGTGGCCTCTGCTTTGGGATTGAATTCGTGGGAACGTGGGAGGTAATGTGAAAGAGAGAATGCAGAGATTTGACTGTGAAAAAGCTAAAGTAAAATGAAATTTTAGAAGCATTGCAGCTATGGACTTCTAATCTAGCCCTAGGGACCAATTAATCTTGAGGAGATTTCCCAGTCAGTTTGGGGTTAATGGATCCTCATGGAAATCATACAAATGAAATCAGAAAGTTACAATTAAATACTAGGCCACAGTAGCATCTGTTTTACAGCCGTCTATGCTTCCATAGTGTTTTCTCTATCTATCTATCTATTTATCTAACTATCTATCTATCTATATTATGTTATTGATTATTTTATACTTATAATACATCACAACAGACATTACAGGATCACAACTTAGTCATCTTTTTATTCCCGGCATCAAGCATGATATCTTGCAAGTAATAGGTTCACCATACGTTTGAAGAGAGAGAAAAAAGAGGAAGGATAGGAAAAGAAAGAAAAGGAATGAAGAAAGGCAGGAAGTTAAAAAGGAGGTGGGGGAGGGGTATTCAGGCGAGTGCTAATTTCCATAGCTATTGTAAATGACTGCAGACAAATTCTCTTCTTAAAGAGCTCTAGGAGAGAGTATCATATAATATTTCCCAATAATATATTCCAGAGAATAATAACTATTTGAGCAGAGATGTTATGAAGACCATCAATCTTTGTATAATCTAATCTTTACTCCAGGAGTGTAAGTTTCAGGGATATAAGAAATGTATTAAAGAGAAGTTAATCTAATTAAATTTAGATAGTACATATATCAAAAAAAGCCTTGCTTGATAGTTAGGGAAAAAAATAGTGATGGATGTGATCCAGCAAACCTTTCGCATAATGCAATTGAAATGCTATTCTATGATTCATCAAGAGTGCTTCCGAAGTATAAATATGAACTTTTCACCTATTTTTAATTCCCTGGTACATTACATAAACTCAACCATTGCATTTTTGTTAAACAGAACACCTTTCAAAATTTTCTTAGCCTCTTGAGGTTGGTGAATCATTTGTTGTTAAGCAATTTGGTTGCCAGAAAGAGTAAGTCCAATGAGATTTTAGAAGCTAAACATGATAAGTCTCAGATTTTTAAAGAAAATAATACACTTGTTGAGAAGTGGTTTACTGACATTCAATGATCAGCTCAGCAATGTGCCATTCTTTTACATATATTGCTAATTATCTTAGTAACTTCAATTTATAAAGTAGAAGAGCACTTTTCACTGCTATTTCTATTAGCACTCATGGAAAATTATCTTTTAAAAAAGTTTGATATTGTCAATATCTGCTGGAGACAAATGATGGTGAGAGAGAAAACACAATTCCTTCATAAATGTGTTAATTCAAAATAAGATGTCAAGATTTCAATTACAAAGGAAAACTTGCCACTCAATTCAAGTTCCCTTGGACACTAGGACAGAACTAATACGTTCTAGATTTTCATGGTGTTTACTTCTAGATTGACTGAGCAAATGTGAGTGGGCTCAAAAGATATTTTAGCAAACTCTTAAGTAATGTTTATATCTTTAAATGCTGTGACTACAAATGCCCACTTATAGCTCCTCTTCCTTTCCTATTTTAAAGCGGAAACTTGAGGCTTTTCTATGACATGTGACTTCTAGCTATATATGTATTTTACATATGGATACATCAAGCACCTATTCTGTGCCAGGCACATAAGCAGCATTCAGTAATTGTTGAGCTGAAATTAGTAGTTAGCACTTGAGAAGTATTATTTTAAGGAATGAATGGATGATGACTCATGAGTAATGCTTCTTTTGTTGCCTGTCACATTATTCAACACACATTAGCATGAAATATCGAAAGTTTTGAGTCTTACTCTTGAAGTCTGTTTATAGAAATAAAAAGTTTCTCTCTTTAAATTCAGTAAGTACTCCAATTTCAGGGACCATAAATATATACTATATAAAGCAAATAGTATTTAATGAATGCAAACAGAGCACACACTTAACCATTACGTCAACTAAGTGCCTGCTTTTCCTAAGTGGAGAATTCTGGACGTGATTTTTTTACATTCATTGAAAGAAGCGAAATGGTAAGTTATCATTTTTATAATGAAGAAAAGTCCATTTCATTTTCTTGGAACTTAAAGATTATTCAGTTGATTTTCCTCACACTTTGTAATAAAAACGGGCAGGGGTTAAACATGAAATGTTTCATTTTAAAGTGATTTTTTTCAGTAGTAACAGCCAACTGAGCATAAACTATGAGAATGGAAATCATATCCTCACTACACTGGTGTCTTTGAGGCTGTCTTTGAATCCTTTCCCGGGAAGACTTCATATAGACGGAAAAGTGTCAGCTTTGAGATACTTGGGTTAGTAATTGACATAGATGGGGTTCGTATAAAGCCTGCCTTGTTGATGTCTATTGTGTAGCAAAGGGTACCATATCACATGTTTAGACTATTAGTAGCAACATTAGTGACTACTCAACAGGTCCCACAGAATATTAAGCAGACTAAGATAAGTTACTAGAACTGAATTGACCAGAAAATGCTTTTTGAAAGTGGGTTTAGTGTATACTGTAGGAAGTATGTATAGAAAACTTTTCACCTCTATTGTTCAGTTAAATGTTTTAAGAAAATGACAAAAGAGATTTTTGAAGAAGGAAAATTTAATGATGGGGTTGGTGAGTCTGTTCATCCATGCAGAAGGAAAAGAGCAAAATAAAAGGAGAAGTATCACAGTTGGAAAGGGCAATGCAGATAAACTGTATGTAGTTTACCTCCTCCATTTCCTAAGTTGCCAAAATGAGTTCTAGGAAGACAAATGACTGGCCAGACTAGGTCTGTGACGAACAGAGCTGGGACTTCAATTCTGAACTTCCTGTTCCTCATCTAGAATTGGATACCTTAAACCAAAGTAACCCAGGCATCTGGAATTTTTAAAGAATCACATGAAACTGAGTGTGAGATAATTAGTCTTCATGAGAGAAGGGAGCCATTCTGCAATATTCTAATGCTAGTGGTGGTGGCAGAGAGAGAAGGCAAGGAGAAGATGGTGCTGTTAAACATGGTTAAAGAAGGTGGTGGAATAAAAGTGCCTCTAACACAGCTTTTAGGATGGATAGTAACAGGGTAGATGAGTTGAAAGTATGGAATCCAGTGAAAAAAAGATTAAACATAAAATAACACTGCATGTTGTTTAATGCCCATAGAGCAATAAATAAAGAATTGCATGGAAATAGTAGACACACAATTCAGGATATTGTTTAATTTAAGGATGAGAGAGGGTGACTCAATCTGGGAGAGGTAACCGGAATATTTTAGTATAATAATATCTCATTTATAAGCTGGCGATAGTATTCTTTAAACCTGAGTGTATCTTAAATATTGCTCAATGACTTTTTATAAGATTTTGCAAGAGCAGTCTTTAATTCAGAATGTGGTTATAAACTTTATACATACTTATGCCTGTATACATTCCTTATCCCATCCCACCACCCAAACACTGATTTAAGACAAAAATATATGCTATTAAGTTATCAGCATTTAACGTTATGAACCTGATTTTCAGATTCTCTCTTAAGTGGCCTCGTGTCTCTCCAACTCTCACTACCTATTTCTACCAGATGCGTTTCCACTCACTTCTGCTTGGGTCCTGACACTCTTCAGCCCACATGCTCACCATCATATACAAACTCAGATCAGCACACTGTCATGCTTACTTGCTTGCCTGTCTTTCTTTCTCTATGGTGGAGAGAATCCATTTCACCAGGTTCAACCATGTAGTATAAACACTAGAAATTCTAAGAACTTCGGATTCCCTTAGCAAGCAATTGATACATACATTCCTCTTGGTAATTTCAATACATCTACATCTACGGTTAAGTAAATTGAGTACTTATGGTTCTGAATGCAAACAACACTGGGAAGATTCACAAATGACTGTCTATTTTAGTACAAGTAATAAGTCATGAATTAACCTTCTCAGTCCTCTGATTCATAAAGCTCTATTGAATGAATGTTCGGAAAGTGTCACCTACATACCAAGGACATCACTGAGCCCTTTCACCTAACTTTTTCCTGCCAAGAAGAGAGGCTGCTCCCCGCCCTCATCACCTGGCTCCTGTTATATATGAGCTATCTGAGAAAAAAAAATGCAATTCTACTTACACACAACCAAATGTCCATTCAGATTTAACGATGTTATCATGCAGATTCCCATCTCAAAAATCTCATGAGAGTGAGACTACATGAAAGCATATGGCACTGCATTGTGCTCCAGAGACAGCATTGTGGTCGTCTAACTTCTCAGCAAACATCGCAGGTGTATAGGCTGGAGTGAAAGTGGAGGCCAAGTTTGTACCATGTCACGAAGAAAAAACCTGGTTGCCAGCATAGAGATGTTATAAAAGAGACAGCAGATCTGTTCTCATATTTTCTGTGCCTCTTCTATCAAATCAGTCTTGTAGCATGCATCAGAAGGCAAGCAGGTACCATATGAAGAGAGCACTACTTTCAAATCTTAACTGTAGCACCACAAAGTATGTCCAGTGGCAGGGTCAGACGATATACACTCTGGAAATTCCCAGGAGTACGTGTTCTGCTTTGCGATTATACACTTAAAAAGAACTTAAAGGGTTTCAGCTTTCCTTATTGGCCCCCACTACTAGCCTTTATGTTAACGGAAAAAACGTAGATGCCCTCATTTCCCCTCTGCTAGTCTCCAAATGCCATTTGTATGGAGACAATTTTCAGTGGAGGCATTCCTCTTTTATGACCCCACACTATTTTGGCTCAGCAGCCTGTGGCATCATAAAAGTCATTCTTCAAAACAACGGGTAGCTAAACCACAGAGGCATGGGCTCTTTCTCATTGCCAGTTGGGACAGACACTTGAGAATTTGGCCTGATATAGACTTCTAATGGGATTACACTGGACAGAATAGAATATCTCAGCTACATACCCCTTGCAGCTTTTTGGCTTGAAAGTTGGGAGCATCATTCAAGGGGCAGTAGGATCTGAGAATGAGTCCAGTATCATCCTCTGGTTTCTTTGATGTCTCCTCAGGCTGGTTTGCAGGCAGCAATTATTAACAAGGGAAAGAGGTGGGTGATAACTTAGGCAAGATCCCTGAGAAGTTTCTCAAGCTGTAGGTTGCTTTTCAAAGGCACATGTAGGGACTGTGAAGGAGTTTCATGATGATGTTATGGGGGATGGTTTAGACCATGGAAGATGTAATTTTTATTTTTAAAAGCTCACCATTTTTTCTTTTAAAATTTGCCTGTTTATAAATTACATATTTTTTCCCTTCAAGTTTCTATCTTTTTCCTATTGATTTGAAGAGTTACATGTATCTACGTTGAGTATGTTTTATTACTCTGTAGTTGCAATTCAACAAATATACTAATTTAGTCTAGCCACAATACTAATATATTTCTGTTCTCACAAAAATCTCATGAAGACGGCGACATTATCATGACTATTTTACAAATGAAATTGACTAAGGGAAATTAAACAAGTTATTCAAAAACTTATTGCCATTATGCAAAGTGCTGGATTGTAACTGAAGGAACCTGATTCTTGTTTAGTTGAAATTTGTAGCCTTTAAAGCAACTAGCTACTTCTGCTCAGGCAAATATCCCTCTAGGGCTTCTTTTCCTCTTACTTCCTGTAATGGAAATGGAATTAAGTGGTGAGAAAAATGTCTAAAGAATGAATAATTTCAGAGCTCTATTTTCTTCCCAGTTTCTGTCTGTGCATGTGCAATTTTATATCTAAATTTCTTTTCAATTGACATTATAATGTAATTTCCATGTTGTCATAAAATCTCTGTAAGCATCGTTTGTAGGATATTCCTTCAAATAGAACACCAATTACCCATCCATTCTCCTACTCTGCAAACATAAATAGTTTTGAATTTTTCTCTAGCACAAATAATGGTGCAATAAATTTCTTAGCGGCTAATGTTTCTTGTGTGTTTATAACTGCTTCCTTAGAACAGATCCACAGAAGTGGAATGAATGGGTCAAGGGGTATAAGTGCTTTTAAAACTGTTGATGCAGATGCTACACAATTTTCCTATGTGCTATATAAATAATATGTGGGTGTGAGTTATGTTGCCTGTGTGTATATATATATACATATATCAGTGTATATATATAATATATGTGTGTGCATACATGCAATATATATATCTGTGTTATATTGTCTGTGCAATTAAAAATCGATACAAAATTAGAAATAATCTTGTCAGTATATTCCAGTTTAACTAATAGAGTGAAATGTTGGATGACGAATGAAACCCATGAAATATTTCTCTGATAATTGAAGAGGCAGAAAAAGATACTTTTGAAAAAGAGCTAAAATTATTCTTAATAGAAACATTGCTTCAGATAGGCACACATAGCATTGATCTATGATCATATGATCATTGATCATAGATCATAACATGGATCTATTTTTATCTAACTAAATATCTATACCATACTGGTAAATAAATATGTTGATCAGCAACAGAAAATTAAATAAGATTTTAGAAATGTTGGAACACAGACCACATAGTGTTGGGCCACAAAAGAGATAATTTGAGACGAAGCAAGAGTATTTAAAATGCTGACCTAAACTGAACCACTGTGGGAGTCATTCCCTAGCATTTTGTGGTCACCCTCATTCATCTTCTTCAAAACGTGACTGAAGTAGAGGAATTCTCAGGTGATGTCCTTGAAACTGACTAGGCAAACCCAATCACTATATATGACCCTCATACTACTGAATTATTGTATTCCAGTAGTAAAAAGAGTTCTTGAAGAACTGTCTTCAGAGATGACATGTATCACAAATCTAAATAAATTTAGAAACTAAGAGGATATCTCAATAAAATGCCAAACAAGTGACCAAGAATATGTAAATAAGATGGACAGTCTAGTTTAGGGTGTGTTAGTTCAACTTACATGAACTTTATAAAATAAAAACAAAATACTGGTTTGTAGAATTTTCATTTACAATTTCCAGATTTCTCACAAATTTGAGTCATATAGATATTACAGAAAATCAGGTTTGGAAACTGTGCTCAGCTCAGACAACTTAAGAGTGAGTAAAATAATATTCACCAATTGTCGTCCATTATTAATAAAAATGATGAGATAAATTATTACCAATATTTGTATTTAACATATTATTATAGTTACTTTATAAAGAATCTCTTCCTCTTCTCTAGGGAATAGCGAGATTTTCTTTTTTACAATTTCATTTTATTTTATGGATTTAAAAAATTTTTTTTATATTGACGTAACATTGGTTTGTAACATTACATAAATTTCAAGTGTGCATCATTATATTTCGATTTCTGTGTAGACAACATCATAGTCACCACCCAAAGACTAATTACCATTCATCATCATACACGTGTACCTAGTCACCCCTTTCGTCCTCTCCCTCCCTCCCTCGCCTCTGGTAACCACCAATCTAATCTCTGTATTGATATGTTTGTTTGTTATTGTTGCTATTTTTATGTTCTACTTAGGAGTGAGATCACACAGTATTTGTCTTTCTCTGTCTGACATTTCACTAAGCATGATACCCTCCAGGTCCATCCATGTTGAATAGCTACATTTTGAATGTTTTCCTGATGCTTTCTGAGGCCCCAGAGACTAAACGTACCCTGTCAGTGTCCCTGCTGTGCGACTCCACCATGTTGACAGCTATCCAAGGACCTCACTCCCCTTTCTAGGACCTTCCCAAGACGGAGGGGCAGAGTTTGCCTCAGCCCTTATATCACTAAACTTATGTATGTTCTATCATCCCTCCCCACAACACACACACACATACACGTGCATACACATTTTTGCCCCAACGTAGCAGAGTGTGAATCACACCCTGTTTGACACTAACCAGCACCTCCCTCCCTTGCTGTCTGTTTCAGCTCTCCCCTTTCACCCTTAGCCAATGGAACCCTGAGAGCTTTTTCTCTCTTTTTCAATACTTTCCAGCCTTGACTTTATGTTAGGAATAGTGAGGGGCATACTTACTGCAGTTCTTGAGTTTCAAGCAAGCCTTTCTCTAGGGAATTTCAAGACTTAAGTCCACCATGGAGTGTGGAGAACAGGCATAAATCATATCCCCATCATTCACATTTTTCACAATGGACTCAACTTAAATGCACTTTAAAGGTACATTGAAATGGGAAATAAATTTTTCTTGACGATGAGTGGATATAGTAAACCATAGAATTAGTTTAATCAGGTAAACTCTTTCTATTTTCTTTTCTGTTTTTGTTTTGTTTTTTGGTGAGGAAAATTGGCCCTGAGCTAACATCTGTTGCTAATCTTCCTCTTTTTGCTTGAGGAAGATTGACACTGAGCTAACATCTATGCCAATCTTCCTCTATTTTGCATGTGAGATACCATCTCAGCATGACTTGGTGACCGGTACATAGGTCCATGCCCAGGATCCGAACCCACAAACCCTGTACCACCAAAGCAGAGCACATGAACCTAAGCACTATGCCACCAGGCTGGCCTGAGGTAAGCTCTTTCTTGACCACTCTCTACTTCTACCTCACTCTAAAACCTAACATATTATGTTATACTGCAAATTGTATGTTAAGCTCACTTTATCCTCTACTAGTTTGTAAACGTCTCAAGAGGAAAAAGGAACTTTATCTTACTTGCCTCTCTATCCCTAGAACGTAGAAGAGCGCCTGGCCCTTAAGAACACTCGATAAATACTGGTGGAATGAATGAATGAATGGTGGTCTTTTTGGTTTCAGTGATTGAACTACCTCAATTTCACCTTACTGGAAGCTTTTGTGAACCACTATAATACAGCCTGGCTGCAGTATAAAATTGCCAAGAAGCTGGACCAATGATCAGGAGATAGGGGAGAAGGGCTCAGCAATTTTAGTAACAGATCATATTTAACTTGTTCTCTTTTCATAAGCAAGTCCAATTCAGGGATGTTTCAGTTGTGAAATGAATGGGTCAGGTATGTGATGTTCTATAGAAGAATAAATCAACTTTCTAGCAAGGTCAAGAGATATATTTATTTTTTTCACCATCAATTTTGTCTTCCATGATATTAATTTGATCATAAAATGTATTAAAATATCTAATCTTTTAGAGTTTAAGTAATGGCTTTGATGCCATTCTAATCTTTAAAAAATATTAAAATTTAGGAAGTGATAATCAGAGAGGTTAAGTGTCTTGATCATGGTGACACAGCTAGAGAAAGGTAGGTTTGAACCCAAATCTTCTCACTCCAAGTATTCTTTCCATCGTGTCATAGATGCAAGACCTTATGGTGGAGAACTCAAAGATAAATCAGGCATAGACTCCTCAAGAAGTATACAGTCCACATAATAATTGACCATTATTCAAGGTAGAAATTGGAAGTACCATGAGACAAATACAAATAACTTGCGATGAGAGGATAAAGAAGTGAGAGCTAATTTCTACCTGGAGGAGGCAGAAAGTTTTCGTGGATTGGTGAATGAATGGGACTTTTAGAATGCCAAGGATTTGGACATTTGGAATGTAGGCGAAGATAGTTTTAAGTTGAAGAAAGCAAATAAGCAAGCACAGAGCTTGCATTGAGGATCAGGGAACAGCATGAGGCTTAGTCTGGCAGGATCTTGAATGGGTATAGCGTATAATATGGTCGGAAAGGTCAGTTGGGGCAAGACTATGAAGGAATTTGAATTCTAGACCAAGGCATTCAAATTATTATGAAGACGGTGATCACTGAGGATGGAACTTTTCTGAGTAGACCATTGAAACTGTTGAACAAGGGCAATGAGAGGCTTGGACTCTGGCCAACTGTATTCATATCCCCCATTTTTATCAAATCAAATATACATGCACCTGTTCTTTGGCTGATGTCATGAAATCCTTTGATGTTTCCCTAAGGTAATATTTTCCTTGTACACCTCAAAAAGGGAAACTGAAGATCCTATGAGCACTTCCAAGAAATGGGCTGTCCCAGGGCCGTGAGCCCTGACTTCTGCCCAACAAAACAGGTCTGCTTTGAGCAGGGTGTGCACTGCACACATTCAATTGATAGCAATGGGAAAAGCAGATATTCCATCTGCCAACGATCAAACACATAAAATCACCCAGGAATGTACAGTATGCTGGTTTGAACTACATAGGCGTTTGCCTCAACCAGAGAGAAAAGACCTGCCTATTTATGTCCTCTGGTAACGACATTAGTGAGGAAAAGCTTTGATGTTTAAGCAATCATATAATTGACTCTACTGTTGGATCCAGAAGTCCAGGGTTGGTTTCAGGAATGAACACCGAACATTTTTAATGGCAGTATGAATAAATGGAGGCGTGTGGTGAAAAATATTAAGCAGATAGACTATTATCTGTGAAATCATCTGATGATACAGATTTTAAACTTTGTCTCTTAAAAGATACATTGCCAGTGTTGCTGAATTTAGGTTTTAGGTATTATGTCCCTGGAAATCTAAAAAACAACATAGATTCTCAAATGTGGCAGTTAGAATATTTTGTACAAGTTTTGAGAGGACGGGGTCAATGGAAAGGGTTTAGATGACTGTGGGAGCACATGTCTGTCCTAGGATTTTATGATTAGAATTGGAGCCAATTTCTCATCCTTTTACTTCATCACGTGTATATCCAATGAGTTTGCCCAGGTCTATCAATTCATCTTTGACAAAACTGCAACCATCTGCCCCTTTCTAGCACCAGCTTACTCCAGGATTTCTTTGCCTTCTTCCTGGATTAGTGTAATAGTTTCCTAACTGATTTTCCTGCCTCCAGTCTCCTCTTTCCCTATCCAACCCACAACCATTCCAAACTAACATTCCTAAAATACTGCTTCCACTGTTACTCATCGGGTCATACCACCTCATGGCTCCCCATCGCCTACTGTACAGCTAGCTGTTCAAGTTGCCTTGATTAAGGACACCAATAGCTGGTACCCCATCCCAGTATTTGTCAACACCCATCCTGCACTGCGCCACACTATTCACTTCTTTCTGACTCTTTCACATTTTCCTGAGATATTTCCCCCCCATCCCATCCTTTGGTTAATATGCTCTTTTCCCTAACCTTCCTCTTTATCAACCTAAATCTCAACTTTTTCAAGGTGATTCCAGTCCACATTGATTTCTAAGTTTTCAAAATGCCTTGCCAAATTTACATCTGAACTTCTAACTCTAGCATTAAATTATGGATTGCCTTATTTGGTTATTTAACTACTTTATATCTGAGTATTGTCCCCCAAAGCAATTTTATGTGCCATTAAGGCCAGAGTCATTTGTGGTTCCAGTTCTGTAACTTCCAGTGTTCAGCAGTTTTATAGAGTTTATTTTGTATATATCAAAATAAATGCTTTCTAAAGGAGTTGCATTTTCACACAGACAAGATAAATAAATGGTAAAACAAAAGTTTAGCTAATTTAATTTATGCCAAAACCAGAGAAATTCTTTTTTTAAAAAAAAGATAAATAGTAATAGCTAACAGTTAAGTTATTGCTTATTTTGTTCCAGGCATGCTTTTATAAACATTTTATTTAATATTTTTAGCAACCTTGTGAGGTAGGTTCTAATATATTCGCATTGCATAGAGGAGGAAACAGACCTAAACGGATTAGGAAACTTTTCCAAAGTCACACAGCTGGTAAAGGGTGTTTAAACATTTGCTGTCCAACCTCAGCAACCATGTCCGTAATTACTCCTTGCTGTGGTCTGAATGTTTGTGTCCCCCTTAAAATTCGTAAGTTGAAATCTGAGCCCCCAAGATGATGGTATTAGGAGGTGAGGTCTTTAGGAAGTAATAAGGCCCAGAACTATGAGAAATCAATTTCTGTTGTTTACAAGCCACTCAATCTGTGGTATTTTGTTATAGCAGCCCAAATAGACTAAAACATTCTTATAGTCTAGATTTCTTAGAGGGACATCAACCCTCCATCTGTTGTTTATTAATACATATATTAACACAAATAGATATTTTATGATAAAATATCATTATTTTTTTGTTGATAAGGTTTTATCTGGCTAGAATGTGAGACAATTGATACCAGAATAAAAACCACTTTATTCATATAAGGAAAAATTGGATCTCCCTGAATGATATTAGGGAAAAACACATATACTGTGATTGGAACGGAAAAAAGTCATAGAATAATAGCAAGACATTTTAACGTAAGCATGTCATTTAGGCGTTGTCATTTATATTTCCTAGTCTGAACATATATTGCATTATTATTTATAACAAGCAACCATTATTTTACAAAAGAATTGACTATTGTTTTTCTGACTTTAGCCATAATTTGACTTTCTTTGGAATTTTTTGTTCAGTTTGGAGTCCAATAGCTGAAATAAGCTGTAAAGATAATAAAATCTAGGGAAAAACTTCTAAATTTAGAATTATTCCTCTTTAACCATATTGTAGAATTTTATAGGAAACAAGACTGTCCAGCTGGTCTAAATTTTCAGTGAAAACAAATAAGAGGAAAATGGATATTCTTCCAGCAGGAGAGTTTCAGGCAATAAGTATTGTGAGTTTGTGAACAAATAGCCTTCTGATTGAGAATTATAGTTGCATAATATCAATGTTTAATATAAAATGTTTCATATGAATGTTATTAAAGTACCTCAGTGGGAGCTCCACTCTTCCCCTGGGAATATCTACATGATCCTTCAATAACAGAGACATTGGAAAGTGGTTAGGGCTGGTGACCAAAAGCTCCTCAGGACATCAGTCAGCTCGGTGGATGGGCTCTGGGCAGAAGACGCTCAGACAGGAATCAGGGCTCCAGTGAGAGTCCAAAATGGGGGCGTGAGCTTGGGAAAAGGGAATACTGTGCTCCTGTACTTGCTCAAGACCTCACACCACTCTGAATAGTTTCAGATGAAGGTGACTCTACCAGCAAGGCCACCTGAATAGCCTCACTTAAAACAATAGCTTAGAAGTTGAGCACTTTGGAACCAACAGCGACAAAGACTGATGAGCAATCTATTTATTAAATCATTCACTCAGAGGCCAGCCCTGTGGCTGAGTGGTTAAGTTTGGAGGCTCCACTTGGGTGACCCAAGGTCTCACCAGTTTGGATCCTGAGCACAGACCTAGCATCACTCAAGCCATGCTGAGGCAGTGTCCCACATAGCAGAGATAGAAGGACCTAGAACTAGAATATACAACTACATACCGGGGGGCTGTGGGGAGAAGAAGAACAAAAGAAAAGAAGATTGGCAACAGATGTTAGCTCAGGGCCAATCTTAAAATAAATAAGTAAATAATTCACTCAAAAATTAGCTTTTATCAGAGCCGGCCTGGTGGCACAGCTGTTAAGTTAGCACGTTCCACTTCCACAGCCTGGGGTTTGCTGGTTCGGATCCCAGGTACAGACCCATGCACAGCTTGTCAAGCCATGCTGTGGTAGGTGTCCCACGTATAAAGTAGAGGAAGATGGGCGTGGATGTTAGCTCAGGGCCAGTCTTCCTCAGAAAAAAGAGGAGGATTAGCGGCAGATGTTAACTCAGGGCTAATCTTCCTCAAAAATAAATAAATAAATAAAAATTAAAAAATAGGATTTATCCAACACCTTTATACACCAAGCACTCTACTAGGCACAGAGGTTATTTGCCTTCAAATGGTCAGCATGGTTTTGAACCAATAATTTGTAAAAGAGAAGTGGGTGAAGGGGGAATATAGACTGACTCTTGGGGCTTCAGGGTGACAGAAATAAGTGCTGCAAGGTTGCTTGACAAAATTTCCCTTCATCTCCCCAACCTCATTCTAGGTGTTTCAAGGGAAAAGCAAAGGTGTTTGTTCACTTAGTCCAGTATAGACAGGAGTGGTTTAGTCCTAACAGCAGTGGGAGCTGTGATCTGAGATAAGATTGGCTCTAGACCTGAGGCTCATCAGGGACCCTGCAGTCAACAGTGAGTCCTAATTCTGGAAAAACAGAATTGGGGCTGAGGATAAAATCTACATTATATCTCATCTGGGCCATCACCACACAGGGGATTGATAGCTCGTTAAATACTTTAGTGAAACTACCTTCCCTAAGAAATATTAATAAGATATAGAAGAAGGGATGTCGGGGCCATTTTCAAATTAGAAGTATAAATTTACTTCCTATTCTATCCTCTCATTACATCACCTTTTTCCAGCTGTCTGCTAAAATTCATAAAACTGAATCATGAAAAAATAACTACTTCATTGCTGCCACCAAAATGACATAGAGAAGAATGGCCAGATTCCTGACCAGCAGGGGTACTGTAACTTCTTTGGGAAGGGAGTTATTGTAGTACCTTTGGGGATGGGATGATTGGAAGAATTATAGTCATGAAAGAGCTGCCATTTAGTCACTGCTTTCTATGTGCCAGGCATAGAGCTAGGTATATTTCATATTTGTCTCAAAATACATTCTGAGGGCACAGATCTTAGATTTGAGGTACAGATTTTCCAGTCTCTCTGCCTTCTCCTATGCCATTTCCTCTGTTTAGAACCCCATTTTCTCTCAAAACTATCAGTGAAAATCCCATTCCTCTTTCAAAACTCACAATTTGGTATCTACTTGAAGACTTTGCTTTTTTCCTCAGTCTGAGAAAATTAATCTTTTGTTCTCTAAATCTCTGTTGTAAGCATTTATGTTTTTCTCTTAGAACTTAGTTTTTGCCTTATATTGCAGTGCTATAAGCTCACGAGGCATGTGTCTGGCTTCCTTACTATAATATAAACACTTTCAGAGTAGAGTCTCTCCACTCCTTCTCTACTCTATAGTTTCTCTCTCTTTTTTAAAGTTTTGTCTTTCCCAGGCAGAGTGTTTTTCAAGGTTTTCTCCATACATCTCTTCCACCAGAATCATTTGGGGAGTTCATTAAAAGTCTTGATTACTGGTATCCAACTCAGCATTGCTGAATATTATCTTAGGAGGTAAGGGCCTAGGGACCCATATTTTAAACCGCTCTCTTAAGTGGGTCTTGTGTTCACTAAAGTTTGAGAATCTCTGCCTTAGCACAGAGCAATTGTCCTCAACTGGAGGTGATTATGCCCTCAAGGGGATGTTTAGCAATATCTGGAAACACTTTTGCCCATCACAGCTGGGGGAAGGGGTAGGTGCTACTGGTGTCTAGAGGCTAGAGTTCAGGGATGCTGCTCAACATCCTACAATGTGCTGGACAATCCCCAGCACAACATATTATCTGGCCCAGAATGGCAATAACTCATAAACCTTGGCCCAGAGCAAAAAGCATCATGTACGTGTTGGTGATCAATAGATGTTTCTTGAATAAGTAAGTTTGTGGTGAACTGAGTTGAGAAAAGTAGAGCGGGATGCTCTTAATGGGGGCTCAGCTGCATTCCTTCTGGGACATGCCTGGTGGGGCTGCCTCAGTTAACACACTTTGTAACCTGCCTAATTGTTTGGGGTCATGGAGGCCCAGGACTTCCCAATGCCCATCCATTCAATCGACAATATATCACATTTGGCAAGCTTTATATGAGTAACAATCTTATTTTTTTTAATGTTCAAATCATAGTGATTTTTTCCTTTTAGCTCTTTATATGTTTTCTTAAATTTTAAAACCACCTAATATGTCTTCCCTTAGGCAATCCCAGTATTCTTGGGATAGAAGGGAGCATGATTCTCTCTATTACAGGCAAGCCAACTCAAAGTTGCTCCATGATTTTCTGGCAGACATACAGTAAAACAGTGCCCTCCTTAGGATTAGAATCTAATACTTTCCACACACAAACCACAAAGCCATATTGCCTCTGAAATACTTATTTTGACATTTTTGATCCTTCTTTTGAAAATGGAGTCTCTTGAAATCTAATAGTATGTGCTTGAAATGTCTCTTCATTTATCTTTTGTGTGTGTGTGTGCGTGTGTGTGTAAGATTGGCCCTGAGCTAACATCTGTGCCAATCTTCCTGTATTTTATGTGGGATGCTGCCACAGCATGGCTTGGTGAACAGGGCTAGGTCCGCTCTCCAGATTTGAATCTGTGAACCCTGGGCCGCCAAAGCAGAGTGTGCGAACTCAACCACTAGGCCTCCAGGCCAGCCCCTTCATTTACCTTTTTGATTGCTCAATCCTAAATGAATCACTGTCCGTGATAACAATGCTGCATTTCCTCTGTCTGGAGAAAGAATGGGTTTATATTATCCCTCTAGAAGAAGTCAAGGATCAGCACTTTTTGACTGTGGTCAGTTTGGAACATTAGAGCTGATGATCTTAGTGTGGGGGTTTACTTTCAAACATAGGCACTAGAGAACTTTTGGCTGTGTTGTGTTAATATGATAAGCAAAGTATTTGTTTCATAAGAGTAAACTCTCAGAGATTATATATGTGTGTAAGTGTATATACACATGTAATTCTACAGTACTGAGACTAACGATATAAAAACTAAATAAAAGATTTGGGTAGACTCGTTTCTGGCTTTTCTCTTCCACCACAATTTCCTTCTTGATTTTTGTTTGGGTTAAGAAGTCCCCAGGTAGGCTGCTCTGTGTTGAGGTTTTCTGGCATTTGGATAACACTTTGAGTCTATAGCATCAAGAAAGAAAAGAATGAGGATTCAATTACAGTTTTCTGTCTTAAAATAAATTCTTATTTTTTAAAAAAAGATATTTACTTATGCAGAAACTTTTTATGATATAACTAAAATGTTATAACACATTGCAGATTCCTCCACAAGTTCTGAGAAGAATTTGGACACCAACTATGTTATTTTCCTCTTTTTTTAAATATTTGAGAAATTCAGTTCTAGTCTGTTCAGGTCAGAAGTAAAAATGAGTTTAAAAGACTGCAAAGTATTTAATAGCATATAAAAACATTTTTCTTGGGTGGTCTCCCTGTAACTCATCTTTTCTATTTTCCTTCTCCTTATCACCTATATTTTCAAACATGTTCCTGTACTGGACAAGTGAATGAAAGGGAAATAACTTTTTCTTTAAAAACCTATCTAAAGAGAGGAGAAAGAAGAAATGCAAAGACTAATTAATAAGAGTTTTATATTTTCCCTTCAACAGTTAGTGCAAGGCTAACTTTCCTTGCTGTCTAATAAAATGAACCAAGAGTGAAAAGTTCAAATATTAGGCTTTCCTGTGGAGCTGATTTCAAGAGGTCCTGAGAGCCAACATCAGCAGAGTGACAGGAGGGCGTTCATGTTTCTGTCTAGTCTGTGGTGGACTGCTGAGATAGCTACTTGAAGCAAACAAAAATACCCAAACCAAAATTTAACCTGTCCCGCAGAAGCTCAGTGACCTAAGGTGAAAGAACTTTGCTTCAAGTCTCCACTGACTTCCTCTGCTTTTCACCAACCCCTTCCCCAAATTGTCTTCTTAAAGCTAAACAAACAAAAACAGCAAAACACCAGACTTCTCAACAAAAGACATTTTGTTTTCTACCCAACTGTTGTGTATAATATATGAAAGTCGCAGTCATGGCAGAAGGAAGCTTACATTTAATTAACATTCCCAAAAACGACTTAAAATCAATGGATGTGTTTTCCTCTGGAGAAATCCATAATTACCTTGGCTTCAGCACAGCAGCAAATGACAGAGTATCATAGACAGTTTTTTGAGTTGACTGTAGTTCAGATCAAGGTCCACATGTGCTGTAAATCTCTGCAATGGCAAGTAACTATCAGGGACCTACTAAGCCATTCACCAGTTTAAGTGGTCAACACCAGAACTTCCAAATAGACTGAAACAACAAGTGCTCATTTCTCATGGAGTACCCTGAAATGACTAGTAGACAAAGTTAGAGTAACAACGTAGAGATTTAAGCCCATGTGCTTAGAATAGGGCTGCCAGATAAAATACAGAACACCCAGTTAAATTTGAATTTCAGATAAGCAATGAATTTTTTTTAGATATTGTATGTCTACAAAGTATGTTATTTATCTGAAATTCAAATTTAACTAGATGTTCCGGATTTTTATTTTTTATTTTCTAAGTCTGGCAATCTTACCCAAGAAGACATGTTCAAATTTCAATTTTAGAAACCCTGTTATTAAACATTGAAATAGTTGGATGGAGATATACATATATATATATATATATATTAAAATTTTTAAACTGTGCAAGATATATGAAATGTGAGACATTAAATGCCAGTACTAGGAGGCACAATCTATGCAAAGATAGCTAATGAATAATAATAAAAAAGAGGTGGAGTTTTCCTAAACCAGAGACATACTTAACACATCTCATACACAAGTTGGCCCTCTTGGTGCATAATTATGACGTTTTGAGTCATTGGCAGCCACCTGTCCAGAGATTACCATAGAATTGAATATTGAGTTTACTTTCAACGTCATCATTGGCACTGACTAGTTGATCTAAATTTGACCAAAGCAGAATCATTTGATAGCCGCAACCAAATAGTTCTTCTAAGATTTGTAGGTCCCAGAATAACGTTCTATTTCTATAGGTTCCCAATAATCACAGTGTTGTGATTAATATAGGATTTTGCTTCAAATGCAGCTCTACCATATATTAGTTGCATGAATTGGATGCGTCATTTAGTCACTCTAAGCCTCAGTTTCTTCATTTATAAAATGAAAGTAAAACCTTAACCATTAGTAAGTTATTGAGATAATAAGCAATTAAATGAGATAATGTACTTAGAACAGTGACTGACACTTATCAATTGTTAAGCTATGGATTCCCTGGATGCCAGGACCTCTGCTGTCCCGTTCATGCTATAGCATCAGCACCAAGCGCATTGCTTGAGACATGGAAGGAGCTCACATATTTATACAATATTACTTTTATAAATAACTATAGTAGTGGAGGCAGTCCTAGTAATTTACTACAGTACTTGATAAATCTAGAAATCTAATATTTAAAAAAAAGAACTGTTTTGGGTTTCTGGAGGTTTTGGATTTCTGGAGATGTAGAAGCAATTTTTTAAAACAGATACCTTTTTTTTTTCCCAAAGATTGGCACCTGGGCTAACAACTGTTGCCAATCTTTTTTTTTTTTTTTCCTGCTTTTATCTCCCCAAACCCCCCCTGTACACAGTTGTGTATCTTAGTTGCACGTTCTTCTAGTAGTGGGATGTGGGACTCCTCCTCAACGTGGCCTGACGAGCGGTGCCATGTCCGCGCCCAGGATCCGAACCCTGGGCCGCCGCAGCAGAGCACACGAACTTAACCACTCGTCCATGGAGCCGGCCCCCTAAAACAGATACCTTTTATTTTAGGAAAATCACCTCACTGGCAATTAAGAACCAACCTATTGAGGGTTATTGTGAGGTCATCTTAAACCAGAATGCAGATGCTGCAAATTCAGAGGCTTAATGATTGTTCACTACCAAGAGTTAATGTATTTTTTTCTGCGTTTCATTGTACCTTTGAAAAATTAGTATAATGATCACATATAATATATTTTGATTGAACTGTGGACAGGCCTCATATGGTATTGTTTAAGAGTAAATAATATAGAGCTCAGGAAATAGTCTATTAACTACTATTACTATCCTATCTAGGCCCTACAGATCATATCCCATGAGTTGAGAAGGGTTGAGCCTTCTCTTGGAGGAAACGGATATTCCAACCTCTGATTTTACGAGGGCAGGAGATGAGAGAGTTTTCAAGCAGGGAGGAGGGGACCCTCCATTCTGTAAGGTTAAGAGTTGCAAAACTAGACTTGGAGACATGGTACCATCCATAAAACAAACACTTTGGAGGCTAAATTTGGTGGAGGCAAAACTGGTAACTGTCATGTGGAAGTGGCTTGGGATCTAGGTGGGGGCTCAAGTTGCGTTCAATTCCTATAAAATTCAAACATCCTACTATTAGCCATGTGACACACTGAAACTTGTACTTCTGTTGTCCCTTTAGCATTCAATGAAGCTTTGTAGAACAGTGCAGTAAGATCTAGACATATTTGGAGAATAAACCAAGGGATCTATGTCCCTGCTTGGGGAAAATTGGGATGGGGAGAGACAGCAGCCCAGAGAATCAAGATTACAAGAATCATTACGAGATGATGTGATGTGGCCTGCAAAAGCTCTGGAGCAGAGGTTGGGAGCCCAGATGGCTGGCAGAACTGAAAAGAGACCACCAGGTTGGACTTACAGAACATCTAAGAATTCCTCAGAGATTCCCAGAAATCATTCAAGAAGCAGAACATATTCAAGAATGAACTTCCTGAAATCAATTTGGCGATTAAAAGAAATGTGATTTTATTTTGCATTACAAGTTGGTGAGATCTGGGGACACATTCATTGCATTATGTTCATCTTGGCAGCCGGAAAGCTTAGAGCTGAAATTATTCCTTAATTATAACAATCTCATCCGGAATTCCTAAAATCATTAGAAGCTGCCAGGAAGGGAAACCCAAGGACAACAACTTCTCTTCTCTTCAGTGGTTTATGACTTCTCTTTTTATCTTTATTATTATAAAAACGTTTTGGGTGTATACTAGGGGATCTGATTTGTGCGTAAGCTGGGATTTAGATATGCCTAGGCATGTGGAGTGAACCAGAGGGCAGCCTGCCAGGTGTCTGCTCAAGTGAGTGACTAGAGAGGCTCCTGAGGCAGACAGAGGCACTCAGAAGCCCAGCCCCAAAGTAAAGCAACAGAGTTGGAGGGGCAGATTGACTCTGGGCATAGTCGTTTTGTCACTTATATTAGT
Source organism: Equus quagga (assembly GCF_021613505.1). Taxonomy (NCBI): domain Eukaryota; kingdom Metazoa; phylum Chordata; class Mammalia; order Perissodactyla; family Equidae; genus Equus; species Equus quagga. The sequence continues at coordinate 98,864,502 of NC_060269.1, forward strand.
CATTGGTTTTGCCTCCATGGACATGTGTCTGGGTCTTCTGGGGAGAAATGTAAGTAAAACCAGAAAAAAAAAAATGTTGTTTTATTAAAACTCCTGCATGAGGAGAAGCAATAGCTGCTTCAGTTCTCTCCTAAAAAATGTTAGATATCCATGCCTTTGGCCCTCCAAGGGCTCTAGAACACTCGCCATGGTGTCCCTTGGGAGACAGTGGCACTTTGTGAGAGATGGCTTTGAAGTCTGGCAGCAGAGACTGGTGGGTGAAGAAGGAAGAGCTGTGAAAAGCAGCAGCAGGAGTGCCTGGCAGGCACAGAAATACACAGAGGAAACAGCAGTGGGGCCGGATAGATGGAGCAATTCCCAGCGTGAGAAGTGGCAAGACCCTCTCCTTGATTAAACTTTAGTCGGCCTCCTCTAAGTCCTCCAGGCTTGAACTTTGGCATCTGTCATAGGGCTTTGTAAAGCCCAGTTGTAGCAAGAATCTTGCTAGGTCAGTTTTACAAGAATTCCCACCTTTGATATCTACCTGATCACCCTACATGTCTGATCAAATTCCTCATCTCCCTCCTTTGGCATCTGATCACCCGGGGCCTGCCTTCAGCAAGAATCTTGTCAAGTTGGTTTAGCCAGAATCTCCCCTTAACCCTGAGGTTTCCTCTTATTAATTTTCCACCTACTGACCCCCATCATGCTCCTTGGCTATAAATCCCAACGTGTCCACATTCTATTTGAAACTGAGCCTAGTTCTTACTGAGGTCTCTTTTCCGCTATTGCAATAGTTCCTGAATAAAATCTGATTTTATCACTTTACCTTCCGTCTGGCTCTAGTTTTCAAGTGCTACTTGGTAAATCTTGTGTCAAGCAGACCCATATCAAGTAGACTTCGGCAATACCCAGCATGAGGGGGGATGGTACCCAGTGGTGTTGAAGTTACCTGTGTGATCAGCAGTTACCTGTGTGAACACCAGCCAAGGAACCTGTGTGTTCTGAGTGTGCAATAAGACAGGTGAGTGCATAATTGGTGAGCAGCTGTGAGACTTCCCGTGACAAATCTCAGGATACAGGAAAGAAATCACTCCAAAGAACTGGGACAAGAGCCAAAGAAACAGAGATTGTATTTAACTCTGATATCAGTAGTATTTATTGTAAATAAAATATTGTGCAGTTTTAAGTATTCATATCCTTATTTTACAGGTGATAAAACTGAGACTTAGAAAAGCTAACTCACCTTGTAAAGGGCAGAACTGGGACGGAAATCTAAGTGTTCTGATTGTTCTGATACATTTTCAATATTATTCTACTACAATATAACTGTCCCTTATTTAAAATGTGTCCCATACAGGGGCTAGCCCCGTGGCTGAGTGGTTAAGTTTGCACGCTCCACTTTGGCGTGCAAACTTCCCAGGGTTTCACTGGTTCAGATCCTGGGTGCGTACATGGCACTGCTCGTCGGGCCACGTCGAGGCAGCATCCCACATGCCACAACTAGAAGGACCCACAAGGAAAATATACAGCTATGTACTGGGAGGATTTGGGGAGATAAAGGAGAAAAAAAAAAAGAGAAGATTGGCAACAGTTGTTAGCTCAGGTACCAATCTTAAAAAAAAAAAATGTCCCATACAGATTTTGATGCCCAAGTCCTTTTAAAATCTAGATTATGTATGAATCAATAAATTTCTCATTTTTGTATATGTCAGGTGGAATATATTTCATACCTTCCTGGAATTCATTCATTAAAATTTTAAATTGAATTTATTTATTAAAAAATGGATGTGGAGAAAAGGGAGCCCTCATACACTGCTGGTAGGGATGTAAATCACGCAGCCACTCTGGAAAACAGTATGGAGATTCCTCAAAAAATTTAGAATAGAACTATCGTATGATCCAGCTATTCCACTTCTGCGTATTTATCCAAAGAACACGAAAACGCTAATTTGAAAAGATATGCACCACTATGTTCACTGCAGCATTATTCACAATAGCCAAGACTTGGAAACAACCCAACTGCCCGTCAACAGATAAATGGATAAAGAAAATGTCATATACATATATACACACACACAATGCAATACTACTCAGCCATAAAAAAAAGATGAAATCTTGCCATTTGCGACAACATGGATGGACCTTGAGGGCATTATGCTAAGTGATTTAAGTTAAAAGGAGAAAGCCAATTACCATGTGATTTCACCCATATGTGGAAGATAAAAACAATGACAACAACAAACAAACACATAGATACAGAGAACAGATTGGTGGTTACCAGAGGGGAAGTGGGAAAGGGAGAGGCAAAAGGGATAAAAGGGCATGTGTTTACAGTGACAGATAGCAATTAGACGTTGGGTGGTGAACATGCTGTAGTCTACACAGAAGTTGATATATAATGATGTACACCTGAAATTTATATGATGTCATAAATCAATGTGACTTCAAGAAAAAATTAATGAAAAAAATGTATTGAATTTTATTCATTACAAAGATGCCTCTGCCCAAATTTATTTGAAGAGAAATTTACTAAATTTAAAACTAGGATTTATATTTGAAATTCTGGAAAGAAATAAGAAGATACATCGTTTTAAAGAATAAAGTAACCGGAGATTTTAAAGAAGCATGAAAGTATTCTATTGCTATTTTTAAATGTTACCCTTGAAAAGGACATTCAAGCAAGATGGCGACATGGGGCTGGACAGGGTCAAAACTACGGGATTTGCCAGGTTAGTCCAGGAAAACTAGAGCAGGCATCAGATTCAATCCACAAGCAAGGAGGCAGCCAAAGCCAAGAACTGGAACCTTGCCAGAAGCTGAGCAGGGTGGATGCCAGAGGAGTAGCCAAGAGAACAAGCCAAGGATTTGTAAGTAGAGAAAGCAGCAGAGGTAACAGGAGACAAGAACACAGGGAGCAGTTCTGAGGGCTATCTCCATTGCTTCTGGACAGCGTCTCTTTAGCATGATAATGCCTCATGTAATGCTCCAAGTATGAGCTCACTACATTGAATCTTAAAGGTAATTTTCTACACCTGATACCATACAACCCCAATCTAATCTTCTACACCTTAAAATACAGCATTTTGGTATGGAAACTGAGAAACCCGGGTGTCTCAGTTATCTGGGTTTTCATTATAGTGTGCAGCAGTCTTTCTGGTCCATTTTTTAGATCTGCATTCATCTATGTCCCCCAGCCACTGCCTTGGCACTGAAGAGAGCCTGACAGAGCCTGGAAAATATATTCATGTTTCTAGTGTATTGCTTTGGAAGCAGGAGAAGTGAGATTCCAGATGGAGTGTGGAGACAAGGAGCCTGAGGGACAGTGTGTTTGCTTCAAGTCTGGAGGAAGCCATAGAAAGAAGGACTTGGTATTAAAATCTCAGAACTCAGGAAAGATTGTGGATTAGCTTTTAAATAGCCAGGAAAAGTGATATGTCAGCAGGATTACTAGATATGGTTCACTACTCTGAGGGCCTATGGTATCTTAGTATCTGTGAATATCATCCTTGCAGTGTGAGGTGTATGGTCTTGGACTTATGTCTTGAGAATTTGTGTCCTTCTTTTTGACCCAGAGCTATTCTGTGACCATAAGATGACTGATGCTCAAGACAAAAATTCTCACAATCAGTATTTCACACTTTTAGGCTTTATTTACTCTTGCCAACAAAATGGATTCTTCAAACCCAAGAAAGGGGAAAGAGTGAAAGGCAAAGGTGATGTAAATGGCAGAAGTGAGTGTTCTACTGCTTTAAGAATGTAGTGACCCACTTGACTTCACTTCTGAACCACTCATCTTCTTTGTGGCTGGGGGTAGGTGTTGCAGAGGAAACAGCAGAAAATCGAAAGACACATCTCTGTAGGAGAAGCATGCATTGGTCAGCCTTTTCAAGACCTTTCTGCTGTATCATACTTTTAAAGTTGCTGTGCCCATAAAAAACAATCTTTTATATCACTAGTCAAATAAGCATTGAGATCTTAAATCATTCTCCCTGAAATGTTAGCCCTTAAAACTTTCTTGACGTGAAGAACACATCCAAGGCAACTTAAAAATACTTGTGTAAGAAAGAACAGGATTTAATAGAAGAAAAGAAGCAAAATAAGACAAAATAAAGAAAGGGCAAGATTAGCTCAATCATTCTACGCAGAAAGAGTGCTTTAATTTAATTTCTTACATAATCTGTACATATTGGAAGGAAGGAGTAAAATGCATTACATGGTGTTCAGGCAAAAAACAGATTTCACTTCAGCAACCGGCCTGCTCAGAATTCTGCTTCTCACTTATTTATGACACTTACTGGGTCAACAAATATAGGCAGCACTGTTCAAAATGGAAATGCACAGTGGCTGTAGCCTGGGAGCTCTTGGTGGAGGTAGAATTTTCAATACTATGCTACAACTTCATAAGGAGAAGGAAGGATGACAAGGGATAAAGTTGATAGGTGTGGCCCTGTAGGTGTTGATGCAGAGTATACATTATTTTTTTGTCCTCTTTTTTGGATAATGGATAATAGCAGAGGACAAGTACACTTTCATTTGAGGATATTATGGAAGATACAGCCTAGGATGACCCTCAATGAGTCACACTCTGTGTAATCTCCTCTCCTTGAGTGTAGGTGGAGTGGGTGATTTGCTTCTAACCAATAGAATGTGGCAAGGTGAAGAGATTTTTCAGAAATAGTTTAGATTCCTAATCAGTTGACTTTGAGTTAATCAAAAGAGTGAGTATCCACTAAGAAAAACAGAGAGAAAGCTCAAATAAATAAAATCAGGCATGAAAGAGGCGAGATTACAGCAGATAACATAGAAATACAAAGGATTATAAGAGCCTACTATGACAAGCTATATGCCAACAAATTGGAAAACTCAGAAGAAATGGCTAAATTCTTAGAATTATACAATCTTCCAAAACTAAATCAAGAAGAAATAAAGAATTTGAATAGAACGATCACTAGTAGAGAGATTAAAACAGTAATTAAAATCTTCCCAAAAAACAAAAGTCCAGGTCCAGATGGCTTCTGTGGTGAATACTACCAAACATTCAAAGAAGACTTAATACTTATCATTCTCAAACTCTTCCAAAAACTTGAATAGGAAGGGATGCTACCTAACCTATTTTGTAAGGCCAACTTTACCCTGAAACAAAAATCAGACAAAGACAATATAAAGAAAATTACAGGCTAGTATCCCTCATGAGCATAGATCCTCAACAAAATATTAGCAAAGCAAATTCAACAGTACATTAAAAATATCATACACCATGATCAAGTGGGATTTATCTCAGGGATACAAGGGTGGTTCAACATTTGCAAGTCAATCAACATGATACACCATGTTAAAAAAAATGAAGGATAAAAATCATGTGACCATCTCAATAGATGCAGAGAAGGTATTTGACAAGATTCAACATCCATTTATGATAAAAACTCCCAATAAAATGAGTATAAAAGGAAAATACTCCAGCATAATAAAGGCAATATATGACAAACCCACAGATAACATCATACCCAATGTTGAAAAACTGAAAGCTGCTCCTCTAAGAAAGGGAAAAGGACAAGGATGCCAACTCTCATCACTCTTATTCAACATAGTACTTGAAGTCCTACCCAAAGCAATTAGGCAAGAAAAAGAAATAAAAGGCATCTAAATTGGAAAGGAAGAAGTAAAACTGTCAATATCTGTGGATGACATAATTTTATGTATAAAAAACTCTAAAGACTCCACCAAAAAACTATTAGAAATAATCAACAAATACAGTAAAGCAACAAGGTACAAAGTCAATATATAAAAATCTGTTGTGTTTCTGTACACTAACAATGAACTAGTAGAAAGAGAAATCAAGAAAACAATCACATTTACAAACTCAACAAAAAGAATAAAATACCTAGGAATAAATTTAACCAAGGGAGAAAGACTTATACACTGGAACTATAAGACTTTGTTAAAAGAAACTGAATAAGACACAAAGAAATGGAAAGATATTCTGTGCTCACGGATTGGAAGAATTAACATAGTTAAAATGTCCATACTAACTAAAGCATCTACAGATTCAATGCAATCCCAATCAGAATCCCAGTGACATTCTTCACAGAAATAGAACAAAGAATACTAAAATTCATATGGAACCACAAAAGACTCTGAATAGCCAAAGCAATCCTGAGAAAAAAGAACAAAGCTGGAAGCATCATACTCCCTATTTCAAGGTACACTACAAATCTAAAGCAATTAAAACAGTATAGTATTGGCAGAAAAACAGACACACAGATAAATGGAACAGAATTGAGAGCCCAGGAATAAACCCATACATACATGGACAACTAATTGCCAACAAAAGGATCCAAGAACATACAAAAGGGAAAGAAAAGTCTCTTCAATAAATGGTGTTGAGAAAACTGGACAGCCACAGGCATAAGAATGAAAGTAGACCTTACACCATACACAAATGTGGTTCAAAATGAATTGAAAACTTGAACATAAGACTTGAAAGCATAAAACTCCTAGAAGAAAATGTAGGCAGCATGCTTTTTGACATCGGTCTTAGCAATATCTTTTTTGAGGTGTCTCCTGGGGCAAGGGAAACAAAATAAAAAATAAACAGATGGGAACTATGTCAAACTAAAAAGCTTCTGCGTGGCAAAGGAAACCATCAACAAAACAAAAAGACAACTTACCAACTGGGAGAAGATATTTGTAAATCATGCATCTGGTAGGGGGTCAAGATCCAAAATATGTAAATAATTCATACAACTCTACAACAACAAAAACCAACGTGGTTAAAAAGTGGGCAGAGGATCTGAACAGACATTTTTCTAAGAAGATTGTATACAGATAGCCCACAGACAACATGAAAAGATGTTCAACAACACCAGTTATTAAGGAAATGCAAATCAAAACCACAAGGAAATATCACCTCATGTCCGTCAGAATGGCTATTACTGAAAGGATGAGAAATAACAAGTACTGGAGAGGATGTGGAGAAAAGGGAACCCTCATACACTGTTGGTAGGAGTGTAAATTGGTGTAGCCACCATGAAAAACAGTATGGAGATTCCCCAAAAAATTAAGAATAGAACTACCTTATGAGCCAGCTATTCCACTTCTGCATATTTATTTGAAGAAAAAACCCCGTTAATTTGAAAAGATATATGCACCTCTATGTTCATTGCAGTATTATTCACAATAGCCAAGATGTGGAGACAATCTAAGTGCCCGCTGATGGATGAATGGATAAAAAAGACATGGCATATATATTTACATACACAACACAATGGAATACTACTCAGCCATAAAAATAGATGAAATCTCACCATTTGTGACAACATGGGTGGATCTTGAGGGTATTATGCTAAGTGAAATAAGTCAGACGGAGAAAGGTGAGTATCAAATGATCTCACTTATATGTGGACCATAAAAAAATGAATAAACAAAACAAAAATCAACACGTAGATACAGAGGACAGATTGGTGGTTACCAGAGAGTAAGGGGGGTGGGGGAGGGGAAATTGGTAAAGGGGGTCAATTTTATGGAGATGGATGGAAACTAGCCTTTTGGTATAGAGCACACTGTATTATATACAGAAGTTGAATTATAATATTGTACACCTGAAATTTATATAATGTTATAAACCAATATTATCTTAACAAAAAAATAAAACACTTAGAAGGCAGCCTGAAAAAAAAAAAAATAAGAGTGCGTATCCTGGGTTGGCCTGACCTAATCAAGCAGGCCTTTTAAAAACAAAGCCAAGGCCTTCCGCAAGGGAGAAACTTCAAGCAGCAGAGATTCTTTTTCTCTCGGTTTCTGGCTTTCAAGAAGCAAGCTGCAATGAATTCTACAGACTCCAGGAAATAAATTCTGTCAACAACCTGAAGGAGTTTGGATGCTGATCCTCCCCTAGCAGAGCCTGCTGATGAGGAGGCAGCCTGTCGGACACCCTGGTTTCAGCTTTGTGAAACCCTGAGCAAACACCCTAGCTAAGGTTCACCCAGAATTCTGACCCACAGAAACAGTGAGTTAATGAATGGATATTGCTTTAAATCTCTACGTCTGCAGAAATTTGTTAGGCAACAACAGAAAACTAACACAATATTCAATAGGGCCTTCTGGAAGGGAAAAGTGAGCAGAGGCCAAGAGTTCAAGATTACCTGACCTTGGATTGGGGAACTCTAGATGATTTTCCTTAAAAGGATGAGACTGTTGAATGTGGCGAAGGGCAGGGGAAGATTTCCTGCAGAAAAGAGGTTGTTCCTTTGTGTGTGTGTGATGGTGCTACGGCCCTCATCAATAGAAAAGCCCATCAAAACAATTCCCTCGACAGGTGTAATTTTGCAAAGGGAGCAGAAGGCTCCTCATTCTACCTTGGGAATCCCAGGGAGTGGTAAACATTGGATCACCAGCAGTCCTGGAACCAGTTATCATGGAACCAGTTACATGCTTCATCGCATTTGCAAATTTCATCATCTTTTTTGCATACTTTATAGTCACTCAACAGGATTATACTTACTCAGACGTTCAGAGTACGCAATTTCTTCACTTCTTCTATAAGAAATCAAAGCAACAGCATTTTGATGTAGTGCAATACAACAAGCTGAAAGATCTTATTAAGGCTAAAGGATCCCTGAAATGGTGCGCCACTCTATTTGCGAATGCACGTAAAGAAACTCCATGAAAAGAACTAATCTTACATTTTTAAATGTCATTGAGTTTTTCCATTATGTGTTGATGTTGCACCTTAGAAACCTGAAGTTTTTGATTCCCATACTTTTAATTGTATTATTGGAAAATTGTAGGCATCAGTCGGAAAAAATTACTTAAACATTTTGGGAGTGCTGATATTAATCAGGCCACATGGGCAATCACGTAACTATACTTGCATATAAACCTGGGGTAGGTGGAAGATTAAAAAACAAACAAATGAAATCGCATGTAAATGGATCCCATATTTCCAACACTTGATCAACATAGACGCAAAGTTGATTTGAATTTGTTTCAATCTCTTTTGTTAATTAAAAAAAAATGCTTGTGAAAAAGAACTGCATATTAGATGGACAGTTTCATGCAGCCAGGCCCTTTTGAGAAGCAAGGGTTGACATAATGGCACAATTGAAATGCATGCACACATGTGCCCTGCTAGGTGGAAACAAATGTATACCAGACCTTCACTAATGGAGGCCTCCTCTAGGTGTAAATGTAGGATGGCAGACATTAAAGAGATGGCATGGGCAAATGGATCAGCCTGCTGATAAAACGAGATTCAAATTGGCAGAGGGCCGAGGAGGACTGCTCCAGGCTGTAAAACGGTGAGTTTTCCTGTGGAGGATAAAAGTAAATAGAATTTGAATCAAGAAAAAAGCACAACCTGTGTTAATGTCTGAGTTTTTCTCAGTTTTAGTAGGTTCTGCATCTTTGCCTTGTAATGGAACAAACATGGCCTATTATTTTAAGATTTGCTTTTCCCACAAAAGATCTCTGCTGAGACTGTCCAGCTCTCTACCTTCTCCAAGAGGCAGTGATAAATGAGACTTGTGACCTGGACAGCATATGTAACTTAACCACCTTTACGTAAGCGCTCAGTTAAGTGAAAGATCTTGATATTGAGCCTTGAAACACACAGAGTATTCAAGAGCGCAGGAGGAAGGCACCAGCAACAGCTGTGCAGGCATTATATGCTCCTACAGAGCAAGATTCTCCTTCTAGAGGTGAGATTTTTCCATTTACAGAATAAACAAGGGATGAACAGCTGCTTTGTTACCAGAGCTCTGTCTGGAGAAATAAGCTCTATCAGATGTGATGAACAGCCTTGCACAGCCCCAGGGGTGGATGCCATTCACACCGTAGTCTGAGGAATGGCTCCCTGGACTTCCATGTTGCACAACTTGCACGGACGTATACTGGAACCCAGGTGAAGGCTATGCGGTGTTAAAGCCAAGCTCCCACTTGGTCAGTTGTGAAGCAAAGGTTCATTCTGGTTCAGCATATGGTTCAGTCTGTGACCTGAACAATGCATCAAGTTCTGTCACCAAGGCCCTGGGATTCACTTGGAGATATTGTTTGAAAATGGAATACTTCAGAGCCTTGCCTGAGAGAGGCAGCTGAGAATCATTGAAGGACAGCAGCCAAAGTCACGAAAGGTGGAAATACAGAAAGCAGTTGCTAAGGCAATCTGACTAATTATATCAGACTGTGTCCGTGATCAGTACGATTAGAACAGAGCAGGTACAAGCCAGTGTCTGACAGAGAGCACTTCATTTAATGAACAGATCATGCCACAGCTAAATTTAAACAGCACAAATATTTGAATTTGTTTGCATTCACGTTTGTCATCATTTGGTCACATATAAACATGGACCATTGACATTTTTATTGCTGAGAAACAATGAAACATTGGGAAAATGGTAGATATTTGCCTTCCAATCGTCAAATTCAACAATGTACTGTTTCTGTAGTAGCAAAGAATGAGAAACCTTATATCAGTCATTTCCCAGGAAACAAGGAACCAAATTTCCCTAGTCCAACATAAACATTTACGGTGTTCCCAAATGCTTTCTTTTATTTAACCGGGTTAAATTCACAACAGACAGCCTTAAAGAAGCTATTTTATTCGAGAAACGACGTCTATAATTTAGAGTTTGGTTGTAGCAGGTGGGTAGTAACAACTTGGTCGTGGCATCGTGACCCAAACAACCTACAGGAGGGTGTGGTTGTCTGAAAAGAATGCCAACCTACTTTTCTCTCCATAGCGTTTCTCTGAAAAATGAAATGTGAGCGCCATCGTTTAAAAAGCATCCATAATTGTATTTATTTGTTAGGATGATGCAATTGAAATAGGATTAAAAGAAATATTAACTTCTGAGGATAATTTATATGTATGCCTTTTCCTTCTGTTCTTAAAATATGAAAATATTTATACATACCTGCCCCCAAATAATAATAAAACAAACTTCCCAGTGGTCACCATGCAGCTTAAGAAATAGAACTTTGCTGACTCCCTTGAAGTCTCCTCCCCCTCACCCATACACCACAGCAGGGTAACCACCACTCTGAGATTTGGGTGTATTATTTCCTTGCTATCGATGGATTTTTGAGTGGTTTTCAGTTTGGTTTTTTTTTTTTCTTTTTGCTAATATCTATGCTTTTGTGAATGTTCTTGTACATATCTCCCAGAGCACAGGAACATAAATTTTTCTAAAGCAGCACTTCCCAGTCTTTTTAATAGGATGTTACACGTAAAAGCTAACATTCATTCTGTGGTTCACTAGAACAAGAAGATGAGGCTGCTCTGGTCAAAGGCAACTGCCCCTACCCTCTCAGACATTCCAGTGGCTAAGGGAAAGAGTATTTGGCATACCTGTCACCTGAGGCATACTATATAGGAAGCTCTGCTCCAGGGAAATGCTTAGGAGTGGACCAGCCGGGATACAGGATATGCATGTGTTCAAAGTAGTTTTCAAATGCCCCTTCGACTTATGTTCTTAGGCAGCAGTGGATGACATTTTCATCACTTGCCAACACATTGGAGTGCCTGAATTGCAAAATTTTCTTAGTTAGGTGGATGCAAAATGACCTTTTTATTGTGCTTTTCAATTTTTGCATTTCTCCGATTGATAATTTTTCATATATTCAAGGGCCACGTGTTGGTTGTCTAGGGCTGCCATAAAACCTACCACAAATTTGGTGGCTTAAAGCAACAGAAATTTATTCTCTTACAGTTCTGGAGACCGGAAGTTTGAAATCTTGGCATCAGCAGGATTGGTTCCTTCTGGAGGCTGTGAGGGAGAGACTGTCCCCTGCCTCTCTTCTAGCTTCCGGTGGTTGCCGGCAATTCGTGGTGATCTTTGGCTTGTCACTGCATCGCTACCTCCTTCGTCACATCGCCTTCTTTCGTCCCTCTGTGTCTTCAAATGGCCTTCTTATAAGGACACCAGTCACCGGATTTAAGCACGCCCTAATCCACTATTACCTCATCTTAACTAATTACATCTGCAAAAATCCTATTTCCAAATCAGATCAGCATTCTACGGTTCTGGGTGGGTAGAAATTTTGGAAAAACACTATTTGACTCAATACAGGACACTTCTACTTTTTCCCTATAAACTGTCCATAACTTTTGCCCATTTTCTCTTTTGTCATGGGTCTTATTCTTTTTAACTTTAGGATGTAATTGTTCATAAAGGATATTAGCTTTTTGTGATCTTAGTTACCAACATTTTCCCAGTTTTCTATTTAATTGTTACAGTGCACCTGGATTTTCAGTCACACTCTAAGGAGTTTCTATTTTCCATTTACATCTCTGATCAATTTGGAATTCATTTTGGTGCATGGTGTGAGGAGTGGATCTACTCCATATGCCTATATAGTTGTCTAGTTATTATTTGAAAATCCATCTTTTTTTCTGGTGATTTGAGATGTTCCCTTTAATCTATACTGTTTCCACGTTCATGTGAGTCAAGTTTTGGATTTTATATTATTTTCCTTTTCTTTGGCTAGTCTTGTGCTAATATCTCATTGTTTTATTTACAGAAGAGTTATATTTTAATAGGTAGGTCCTCAATTTTCTTTTTCTATAATTCTTGCTTATTTTAGGCTATTTTCTGGCTATTCTTGCTTATTTATTCCTCAGAATTAAACCTCAAAATTACCTTGGCTAGCTACAGAAAAAAATGTCATTTTTAAAAATTAAGATTGTTTTACATTTGGAAAGTAACAAAGAATTGGCATCTCAATGATTTTGAATCTTCTGACAAGAATATTTATATCTTTCCATTTTTTCAGATATATTCTGTATATTACAGTGTTTTATAATTTTGCTCCTATAGATTTTGCACATTTCTTGTTAGATTTATGCCTAGGTATTTTATTTTACCTTTTCCTAGTGTAGATGGGGTTTTCTCTTCCATTATGATCTTTTAACTGACAATTTTTGCATATTTGGAGGCTCTTGATTTCATGTTAATTTTGTTTCTTGCCACTTTGTGAATTATTTTATTGTTTGTAGTACTGGTTTATTATCTTCTAGATAAGCAATCATAACATCTGTAAACAAAGGTAATCTTACTTCTTCCCTTCTAGTTATTAGGCCTCAAATTGCTTTCTCTTTTTTAATTACATTAGCTCAAACCTGTATAATGTTAAACAGTAAGAAAGACAGTGGGCATTCTTGTATTGTTCTTGACTTTAGTAGGAATGCTTCTCGTGTTTCTCTATTATGTCAGGTGCTGGCTTTTGGGTTGGAGAATATATATAATTTATCATACTAAGAAAGGATTCATCAATTTCCATTTTATCAATGTTTTCTTATACATTGGAGTTAATTTATGTGAAATGCCTTTCTAGCGTATATGGACATGATCACATAAATTTTTCCCTAGGTCTGTTAGTATGATCAATTTTATTAATGGATTTCCTAATGTTGAAATACCCACTCAATCTTGATGTACTGTTGGATTCCATTTGCTAATATTTTAACTAAGATTCTAGGGGCTGGCCTCGTGGCGGAGTGGTTAAGTTTGCGCGCTTTGCTTCAGCGGCCCAGGGTTTCGCTGGTTCAGATCCAGGGCGCTGACATGGTACAGCTCATCAAGCCATGCTGAGGGAGCATCCCACATGCCACAACTAGAAGGATCCATAACTAAAAATACACAACTATGTACCGGGGGGCTTTGGGGAGAAAAAAAGCAAAAAATAAAATAAAATCTTAAAAAAAAAAAGATTCCACATCTATATTTAGAAATGAGATTGATCTGTGGTTGAGTATGTGTTATATCATTGCTAAACTCACTTCATGAAAAGAATTGGGAAGTTGCACTTCTTTATCAATACTCTGGCATAGTTTAAGTAGCACTAAGGTTATTTGGTCTTTAAGGTTTTACAGAATTCCTCTTTCATACCATTTGTTCTGGTAACTTTTTAGGGGTGGGGAGGCTCGGAGAACTTCTTTTATTTCTTCTATGAAAATTGAACTGTTGAACTTTCTACCTCTATTGAAGCTAGTTTATAAATTATATCTTCCTAACAAGCTATACTATTTCATCTAGTTTTGAAAAATTAATTTGCATATAGCTATGCAATAGAACCTCAAAATGTTTTTTTAAATCCTTGCATTTTGATGGAGATTGCCCCCTTTTCATACCTTGTTTTGTATATTTATCATTCTCTCTACTGTTCTCAGCTAATAATTTGCTTATCTTGTATTTTTCAAGAATCAACCTTTTGTTCTCTGTTTTCTGACTCAATTAATGTTTACCTTTAGTAATTTCTTGCATTTGTATTATTTTGCTTTACTTATATAGAATATCCAGAAATATTGAAACATTTACTTATATTTACTTGTATAGAATATCCAGAAATATTGAAAAATACAAATCTGGTTATATTTTTTTGTGCAGCTTATCATTATGTTTCTTATAACCAGATTTGTATTTTTCAATATTTCTGGATATTCTTAAGCATTTTCTTTTCAAACATTGCCAGGGAGTTGCTTTCAATCTGGGACCACATAAACTTAATTTCTCAGCTTGACTTTTGCATTAACACATGAGTAATGCAAATTTGAATCTTAGATTTATATGAGAGAAGTTCTGTGATTTTATTTTTTCCCCAGTTTTATTGAGATATAGTTGACATATAACATTGTGTTAGTCCAACGAGTACAACATCATGATCAATGTGCATATATCCTGAAATGATTACCACAATAAGTTAACATCCATCACCTCACATAGTCACAAGGTTTTTTTCTTTGTGATGAAAACTTTTAAGTTTTGTAACTTTCAATTCTCAGGGGAGACTGTCTTTATTATTACTATTTTTTTGCACCCAGAGTTCCAAAAACAAATAGATTTCCTTTGGTTTCCTGATCTCGTAGGCCAATTTCTCTCAACCAACATTTTCAGAGAAAGCATAGCCTATGTGGTTGTGCAAGCTTTGTGCGGGGGCTTCGGTTCAGTTACCCTCTTTTGGGCAGACCCTAGACCTTCCTTACTCGTCCTCTATGTGCAGCCATTGATTCCTAATGATACATGTTCCTGGAAGTGTAATTTATCCCCAGGCTAGCCTTGTTTTCCACTTTTGCTTATTATGCTGGTTTCAGCTTATGATTCATTTTTTTTTTTTCTTTTTGGTTGTTTGGTTGGTTTGGTTTTGCTTGATCTTTGGTGATTTTTTTTTTATTGAGGTATAACTGACATATTTGGTGACTTTTTTTCTTTTACTTTCTTATGATTCAGAAATTCATTTAATGTTATTTTTGTCATATTTACCCAATATCTTCGTGTTTTACAGTGGGAGGATATTTTAGGACATAGCCATATTGTCGATGTGGCAGTACACATTTCTTAAGTATTTTTAGTCATCACTCTTAATCTAGCCTTGGCTTTCCTCAGAAGATTAAGCAGAAGACTTCTTTCTATTCACCCTGGATAGTCATCTTGGATTTCTAAGCTTTTCCCTCAGCTGATCTATATCTTTCATGTTCCAGCAAATTTATTATATGACAAAGATCTTTCATTTGTTCATTTCTTCAAAGAGGGGAGAACATCTTTTAGCAATATTTTTCATGATGAATCTTTTATTATGGAGGCAGAAGTAGATGGAAAATTGGTTTGCTACCATCAGTAGCAAGTTACAATATGTTATTTTAACAACTTAAAGAACACAAAATGTTTTCTTATAACTTTCAGTAAAAATATAAATTTGTTTTGCTGCAACTTTTCTTCCTAGTTTAGAACAATCCAATCTCTACCTTATAAATCTGAAAATTAGCATAACTATTTTTACCAATTGTCAGGAAAAATTTGTTACATATCAAATTATGGTGGGAGTTTGTCTGTAAATGACTTCATCTGTGAGCTTTTTCCATCTTCTGCCCTGCAGACCTGCTTCTGCTCATACAATTGAAAGGCCTAGAAGATATCCAAACTTTAGTACAGAAGAATATCTCGCTGTGCGTGATGAAATCACTCATTCTCTATCTACATATCTATTCTACTTCAATAAGGTGGATAAGACTATAAATTTTGCATTTTTAATAAGCATCCTGGGTGAATCTAATACACAAGGACTAGGGATCATAATCTAAGCAACCCTCTAGTATATTGATTCAGCAAATCATTCCAAAATCCCTTTCTTCTCTTTTATGTGTGTCTGTCACAGTACTTTCAACTTTAGAAGGCGTCGGAAACTAGCAACATATTGAATTTAATTGAATTTTAAATTATAATTTACCTACATGCTGATTACTTCCAGGCCTAGATTAATTTGTTTCATATTCTGGGTCTTTGGAATTTTTTCTGACTTGCACATTTTTATTTTATTATGCATTTAACATCGAAGTTATAAATTATAATTTTGACACTTGCTAACCTTCTTAGAGATATTTAAATATCATCTTTGACTGTACAATCCTACATTTTATTTTTCCAATTCACTATCGGTCCTCTTTTTCCTTTTCTTTTTCTCTTTCTGCGATCAAACTTTTGAGGTTACAAGAATCCAGCATTTCCCATTGCTTTTCCTTCTAGTCATGCTACTTAGATACATTTTTTGGTTTTCTTTAATTATCCTATGGTTTGTTTTATCTACTTCATCCCATAATATCTCACTTAGAATAACATTATGGATAGAATATCCAAATTTTACATAAAATGCAGTTGATGAGTGTAATTAATAAGATTTAGTTATGTACTTATTTTATAATTAGATTGATTTGCCTTTTGCTTAATACTATTTTATAACTTTAATAGTTTACCTTTTTGTTTGCTGTCTTGAATTCACATCCATAGTTTATCTAGGGTTAAATTGAAAGAAACATAATTTGATTTTCAGAAAAATTTGATTTTTTCTGTAAAGTGAATAATTTATTGTAAGTGTAGTGTAGAATATACATTGAATAAGTATTTCGAACTAAGTTATATTTAGCCACTGTAGGACAATAGTAAAATATCTTACACAATCTTGGAGTTTGTTCTCTAAAAGGGAATGGATTAACAGCACATGGAGTCATTCATATCTCATGCTTTTATTGTTCAAAATTAAGTCTAGGGTCCATGATTTGCTAGAAGAACTCAGCAGACACTGAGAAAATCAGAGTGGCCTGAGGTATTAAATTCAGTGGCTTAAGATGTCATCCTACTGTAGGAGGGACGAGACCCACACAAAAAACTAAACATGAACAAGATGAACCGAGGACTGCTTTCTTTGTTAAAGACTTCTAGCAAATTTACCTCATAGTGGAAAGGAAAAATACAACTCCCCAGGGGCTTTCTTGAGCCTGTCTTCTGCTCCCCAGTGGCCACAACCAGGTATCTTGGAGATTTCACTACAGTGCTTAGGCATCTGGGGCAAGAGCTCACCCTCTGAGAAACATGGCAATGTGTGCTGGGAACCGTAAGAGATGAGAGAAAAATAGCTTCAGACCAACCTTACCGTAACTGCAGCCACAGAGTTTAATTGGGAAGGAAAAAACTGTGATCCCCTGGACTTTAAGCCTTGCTTTTTTTGTTAACTCAAAATTTCATTTCGCTATATTTAATAAATCTATAGTTCAATGGGCTTTTGTACCGGAATTGATCATGCTCATAGCTTGTGTGGGTTTTTCATAAAACCATACAACAAATATTTAGTTTTTCACTTGGATCTAGAAAATTAAATGTAGGTATTAGCTATAGGAATTATTTAAAATACATACAAATATATGCAACCCAGGAATGACAAATTCCAAACCATCCAAAATTGGTTCTGCTTTTCTGATCAACCTAAAATTTTTAGTATTAGAACATATATTTGACACATATCTCCAGTCATCAGCTGTCATGTATTTGGTGCACTTTTCTCCACCAGGGATCATTAAATTCCTGAGTAATTATAACAGTAGCAAATGTATTATTGAAGCCTTTTGTGGAGGAGGTGGTCTTTGCATCTTAAGTCTTCAGGATTTCTGTGCAGTTCTGTTTTGAATTTGTTCAGTGGAACTCATTGGTCCTATTTCCTGCATCTCTCACTGAAGAGCATTTACCAGGCTATCATTGTGGATATGTCATAACCAGTTTACTGCAACCGAAAACTGTATTTTTCAAAAGAGAAAAAAAGCATGTTTTTCAGGAATATGACCAGGAATGAGAGCTCAAGTTTGAATATTAAACCTTTGAGTTGAATAGTTTGCTCATCTTTTATACTTCTTATGCATTAAAATGAAATACTTGCTTATTTATACTTCTAGTCCTATTTTGAAATTCAGAAAGTAAAGTATTTTAATGATGAAGTGTTTTTTCACACCTATATTTTTCCTTCTTAGAAAAAGGACCCCATAGAAAGCAACCGTGTATCATGACCAGCAGCAGCAGAGTAAGAAAAATAAGAACTTAAAATTTTTCCAAAAATGTAGCGTTTTTAAGTGGAATAAAATGCTAGAAATGAGGTTGGTGGAGCCTTGGTTCTTCTTGATGTTCTGTCCCTTCAAATCTACCTACAGTTTTTGGAGTGTCTGAAGCACTCTCTGCTTGTCCTCATTAGAGCTTTTTTGGGCATAACAGAAGTGAGACAAAGGGGGCTTAATTTGGAATTTGGCTTCCAGGTATCTTTTCCTCATGTACTGAGATACACGGAGTCAAATTCATTAGGAAAATCAGGCAACCTGCAAAAAGAAGAGTTTCTAATATCTCGGCTTCTGCTCCAGAATGGCATATATGGAGAACTGAACACAATTTGCTGTTAAATAAAGTATCAATTTTTTTGATAATGGATTGACAGAAATAATAACAATATAATAAGAGTGAGAACAGCCAATATTTGTTTAGCGCTTCTCATGATATGCCATATCTTTTACGTGTATTAGCTTATTTACTTATTTTACCTGCAATAACCCACTAAGTTAGGTGCTATAACTATCCATATTTAAGGAAGGTTAAACTATAAGATTTATCTATTTTACTATAAAATTTGCCTCTTAGCGGCTAGCAGTTTGAGTGATGATCCAGTGTTCAAGTAGTTATTCCAAGTATAAATGCATAGACAGACTAAATAACATCTAGTGTACTACTGAAAAATAGAACTCTGATGCCTTTCTTTTCAATAAAGAAATTTCCCCTCATTCTCAGACAGAGGTTGCGAACACAAGAAGTGTAAGTCACAACCAACTTAGGAAAAGTAGATAAAATCATATTTGTCATAGATTTCAGAAAGGTCAAACAAACAAGCTTCAGTTCAAATTCTCTCTGTCTGTCTGTCTCTCTCTGTATCTCTCTCTCACTCTCAGTCTCTCTCTCTCTCTCAGATATACAGATGTATA
This sequence comes from Equus quagga, assembly GCF_021613505.1. Taxonomy (NCBI): domain Eukaryota; kingdom Metazoa; phylum Chordata; class Mammalia; order Perissodactyla; family Equidae; genus Equus; species Equus quagga. Next base: position 98,883,763 of record NC_060269.1, read on the forward strand.
TCCCTGAAGACATTACTTAATGTGTCAATGCCTCAATTTCCACATTCACAAAAGCAAGTGTGATAATATACTTCATAATGTGCTTTAGGAATTAAATTTGATAACACAAGTAAAATATTAACCGAGTGCCTCTTACTTAATACATCATTTTCCCTTTCCTTCATTCAATTTCCTGATGATAAAGCGTTTAGAAATCCCATGCTCTGTGGATATCAATCTTTAAAAAAGTGAAATGGGCCCCAAATGGCAATTTTTGTATAATTCACTCATTACCAAGAAACAGAAGCAGTTTCATAATAGATACAGTAGGTTACAAAAGAACTATGAAAAGTTTAATAATATTTCAATATATATAAAGCAAGTGAGATATATATGCATAAACAATTTGACAATGAGATGATACTATATAAAATTATATTGAAATAGTTAAGCACTGAATTATGTGTGGCAATAAGAGGGCAAGATGGTATACAAGGTGCTAATTGTTCTGCAGGGATTACAGAGAAACTTAAGAAACTAAAGACTATTGAGGCCTGGCACTTTTAGGGAAAGCCTTGAGCAGGCCCTGGAAGGACAAGTGGTTTATGTATACACGGGGAAGAGAACGAAGCGAATTCTAGACAATGGAAGCACTTGAATCAAGGTACAAAAATAGGAATAGCTCATGTGTGTGCATGGGAGCGTGTGTGTGTTTGTATGTGTGTGTGTGATGTGCATGCATGAGAACCAGGACTGTCCACATGTCTTGATCACAAAGTTCTTTTTAGCCAGCAGTGAGAAGTAGGGTTGGATGGGCTAACTGAGGCAGGATTATGCATTCCTGAACTCCAAGCACAAGAGCAGTATTTCCCCACTGGCTTGGCATGAAGGGTCTCAACAATTTCACTTAATAATGTTGATGTTGGCCACATATCCCCTATTTGTGAGTATGAATAATGCGCCAATTTTTTCTCATTTATATGTTTTTCCTAGATTATCAGTATATTTTCCTAGCAATGATTTTTTTTCTATTGAAGGTAAAGTATATTCATGCATTCATCCACCTAATCAGGTACCAAGCTCAGATAATATAAAGAAATGGAATTAAACTTAAAATATTTATCAAGTGCCTACTACGCATCACACTCTGAGCTAAGTACTGAGGAGTTAGCAGTGACTAAGAAATACAGCTTGTGCCCACTCAGAGCTTATAGTCTAACAGAAAACACAGGCATTAATTTCAAAACAAGGGAGGGAGTGTTGAGAGAACAGATGCTAGAGTGCTATAACCTGGTCTAGAGAGCCAGTGGAAATTCCCAGAGGAATGAAAGGCGCGCTTTTTCATAATGGATGTATACCATGGTTGAACACATCCTCCCCGTTGCCTCTTCATTCACTTGTGGGAGGTTAGGTAGTTAAAGGGATGGTGAGTCTTTCTTCATAAAAGTCTCCTTGTGTCTTTATACCTGCTAAGTGCTTTTGAGAAGAGGTAAACACGGCAAGAAAACCAAACAGCTCTTAAGGGGTTGCTGGGAAATAAGGTAAACACATATAAGAAAGGCATTAGTGAGCTGGAATTTTCTTTTATTTCAGATTCAGAAATCATCTAAACTGAGCTCAATCATCACTGAAGGTGATGGTTGTTTCTAGATGCCCCAGAGGGTCTTGTGTGTTACTATGTTAAAACTCCTAAAGGATAGTCCTGTGGACTTTGTGGGTAAGGCAGCTTGGTGGCAATGGCCGCTGACTCACATGTTTATAGGGTTAGGAGGTTAACAGGTTTCTGGAGCATCCCTGGTCCAGAGGGCATGGCTAGTGCAGAGACTCTGAATCTCAACCTGCGTGACGGAGAGTTTCAGCAGGACTGGCTTTTGGCAGGTGCTGTCATATGCTTCTTCAGAGGTTGAAGCAGGTGCCACACTCAAGCCTTCATACAGAATTCAGATACATAGAGGTTCCACAATGTTGCCATGAAAAATACCACTCTTTTGCCCCCTGTTAACAAGTATTTCTTGAAAAAAGGGGGAGAGAGGGGGCTTTTCCTTGGTTTTGCAAAGTTGGGAAACACCGGATAATCAGGATTTTTGCTCTCTGTGACATGTCAGTGTGTGTTGTAACCCTTATACCGGGTTACGCTGTGCAACATTTCCCGAAAGTAGTTCATTATGGGCCCTAGCAACAACGTGATACACCAGTGCTCACGCCCGGTTTAGGAGAGTCCACAATAAACCCAAGCGACCTGATCTTGATTAAGGTGACATTTTTATTCCTTGACATTTATGAGATCCAATCAGTCTTCATGTTGTGCTCCTGACGCAGTGCCTTTGGCCTACTGCTGAAGCCAGCCCTGGCTTGTCAAAGGAACTGACTGAAGCCAGATCGAGTGTTTTTTGTCAAAGGATGCCACACACAAACTTTCAGAAACTTGACTCTCAGGAAGTCCTTAAAGACTACATCCAAAACAAATTAAATGCCACATGCTCTAGCTTCAGTCCTGTATTTCTTATTCTGACTTCAGTGGAAATTCAAAGCAGCTGATAAGTATTATATAATCATTTTCAAATATTTGTTTACTGTTAGGAAATCACCCCTTAGTTGTATCATTTTAAATGATGAATTATCCTAGTTCTTTTTAAATCTGTCACATTAAAACAAAAACTTGTTTCATTTCTGGCAAATAATCCCACCCATGTCTGTGTGGTGGTATGAATCCTGTTAAGAATCCAGTTGTTCAGAGATGTGTCCAGAAACTTTCTATAAATCACTTTGGAAGAAATTTGCATATTCCAGCAACACTTCCTCAGCCGTAAATTTCAATCATTTTGTAGAATGACCACTGATTTTTGTGACTGACATTGTTTTTACTCCTGAATTAAGGTTGCCAGACAAAATAAAGGATGCTCAGTTAAATTTGAATTTCAGATAAACAACAATTTTTTAGTATAAGCATGTCTCATATATGAAAAAATTATTTTTATCTGAAACTCAAATTTGACTGGGAATCCTGTAATTTTATTTGCTAAATCTGGCAACCCTCACAAGATAATGTGAAGAGCACTCATGTATAGCAGCCACCAGTCCTATGCTTTCAGTTTAAAATGAATCACACACCTCTCTCCTGCCTATATTGGAAGCAGAAAATATCCCAAAATACTTGAATAATTCCTCTTTTGGGCTCTAATGTTGATAATTTATTACTGATATCAAGATTTGAAAGAGTTTCTTACCCACCACAGTGGACAGCTTAGGAATTGTAAACGCCACCATGACCGTGTAATCTTAAGCAGGTTTCTTAACTTCTTGACTGTTCGATTCTTCAGCTGTTACTGCGGATAATAGCTACCTCATAAGCCTGTGGCAAGGATGAGAATAATGTATTTTTGTAATGGGCCTGAATTTTGTAATGGACCTGGGGCTTCCTTCTGCAACATCCCACAAATATTGGTGCAGTGACGATATGCGCCAGGTATTGTCCTCCATACCAAGGAGATAATGCTGAACTAGACAAAGTCTCTTCAGATGAAAAACAAGGAAAGAAATGAAGAAGCAAGGGAAGTTTAGATAATAGTAAGAGCTAGGCAATAGTTAATCAGGGAGACATGAAGGACCATTAGAAGGGGGTATGCTGCTGGAGTGGAGGGTGAGGGAGGGTTGCCTGAGGTGGTAACATTTAGACTGAGATTGGAGTGAAAGAAGGAGCTGGCCATGAGGACACCTGTGGGCGCGGCATTTAAGGCAGAAGGAGTCATAAGTGCAAGGGCAAAGAGATATTGGCTTGCTGGAAGAGGTGGCAAGCGTGGGAAGAAACAAACAGAGCTGGAGCATGAATGAGGGGTATCCTTTTTTCTAATTTCTAAAACAGTGTTTCTCAAACTGTCTGTGGCGAAGGACAATTCTTTTTACTCCTGATCCTTTTATAAAATACAATAAAAATTACTATAAAAATGAAATGAAGAAAATCACATACAAAATACAAGTCCATATTTCTTAATTAGATTCAGCAGCATAAAATCATATTTCAACACGCAGTATCAGAGCAAACATAACAGGAAAAAAAAGAATTACAAAAACTGTTACACATTCATTGGGAGTGTGTACATAGGCAAATAATATGCCCTGTTCAATATGATATGCCTACCAATTACACCTGTGAATGCTGTGGCAATTTCAAAATGCTGTGCAACTTTCTAACTCTCGCTTTTGCAGATGGACATTGGTGCATGGGCCACTCTTTGCATAGCTAGAGGGACTGTTCTAGAAGGGAAAGGCAGAGGTTATAATGACCATGATAAGAAGTCAAGATTTAATTTGAAGTGTTAGCCAGCTAGTAAATTAACAACAATATGAAGAATGATAATAATAACAAAGATTTGTTTTTCCAGTCAGCTGTGAAGGAAATGGGATTCTCTTTATCCTAAACTTCCCAGAAGCTTAGGTCTAGGCAGGGGGAGTTCATTATGGAAGACTATGTCCACAATGGCAAAATGTCCACATTCTTCCAAGGTTCCCCCCATTTCCGTAGCACCAGCTGGTTCTTCCTTTCGGTGGGGTCCTGGAAAGAGATCTGGCTCTGACTAATAGCAAGGCTTGGGTAAGTTTCTTCACATTTTTGTGTCTTAGTTTCCTCATTTGTGAAAAATAGGATGGAGGAACACTAGCTAATATCTAAGGGACTTCTGAATTCTAAACTTTTATAAATCTGTGATTCCAATCGTGTCTTTTTTTAGTAGAAGAATAAACTTTCCAGAAAAGAAAAGAAGTTGCTAAATTAAAAGCAAATTAATAGAAATAATTTCAATCAAATTATTTTAAATTGAATCAAGGTAGTTTTAATCAAAATAATTTTAGTTTAGTGGGATGAAACTGCTAGCAAATATTTGAATAGCTGAAGTTTCTAATAATTTTCCTATCTTGTCTCACTGGGTTTGCTATATTATGAGGAAAGGATTTCCGGCATACTCTGGGCAGACCGTCTATAGATTCAGAAATTAGTGTTCATTCACCTTCTAACTCTTTTATTCTTATTCCAGTACCCTTAATCATGCGTCAAACTTCAGTTTTATGAATTTCTACATGGGTGCTCTGTGGTAATTTTGGGAGGGGCCAAAAAATGCTGTGCATCCCCTTCTAGACCATTTTAAATGTAAATTCTGAAGTGATGCAAAGAAAGACATTCTGGAAATTGTCCATTCATCAATTAAATGCTTATTGAACACTCTATAATACATGGGAATAATATAAAAATAAATGGTACCTAACCATGCCTGTAAGAAGATTGTGATTTGTTTGGAGAGAAACACTCAAAGTAGGTGAATTTAATGGGTAAAATTCTCTGAGAAAAATACCAAATGCTCTGAGACCCCAGGGGCTGGAATGGCTACGTGCCTGAGAGAGTTAAGACAAGAGTTTCTGGCGACGCCAGAATGGGGTCTTGAAGAATGACTGGAAAGGCTATGTCAGCCCAGAGGAGCAGCTTGTGCACAGGTACAGCAGGTGAAAGGGGCAGGGCAGAAGGCAGGTACTTCTGTGAGCCATTTGCAGGCAATAGGCCTGTGCTGCTGGCCTTGCATTTTGAAGGTTCTCTATCATGTTAGCAAGTTTGGAAATTATTTTATAATAAATGGAAATATGCTGCAGAGGATTTCAGTACGGAAATAAGAAGAGCTGTCGAGAGCCAATGGTGTCAGGCATCTTACCAATATTACCTCATTTCATCTTAATCAATCTTCCACGTAGTTTTGATTTTCCTAGCTTACAAATGAAGAAACTGAGACTCGGCGAGGTTCCTTAACTTCCCCAAAGCAGCAGAGCTGGCATTTGACTCTAATTGTTTGCCTTCAAAGTTCCAAAGGCCAGACATTTTACACATCAGCATCAGCCTCCAGAAGGGGCTGCCATGTCCCTGGTGGGAAAAGTTCTCATCTGTCTTTGCTCTCGGGCCACCCAACTTCTAATGCTCCCTTCAAAAGGTTATCCCCCGGGGCATTTTCTGTGCAAGGGGATGGGAATTTACCTAACTTCTGAATGCTGTGCCCCTCCTTATCAACAATGGCCTCACGGGGCTGCCTTCAGCCTTTTCATCCCATTCCAGCAGGTCTGGCAGAGCAGTTCACAGGCTACATGGACAAACTTAATTAAATTCAAGTGAGTGTTGTTACGAAGACCTGACAGGCGCAGTTGTGTGCGGCTGAATAATTGAGTTGTGCAGCGTTTTTTTTTTTCCTTTGCCTTCTTGGTGGTAGGCTTTTTTGGGGGGTTTTGTTTTGTTTTCTTTAGGTTTCTAAAGATGACCCTGACACTTTTCATAAAGCTGTTTTCTAGTAGGAACGCCCTCCATCAAAGAGACGCAGCGTGGTTGCCAGGCTACCGTGAGAAAAGAGAACTCCAAAGTGACAATGCCGACCTTTTCTTGGAGTATCCAGGGTCTACACTTGCTCAGTACAAAAGTACCTCCCATAGACCTCACAGCTAGAACTCCACAGTGTCACTACCTGAACCCCAGACTAGCGGACGGCAAGGCACAGCCTCGCCTGGACTAAACTCATGGCTGGGATTGAAAAACAAACCATATCAAATCGATAGTGTGGAAAAGAAAAGGTCACTCAGAAATCCATTTTAAAAGATCACTTTTGATAAGCACAGAACAAACCAGTTAAGGAGTATTTTTTCTGATGCAGCCCCTGGCACAGGGAAAGAATGGCGGCTGGTTGGTAGAAGGAAGGCCGCAAAGGTTTTGCTACTGGTCTGCTTACGTGTTCGGGGTGGATCACTTGCAGTCTGTGCCTGGATTGTAAGCTTTCCATACCTCACTCAGATTTTGGCTTTTAGGGTTTTTTTTAGATGATCTTTTTTTCTTCTGTCTGTTGAAATATCACAAAGCTTACAACTCAGGGGGTCCTCAGTTCCTGCTTCCCATTGAAGGTCAGTTATCATCCAATCTTTGTATTAATTTCTAGTGTGAAATACAAAACAGATAAAATGACAGAAGGAATAAGTTATAAATTTCTGTTGTTCTTGGCATGTGAATCACTATTTCAAAAAATAGGGGCTTGTCGAAATTTTTAGTTTTTTCATAAGCACATAGGTTTTTAGAGAGGGCTTCTGGCTTGAAAATGCTTGAATATATTTCACTACCGTAGGCTCTACTATGGACCAAAGTCATTTAAGGGTTTATAACTTGTGTGTACAATATATTGTTTTCTTTTAAAATATTTTGATCTTATAGCTTCTTCCACCCTGATGAGTTATATGGAACTCTGCAGCTCATAACATGCTATCTTTCGCATAGATTATTTTCTATTATTTTACCTTCTCCAATTCCTTTGATATAGATTGGGGTAGATATTGTTATCCACCTTCCATACTTGATGAAATGGAGATTGACTGGCCAAAGCCACACGCTATCTTGGCCAAAACTAGTTTGTTTCTCAAAAGCTTTCTGATCCTTGTGCTAGAGACGGTAGGGGAGAGATTCTGACTCTCAGTGACTCAGGTCCTTCTCCTGCATTTTTTTTTTTAATGGTTTTAGAAAGATCCCTTCTCTCCTCTTGATCTCTGAAGAACCTTGGGTTTTCTAGACAACCCTCTAAAGTAATACAATGCTTTGATCATCTTTGGCCAGGGATGAATTCTTCCACAGGTCTCTATGGGTTTTCCTCCTCAATCAGAGAATATTCTATAAAGTTTCAACTACTAATTTTTAAAAGTATCAAAAAGTGGTTAATTGGTTCATTTGCGTTCAGTCAGAGGCGTTGTGGTGAAAATCCTCTGAAATTTTTAGATGAAATAAAGCAGCTAATATTAGTTTAACAAAATATTTAATGCACGCCTACAATATGACATTGTTCTAAAAGCTGGAGCTACAGCAGTAAATAAAGAAAGCGCCTGCCCTCGTAGGGTGGTGGAGTCAATTCCAAACAAACAAACAGAGGAGGTCAGGGCTCCAAGAGTGACACAGCGATGGTCCTTGCTAGATGTTGGCACACTCTTCGAAATGTCTACAAGTGATTCTGATGTGCTACCATTTGTATTTGGAATGGAACACAAGGCTTTCCCTTCACTCTAAGGGACTTTGTTTTGTTTAAAATAGTCTATAGAGTTTTGGGACATAAATATAAACATTTCCTTTATAAATATCAATCAAAAGACATTGTATTGAGAAATTCATAGAATCTATGAAGTTTGGACATAAAAACCAGCAGGCGTTCTTCTGCAAAAATTTTAACTGAGATGTTCTGTGGAAGATATCAATATTTGAAACAGGGAATTTAATCAAGGGAATTGGTTAAATACATTAGGGAGAAGTGCAGAAGTCGTTCTCAGAGGTCAGTGAGGCAGAGATTAGCAACAAGTTGTTGGAATGCCTGGCTGGAGGGGAAAAGGAGGAGGTCCAGAAGAGCCCGGGCCACACAGCAGAAGCTAGTGGGAGCTAGAGGCCTGAGTGGAGATGCTGCCCGAGGCAAAAAGAGAGGGGAAATCTGCTTTCTCCCCTCCTCCCATCCTCCAATACCCTACTAGTGATTTTCACCAGTCAAACCCAAGGAAACCAGTTGACATGGGAGTTTGAGGAACAAAGGCTGCAGGAATCAGACCCCTTAGGATGTAGAGGACAGCAGATAAAGAGATGAATTTGATGCACATTGACTCAGAGCCAGCGCATTTACAGACTTTTCTTTGTTCAGAGTGGGCTCTGGAACCAAACTATTTGGGCTTAAATCTTGGCTTTGCTACTTGTTCTCTGTGTGCCTGGGCAAGTTATTTAATCTCTCAAAGTCTTACCTTCCTCATCTGTAAAACAAGGACCAAATGCGAACGACACTATGTAGCTGGTAAGACTGCGGTGAAGATTAAATGAAATAATGTATTGTAGTGTGTTATCATTATTGCGTGTAAGGTGATGTGAGAAATGTAATAAAGCCATCACTGTCCTCAGAGTCATGTATAATTTATTCTTGGAAGAAACCACATTGGTAAATAATACAAGAGAGTGTACCATCCAGAGGGAGGAGCGAACATTGCACTTAAACCAGGTGCGGAGCCGCTGTATTCAGCTTCCAAGGCGCAAATTGAAAGGGATGGTGTTATGTAAAATTACTTTTAAATCCTAGGAGTAAGGTTAATGTTTAAATGTCTTATCTTGATTTGTGGGCAAGAGAGCAGTTTGTTTTTTATTTTTTTCAGATTATAAAAGTAGTAATTTTCATTGTAGGGAATTACAATGACACGGAATGATACAAAGGAGAAAACAACAATTGTTGGTAATCTTAACATTCAGACATGATCACATAACATTTGATGTATTTCTTACTGGTCTCTCTTTAATAAATGTATATAATGTATATATACATTATTTGATTTATAAAATTTAAAACACATAACTATAAATCTTGATATTTTTCATTACTATATTGAAAAGATTTCCAAATGTAATTAAATATAATTTATAAAAACAATTTTTGGCTATATAATATTGTATATCATATCTGGACCTTAATTTGTCTATTTCCTTATATTTGGAACTTTGATGAATTTCCAATTTTTCACAATTAGAAATAGTGAGAGTGATGTACCTATCAAAGAGGGAAGTCAAACTCAAATGCCTGCAGGGGCAAGTGCCTAAAAAGCAGCTAAATATAGCACAATATGGAGTAGCAGAGCCTGTGCTAGACAAAGGAGAATGCATGCCCCCAATAAGGGCATTCAAAACACAACCACCAAAACAGCAACAACAGACAGGGGTAGGATTTGGTGTTTGGGTTGCCACTTTGAAACTTCTGGACTTTTATTAGCATTTTCTGGGAAAGTACCTGTGGGAGAGTGAATGTTTGGCCGAATTCATCCTCCTGCACTGAATCCGCGATCCTGAGGTGGTTTCATTTTGGATGGAGCACACCTCCCTGCTCTTTGACTTGCATCTTGGTCTTACGATTCACTCTGGCTTATGGTCTGTGCCAGGTCCAAGCCTGAGTCCTAAGGAGTCCAGCACATTTTTACTTGTCCTCCTGTACCTCTGCCATCACCATGAGACAAACAGGCTCTGGCTAGCCCACTGGCTTCAGGAGAAGGATGAGATACATATAGAAGAGACCGTTCCAGCAGGAATTTCAGTATGAAGCAGAGCCATCCCTGCTGCCCCAGAAACCTATATGTAAGTGAGAAATAAATTCCTATTTTTGTGTGCCACTGAAATGTTAAATGTGTTTACTATGCAGCGATAGCCAAACAATACAATATCAAATTGTTTTCCAGAAAAGTATAAATTTCCATTCCCATAGCAATATATGAGATAAATCAAAATATCTCATTGTTTGATTTTGCATTTTGGGTTAACTAAAATTTCACATGCTTGTTAATCATTTATATTTAGTCTTTTGATCATATCCTTTGGCAATTTTTCTACTATAGTTTTATATGTTTGCAGGAGCTCCTTATGTTATATATTAAAAATATAAGACTTTATTCATTCAACAAATCTACTACGTGTCAGGTGATGTTCTTACCTGTAATCTTTGTTAATAAGTTTTTTCCCAAAATCACTGTTTGCCTTTTAATTTTTGTCTAAGATTATTTTTCCCCTGTGTGATCAAAGTTTCCTGCTCCCTTCTGTTTGTCCTTTCCTTTGTTTTTAATGCATAGAAATCAGAAAACTGAGTTTTAGTCTTAGTTCCTCACTCTGCTTCTTTTTGCAAGTCTCCTCCTGACACTCCCCTTTCTTCCTCCAACTCTGCCTGATTTTCTCTTCTTTCTCCCTGTTTTCTTCCCCTTTCTGATTTTCTCATTTTCTAACACTCCTTTTCTTCTATAACTCAAAAAATAGTCATCTTTAAATCAAAGTTATTTTTAAATATTTTAATCTATTATTACGAATTCAAATTTTCTGCACATGCTGCATGAATATAGCAATTAAGTATTGCTCTTTATCTCTCATAAAAACCTTAACTAAATTAAGTTACTTTTAATTACTTATGGCTCTAGATTAATTTTTTTAGGTGCATAAACATCCTACCTGAAAAAGTTTCAATGGTAACCAACAATTCTATTCAAGTCAATAAATAGTGATTTCTATTATGCACTCAATGGCTCTTGAGGGCCTCATTATGATACTGTAATAAAATGAGGGTTGGAGGAAAAGGAGCTAATATGATCACAGAAATAAATATAATACAATTTAGAGTACAACAATTGCCGTAGGAGAGGTATGCACAGTATGGATTGAGGATTTAAAGAAGGGAGAAATCTCATCCATTTTGCGAGGTAAAAGATTTCCATGATGGGAGGCCACTTGAGATAAACTTTGAAGCACTGTAGCATTTTGACAATGTCAATTACATGTGTTAGTTTCATTTGCTCAGAAACTATTCCTTGTCTTCTGGGATCCTCACCCCTATTTTCCTCCAAAGATAATTATTTTCCACTCTCAGGCTGTGTGGCTTGAGTGGCGTTGACTCCATTCTTGTTTCATGATTTGCATGTGGCCCAAACCTGACAAGTCAGAGAACAATTATTACCTTGAAGATATATGACCCAATGCAGTGGAAAGGGTTTCTTTCTTTCAGGGTTGCTAAACTTGGGGCTACAGAAGTTTACCACGTGGAGAGATCTTGAAAGTAAATTGAAGCAAACACAATGGAAAGGAGAGGTGAGAGAGGAAGAGAAAAAGAGACAAACAGAGATGGAGAGAGAGAGAATGAGAATGAATCTTACATCTTGGTAACATTACTCAAGCCTCTAGATCCAACTGTTTCCTTAAATTGACACCTAGACTTTTCAGCCTCACAAGCTAGTAAAATGTCTTTTTGCTTAAGCTTTCTCAAATTAAGTTTTAGTTATTCACAAATACAAGAGTCATAATAGGCAGAAATGGGGGACAAGGAGCTATATTAGGTGTGAACAGTGTGAGCAAAAGCATGAAAGTGGTAAAGAATGGGTGCATGATCAGGGAATAACAATCATCTGAACTGAATGGAGTAGAGGAGATATATATATATTTATTTATTTATATAAAAATCATGGGAAAGAAGCTGGGAAAGAAAGTTGGAAAATCATAGTAGATTTTTCATGAAAAGCTGAGTATATGCTTAGTTGCTTGGCCATCACTCTCACTGTCCAATAAAAATATAATGTGAATCACATATATAATTTTATATTTCTATTAATCACTTAATAAAGGTGAAACTGATTTTAATAATGTACTGTAACTCAACATATCCATAAAATTACGATTTCAACATGTAACCTATATAAAAATTATTATGAAGATATTTTACATTCTTTTTTCAAAAAGAAAAAAAATCCAGTGGGTCTACAAAACCAGGTGTGTATTTTACATTTCCACGCTAACCTTGTACTAATCACATTTCAAGGGCTCAATAGCCACAGAGGGTTAGTGGCTACTGTATTGAATTGCACAGGTCTTGGTAATGAGGAGCCACTGATAGTTTTTGAGCAGGGCTATCATATTATAAGTTTGTCTTTTAAAAAGTTTAACCTGTCATGATTTTCAAGATTATTTAGGGAAGGATAGACTGAAGCTGGGTGGGGGCAGGCAGGGGGCTGTTCACTGAATTACGAGATAGTTAAAGAAAGCTTAAACTAGAGTGATAAAACAGAGTAATAATAAATGGAGACATATTAAAGACTTTTCAGAGGTAAAAATCTATAGAATTTGACAGGGATTTAATGTGAGAGTAATAATGATAAAAATAGAAGAGATAATAATGATCCAAGTTTCCCATCAGGGAAAATAGGCATGTTAAAAGGAATATTTCAGTAGTAAAAATGATGACTTCTGCTTTGTAGATGCTGCTTTAGGTAGCTGTAGAACATCTAAGTAATAATGTTCATTAGGCAATTTAAGCTGTGGATCTGTGGCTCCAGATGCGGGGTAGGTAAGAGGTATAGAAGATCCGAGAGAAATAAATATGACTGTGGAGGTTATGGAGATAATACAATTTATGAAGAGAGATTAAGCAGAGTTAAAGAAATAACCTTACTGAATGTTTATATATAAGAGTAAGAGAAGAAAGAAAAGTAGCTAAGAATGTGGAAAAGGAGAAGTTGGAAACAAATAGATGTCACAAAAATCCAAAAGGAAAGTTTTAAGGAGTGTTCAGCAACTTCATGTGAGGCAGAGACTCATAGGGATGAGGCCATGAAGGCCTTTTTGTAGAAAAAAATTAAATGCACAATAGTTATGTGGCCTTGGCAAATCATCAAACGTTTCTTGCTCCCATTTTCTCATCTGTCCAAAGAGGCTATGGAAGTGTATGTCCCCCAAAGTCCCTTCTAGTGCTGTATCTCCTTGGATTGGGTCAACAGGAGTTCACAGGCAGAAGTGGAATCAAGATTTTAAAGCATTATGAAATGAGTGAATGATAAAAAAGGGGAAACAAATATGAATTGGAGTTAAAAACATTTGTTTCAGAACTTGAAAGAGACAACTAATCAAGTGAAAGATTCTCTTTCTTTAGTTGGAAAAGATCTGAACATGTTTGTAGGCAGAAGATAAGAAACTCATAAAAGAAAGAACTAAATGTAAATACTAGAGGGAGTATAGAAAGCAGAGCAAGTTTGCTGTGGAGGCAGGAGATTCAGTGCTAGATTCCACCAGCATTTACTGAACGCCTCCTCTTTACAAGGCACCGTGTGAGATGTTCTTATAGATGACATCTCACTTAATTCTCATTAGAGCACTGTGAGGGCAGAATTATGACTTATATCTTTTACAGACACAGTCGTGGTATTTTTGTTAATACCATGAGTTTCAAAGTCAGACTTTCTAGGCTCAAACCTCAGCACTACATCTAATTAGCTATGAAAACTTGGGCAAGTTTCTTACTTTTTCCTTTACCATCTCCTCACCTGTAAAATAATACCAATCTCATGGGATTTTTGTGAACATTAAAGAAATCACTCATTTGAAGCACTTAATGTCTGATACACGATAAGTATTCTCAACAGTAGTCCTTAGCTGGGGGCAATCTTGTCCTCCAGGGGACATTTGGCAATGTCTGGAGTCATTTTTGATAATCACGATGGGTGCATGCTACTGGCATAGAGTGGGTAGAGGCCAGGGATGTTGCTAAATATTCTACAATGCACAGGAGAGCTCCTCACAACAAAGAGGTATCTGGCACATATGTCAATGTAAAGGTTGAGAAAGCCTGCTCTACAGGGGTTACCTATTATTAATACTACCACATAGGAGAAAACTAAGGGGAAGCCAAGTAACACAGCCAAGATGACACAGTTCAAAAATGATAGAACCAGGTTTTGAACCTCTTTCTCCTTATTCCAAGTTTGAATACAATTCAGGAACACTTCCCACTACATCACAATTGCCACTTAAAAGTAAATTTGTACCTAGCACCTAGGTCTTGGTTTTTAATACCATTCTCTAGTAAAAGGAACCAAGGCTCCTTGGAGAAATGACTGATTCCAGGGCTAGGGTAGGAAATATACAAGATAATCCAAGAGCATCTTATAGTGCCATAAAGTAAGGAAGTGCTAAAACAGCCAAACCAAACAAACAAAAATACATACACCAATGGTGGGAGTACGTCAAAGAGACCCAGGAACCAACTGAAAGAGCTCCCAATGGCCAAAATTAGAACAATTTGAGCAAGGACATAGTATAGTATTGGATTATGATCCAAAGTATAAAATAAGTACTCATGAGTGCATACTGATATAAATAAATAAATGAATATATTCATATTGATGGAGGAGGATAGACAACTCTCCCATGCAGAAGAATTCCAAATAATTTATGTAGATACTCTCCCCTCAAGAAGGAGAATAACTCCCTACTTCTTAAGTGTAACCTGTGTCTAGTGTCTTCTGTCCAAAGAGAAGAACAGGGAAAGGGGAAAAAAGATAATTACAAGGGAGAAACCTGAAAACAGTGCCTCAATCAGGTGATCAAGGTTAACACCAACAATGAAGTCATGTTGACAGCATGTACCCTTGATACAATGTGATGAAAATGGCACTTTACCTCTGTGGTCTTCTTCTCCAAAACTTATAACCCTTGTGTTATCATGAGAAAAATATTAGACAAATTACATTTTAGGGACATTTTGCAAAGTGACCAGTACTCCTCAAAACTGTCAAGGTCATCAAAAACAAGGAAAGTCTGAAAAACTGTCACAGTCAAGAGGAGACTAAGCAGACATGACGATTAATTATAGTGTGGTATCCTGAATGAGGTCCTGGACCAGAAAAAGGGTATTAAAAACAAGAGAAACATGAATAAAGTATGGACTTCAGTCAATAATGTGTCAATATTGGCTCATTAACTGTGACAAGTGTACATTACTAATGTAACTGGATGTGATGTTTATGGGAATTCTCTATACTATCTTTGCAACTTTTCTATAAATCACAAACTATTCTAAAATAAAAGTTTCATTTTTAAAAACAGTAAATTTGAACAATTATCCTTACATTGGAGAGCTAATTTTTTTCCCCTTCTCACCTACAAAAGGCAAAGTCAAGTTGGGCTTTTGGGAAGGAAAGATGAAGTTACAGAAGGGATGGCTTCAATATTCTCAATAAAGTAGATATCAAGTGGGATATTCTGAAACATTAAAGGGTTGGAGGCAATTATGTTCTTAAAGATGGTATAAAAGATCTGAAGTAGTAAATTCAAATGGATTTTATAGTGACTATCATAAGTACATTGTATAAATTGTTTTAAATTGTCCATGTCAAGAATATATTTAATGTTTTCCTTTTCTCCTTTTTAAAAAAAATATTTTTTTCCGAGGAAGATTAGCCCTGAGCTAACTACTGTCAGTCCTCCTCTTCTTGCTGAGGAAGCCTGGCCCTGAGCTAACATCTATGCCCATCTTCCTCTACTTTATATGTGGGATGCCTACCACAGCATGGCGTGCCAGGCGGTGCCATGTCCACACCTGGGATCCAAACCGGCGAACCCCGGGCCACCGAGAAGATCTGAAAAAGATGCATTTCTGAAGGTTTATCTTAAAAGGATTTTTATATCTTTCCTTTGAAATTTCTTTATATGTTATTTGAAAATATCCAACTCAATCCTTCATATGTTTTATTTCTTTTACTATCAAGAAAGTATATATGCATTACAGTAATATTATTTAATGGTTTCAATCTACAAATGAAATCGTTCCCTTTATTATAAAGAATGAACCTCCCATGTAGTCTACTTTTTAGATTAAAATATAATTTTTTTCTGGATGTTGTAATGGGATGGATTATTGTTAATCCATGGAAAAAATATATCTTCTCTGAACAAAAAGGCTGAAGGGAACTCTGAAGTGCTGGAACAAAACTCTCTTTGCAGCTGTTTTGGAAGATGCCGGAAGCTGGGAAAATGTGAAGAGAGCAGCATAGACTTTTCTTCCACTCATGAACCAAAGGAAGTCTAGTATTTTCCCAGATGTCAAAGGACAAACTGACCCAGTTGTTAAGCACTGTTTTCTGAAACTTCACATTCATAGGTAGAAATTGAAGAAGAAAGCATATGACTATATCTTAGAGTGTCAATAGAAGGGATTTTAGTGTCCAAAACAAACAAGAAAAGCCCTACATTAACAAAGCTTTACATTAATTAAGCACATATGACTAATGATCATATGACTTGAATGGAAATGACCCATGGAATATAAAAGTAAGGGATAACTTTCACCAAATTTGATAACCCAGCAAGCAGTGATTTTCTCACATGAGAAACTTTGAGGAATTTGGAGTTGCTTGAATAAACAGGACTGAAATGAAGAAATGGTTGATTGGACACATGATCCTCTATAGGTGAAGTTCTGAGAGCAAGTGCAGAAGGCCTGGCAAAATCCACCCCTCCTCTCCTCCATCCAAAGTCAGCAGAACAATATGGATTCTATTAGTGCTTCTGGGAAACACAATTGGTTCCAGGAGGTCATGGCAAGCAGAGATGCCCAAAGTGGCATTTGCTCCCTGCCTACTTGGCCCACTAGGTAAGGAGTGGGGCTCTTCTTTGGCTGCCTCCTAACAAATACAACTGTGCCAGGCAAAGATTGGTGGTCCTCTGCCAGCTAATTCCTGGCCACTACTTGCTGTCTTTGGCTTCAGACACTTCCTATTTCTCCCCAGGCCACTGTACCTCTGAACTAGCAAAGTATGATTACAGTAAATCTCAACTTTTTATATTTTTGTGTTTTTATTCTAGAAAGGGTTGAACAGAGAAACTCACACAGTCTGACAGTTTCCTATTAGCTTCTACTGGTGGGCAAGAGAATTTCCCTTGCCTCAGGTGTGCCGGAGGAGACAGAAAAATCATCAGGCATATCAGTTATTTTACTACAAAGGAAGGGGACTGCTCTGGAGCATTAGAACTTACTATACAAAAACAGGAGTGAATTTTGAACCTTTTTTGTGTGCTCAGTAAGATTCTAAGAAATGCTACGTTTATGTAACCAATATGGTCAGTGATAAAAAGAGACTCATTTAAGAGAAACTTAACTATAATTTAAAGGAGATTAAAAAAAAAAGAATGGTTGACAAATTAAAATCAATGCTAGAGGCAGTGAAGAAAGATTTATATATTACAGCAGATTGAATTGTAAAAGTTTGACATGTTTAATAAATTCTTTAAGAGCCCAAATAAAGAGAAAAAGAGATAAAAATGATGAAAAAATAGACAAGGTATAAACAGAAGTAAGAAATTAAATATACATGTGATAGAGATTTCAGAAAGAGAAGGAGAGCCAAAGAGAAGAATTACTAGTGAAAAGATAAGGAAAATTTTAATGAGCTGAAGAAAGTCTGAGTCTGAAACCAAACCAGCCTCACTGAACACAAGGCAAAATAAATAAAAAGGGAAATTAATAGTATAACTTTAAAGAAAACAAATTTAGCTACTTCTAAGCAACTGTTGACAAAAGAGAAAATTTCCAGGTAGTCTAGATGGCTTAGAGATAACACAGAAAGTAAGAACAATAAAAATTCAATGTATCAAAGCTTACAGTAAAGGACCAAAGCCATTCTAGAAAATGATAGCCCCCATGTTTCTATTATTGAGCACAAATGAATGAAAATAAATTATTAAAAAGCCTCATTTGAAAACAGGCAGTCAAATTTAAAGAAAGCAGGAGAAAGAAATTAATACAAAAGGTAAAATAAGCAAATATGAACTGAAAATCTATAAATAATCATAAAAGCTAGGAGCTGATCCTTTTAAAAACATAAGAAAATATAATGTCCTGGTAAATCTCAACAAAAAATAATTAGAACATTAATACAATAATATATCTATAACAATTTTAAAAATAGATTATATAATTATATTAATAACGTTTAAAAATCATAATTATATGTCATATTTTATAGAAAATATAAATTAATACAATGGATTCTAAAATAATTAGAAAACCTCAAAAGACCAATAACCAAAGAAATAATTAAAAACTGTGCTTTTTTTTTTTTAAGACTCCTGTCCTGGTAGTTTCACAGGTGAATTCTTCTAAACTTTCAAGGAAGAATTAATATGAAGAGCCTAGAAAATGAAGCAAAACTTTCTAATTTAGCTATTGTAAGCCTAGTAGCAAAATCTTACAAAGTGGAAAAAGCTGCAGTTCTATTTCAATTATGACAAACAATGTAAACATTCCAAAGATATTAGCAAATTTAATACTACATGATTTTAATAGAACATATCACGATGAAGTAGGAACCATACCAAAAACCAAAATAGTTTAGGGTCGGGAAATCTATGAAGCAGTGCTTAGCAACCACAGGCCAAGGAAGAAAATGTGCATAAATACTTGTTAGGTTTTTGGAGCGGGAACAGGACAATAAATGACTCTCGCTATCTTACTTGCTACTTCTAGAACGCTGAACCAATTGAGTTGCAGACAAAGGACTCAAGCAGATGGAGATCAAAATATTAGCTTTTCAACTGTTTAAGCTGTAACCATTTAAAAATATAATGAAAATAAAAGAGCTCTTTCATAATGGCAACAAAATTATAAACGAGCTATGGATAAACTTAAGAAGTAATGAGCAGTAGTGACGAGAAGAAAATTTGCTGAGGACCTTAGAAAAGACCTAAATGGAAAGACGCATCTTATTCAGGGAGAGGAGGATTTGATTTAACAAAGACACGGTTCTCCACAAAGTAAGTTATAATTTCAATTCCAATGTGATTTTTTTTCTTTCCCTTCTATTCCTCTCCTTTTCTTACCTCTCTTCCATTTTTCTCTTGCTCTTTTTTGTTAGTTTGCTTATTTCTTTTTTTGAAGTGTGAATAGCTAAGACAGTTTTAGGCAAAAAAAAAAAAAAAAAAGAGGAAGAAAATAAAAGAACCCTGAGGGTTATCCTAAGGTATTATAATAGTATAATAATTAAAATTAAATTGCTAGAATTTATGTGTGTATATATGAATATAAAGTGTGTTCTATATATGACGTTACATTGTTACCATGGTACTATAATACGCAAGTATTCTTTTGAGTTCCTGAACCCAATCCAACGTGTGTATGGAGGCTCCTTACACCAACACCAGCCTGGTGTCAAAGAATTCAACTCAATTCTGACACTATCTACCTGGAGATAGAACCAGATTCCACAGGTAAAGTGCTCAGTCCCACAAGGACACCTTCCACTTCAGGCAGCAGTCAACAGCTCAGGTTGTTACCTGGGCTACTGACCCACTGGCCACAAATTGGAGGTTCCAACACCTGCCTCCAACTCAGGATGCTTGTGGCAAGTCCAAGCTGTTATCTGTATTTTTGGCTGACTGGTGATAAATCAGAGATCCCCACAACGCCCTCCTTGGGTTCAATTAGTTCGCTAGAGCAGCTCACAGAACTCAGGAAATTCATTTACTCACTAGATCACCAACTTATGACAAGGGATATTAAAGGATATGAATCAACAGCCAGATGAAGACATACATAGGGCGAGATCCTGAACAAAGGAGATTTGGTCCCTGTGGAGCTTGGGGCCCTGCATGGTGGCAAGTGGAAGCCTCTGATTCCCCAACCTGGAAGCTCCCCAAATCCCTCCTTTTGGGTTTTTATAGATGCTTTATCACATAGGCATGGTGGATTAAATCGTTGGCCATTGGTGATTGATTCAACCCCTAGCCCCACCCCGTGCCCAGAAATCAGGGGGGTGGGACTGAAAATTCCAACCCTCTATTCAAGGTTGGTTCCCCTAGCAATCAGCCCCTGTCCTTTGGTGTTTTCCAAAAGTTACCTTCATTAACATAAACCCACTTGTGGTGGAAAGGGGTTTGTTAAGAATAACAAGGCACTCCTCTCACCCTTATGGCTCTGAGGCATTTTCAGGAACTGAGGAAAAGAGACCAAATATTATAACAAAAGATGCTCCCATTGCTCTTATCACTCAAGAAATTCCAAGGGATTTGGGAACTGTGAATGAAGACCAAATATGTACGAGAAATATATTTTGGTGATCTGAGTAAGCAAATATATATATTTCTTATAAATCACAATATTGCAAGTATAAATAATCAGGATATTTTATTTTAATGATAGTAGCATTATAATATCTTAGGACATATATATGATGTTAATACAATACTATGTTGATATATATGTATGTATATATCTCTATCTATCTACATATACTATGTTACATTTATAAACGTATAAAAGTAAGAGCATAGGGGCCGCCCTGGTGGCGTAGTGGTTAAGTTTGTGAGCTCCACTTAGGCCACCTGGGGTTCACAGGTTTGGATTCCAGGCATGGACTTAGCACCTCTAGTCAAGCCACACTGTGGTGGCATCCCACATAAAATAGAGGAAGATTGGCACAGATGTTAGCTCAGCAACCATCTTCCTCAAGCAAAAAGAGGAAGATTGGCCACTGATGTTAGCTCAGGGCCAATCTTCCTCGCACACACAAAAAAGTAAATCACTAATGTCACACAGTGAAATGGGTAAATGAATTTAACTTAAAGCCAAGTCAACTAATAATGATAAAGACTTCATTTCAGGTTCTTCCTTGCCTCCAGGTGGGGATTGGAATGGAAACAATTACTCACCTGACAGGATAGTGATAGTTACCATCCAGTCCAAAAAGGATAGGGAGAAAGTGAGTTTGGCTCAGATAAAATTTTAATAGTTTTCATGTTTTTTTCTGAGAGCTCTGTTTACTGAAATATAGAGATGCTGTGTACCCAGATATTTTTGTCATTTAGCAAGTTAAGCAGCCTCTGGTTGGCATGTTTTATTTTGCTTTGTTTCACCAGTATAAAGGAGTATAAAAGAGTCATATTCTCAGAGCATTTGTTATTTCAGAAAACTTCCTGAGATGGCTCATCATTCATGCATGGCTTTTTTGGTAATAGTGGGTTTTCTCTGACTGGTTAAAATAAGATTTCATTTTTGAAGTCACTGACACTCACAGGAAAACATTTGGCAATAGATGCATATGTAATGTGACAAATTAAATATGATGTTCTTTAACAGCAAACTATAGTACTCTAAGAAGTGGAGTTTAGAATATGTGACTAAATTGGGCCTAGACGGGGTATTCTATGAAAAGCATTTTTATGAAGTGATAAGTGAATTTTTCGTGCTTAAATGTTGATTATCTGCCAGTGATATTTTCAGCTTGTCTTTGCTTATAGGAAACAGAGTTTTGCTTATGTGCTTGCTTAGCTTGATGTACACATTACAGTACAAGCGTAAAAGAAAAACAGAGAGTGGAAAGTGAGGAGTACCTGCTAGTCCATGTGATAACAGCTCAAAGTGGAAAACATTACAAAAGAGCAGGCCCGTTATGGAGGCTCTGTTCTTCCCCCAAACGAATTGCTTTACGCCAGGGATTCTGATCCAGAATTGATTCTCCCCGTCAACGGGAATTTAAAGTGTCCCTCCCTTTGCCACTGCAGGACAAAGAGGCCCTGGGGTAGAGCGCTGTAGGGCCAAACAGTTAGACATTTCTCCCAGAATAAATCCAGTAGGTTGCTGCATTTCTAAAGTCCATAAAAAGGAGAAAACCTCTGGAACTCCAGAGAAGTCAGTTAGCAATGATTTCCTTAAAGTTTGTGAACCTTTGCAGTTGTGAAGCATAATATCTTTCAGCAAAGAGGCTCTTGATCAAGGAAAGCAACTGGTCTCTTTGAAATGAACAAGGAACAAAATCAGCTGGATTCACACAAATAATCAGGCAAGCTTGAACAATGCAAGGAAGTAAATCCAGACCCAATTAGATGTAAGGCAGCATTCTCTTAGTCACTCCAAAGATTCTCCCCGATGCCTTAGCACAAAGCAAGTGCAGTTTATATTAGAGTTCCACTATATACCCCGATATTTGTTGTTACACTAACCATGTGGTAAAATACATCTGAACTCTCCTTCCATGGAGGGTTTTTCTTAACTTTATTTTTTTTTTTAATTTTGTAAAGTCCCATCTTAAAGAACTCGCCTAAGTATTGTTATAAATCTGGGTGACACCACTTCCCTCTTATAAGCTCATGCCTAGAATGGACAAATTTAGGTTCAGCAGGCATGATTTTGCCATAACTGGGGTGTCCAAGTGACTCTACTTTATTTTACTTAAATTTAGTTAAAACATCTTTAAATCCCCAGATCTCTGGGCCGGTGAGAAATTCAATCTCAGTTACTTGGTCTCACTTCCTGGAATTTCATACTCACCAAAACATGGAGAGTGACCTCTCTAGGTTTGCGTGGCAGAGGTCACTTTTTTTTTTTTTTTGAGGAAGATTAGCCCTGAGCTAACATCTGCTGCCAATCCTCCTCTTTTTGCTGAGGAAGACTGGCCCTGAGCTAACATCCGTGACCATCTTCCTCTACTTTATATGTGGGATGCCCACCAAAGCATGGCTTGTCAAGTGGTGTCATGTCCACACCCAGGATCCAAACTGGTGAACCCCTGGCCACCAAAGCGAAACATGCGAACTTAACCACTGCGCCACCAGGCTGGCCCCACACAGGTCACCTTTGAGACTCCCTCTGTCCCAGCCTTTGTGGTTCAGTGAGGGGCACAGGTGCCCAGGTCACAGCTTCCTCAGGCCCAGCAACAGCCCTTCCCCTCCAAGACCTTGCTGTCTCCATGGACCTTGGCTCCCCAGGCCTTATGGAAACCTAAATTCCAAAATCTCTGTCTCTGCCTCTTTCACCAATCAGTCACCTACTTTTCTAACTTCAAGATTCTGGGAAATAAGAGCCAGAATGATGAGCTGTTTGTAGGATGTTTCTTTCTCTTTTTAGCTTTTCCTTGAAGCAAGGGAACACAAAACTTAGTGTGTGTGTGTCATGAAGGGAAGCATCGAGGGGGTAATATAGTAAAACAGAATAATGAGAGCACAACAATAATTATGTGCTGCTTCGTAGGTAGTTAACGTCTGTTATAGAATACTCTCTTAATAAGGCTTATCTCTATCTGCTTATTAATAAAGAGAACACTTCGTCTATTCTCATAGGGGATGAAAGAACAGCATTTTCTAAAGTGATCAAAGGGACTAATGGGACTCTATATACCCAGAAACAGGAGTTAAAGAGGCCTTATTATACGGGTATAAGAGAAAAGCAGGTATTTTGAATCTAAGAAACATTCTATGGGGGCTTGAAACATATGCTAGAATATTAGAATTACTTAAGATTTACAGACTCGTATCAATCAAAGCATTATATAATTAACGTAAGACCTTAAACTACAGTATATTGAGAGTGCTTTGTGGTTAGTCTTTCAATAAGAGCATCAACTAAGTTGTCACACTGTGGCAGCTATGTGTTGCTGTGATGCTGAAAGCTATGCCACCGGTATTTCAAGTACCAGCAGGGTCACCCATGGTGGACAGGTTTCAGCGGAGCTTCCAGACTAAGACAGGCAAAGAAGAAGGAACTGGCCACCCATTTCTGAAAAAATTGGCCGTGAAAACTGTATGAATAGTAGCAGAACACTGTCTGATATAGTGCAGGTGAGAGAATGGCACAAAAAGATGGGGCAGGGCTCCACTCTGCTGTACACAGGGTCGCTAGGAGTTGGAATCGACTCGATGGCACTAACAACAAATCAATTAAGTCCTTCAGCTTCTTTTTCTTAAAGATAAATGACCTCAGACAGCTCTTTGAATTCTAATACTTATTTTGGGTAAACTGTCAACAGAGCGCAAATCATAGGCACATCTCCATCCTCAGTTCAGGATGCTCATTGCACGAGCAGTTCAGAAATGTAGCACCTCAAAAGAAAATGTCTGTTGAGTTCCTGTGGGCACCAAACATTCCAGAGAGTGATTGTAGATTGTGGACTGTGATTTATTTTTTAAAAATTAATAATTAACCTTTCTTTAACTGATTTTATTTAACGTGCTCACTGTGTAAGAAAGCACGTGGCTCAGGGACATTTTAGTAAAAGCACGTTTAATCTCCTAATCAATGCCACAGAGATGCTTTCCTGGGCTTATTTCTACCCAGTTCTAAATTATATGTTGATTGTGTATAATGGATGTTTAGCAAGGAATAGGGGACAAAATTAGACGTTATTCTAAATAGCTCATGCCTGGTTTTAATGTCACGTGGTTCCTATTTTCTGTAATTATCTATGAATAGTATGTCCTAGGGTGTTGCAGCTCAGTGTTTTCTGAGGACCAGCCCTGTCACCAACACCTGGGAACTTGTTAGAACTGCCCCACCTCGAATTTACTGAATCAGAATTTTCATGTATTAGGAAGTTTGAACAGCACATCTTTAGATACAATTTAGACTAAATTATCTGTGAATCTTGGGAAAAATATAGATGCCAAATTTCCACAGTACATCTACTGAATCAGAATAGCTGGGAGTTGCACTTAACACATGGATTTTTGAAAAACCTCCACAGGTCAACTTCTTACGTGCATCTAACATTTCTAATAGTGGGAACAAAACTGCACAGTAAATGGAGACATGTGTTTTCAGCATGGATTGTCAAAAGCAGATATATCATTCAAAGATTGGAATTTTTGCTTTTTTACTAAGGCAACAGATTTGAGAATTAACTGAAGTATATAGACTTGCATTACTTCCTTATGGCATTAATAATTTGAATTATTGATAAAAATAAACTTGAGAATAAATATTTCTATTTTTTCCTAATGTGTAAAAAGCATTAAAATGTCATTAGAATATTTGATTCCGTGTTAAGTTACAATGATGGCAAAAGTTCTTTCTGAAACATTCATGTCTCTTTGAGATGGCATAGGACTGCTAAAATGGTTCTATAGTTTCACATTCGAACTGTCTCCACTAAGCATTTATCATTTGAATTTGCCAGAATGGTGGTAGCTTCTGGGTTCTTGCTTTGTTTAGTGTGGCAATAATAGAATAAAGACCCTAGACATAAATCTTAGTGGGTTTTTTCTTAAAATAAGTGAGCTTTTGTAATAATAGCATCCTAATAAGAGCAGCAACAATTTCTAGCTTGACAACAATTTCTGGTTTATGATCTGGCTGACAATCTATTCAGATAAAAATCCAAACCTTCCAGATCAGAGTTCAGTTTTTGTTTTGTTTTCATTTTTCTTCCTAAAAAGCTAGATTCTAAGATTTTGAATTGTTTTCTTCTTAAGGAGAGACAGTCTAGGACTGGTTGTTGATTTCATAACAAATTTTTCATTTCTTTGGTGGATTGTTTTCTTCTGCCCATTTTCTCTACTCAAATTATTCCTAATACAAGTCTGGAAAAAGTTAATTGCAACCTTAACGAATGCATATAACACCCTAGAACTAAAGAATTGATCTTATTGAAAAGTTGTTTTTATGAGGTAAAATTGGGGATGACTTTTGGTAACTCAATGGAATGCAAAGTTTGTTTGTTTTTCCCTTATTAAAAAAAAAAACACAAAACCCTATAAACATTTTGTGAAAACTTTGCCAGTCGATGGACAAATAATATAAGGGTTTAGAAAATTAATAATAACATATAAACTCTCTGTGTTAGCTTCAATGTACTGCAACGATGTGCAAAATATCTTGCACCTCACCATATAGAAGAACCGCAGTTTTCTGTGTAGTCGTTAGATTGAGTACCCAGAAGATATCTCACTCTATTTCTCTGCTTTCAGACAGCATGGAAAGAGCTGAGTATCCTAATCTCAAAAATCTACAGAAAATCTTACCGAGCTTGCTTTGTTAATTAGCAGTAACAACACTTACTTAAGTGGAGGCATTCTCTCATGTAATTTTAATATAGCTTTTTTCCACATAGACCCACTTCATCTTAGTTGGACTCTAGTGTAAAGCCAGAACACTTAATTAAGTTTCTGACTTGAAGGTAACCTATACTCTCCTATAAGAGAATCCAGTTTATGGACGGTAACTGCTAATTTGCTAGATCTCTCTCTCCTTCAAGAAATCCTATTGAGTCCCATTGAAAATGGCGAATCCTACTCTCATTTTTTTTTAATGGTAATTTTCAGTCTTTTGTACTTCAAGGTAACCCCCAAATGTTTTGTAGCACTGAGTTGAGAATTACAGAAAAAAACACACAGTTCTGAAGTTAACAATTTAGTGCTACTTCAAAATACAGGCACTGGTATAACTGTAGGAGTTGGTTAGCTATTTAATTAAGTTTATCATACATTTATTGAATGGTCGACTATTGCCACATCTCTGATTTTGAACCTTTGCCTCTCCAAGAGAACACATTGACTACATTCAATAGTTCTAAATAGGCAACTATTTTATCCTGAGTTCCATTAAATTAGAGCTCCTCGAGCTACCAAGAGAAAAATCAAGGCATAAATGCAATGTAATCTGATTATAATTCTGAATGCTTTGCTAGTAAAATAGCTGTAACTTGATGCCATATAAAGCAACACTTGGAAAAATTTAAAATTTTAATTGCTCCCTTATTTCTGTATAAACCCCAGGAAGACTCTGATCTTTTATTACCATCCAGAGTTTCCAAGCAAAAATATTTAAAGACTTGAAGAAAAACAGAAAGATTATAAAAAACAGTGGAAGGTAAACAACAATATCTCTTTCTGTCAATTGGGTACTAACAGTTAAATATATTAATTGTTAAGCCAAACTTTATCAAGGAAAGAAAGAAGCCTATTTACGAGGCTAAGCAAAGATAAGGGTGCAATGAACAATCCCAAATCAAGAAAAAGGAGGGAAATCAAGGAACATGAGGAATAATTTTCCCTCACGTCTTGTCCCATGGTAGAACTAGTCTTCTAAAAGCAAATGATTAAATGAAAAAATCCTGGATGTCTGAATTTATTCTTGTAAGATATTGGTTTTCCTCTAAGGAAAAAACTGTGGGAACAACACTGCCTTGTGCACAGCCCAAGCATGAACTAGATGCCCTAGTAGGGCTTTTCCATTTCGAATTTCTTGACCATTGTATTCATAAATTTTCCTGTTTAATTTTCTTTTCTTTTAATGGGACTTCCAAAAACTTGTGTGAAAAAGGTCCAAGTTGGAAATAGTTTATTCACTGATAGAAGGAGGAAAAGAAAACCTATTCATTTCACTCTGTTAAGCAGAGACAGTAAATATTCACTCCCTCATTCATTCAGCAAACATTCTTTGAGTGCCTACTATGTGCCAGGCTCTATTCCATGTGTATAAAAGGTTAGTATGCTAACACCCAACCAACCTAATGCCTTGGTTAAAAAAATAATAATAATAGTAATGTGCATACCGCATGCTTGATTCTCAGATCCACAAATGAAAAGTCAGTATTACGTAAAACAAGGGAGGGTGCTATGTGGGAGGAAGACTTTTGTCCTCAGTGAGCAATAAAGTAATTCTATATGCGCTACTATCAGCCAGCCCCATTTTCTCATTTTGCAAGTCTTGTGGCTATGTTCTTTGAGGCTACAGAGGGTGCAAAGGTGGAGAAGATGGCCAATAGGCCCAGCTTTCACGGTCCTATAGTGGTGAATCCCACGTACCTACTCTAATATTTCTCTGTGTTAGTTGTAGGTGTCAAGAATCCCAGGACCTGGAATAAAGCTCATTATCAGGTAAGGGAAAAAAGGACATGATTTTCCCTGGACATGCTCAGGGTGTAGTAGTTAAGTTCTCTGCAACTTCTATGGGATGGAAATTGTGCTAATACTTGTAATTGAAAGGGAATAAAGCAGAGGTCAATGCCCTCATGGAACTTTGAATTTAGAGGAGGTGGACATAAACCTAGCCAATTATGATGCAATCAAGTTTTGTGGTTACACTCTGAACAAACTTGAATAGAGAATTTCTCAGATTTACTTGACCATGGGAAAAAAATTATAATCTATCTAATGAATATTGACAAGAGGTCATTAGATATATCAAAAGTGTGGGAAAGTACTTCATTAAAATTAAAAACTTCTCTGTGAAAGACAAGGTCAACAGAATGAGAAGACAAAACACAGACTGGGAGAAAATATTTGCAAAAAATCTTTTGCAAATAAAAGAAAAATAAAGGACTGCTATCTAAAATATACAAAGAACTCTTAGAAGTCAACAAAAAGAAAACAGGCAATCCAATTAAAAAGTGGGCCAAAGACCTTAATAGAGACCTTACCAAAGAAGATATACAGATGGCAAATAAGCATATGAAAGATGTTCCACCTCATGCTATGAGTGAAATGTAAATTAAAACAACAATGAGATACCACAACACACCTATTAGAATGGCCAAAATCTGGAAACTGACAGCAAATGCTGCCTAGGATATGAAGCAACTCTCATTCATTGCTGGTGAGAATGCAAAATAGTGCAGCCATTTTGGAAGACGGTTTGGCAATGTCTTACAAAATTGTACTCTTACCATATGATCCACCAATCATGCTTCTTGGTATTTACCCAAAGGAGTTTAAAACTTGCATCCACACAAAAACCTGCACATAGATGCTTCTAGCAGTTTTATTTGTAACTGTCAAAACTTGGAAGCAACCAAGATGTCCTTCAGTAGGTGAATGGATAAATAAACTGCGGTACATCCAGACAATGGAATATTACTCAGTGCTAAAAAGAAATGAGTTATCAAGCTATGCAAAGACATGGAGAAACCTTAAATGCATATTGCTAAGTGAAAAAAGCCAATCTAAAAAGGCTACATACTTCATGATCCCAATTATATGACATTCTAGAAAAGGCCAAGCTATGGAGACAGTAAAAAAGATCAGTGGTTGCCATGCGTTGGGGGTTGGAGAGGGATGAATAGGTGGAGCTCAGAGGATTTTTAGGGCAGTGAAAACACTCTGTATGATATTATAATGATGGATACACATCATTATACATTTGTCCAAATCCACAGAATGTACAAAAACAAGAGTGAATCATAACATCAACTGTAGGTTGGGTGATTATGATGTGTCAATGTAAGTTCATCAGTGTAGGTTCGTCACCCTTTTATTACACTTTGGGGAATGTTGATAATAAGTGAGCCTAGCATGCACAGAGGTGGAGGGTATATGGGAAATCTTTGTATCTCCCCCTCAGTCCTCCTGTAAGCTTTAAACTGCTCTACAAAAATAAAGTCAATTTAAAAAGTATGGGAAAAGTAAACAGGAAAAACAATAACAAACTTAGAAATGAATTCTTTGTTGCAAGAAGTGACACAATTTTTAACTATATGTTTAATGCACCATAAAGATTGGGTATCAAAATGTCAAGTTATGACAAGATACACAACATTGACCATCGGCCTCAAACAGAAAACACACACCTCTCTGCTTAGTTAATTGCTGCCAATACAAGGATGCACAGATTAAAACGTCCATATAGCAACTGATTTCATGAAACTTTAAGTCTTAAAAGGGATGATTTCACATTTAGAGGGACTATAGGCATCTGATTACCTTTGAAATTATTTCTCTACTTAAAACATACTTTGGAAGAGAATATACTACAAGCATTGGTTTAGTATTTTTGTGGAGCACCTCTTAGCATCTCCTGTAATATGATCTCATTTGCTTTGCAGACAGGAAGAGGAAGGGTATAACTGAAAAATCATCAGGAACAAGTGTGCAGACATGAGTGTGGGAAAGAACGCTGTAGCTGGAGGCAAAGAAACACGGAGGGAAGGGGAGAGATTTGATGCTAGGCAGGCAGTAGATGTCAGTTTGTGGAAGAAATTCACTGATTCTTTGCCTTTGATTCCTAACATTTCCTCTAGCAAAATTAAAAGTTCATCACATTTTAGCTGTTTGTAATTTTCTACTTTTCTTAGAACTTGCCATATTTCCTTATCAGTGAGCCATCTGTACACATGCCATAGAGTTTCATCTAAAAAAAGTCTGTATTTAAGCCCTCACTATGTTCTAGACAATGTGGTAGATAGTTTACATGTAAGATTATGCTAGTTTTCATAAGCATTTCACAAAAGCAGTATTATTAAACTGATTTTAGAGTTGAGAAAACTGAGGCTGAATCTGCATGTGAATCCTACCTATCTGACTCAAAGTTCATTTTACTCGAATAATTGGTCTTTGTAATGGCATTTCCCCAAGTGCGTTCCTCAGAGGATAAAGCATGAGAAAAAAAGCATTCTGTGGTTACATCAGTATGAGGACCAAAGTGCACATCTTCCTTTTGAAGACTCACAATGCATTTAGGATATTAAAATCCCTGTGTAGCGCAGAAATAAAGAAATCTGTTTCATTTTGTTTATCTGAGTATTTCACAAACTTTAGTTGACTCTCAGAAAACTCTTTTTTTTTTTTTTTTGTAAAATATTTAACATTCCAGGACATACTTTGGGAAGTTTTGTCTTAGAGTATATTGGGAGATCCTATTAATCAGAACTCAACTCATTTAGAATGCAAGAAATAGAAATCTTATCATGTGCTCTCAGATCAACATTTGTCAGAATGAGCGTCATGACTCATTGGGTTGGGAAATCAATGAAGTGGATACTGACCAGTATTTGGGGGGAGGAACCCCAAAAGAAAACAAATAGGATAGAAAATATCAGGGTTGTTGCATGCAGTAAGTACTGAATCATGAAATTTTTACTGAGTCACAATGTAAAATACATTTCTTTCTGTGGTCATGGCCAAAAATGTCTAAAGCCACTGCTTTCATGAAAGTCACATGAATTGCTTGTTGTGGCAGGAGTTTCGGGGATAACAAATGTCTGAACTTTGTAAAATTAACACAAAAAGGACTACTGTAATGCATGGCTAAATATAGTATTTGTTATTACTCAAAATTAGAGGATTTTAGAGCTGAAATATCTCATAGTGGGAAAACCAAAATAGAATTTTAGTGACATGTCAAGGTCAGACAGCTGTTAGCTGGGCCTAGAACCCAGGTTTTCTGATTTGTATTCTAGTATTCTTTTTCTTGTCAGCAAAAATTGACATAATTTTTATTTATAGAACATGAGGATTATTTCTTTTTAATGAAGAAGAAAACTAGGCACAAAATTCAGCAAATCACTCCCAGATAGCAAGTCTGTGACCAGTTACAAAAGTGCTGAAGGCTTTAATTGATGGAAAAAAGTAATGTAGAGATACTTCAGTGCTGGAGTCTAATTATAATTCCAATTAATAATTAACTAATTAATCTAATCCCTCGATTACTAGGTGGGGCCATTCAGTTATCTGGTTTCTCATTTGGGCAGTAAGTGTTCTGTATACATGATTTTGAAAAGACAGCAGATAATACATCAGTGAACACAAAATCTTACAAAGTGTAAGTTAAAGAGGCAACCTTTAAATAATGAATCAAAGTACAGGAAACCCTTCAAACTCACACCGTTTTTCAAAAAGAAAAGGAACTATGACATGGAAGCATCCCTTAGCAAAACAAACATTAGCTTCTACGCATTTTATTTTAGACAGGCCTCTGCAAGACTCTTTCCAGCTGAAGTCTTGAAGCTTATACCTAAATTTGTGCCTATTCACGCTTCTTTCATCATCTGTTCTTGGGAGGGAGTGTTAGAAACTGGTCAGCACAGGTTGGAGGGAGCTCCTTTCCCATCCCTCTGCTCCCTGGAAAGCGCCCACAGGAGTCAACCCCAGGGAAGTAGGCTTGGGCTTGAATCCCAGCAAACTTGTCTCCAGTCTCGGGAGCCAATGGTGTCATCTTCTCCCAGGAAGCTCCAAGCCACACTGGGCAGAAATCATTTGATAACTTAATCTGGGTGAGAGGAAGAGACGCTGAGGCCTGTGTACTCTAGTGATAAACGGCCGCATCCGGGTGAGTCAAGGAAGAGATATGATATCTTTTCAAACTAATATAAACGAATAAAGCATAAACAAGAACTTAAAGGGGGGAGGGACCACCCCCACAAAACGTGGGAAGCGACTGGTGTCTGGAGGGGAGAGAACCAAGACGTTAAGACCTGGGGGTTCCAGGAGGTCTCTGCTGGCTGACGTTTTCCCGGCTGGGAGGGCAGTGGAGGTCGGAGGAGGTGACTTTCCTAAAGTCCAGGACCGCCGCTGGACCCTCCTCCTTCCTATAATTAACTCAACAGCCATCCCACCAGGCCAGACCGGCGCTCTCCCGGCAGCTCCCCTGGACCGCCGCCTCCCGTCGGTCGCCCGCCTCGCGGGGAAGGAGGGGGTCCCGAGGGTGGCTCGAGCACGGGCCACGGCAGCCTCCGCGCGGTTTCAAACCCTGACCTTGCCCGGGGCCGGCGCCGGCTCCGGCTCCAGCCTCCCCACTCCTCCCGGTCCTCCCGCGCCGGCGGCGCCCGCCCCGGCCTCCCGGGCGGGCGAGGGGGGCGCGGGCCCCGGCCCCGCGTGACGTGGGCGCCGCGCGGGAGGGGTGCCCGGGGGCTCGGGCCGCCTTATTAGCGCCCTGCGGGTCGCCGGCCGAGAGCAGACGGCCGCTCTGCGAGCCACGGGAGCCGGCGAGCGGCCCCCTCCTCGCACCGCCTCCGCCTCCTCCCCTCCGCTCCTCCCGCCCCACCTCTGCGCGAGCGGCGGAGTCGCCCTCTCCCTGCCTCTTTCTCCCGCTCCCGCTCGCTCGTCTCTCTCGCTGATACTTCCCCCTGCTGTGCTCCACGGAACCCAAGCATTCTCAGCGCTAACCTTAGGGACCAATGGTGCTCGAAAAGCCTAGAAAAAGCCGCTTTGGGCAGAGATAGTTGGAAGCCCCTCGTCCCTTCCCCCTCTCCCGGCGCAGCTCGTGCCCGGCGCAGCACCTTCTCGCTCCTGCACGCTCTGTTTGGGAGGACGGGGTGAGAAGGTGAAGTGGAAAGAACTGCAGAGCAGAGGGGGCCCGTCTCAGAGCTCAGATTTCATTTTCATTGAAGCAAAGCACAGAAGAGCAGTTTTTTTTTATTCTGCATTTTTTCCTTTTTAATTTTTTTTTTTTTAAGAAACTTATTTTGGGGGGGTTTGCTCTGGGCATTTGCCTTGCCCAGTAGTTGAAAAGTGAACTCGACTCGTGATGGTTCTCCTGTCACTTTGGTTGATAGCAGCCGCTCTGGTAGAGGTTAGGACTTCAGCTGATGGACAAGTAAGTGGAAAATAATAACAATAAAAAACTCAAACCCAACCTTTTCCCGAAAAAGTTCCTCCCCTCTTTCCCCTCCTCTCTCTCCTCCTCCCCCTCCCACCCTTCCCTGTTATCTGGTGCGTTCAGGAGCGGTGTTTTGAGGGCTGGGCGCAGCGTGCGGGGCGTTTGGGGTGGGCGGTTGAATTGCACGGGAGGGTTTGCCTCCCACTCCGGGAGCCCGGGCTTGTCACACCTAGGGCTTCACCACTTTGCAGCAATCTTAACAATTCCTGGTGACAAACTGCAGCCAGTTCGCATCCTCGCCGGGCCGTCTGGGTTTCCCCTTTCCGGAGGGCGGTCTGGGCGCTTGAATGAAGTTCTGGCCGCCGGGTCCGGGATCCCAGTGCCCCGGTGGCTGCTGCTGGAGTCGAGCTCGCGGGGCTTTCTCTCCTGCTTACTGACTCACAGCTTTTTCGGGCAGCCGGAGGCGGGGGTTTCAGGAAGTCCTTGGGCCGGACAGGGAGCGATCCAGTAGACACGTGTCCTGGGAGGACCGCGGCCGGGCTGGGGTTTGACAGTTGGGGAGGGGGGTTGGGGACGTTTCCTGCCCTGCTTTTTCCTGGGCAGAAGCTGGAGGCGCCTGCCCCTTTTCTCCCCTCCCCCTCTGCACGACTCCTCCTCTTTTTAAAGCTAAGTTGAGTGCAGCTCTGTTTCTTTTCGGCCCAGCCCCCACCCTTTGGAGACTCAAGGTGAAGCCCGATGCTCTGAGAAGAGTCCTTGAGAAGGCTCAGCGGGACAAGCCGAGCCGTTTGTAGTAAATCACATCAGCACAGGGCTGGTGGGACTTTGGGCACAGCATTTCTCTCTGTGAGTTTTTGTAGCTTCTCTGGTCTGCCTGGTCTGACCATAGAGTAAAACATAGAGAATTGTCTAGTTGATTCCTGACCTCAAATATGATACATCAGGCCCCCTTTGTAGGTTTCTTTTTGCACGTATAAATACAGAGACTTTCTTTTCTAATCCTGACCCAGTATCTGGAGTTTTCAGAAAAGAATATTGAGTGTCAGTATTTGTTTTTGTTGGCCTCATAAATGTTAAATTAATATTAAGACGGGCAAACAACTCCCTGCCCCAAATTGTTTTTGAATTGGCTCATGCTCCTGTCACAAGAACCTTCTACAAACGGAGGTGCAGCCTTAGGCACCAATCCCGGTCTCCAGCATTTCCTGATTAGCTAGCTCCTGAAAAGCATTAGTGGTAGAAATAAAACGCACAAGGTGATAAGATGAAACCCAGTAACTGTTTCTTTTTCTTACTTTCCCCCTCCTTTCCAGGCTGGTAATGAAGAAATGGTGCACATAGGTAAGCCTTGTTCTCAGATGTCACTCTTATCTTAGTAGAAAGTAAGGAATGAAGTAAGCTACACAAAATATTCTTTCTGAAATTTCTCCCATTGGTGGTTAAAAAAAAATTTGTAGTCCAGGAATATTTCTGTTCTTCTCTTCGTCTTTTTGGTGAAGGGTCCCACTTTCCTCAGGCTGAGTTTTAGAGTGATGTAAAAATTCTCCTGCTATTGGACTTCTCAAGCATCAATTTATTACTGTCATTGGACAAGGCACTGGTAGGTACTTGGAGGGTGATGTAGGGGCTGGAAGAAGATATGGAGATAATCAAATCAAATCAACTGGTGTGGCATTAGGAAGAACACATTTGATTAGAACAGAAGGCAAAGTATAAGAATGCTACAAAGAAGGGAAACATAAAGTACAGAGGATGGAAATCTTTCTCTAAAAATTTTCCAGCTTTGAATAAACACTCTGATGACTTCTCTTATTCCATCTGCTTTCTAATAATTATCTACTAATGTGCAAGATACTATGAGGGCTTTTGTAAATAACGTCTGAAAACCTCAGTATTCCCTGATGCTGTGGGAATTATTCCCATTTTATGGATGAGAAGACTGAGGCTCAGAGAGTGTGACTTGTAACAGGTCACTCCAAAGTCCATGGTCTTTTTTGAAGCTGTTTATAGTAATATATTTGTTCTGAATTCAGAGACTGAAAGTCATCTGGCGAGAAGCCAGGCTCCATTCAGAGTCTTTTCATACACATTCAACTTGGGTTACTTTGGACAGCTTCTCTTTTTGGCAGAGTATTAGTCTCTGTAAATTCTGTATTTGTCAAGTGATACTGTAAAGTCATCTTTTAGACCACAAGTTTTTATTACTGCAAACACAGTTACACGTCATTGCCCATGTGCTGTGTGCCATGCACAGTGTTAATTGCTGTATGTGCATTTTGTCATCTAATTCTCACAACCACACCATGAGGTGGGGGCACAATGATGCCTATTTTAGATTTGAAGAAAATGAACCTTGAGAAGTTACACAGCTACCTGCTGTAGTGCATAGTGGAGAGCTAGGGGGAACTCCATACATGTAAGCTAGTGGAGGGGCCCCAAGATCCAGGTCCAGAGGTGTCTGTGTAGCTGGACAGCAGCCTATGTCAGAATGCTCCTACTCAGTGCTTAGCATTGTTGGACCTCTTCCCTGGGGTTAGCCCTCCCCAGTAAGAGAAGGACACGGGAGGAGAGGGACTGAGAACTGCTTAAGAATGTAGTGTCTATGAAGAGACATTTGTCATTTGCAGTTGATAGCATTCAGCCATCAATGTATGTTTTTTAAATAAGGATTTTTTTTCACAAATCGGGAAAAGAAAGCTATCTTACTTTTTATTACTTAAGCATCTGATTACTTAAACATCCCAACTTTTCAATATGCAGATTAAGAAGCTGTTTTAAGATTACCCATTCTACCAAAGGAATAAAATATGTTGCTTTGAGTAAATTTTCAGATAGGATCAGCATGGTCTCATGTCAGAGGCCCTGTCTGTACTTTGGTCCCGTCCTTTTGCTGCTGTCGCTTCCTTTGGTGGCCCTTTCCTGCAGGGGAGAAAGTAGTACAGGTGTGCTTCCATTGGCAGGAGGGAGATGAGTGGCAGTGTGGAAGAGAGGAGGGCAGGGCCCTCTTAGGTTGTATTGCTGGAGATTTACTCGCTCCCAATTTCCTCTGCTCTATGGAATTTCTCTTTTATTATTATCATTTGTATTTACCATTTCAAGAAAAGAAATAAAGATAAAAAATAGATTTGACTCACCAGTCTTGTGGTAGCAAAAGTATGGCTTTCATTTGCTTTGACTTATAATCATTTATGGAACTCTTAAGAAGGATTTAAAAATATATTTTCAAAAATCTTGTATACAGTAATGAGACTTCTCTCCCATGTTCCCATGCGTCAAAGGATTGCTAGCTTGCAGGTTTGGTAAAAGGTACTCCTCTACATATAATTAAGTAATTTTTTTCCAATAATTGATTTGAAAGTGGTTTTATATAACTGCCTGGAGGTGCTATTTGATCAATGATGCAATTAGGAAAGGCTAATAAGTCTTGTAGAATTCATTAGTTTATATTTATTGGTCTACAAATTGGCTAGAGAAAATTGTATGGTTTTGAATAATTTCTAGGTAATGTCTCAGGCAGAGATAAATATAAATTAGTAACAAACCACAAATTATTAGGAAGCTAAATTTAAAAACCACTTTCTATTAAAATATAATATGCATGCAGCATAGTGCATGTAAGTGTATACGTTGCTGATTCTGCACGAAGGGAACACCAGCACCTGGATCAGTAAGTAGACCATTCTAAGCGCTTGTGCCACTCTCCTAAGATTATTCCTGCACAAAAGGTAACCACTGTCTTGATTTCTAGCAGGATAGATTAATTTTGCCAGTGTTCTAATGTTTTTTTATAAATAGAATCACACACTATGTACTTTTTAGTATTTGACTTAAGAACTCAATTAAAAAAATATATATGTGATGTGCTTCAACCCTCTAGACTAGGAAGGCTCTTATTTAGGTGGGGAGGAGGCAGGTTGTGATGGGGGCACGTTAGAATATGTATAGGTATGCTACTTATATAGTGTGTCATACGGGATATTGCTTCTTTCCTTCTCTCTCCACCTAGTGGAAAAATGCCCTCTTGTTATGTGGGAAAGTATGATTCACTCTAGAGAAAATGGGCAAATAGGTTTTGAACTGTGACCTAGTTCTCTGTCCTTTGTCAGCCAGAGAGGAGCTATTTACCTACCTATGTACCTACCTATCTACACCCATACATACATACACTGAAACATATGCACTTATGTGCACACATATGTTCATATAGGTACATGTGTGAATGTGTATGTACTGTGTGTATATCTGTGTGTTTCATGAGACCATTAACATACTTCTGTGACTTACCAGGAAACTCATTTCTGACTCAGAATATGGCCTCGGTAGGATGCCTAGGGTAATTGTGGGCAGCTGGCTGGCTGGCCTGATAGGGTAAGGAGGCTTACTCTGTGACACATATGGCTTAGGAAATAATCGTTGTTCTGTAGAAATTGGAGAATCTGAAAAAGAATTCTCTGAGTCCTTTTGTTTCATCAGCCACCACTTTGAGGTTGCCTGAGTATCAGTAGAGAAAAAGTCATTGTGAGACTTTGCTGTTAAGCTGTCTGTCCTTCCCTGCCCCGTCTCTTGGAATTGGGGCATATCCATCTTTCTCTGCCCCAGGTCTGATTCCTGGTTTCAAATTCCATTACATTTCATTCTTAACAAAGTAAAGTTGCTAATCTTGTCCTTTCAAATATCCAATTTACTGAGAAATAATTGTCGTCATTTGCAGGTATTTATTTGGTTTTAAGGTGTCGTGTGAGTTACTTTACCTAGTCCTTGGCATGTAGTAAGCATGTCCACTAGTGCAGACTTCATGAGAGCAAAGACTTTGTCTTGATACCTGCTGTATCCCTAGTACCTACAACAGAGCTTGGTACCTCGTGGGTCCTCAAATGTTTGTTATTCATGCATAGCAGGGTATTGTCCTATTGGGCTTTACCTGTGTTCTGAATTTCCTTGAATGCTCCTGTTCTGTGCCCCTCTCCAGCTTTAATTGATCCCCAAGAAAATGATGATGCTGCCAATGACTATACAATTAATTATGCAATTTTATCAAGGCTTCTTTGACTTCTTTTTTCACCCTGCAAAGCTCAGGGACCTAGGCTTATTGGATGTTTGTACTTTTTTGTTTGTATTCAATAAGTATTTGGCAAATTGAATTGAATTATGTGCAGGTTTAGAATGCCCACTAATTTTGCACTAAAGTCTATTTAGGGTCATTTGCCCGGTTGCTGGCATCAGGGGAAGTAAGATAAGCTAAAATTAAAATCTGTCACTTCAATTTGCCAACAGCAATACTAAAAAGTATGGTTTGAAAGAATCCTTTGTGAAATTTAGAATTTTAGTTACCGAAGCCATTATTCTTCCTTGTAACTAAAGATTATGCACTGAGTATGCTGATTTGGCTCCCACCCCTCCAATGAACATCATAATGATTAATGTTAAGTGCTTTAAACTTCTTAGATAAAGATGTTATTAAGTGCAGCATGTTTTCTATCACCAACAACTTATTGCTATTTAGCTGAAATATTTCTTCCCCATACTTTCACCATTTTCTCTTGTCATTGTACCAAATAATCATAATATTACTCAGAAATGTTCAGAAATTTCCAAGGTCACCTCTGCTTCCAGGACATTTATCTCTGAGTATTCTTTGCTTGTGGATAGCCAACTCAGATTACTTTGGAAATCCATTAGGGACAATTCCAAATTGCCTGGTAAAATCGTGAGTAGTTTCCATGGGAAGTTTGGTTATCCCACTTGGACAGGATATACTGACAGTGAAGACTTAGATGGGACTCTCATGCTTCCTCAAAGACAATTGCCATTACCAGAATTTTGGGAACCCTGTCTTTAGTGTTCCTCTGATAGAGATCAGCTTTTACTCCTAAGCTATGCTTCTTCTATTATTATAAGTTGTTGAATCATTCTTTTTAATTAATCAGTTTTTCTTCTGATTATAGGTGTTTTACATGTGTCCATTATAATTGTCTTCTTTAATTTTTCTGTATTCCCCAGATTTTTGACAATCATCCCAAATACCAAACTGTTATAATTTAGCATATTTTTGTTGTCTTCTTTTAATCAACAGATTGTGTTTTTTTGTATGTCTTTGTTTTGTTTAACATTTTAGTGTAATTTTCCATAGCATTACAAACTCCTTGTAAACATCATACTAACAATTGTACTAATAAACCTTAATTTATGTAATCTTTTTCCTACTGGTACCCATTTCTCATGATAATGAATCTTGCCACACAGTGTTGTATATAGATCATTGCCTGCCTTTCAAATGATGACTTTAGGAGAGAGCTCAGCAAGTTGATTACTGAGTAAAACCAAATTAACGTGATACATTTTGACGAATGGCTTTTGAAAAAGTTTGTGCAACCTGAACTACTCGCAATATAGGAAAGTGTTGATTTTTTAAATTTTAATTTTTAATTAGTTTTGGCTCTGTTCTTCTTGACATTTGAATATCATTTTTAAATATTTGGTTATGCAATCTCTGAAAGATGCAATGAATTAATT
Organism: Equus quagga; assembly: GCF_021613505.1. Classification (NCBI taxonomy): domain Eukaryota; kingdom Metazoa; phylum Chordata; class Mammalia; order Perissodactyla; family Equidae; genus Equus; species Equus quagga. The sequence goes on from NC_060269.1 coordinate 98,923,644, forward strand.
TTTCTAGTTATCAAGTACCCAAAAGTATGAACAATTATATTATAGAAATGTTTTGTAAATTTCTTAGTACTATGAGAAGATTCATCCACCTCATAGAATAGAATTTGAAAGTTGTATATTCTTTAGAATGGATAGTAAAGCATGTGAAGAGTTCCCTAGCTTAGGACTCTCTGTTCCCACATGTAATTGATTCATCCTAATTTTCCAAATACATTTACAGGACTTTGCTGACTTAACTGTAAATCCCTAGGAGAGATTTTGTGGTAAAATGTCAGTCTCTTGTTTATAAAAATGATTGCCACAATTTGAGCGTGATGAATCTTTATGGAATTTAGCACAAATTGTGCGCAGCATGAAACAGTCTATCTGTTCTTGCAGTCACTGATAAAACAAAAATAATATTTAGTAAATTTGTAGAGAGTAAAATAGGATTACATATATGAGTCTTCAAATACTGTGGTCTTAGATATTAAATCACATTTCATATAATTTTTCTTCATATTTAGTATATATATTTTTGTATGTATATATGCACACAAAATAAAAATAAAAAGAATGATTGAAATCGTTATTCATATGAGTTTGAGATATCTTTATTTTATGTTTTAAAACCTCTCTCTTTTACATGTAAAATCCATTCCTTAATCTAAAATCTAAGCAGTATATCTGCTCTAGGACCTATTAATATTCATTGCCTTTCCTCCATCAAATGGTCAGGGGCATAGACTCTGTTCACTATGTGGTTTAAAATCCTGACTCCACCACTTTCTAGCCGATGACCTTAACCTCTCAGTGTCGTTTTTAAAATATGTAACTTAGGCATACTACTACTACTTACTTCATAGAGTTGTAAAGGATTTATAAAATGCTGGCACGTGGTATGCAAGGTAGAATAATAGGCGTTATTATTAGTATGACTTAGTCTTGTGCTTTTACAAAAATACTTCTAATCAAGGAGAGTCACCTCATTCTAATCTCTACATTTTTGATAGGTCTGCCTGCCACCGTGAATTTCCAGGAACCTTAATTTACTGTGTTGTGGCCTTGTAAACTAGCCACTCAGCTTACCATGTGACAGCTCTTTGAGAGTTCTATTTTCATGTATTATCTTCATGTTGATATCTCAATGTAGTGTTGCTTAATTCATCGGAATATAGCACTAGAGGGAGGAGTTGAGCAAGGAGTGGTGCAAAATCAGTTATTCCATATGGATTCCACACCAACTATATTTTGTGTATACCAGACACAATTCTTTCTCTTCTTTTCACCTTATTTATTGAAATTTCTTCTTTCCATTTCATTGAGAGAAAATTCTTGTATTAATCATGACTCCTTTGGATGCAAGTAACAGGAACCCAGGTGACACTGGTTAAGGAAAACAAAAGATGATGTAATCAAAGTCAGGTATAGCTGGATCTAGGGCTCAAATAATGTCAGGAATCAATCTCTCTCTCTCTCTCTCCTTCTCTTCCCTGTTCCTTCCCTTCCTCCCTCCTTTCCCCTCCCATCCCTCCTTTCTCTCCTTCCTCCCTCCCTTCCTTCCTCTCTTTTTCTGACTTTTTTTCTGTGCTGGCTTTATTTCTCTATCAGGATAAGATTGTAGCTCCCCAGGTTTTGGCAAAGACTGTCACCAGCACCTCTAGGCTATCATTCTATCTTTTACCCCACTAGACAGAAAACTGTTTTTTAATTTTAGAGCTCCAGGAAGAGTTCCTGGTAGGGCTTTTATTGGCTGCCTAGCTTGAGTCATAAGCTTATCCTTGAACCATTCACTTCGGGCAGGGGATGCAGTGCTCTGATTGACCTGGATTGAGACATTTCACCCTTGACTTACACGGATTAAGAGTGGAGTGTGGGATGTTTAACCTGGGGGAAAATTGGGGTGCAGTTAAAGAAAAAGGGTAGTTGGGTGCTGGGCAGCACACATGTACAAATGCCACAGCTATGAGGGCTTCCCAGCATACTCCATGGGAAATAGTGGCTGTGGTAGGCAGAATAAGGGCCTCCCAAAGACGTCTACATCAGAATCCCTGGAACCTATGAATACGGTATGTTACATAGCAAAGAGGAATTAAATCTGCAGATGGAATTAAGGTTGCTAATCAGTTGACCTTAAATAGGGAGATTACCCTGGATTATCTAAGGTGGAGTCCTTGTAAATGGAGGAAGAAGGTGAAGGAGAAAGAACTAGAGAGATGGCAGCATAGGAAAGACTTGGTCTGACGTTGCTGGCTTTGAAGATGGAGGAAGGGAACCATGAGCCAGGGAATGCAGGCGGCCTCTGGAAGTTGAAAAAAGGAAGGAAACAGATCACTCTTGGAGCTTCCAGAAGAAATTCGGCCCTGCTGACACCTTGATTTTAGCCCCGTGCGACCTTTTTCAGACTTTTGACCTCCAGAACTGTAGGATAATAAATTCATGTTGTTTTAAGTTGCCAAGTTTATGGCATTTGTCACAGAAGCAATAGGAAACCAATACAGTGGCCTAGTGGACTGTCCCAGTTTCTCATACTTTTGTCAAACTGTGAGCCAGATTATTTTAGATTTGGAAAATATAATTACCGCGAGTAAAGTTTCAGTGAAAACCTTTAAAAATGCTGTCCACATTTCTTATCTGTCATATTTTCCCCAGCCTTTGGCCCTGGGGACAAATGCTAATTTTCCTGGCTTTAAATTCTAGACACAAGATTAGTTTTTAAAAGTATTATCCATCAAAAAATTGTAAGACGTATGAGAAATATTAATTTTTAGAATGTCTAATATAGCTCTCAAGTTTGTAAAGCTTCCAGTGATGATAAATATAACCAGTAGATGTGCTTTTTTAAAAAATAAGATTGGAATGTGAAAAGTTTGGCATTTGGGCCTCACTTAAAAAAAAAAACAAAAACTCCTCTACTTGTTATCCTGTTATTGATTATTTGATCATTTTAAGATGTAGCAAACAAAATACTTGGATATTTTTCTTCAAAAAATTTTTCGTCATGCTTTTTCTTTTCTTGAAAGGTCTTCTCTTACCTGATTTCATGTTCTGGAACACGAAAGAATGTGCTGTTCTTTCCTAAATGACTCTCTTGGACATAAACATTGTGCAGCTGCAACAAATATTTATGAAAAAGCCAGATTAAAAAAAAATGAGAAGAATTTTTAAGTTCACAACTATTTGTTCTTTCTTAATGAGTTAAAAAACATTTTTTTCTTCAAATTGCTTTGATGGAAAATCTTTGACTATGAAAATAGGTTTGCAACTAAAAATGAGACATCAAAGAGTTTCTCTACCTCGTGGTGATAAAAGCCTAGAGGAGATGAAGTGAGGGAAAAATAATTTGGTTGTGTTCAGAATTTCAGGATGTGTCACAGTTTTTAATTGCCTCTGCGAGAAGATGTGTCCCCTTCTCCGTTAGTGTTTACAGCCTTGGGAAGCCCTTGGGCATGTGGTGTCCTCTTTAACATCCACTCTTCACCCCACTCACATCTTTCCTGGAGCAGCTGGCTCCTCTCATTTCTGATGAAAGTCATTCTCTTACCCTCGGCTCAGGATTTGGAAATGTTGTTGTTGGAGCTGCTTCTTTAGCAGATCTTGAAAATGCTTATTCGATTTCATTCTTGTGGCCAGATTGTTGCATACTGAGAATTTATACCTGATAAAGGAAATTGCCTCTGTGAACTGCCTCTTTATAGTCATCAGCCAATTCTTGGGAGAGGATCCCAGTGTCTAGGTTGGGTAACGGAGCATGGGTTGTTACAGCCAGCCTGGATTTCAGGCCCTCTGTTGACATGGAACTTAGGATCCCTTTTAACCTTCAGAAGCAGTAGCCTGGAGTGAGAATGGAGTATGCGGAGGCCTGAGGGGTGCCAGGCCTTGGAAGGAATCTGAAACTGCCTTCCATCTTCTCTATCTCTAGTAGATGATGATGGTGATGGTGACAGTAACGTCAGCTAATTTTTCACCTATAGCAATGTAATAAATGGACAAGCCCTTTATGTGCTTTACCTCATTTGATCCCCATTATTATCCCTATTTTACAGATAATCTCTCTGAGGCTTAATTTTCACAGTCTGCTTGCAGGATGCCAAAGAGCACATCAGCTTGATACCAGAATTCAAACGCATTGCTTTCTCACTCCAGACTTTTAGTACCAAACCATCGTAGCCTCCTCCCTTCCTCGCTTGGGAACTAAAGCCACATTGTATCAATCACAAGTACTCCAATATTCTGTGTGCCTGGGGTAGCTTTGATCTTGATTTGCTCAGCTAAAAATTGCTGTGATATTTGGGAGCTTTGTACTGTAGTCACTCCAGGTCCTAGCAATGTTCATTGTACTACTGAAGACTTTTCTCTTATTCTTCCATCGTGTGGTCTTTGTAACGTGCTGGGGACATCTAGTATTCTCTAGGAGACTTTTTTTGTAGAATTCTACAACATACTTAGAAGAATACCAAGCTGCCTGTCCTCAGTTGTGAGTATATGTGGCTCAATGTGTGAAGGAGTTAAGATGATCTCAAAGTATAGGCCACTGTGTCGTGCTGTGAGAACACTCCCTCCCAAGAATCCCCACTTCCAAAAATAGCTATTGATTTTTTTCCCCCCAAAGACTAATGTACACTGGCGACATTTAAACGTAGTTAAGAGCTGTAAAGAGCTTAAAATCTCTGAAAGGACAAGATGTAAAAGCATCTAACTTTTCTCCCGTAGAGATTTTTATGATTTTCATAGACAGTGCACGACTGTGAGAACTAAGAAGCTTAGACCAGGGTGTCTGTACCTGACAAGTTAGCAGGGAAGCTTTCTTGGAAGAGATGGGACTTGAGATAGGTCAGTGGGGCTGGGTCGGATTTGCATAGATGGAGAGAAAGCAGTGACCCTTTCCCTGGCTTTAAAGGCAGGCATGAGGAAGCTGGGTCTAGTGAGCACGTTGGAATGTTCGAGAGGCTAACATGGGAGATGGTGTTGAAAAGAAATTAGGGACAGAACCACAGGGCCTTAACTGACAGAGTTAAGTTTTGATTTGGGTGAAGTTACCTAATCTCTGAGTTTCAGTTTCTTAACTTGTGAAGTGAGAAGATTTGATTAGTAGATGGGCTTCCAAGCAATTTTCAGGTTTAACATGGAAAAAAGATATCAATTTTCTGAATCCGTTTTATCCTGAAGTGATGATGAGCCATTGAAACTATTCAGAGAGAATAATATGGGAATATCCATGCCTGACATTGAGCACTTCCCATGTGCCAGCCTACTCAGCGCTTTGGATGGCGCCACTTAATTTTTACAACAAATCTACAAATTAAATACTATTACCCTTATTTTTATAGTTGAGTACTGACATAAAAGGTCCTGAGTGACCCAAATTATAAAGGTAGTAAGTGGTAGAACCCAAGCATTTTAGGTGTGGGACTTTAAAACGACTTTCCTGGCAGTAGTTTAGAGAATATTTTGGTATAATTTATGCAGTATTTGGTAGTGAGGAGTTTGAACTTGGCACCTGCAGCCTTTCAGTGTAAGGTGATGAGGATTCGAAGGTGATTAGAAGAAAGGGGATTAATTTGAGAGAAATTTCTAAGGAGAAATCAGTAGGACTTGAATGATATTAAATAGGGGAAAATTTGAACTGAAGGCAGTTTTCTAGCCTGGAGGTTTGAGAGAATCAGCACATGATGAGCAGAAGTAATGCAATCAGGAAGGCAAGCTGAATATTTGCTGAAAATGAGAAGTTTGGTTTAGATATTTTAAGGGAGGAAGAGAGAGGCATTGTTTTCAGCAGAGAACTGACCCATTCAGGCTTCAGTTTGAGGGAACTTTTCTTCTTTTAACCTGGATTTACTGAGGGCCTATTATGTGCAAGTATCGTGCTAAAACACAGATGTGTAAAAGGGTCCAAAGGCTCAGAAATGATTAAAGTTTGGAAATTATTAGAAAAATCTAACACGGTTGACATTAAAACAGAAAGTATGACTAGCTAAAAGGTCTTTAAGTATATGGAAACGTAGAACATAGTCTCCTCGAATTCTTTGCTGTAGGTTGTGTGCAGTACTTGTGTGTGTGTGTGCGTGTGTGCAGATGTATACACATATCACACATGCACATAGACACAAGAAGGTATTTTTTTTCCTGCAGCACAAAGAAGAAGGCGGCATTGGGATAAACTCTAGAGTGAGGAATTTAGATATGAGAGAATTCCCTGACAAGGAGAATTGTTAGTGTTATAATTAGACTGCCAGTGGAGATGTGCCAATAAATTTTCTGAGAGGTAGTTCAAGTTTTTGAGGAGATCCTGAATAAAAACATACCCTTCTTACCTGCCTGGGTTCTGGACAAGTTGAGAAATAGCAAATCTAAAGATGTAGTAAAAATACCTTTTACAAGAGCCTGGGGTGGAGCACGTGGCTCTCATTTTGGGAGGCAGAGTGCAGGCTGACAGTGCACCCCAGCCGGTGTGGTGTGTGTCAGGCCCCGCTGGGCTAGGGCAGGGCCTGCCCCTGGTGAAGTGGAAGAGAACATGTGCTCTTTATCAGGAAGGTTCCCAAGAAGAAGAATGATGAGAGAGGTGCTGAGCTTTGCAGACTTCTTATTTTTCCCAGACTTACCCATCACAGATGTCACTCTTCTTCACTGAGGAAGGGTGAGTTAATACTGGGTGAGAGGAGTACTCAGAGAAAAATCTTTCCTCATAGAGAGCAGGACCAGGTTAAAGGTACTTCACCTCTAACTTAAGAAAAAAAACAACGTCATCTACTTGAGATGCCTTAATTGTAAGAAAGAGGCAAAGATTAGATGATTTTTCAAGGTCTGTTTTGTTTGTGACCTGTATAGTTGTAATTCTGTGGCTATCCAAAGGGATTGCAGAGTGGGGGGAATTTCCTGCTGCCTGCTCCTAAGGATGAGGGGCTCTGCGTCTGCGTGCCAGGAGGTCTGTTTTAATGATTAGATTCTTTTTATTGTTGTTGTTGTTAGTAGCTTAAAATGTAAGTCCTTGATACTATGAAATGTTTGATTTATAGGCCAGCAGGAACTGTGAGAAATATACACAACATTTGCAAGCAGAATTCTGGCTGTAGAGGTATATGACAACTTGTGTAGTTGGCTATCATTGATTGCTTGGTAGTAAATTACTATTTGGGGAAGAGAGGATGCATTCTAATTTTAGATACCCCCTTAGGCTCAAACTGCTCTCATTCATTCACAGATATTTATTGACTGCAGGGTCTGTTTTAGGCACTGGGGAATTGTGAAGGAAACAGATAAAAATCCTTGCCCTTATGAAGCTTATAGGCTAGCAGGTATAAAGAAACAATAAAAAAGTAAATATATGAATAAAATGTATGTGAGATGGTGACCAGTTTTGTGGAGAAAAGTAAAATGCCGAGGGAGATAGAGAGTGTTGAGATGGTTACTGGTGGTCAGGACGGAGCTCACTGGGAAGGTCATGTTTAAGCAGAGACTTGAAGGAATTGTGGGGTGAGCCATGTAGCTGTCTGGAGGGAAGACACTTTGGCAGAGGAAATAGCAAACACAATGCCTTGAGTTGTAAGAATGCCCAGTGCCAGGCTGTAGGGCCTTGTGAGCCATTTTACTCTGAGTGGAATGGGTTTTGAGAAGAAGAGTGACATGATCTGTTGATTTAATTACTCAGGCTCTGTTTTGAGGATAACCTATAACCTTGAGAGAAGAGCAGAAACAAGGAGAATGGTTATGAGGCTCATTCAAAACTGAGACGGTAGTAGTTTGGACTAGGGTAGTAGCTGAGGAAGTGGGGAGCAGTGGTCAGAGTCTGGAGATATTTTGAGGGTAGAGTCAATAGAATTTGTTAAAAGATTTGGTGTGTGGTCTGAGAAGAGTTAAGGATGGTTTAGTCAAGTTTTTGGTCTGAGTAACTGGAACAATAGAGTTGCCATTTACTGACATGGGCAAGGAGGAGATTTGGGGACAGGAAGAGAGGAAGGTTACTTTTGGAAATGTTAAGTTGAGATGCTTAGTGGATATTCACATGGAGAGGATCCATAGGCAATTGAATTGCGAAGAGAAGAGCTCATGGATGAAGCCCGAACTGGAGATAGATATGAGTGTGAAGGCATTTAAAGTCACCAGGTAGGATGCGCTTATCAGGCTAGAGAGGGTAGATGCAGAAGAGAAGAGTCCTGGGACTAGGTCCTACGGCACTGCAGTGTATACAGTCATGGGAATAAAGGGACTTGAGGAGGGAGAATAAGAAGGGGAGACCAATGTGGAAAGAGGAGAACCAGAAGAGAATGGTGTCCTGGAAGCTAAATAAAGTACTTTAGGAAGGAAAGAGAATAAACTGGATCAGAATGCTGCGGATAGGGAAAGAAGGAAGACGGAGGCTCTTGGCCATTGGTTTCAGCAACATTGGGTTAATAGTGACCTCAACAAGCGCTTGATTGGAGTGGGTTCAAGAAGGAACAAGAATGGGAAGAGAGGAATTGGAGACATCTAATGTCAGTCTTTTGAAGTGTTTTGCTATAAAGGGGAGTGAAGTAACGGAGGATTAGCTGGAAGTGGATGTGGCCTCAAGAAGGTTTTTTGTGAAAGACAGGAAATATGGCAGTTTATTTATTTGCTGATGGGGCTAATCTAGTGATGTGGGGGAAATTCATAAGGAAAGAGAGAGAGGGTTATTGCTGAAGCCGTTCTTGCAAAGGCAGGAAGGGTTAAGGTATGATACACAGTGAAAGGTTTCCTCATAGGTAAGATTGTAGACAGTTCATCCATACTACTAGGAGGGAGGTGGATCATGTGTACACAAATGCCAGAGAGTTGTGGAAAATTCACTGCATCCAAGTCAGGCTTGGGTAATTAGTGACCACAGTGTGGCTTTACAGTGGCCTCAGCCCTCTGTGCTTGTGGAATTTATGGCCCACAAAAACCTTTACAGACCTATTGCTGTGGCCCTTCAACCATCTCAGCTGACAATTGTATAGTTTCACATTTTAAAATTTCACGTGAGCATTATTTTAATGAGTAGCTAACTTACATTTAAGTCAGAATAGCTAATATTTACTGAATCCTCTGCATAATCTCATTTAAACCTCTCACTAAACCCATGAAGTCGGAACTATGACTAACCTCCAGTTAAGAATTGAGGAAACCGAACCTAAGAAAAAATAAAGAACATGTTCAACTTCATATGTTGACTTAACTTGCTGCTTTCTACCACTGTAGTTCATTCCTTCACCATGGGCTCTATTGCTTTATGGAAGTATTTGGATCTGTGAAATGTGTAATTTCTGAATGCAGTGAATTAACATTGCATATAATTTAGTCTGTTTATGTGATTGTAATCTGAGATTAAATACTTTTGACAATTTTGAACTTTACCCGCCACCTTTTTATTTTCCTCCCAAAGACCAAGAATTTAAGAGCCTTTTTACAGAAAATTTTGAAGCTACACTAGAGGAAAAATTGGTTGGCTGGCTGCGGGTAGGCAGAATGTCATCATTCTTGTAGGAGTTTTCCTTTATAAGTCAGATCTTAAATTAGAAATTGACAGCAAGATGTTCCATCTATTCTGAAGTGAATAAGAGCATAAGAATATGATCTTCAGTGTCAAAATGATCAGAATTGAAATTTTCCCTTGGCTCTTTCTTTCTATGTCTCAGGCCTTCTAGACCTGCTTTCTCATTTATAAACTGGGGATTGTAATACCCATCTTCTGTGATTGTTGTGAGAATTAGAGATGGTATATTCTCAAGCACAAAGCACAGTGCTCAGTATTTATTCTGCTAACACATGGCAGGTGACTGGGTAGCTCCTTTGTCAGTTCCGTTAACTACTTTCTGGGGGCTGGTAGCCTGAGGGGTTACTAAGTACATCCTTTCCCTTGGTTACCTTAATTCCCAACTGGAAAGTAACTCATTCAGGATTTAATTTCAGAAATGTTTCTTCTGTGTACATTTTGGGGATGATTTATTATTTAGCATTAGAGAAAATAAAGCTCTGTAGAACTACACCATCTTTATTTTGAATAAAATTTCAGAGCATATTCTGTGACAGCGGAAAAATGGAACTGTCCCAGAGAATCTAGGATGCATGGTTTACTGTAAGCACGAGGCTCTGGATATCCTCTTGGGTGTGGAGGAGCCTCCCTGCATTCTTCCAGTCACTTAATCCAGGCATCAGTATGTTGTCTAGACTTTGGTTGTGTGAATTCCCTTCAGTGGAGATGGGAAATCCATACATTAAAATTAAGCATTGCTTTCTCCTTCCCTTGAAACAGTAAACCGACGGTTAGAGAAAGAGTTATAACTGGGATTATTGGTGCAGCCAGATGCTCACGGGCCTTGGGCAGTAAGTAAGTCAGAGTGTGGAGCAGCAGAGACAAAGCAAAGGTTCTCTAGTTACCTCCATTACTAACTTAATACGTATTAAATGAATTCTATTGACAAGAGACCCTGGCAGGTGCAAAATCTTGTATTAGATGATATGGGGAGTACCAAGTCGAATGGGGAGTTCCTTAGCCTCAAGGAATTAATTTGGGATAGGCTTCGTCAGTCCACATCCAGAGCCCTATTTATCCCTTACTCTGGAAACTTTCCCCTCCGCACTCTGCTCCTGTGACATTTGAGTTCCTTCCCTAAAATTTTGAGTTTTTTCTTTAAATCAGAATTTTCTAAAGTATTCACCAGGGATTGGTTGTAAAGGAGACTGAATCTCTGTGTCTGTGCCTACCCTAATGCCTGGGGTAGGTCGTCGGCTGTGATATAGAGGGCCTCTGAAGCTGGGGTTGTGCTGTTGCTGCTCCCAGTGTTGGAGCCAGGCTTCTCTTGACTCTGTGATACAACAGTCCTCACTCCTCTGCCCAGTAAATATTTACACCCATGTTACTTGCTCTGTGCATTGAATAAAGGGAGATATTTTATTTAAATACATTGGTCGTTATAAGTGGCATAATGATAAACATGCACTCAAGGAATTTCCTAGTTGCAAAATACGTTCATTTATCTTCTGGTATTTTACCCATCGTTTGAAGTATTTAAAAAGCAGGGAAATAGTGAAAACATAGTGATTCTAGAGGGATACTTGAAGAACATAGGTTGTAGGTTCATTTATGGTTCTCATACTCTAATTTTTTGGATGACATACATGTAATTTCTATAGTTGAGCAGTGTTTGTGAATCATATAATTTTTTCAGGGTCCTTTAACACTACAGGACTAGCCTTAGGCTAAAATTATGAAGGTGGGGAACTTTTTAATTCATGGTCTCAGATTTTCCTTTCTATGATTGCTTTATTCATCCTTGTTGCCCTCCTCATTTCCTTCTCCAGTATGCACTGTCTTCTGCCTTCAAAATCACTTCTATTAAGGGATAAATAGTTAATTCAGTTTGTTATATTTCCCAAGAATGTTTGCCTTTCAGAAGACACAATACTCAAATTGGGCTAAAGTAGGGGAATTAAGTTCTAATTGTGAAATTCAGTGTAACATGTAAGTGTCCACTCATGTTGTAAGGTGGACCCCAAATACACATTCACATTTAAATAAGTATCTGTCCCATGTAAGGAATACGGTGCAAAATGACAGTGCCCTTTGCTCATGACTAACCAGTACGTGCATATTCAATTTATAGATTATTATTTCCTTTTTTTAACTCATTCTCCTCATTTTCTGAAAATGTTCTGTGGTTTATGTGGCATGACATGAGGAGCAGAATGAGCATATGGGCTTTGGAGTATGACTTGGACCCATATCTGAACTTCACAGTTGACCTTGGATCTTATTTGACCTTGGACACATACCTCCTGAATCTCAGTTTCCTCACCTGGGAAGTATGATTGTTAGGGTTGTTATGATGAAAGAATGTGTGTAAGCTGCAGCACCATAAAATATAGTGTATAAATTACAGGCCTATGGTAGATGCAACATAAAGTGGCTATTGCAATTACTATAACTTCTAGCATTCTTACAGGGAAAAAATTAAAACAATGAGAAAAAAATTTCTTCTACATAATAGCAACTTTGTTAAAAGTTTGTAGCAGGTGTCAGTTATGCTAATAATTAATTAATTGGGGGTAGGTTTTGATTATAAGCAAGCCAGATATATTTTATGGAAACTTACTATATTCATGTTCTTAGACATAGAAATAAGATTTGAATATTCACATTATAATAAACTTTTTTTAAAAATAAAAAAATGTTTCATTGAACACAGAGTTACCTAAGCGCAGTTGAGACATGATTTGAGTTCTCAAAATTTAATACTTATGAGATGATTCAGGAATATATTTATTATGCAAGTCGAGGCAGAGTTTTGTGAGGTGGGCGCTTTACGCCTATGTTATGTCCTCCTGTGTTCTCTTGTTGCACAGGATTCTACAATTCTATTTTTCACCCCACAGATTTACCAATAAAGAGACATAGAGAGTATGAGCTGGTGACTCCAGTCAGCACAAATTTTGAAGGACATTATCTCTCCCATATTCTTTCTGCAAATCACAAAAAGAGGTCAACGAGGGACGTGTCTTCCAACTCTGAGCAATTGTTCTTTAACATCACAGCCTTTGGAAGAGATTTTCATCTGCGACTAAAGCCCAACACTCAGCTAGTAGCTCCTGGGGCAGTTGTGGAATGGCAGGAGACATCTCTGGTGCCTGGGAATATAACCAACCCTGTTAATGCTCATCAACCAGGAGTTGCTTCAGAAAGAATCTGGAAAACAGAGCCTTTGCAGACTAACTGTGCTTATGTTGGTGACATCATGGACATTCCAGGAACCTCTGTTGCCATTAGCAACTGTGATGGTCTGGTAAGACTCATTCCCTCTTGTGTGTATATGTTTGCAGGTATTTGGGAGTACAGCATGGTTCAGCATGGTTTGGGAGGTAGAGGGGGAAAGGAAGCCTCATTATTATGTTTTAAGTGCAGGAAGAAGCATTAGAAAGCATTTTACTGTCAAAGGTATGTGCCTTGGCTTAATTTTGACATGAAGACAACGTTATTCCAAGAAACAAAAGACAACTGTTTTAGTGTTTTTTGCCTATATTTTCACTTGTGTTACATTGGGGAATTTTATTTCCTTACTTCTTTCAAAGCATTCTTAAAGCTTTCTAAAGAAACAAGATTCCTCCAAAATGATAGTATTTCACTTATGTGGAAACTTTGGATATCTTCTTAAAGAAAGTATTTTGAAAGCATTCTTTTGCTTCCCCACAGAATGCTAAAATGGGAAATGGGCTGATCCTCTGTCAGAATTTGTTCAAATAGCATTACTTTATGAACATGAGAGGTAGTTCTCTCTGTATGGTGGCTTTGATTCATTTTTTTCCTTTATTTTCAAATAAAATACCTATATATTGCTCTTCAGTTTTGTAGTTGAGACCAATAGTAAGTGACTGGTCTTTACTAACTCTGCAAGTGTGAAATATATATATATATATATATTTTTTTTGTATCTCCAGATGTTATTTGAAAAGTATGTCAATGTTTATGCCTCTTCCATTCACAGTTGACTCCAAGTCTTTGTTCAAAAAGAGCAACCATTTTTCTTTCTATGGTTGCCAGGCTGCTGTTTCTTGGGAGTTCAGAGGTATTCTCTTTGTTTTGTCACTTTTCTGGGAGTTCTCAAAATATTTCTTACATTCCTGCTTATAGTTATTCTACCTTGGCTGGTCCTCCAGCAATACTTTGAATATTCCGCTGTTGTCCTCTGTATGCATAAGTGCAACCCAAAGGAGTTATGACACCATATGTTGTACTAAGTGCTCATGAGTTCATTGTTGTAGGCTTTATTTTTGTAGTGCTGTACTGCTTCTTGATGTTTGGTAGGTTTTTAAAAGCCAGCACAGAAAACTGAATAGAGTATGTGTAGCAGATCCGAGTCTCCAAGTTGGACACCATCCATTTAGGATCCATACTCTCATATTTGGTGCCGGACCGTGTTCTGGGGTTTGAGGATATAAGGAATCTCTCAAATTCTTCTCATTCTACGCAAACATTGAATACACCTGAATTAACTAAGTCACTGAAAAAAAAAATCACTTTCTAGAAAACTAAGTTTAAAGTATTCACTGAGAGAGCTTAGTTCAATATTGCTAAGATATAAAAGGGAATAAATTATATGCAAAGGTACTGCTTTATAATACTTTTAAGTAAAATATATCATGTATCAAACTTGATTCATTCTTATTTTTCAGTTTTATTGCATAAAAAATTATGTACTTTTTATCTCCTCTGTTAAGATTTGAAATTTGGGATATTGGCTTGAATATCAGTTTAAGGAAGGCAAAAGCAAGGAAATTATTTTAATAGATTATCACAGTGATTTTATTTTTAGACCTGACTTCGCAATCAGTATTTTTCTTACTGTACGTGTCAAATTATGTTATCATATGTACAGAAATCTGGGACAATAATAAGTTGTTATAAGGAAGAGGAAAATAGAAAGTATAAATGAACATTAATTATTAGGGTTAATTTCTCATTTTTAAGATATGGTGTTAACTATCTACGTTGTATCTATTGATATAGTGTGTGTATGTGTACACTACAAGTATTCATTTGTTCCATTCTTTGATCCATTAATTAATTAATGAAAAGATACCTGTAGGAAGTCAGTTATGGGCCATCCACTATTCCAGGCACTGTGAACTGGTGAAAGGGGATAATCATGGTTAGCAGCCTCATGGAACTCAAAGATGTTAAATTTGCCATAGAATTTAAATGTGAAAAAATCTGGCAAATACATCTATATCCATATTTATATATAGATACCGACAAATGTATTAGAATCCTGTTTAACTTAAAAAATTGTGGTTAAGGGAAGTATCCTCTGGAGAGATTTTATGAATGAGACAGAGTTTTGAATCAGAGATAAGTGGCCCAGGCCTTGAGCTTGATCCAGGAAAAGGATCGGGTCCAGCTTATAGCAGGCAGTGCTGACTGTGTGCGTATGCAGAAACAGAAGGCTTTTCTAGAGTTTCCAGCTCACAACAGCTGTGGAGAAAGAAGGAAGATGATGGCAGGAGGAGAAGCAGGGTTGTGGAGAAGAGATCAACAAACTGGAGGGCTAACACCAGCGCTACTTCACTACTCATTAAACTGGGGACAAATTCTTAAAATTGCAGAATTGCATTGGACAGGATAAGCTCTTAGCAGAGATGAAGTAGGAAGTTTAATTGATGGGAATGTAAATAAATTTGACTGATTAGCTGATTCCTGAATGCTTTTTGTTCCTTTAACTTGCTATGTAGGGATTTAAGCTTGACCTTCTTGACCTTAGAAAGGAAAGCAGGGATATTGAGATAACGTAAATGCCCAAGGATTAACCTGATGGGATTTAAAGCCATTGCCCTGGGAGGCTCTGGGATTATAATCAAATCCAAGTTGTCTTATTAGAAAGTACAGCCACTTCTGGCCTAAAAATACCAAAGGGAAAATTGGCGTGTATATCGTCAACCAAGTATATAGTCAAGTCTCCTGATATGGAAGAAAAATGCCGTGGAAGCCCTACCTGGATGAGAAATCTAATCCTCCTCATTAGGTTAATTTTAGACTGGTATAGACAGGATTCCAGTGATCTGATTTTCTACATGTGGCCTTTGAAGTTGTTGCACATACAGAGCAGCCACAGGTGTTTATTTTTCACTAAGCTTGGATAGTTCATAGCCAGGCCTTCTCCCTGAGTGAAATTCCTTGCCTCTTTTTTTCTCTTATGTGTGACATGCTATGTGAGTTTGAAATGGATGCACACTCAGAATTAATTTGTATTCAACATAATGCTTTAACTTAATTTTAAAAAGGCAGTGCTGCTCAAAGTGTGTCCACAGACTCAGGTTTGTGACAAGATAAATATGGAAAGTGAGACTAAGTGTTTTTGGCTCTAAGTGTGTTGGCTCTAATTAAAAAAAAAAAAATTGGGGCTGGTGTTTTGTGACTTGGTTTTTCATTTTATTTTTCTAGTGATTAATTTTTAACGTATTTTACAAAAATATCAGTCTGAAACCAGTTAGGGGGAAGAGAAACTTCTTCACCACAGATAGTTTGAAGTGCAAGCAGTGACGCTTTTCTGTTTTTACCCCTCTGGACATCAGAAACTTGACTGAAATAGTCAGGTAGAGTCCACCTATTCCAGGTAACTGTGTGGAATGGTCACAGGAAAGGTACTTTAACAATGAAGATGACAGAAAAATGCCTTGAGGGACATATACAGAACCATGGTCTAGAATGTGGCCTAGACATACATATGCATAATAACTAATATATTCTGTGGGTTCCTGAAATCAACATCAAAGTCTTTTCTGTGCAAAGGAATTGACCATGGTTCTTACTCAATATGGCCAAGAATAATGTCTTTTCCTGTCCAGCGTGACCTTTCCTTGTTCTTTGCCAAGATTATTTTTTATGAGTGGCTGTTAATTCTTTTCCAATTGCGTGTTATTCCTGCTCTACTCTACCCTACTTATAGGGAAGAATTATTGAAATATTCAATCTGAATTTGGAATTGTCTCTGCTTTCTGACAGTGTCCAATCTAGAGTAAAGCCCCACTTCTCTATACCCTCCCCTAAATTACCCAGCCAAAGCCCAAATCCTATTAATAGGTTCTTTCTAACACTGTCTTACTGAGCTGCTCAGGGTTCCCTCTGGTGTGCACTCTCCCTCTGTGCAACATGTAATAAACCAGCTTGTCAATGGCAAATGTGTTCTTCGTGGTCTTTGGCTGGAGGGTGTTGACATGCTTTACCTCTCCTCACCAGGAGTCATGGTGATGGCAGGCATTTCACACACTTCTTAGTGGGAAGACACTTCTGGCTGAGAATCCCTGCTGAAAATAGATTTCTTTATTCTGCAGAGCCCTGGAATTTGCTCTGTAACACCATGAATCTCCCCTGTGAGTAGTGGTAGCTCACAATCACATTTTGTGGTCTACAAATTTGCCAAAATAAAGGGTTGTTTGGTTAGTAGACTTTATGTCATGTATTTTATAACATAAGGAAACTGGATTTTTCTAGATTTGCTAGAACAAAATTGCTTTGTTAATTCCCCTGGATTATCATCAGAGGGAACTGGTTGGGAGTGGAAGAACTGACTAGTGATGACTGTCCTCAGTTATCCAGCTCAGTGATTTCCTTGTGGGCTGATTTTATGATCGAGGGCATTTATCTTAGGATAGAAGTTTTCAACATTTTTTTTTTAACATTTGGAATTCTTCCTTCAAATGAAATCACTAGGGGTTATCTAATAAAATAATATGTAAAATGGATAAACTCAGGAAAGCCCTGGTTAAAACACAGGTGGGAGATGCTCTTCCTCCTAGTTTCTCTTCCACCTGCCTTGGTCTCACTCCAGACCACTTTTAGGCCTCCCGAGGCATCTAACAGGGATCTTCACTGTTAAGGCAGAGGGTCTTGGAAGCTTGAGGTTAACAATTTAGGAACCATAAACTGAACCTCTTTTCTGAAATATCTGACAGTCACATCTGGTTAATATTGGAGGTGTTTTATCCTTTTTAGATTTGAGGCATGGCCAAATGAAGTCTTTGTGGACAACTGCAAACTTGTAAAGAAAACAACCTTGAGACTTTTGCTTTGGGATTTGCTCTCTGCAAAAGCGTGTTCTTGCCATACCTGTTTCAGTAAGTGTAGCAGCAGAGGCACTTTTTAAAAAGTCTACCTAAAAAAGTGTTATGAGCCAGTGTGCTAGGATTGAGAACATTTGACCGGTGATTGTAAATATGGCTCATTCTGGTAAATGAGATGGTTGATACTAAAAATAGATACAAGTCTGTAGCTCTTTATTGTGGATTTGGAAAAGAGGGTTTTTGAGGGCTGATCTTCAGATGTTGACATTTGAACATCTGCTTTTATGAGAAGAACCTGATCTCTAAAGGCCAGTCGCCTCCCTCCATTTTTTCCTGTGGAACATGTCTATGGAAGGTGTCATGTGTTTTATGGATGAGACAGAGGGAGATCTGTGTCTTCATGGTTTATAGGCTGATTTAAGAGATGTTAGAAGGTCTGAGGAACAAAGGACTGAAAGCCCGTTTCACCTCTGTGCGCCTACAGCATGTTATTTTAGCAATGCAGGATTAGAAGCTGCTCAAAGCCGCTATACCCTTTAATTTCCAGAAGTAGAAGGAAGAAAGCAGCAGGCATTGGCTTCTTTCTAAATGAAGAATGGATGAAAGTCCTGTAGTTTAATTGGCCTGAGAGAGCTAGTACCATGACAGGCCTCACTGCTTCCTTATTGAGGTTTGATCAACCCATGGCCATGCAGGAACTGACAGTATTTAGCTAGTGATGTGTACCTGCCTATGCCAGGTCTGGGTTGTTGAATACATCTCCCACCCTGCCTCCTTTCTCAAATAGATAGGCAGCCTGTTTGTGCTTATCCGAGGTGAAGAGGGAAGGTTTGGCAGAGTCCTTGATCATTTTCACATTTCATATCTGATTTGCATAAGTCTAGAATCATATGTACGTCAAGCCTTTTCCAAATTTTTTGGCTGTATTTCTTTTGTGTGATTTAGTTGATCTTATACTAAGAATACCCAAGGACATAGGAAGTGAAAAAAAAAACCCAAGTCAAAAGTTTTTTTAAATTTTGAAAATATTTCTTTATACTAGTTATTTTGTATTTAATCTAACTTATTCATGTTTATTTATGAGTACCACCTGTTCAGTGCTTATTTGATTTACATCAATTTGGTTATGATTCATTTCCCATTATCTTCTCTAACTTTGGTAGAGTAAATTTTTTTTTTTTAAAGATTTTATTATTTTTATTTTTTTTTTCCCTTTTTCTCCCCAAAGCCCCCCAGTACATAGTTGTCTATTCTTCGTTGTGGGTCCTTCTAGTTGTGGCATGTGGGACGCTGCCTCAATGTGGTCTGATGAGCAGTGCCATGTCCGCGCCCAGGATTCGAACCAACGAAACACTGGGCCGCCTGCAGCGGAGCGCGCGAACTTAACCACTCGGCCACGGGGCCAGCCCCTGGTAGAGTAAATTTTTTAAAATTAAGTTTATGATGAGTTAAAAATTGAGAAAAAAAGTAAATATGATGTTGCAAATCTTTCTTTGGGCAGACATGGAAAAACGAAATAAAAGGGGCAGCAGAAGTACTTTTACTTTCTGCTGTTGGCTTGGGAAATAACCCTTCCTGTTCTTCCCAGTGCCATGACAACTGTGACTTCATTAGAACTCTAATACAGATTTTTAAAGATACTCAAGAAAGGCTTTAAGAACTGTGAAAATCGTGCTGACCACATCTTAAATATCTTCTTCTGGTTAAGTTATCATTAAAACAAGAACAAAAGGACAGCAGAGTATTGATATGATGCCCTTGTGCACAATCATGCTTTGAGGTCACAGAGTTCTTGCAACCTAACCCCAGCCTCAAGATTCTCAACCGTGAAAACTGTGTTATTTGTTTGACTTAATAATCCTTGCTTCTAGGAATGCTGAGCCATTAAAACATTTTGAAGCGCTAGGATATGTAAACTGCTATATTGATTGCTCTAGTAAATACTGAGGTATGCCAGGCATAACCTTTGTCTTCCAAGGGTACTGGAAATAAGATATGCAAAAGCAAAACAAAATTACAAAGTGGAATATTTTAAATGCCAAAAGACTAGAATAGATGCAATGTGAGAGCTTGGATGATGGAAGGATTGTTTCTGTCTGGAAGGATGGCAGAAGGCTTCCTGGTGGAAGCGATGTTTGTGATACGGAGAATTGAAAAGATAAACATTTATGTTAGAGTAATCACTGATGATGGCAGGGCAAGGGCTGGGCAGGAGGAAGAGCCTCTGAGCATAGTAGGAGAGTTGTGTGGAGGTCCACGCGCGATGGCCATAGGAATGAAGAGAGGAGGGGGTGGGTTGCTTTCATGAACTTTGTAACAAAAATAATGAATACACAGGAGAGCCAAAGTAGTCTTGGTCAGTGTTTACCTGATTATAGGACAAATGATACAACAGGGAGAGAGAGAAAGAAAAAGGAGGGTAAACCAGTGGCTGTGTAGTTAATATTGACAGGCTTGCATGGGCATTTGGGATGAGAAGAGGGCAAGGCTTCCTGTTCCTTAACTATGTTACTTTTCTTCATAGGAAAGTTTCTGTAAGTCCTGGGACCTTCTTCTCTGGAGTTTAGGGAGGTTTTGTCCCCACAACTTTTTTCTAGAGTTTGTTCCCAAAGTTTTATGTGAGTGGGTTATGAAATTTGATTGTGAAAAATCCAACCTCTTCTTCCATCATCTAGGTCCTTCAGCCTTTCAAGTTTGATCAATAAGTGCCCCGTTTAGTAAACCTCCTTCTATGACCATAATTTCTTCCATTGAAATGTTTTCCTCATTTTCTCACTGTATTTACTATATGTTCAAGTCCCTCACTTCTTTCCATTCTCCAAGGAGTGCTCCTAATGTCGTTTTAGTGATTTCTGTTTGCGTTGCACTGCTGTGTAGAAAGTAAAAAAGTAGAGCATAAAGAATAATTTGATCAACTCAACTCTCAAAAAACAAAACAAACAAAAATAGCCCTATTGATAAATGAGTTGATTTTGATATTAAATCCCATTTCATTTGGTCATTTATAGTATATATACTATATAGCTATATATGTATGTGGGTATATGTAGGATTGTATTTGCATATATATACACATATATGTTTATGCACACACATATGTATACACGTAAACATACATATATATGGAAAACCATAGAAAAGGCAGAGAAAATCAATGTTTAATTAAATACTTTGCTTCAAGGACCAGTGATGAAATTTGTTGTTTGTTCGTAGAGTTGGTGGCAGAGCTAGATTGGCACGTGGGTCTGTTGACAACAAAGCATGTGGCGGATCTGTCATCCCAAGTTACCTAAATATGCTCCTCACAATATGAGTCATCGACAAAGAGGCCATGACATGAATTAACTTGTATGCTTTTAACACTGCTAAGAATACAGAAAGATTAATTAGAAATACAAAAATTGAGGATAAAAAATCAATTGTCCTTTTTATTAAGGTAGTCAGACTTTGAATTCTGTTTCTAAAACAAGGAATTTGAAATGCTTGGTATTTTTTTCAAATATTTATTTTCAAAGGAGTTGATTTATTTTTGAGCAATACTAGACAACACTAAATGTATCAAGAGTTTATCATTAGACTTTTTGTGCTTTGTCAGTCATTTGATAAACAGGCTCAAATCTTCTGTAATTATAACAAATTTCTGAGAATTCTAGTTTATTGATTAAAGAAATAGGGATATACGATTGTACTGACCTCTAAGTCCAGAGTCAGTAATATTAAACAAAAAAAGACATTACATAGGCTGATAGGTTTTGAAAAACATTATCTAGCTTGTTATAGCCTACTTTTATAAAATATTTAGAAGATATCAAATGTGGAGGTTTGTAGTGAGAATAATCAATAAACCCAATGAAGAGGAACAGTGACCAAACTATTTAGCGTTGTGATTCTTTGGAAGAGTTCAATTTGGAAAAATGTAAGCACCATTGATGACAAGTCAAAATTTTATAAAATGCTTGAGGGAAATGATTCACATTGGTAGTGGCCGTGGTGTTGGTTTAGAATCCAGCAAACCTGGACTCCAGTTCCACTTCTACCACCTACCAGCCTTGTGACCACGAACAAGTTATTTAACCTTTTGGAAGTCTCTTTCCTTCAGGAAAGTGGGAAAAGTAGTGCTTGTCAGCTCGAGTAATGCTTGTCGTTACCATGACTGTGAATGCGTCTTTCACACAGCCCAGCTCCTAGGAGATCAACGATTGTTACTACAGTCCCTTTCCTTCTTTTTCCATTTACGATAATTTGTCCTTAATATTTTGTGATTAATAATAATTGCTAAGGTTGCAAAATAAGAAACACTGCAGTTGCCCAACTCAGCCTGTGACCTAAGTTGTGGAAAATACAGCCTTCTATGAAGTGAGCACCTTGGGGAAAACCCTGTAATTTCCAGATCACCTTCTCCAGCTGATGCAGGGCTTCTTTATCATCATCATCTCTGAGGAATACTCTAACCTCTGCTCTCCTGAAGACTGCTAAGGATGGGAAATTGACAATTTTCCATCTTGTTTCTATATGTCTGCCATGTAGAAAGTTCTTCTTTAGGTTCTACTTAGAAATAGGAAGTGAAAATATCTTGTTTCACTTGTTAGATTCTTCAGAGTTGACAAAGATACAGTGACCACGATTGACCTCTTATTGTTATTATTACAATACTTTGGTTTTACACAATTGACCACTCAATCATTCAGTGCACCATGAAGCAAACTATTTCAGCTTTAGGAAACATTTCGCTTTAGTGAAGTGATCTATCCCATAATCCGGCTGGAATGGAATTAACCAGGCATAAGTCACAATTTTAACATTCAGGCTTTTCATTTGGTCAAATATTTTAAATTATGAATCTCAGAGAGACGTTTTTGGGATAGTGATAAAGTTCTATGGTATTAGATAGTATACACTGTTGTTCAGAGTATTCCCAATCTTGTTCATTTCCTGTGTCTTTTATTAGGTGATGGTGGTTAATGTGCTATCTTCTATCTATATTTTTTTCCAGTCTTGAGTCTTCCATGAAAAAAAATAATAATACAACAAGGAGTATGCATTTTCTACAACTCTGTGGGGGCAATTGAAGGGGATGCAGATAAAGCTGGCGTGATGGGTCCCTAGCTTTAACTACCAGAAAATGCATTTTTTAACTTAAATAGCATTATCAAAGTAGACGTTAGGGGTCTTGGTGAGATTTTGATTAGGTGATAGGACTTTCCAACCCCAATTTAAAATGTAAGAGATTTCTGGAAGGCCTCCCTCTGTCTGATGATGTCCCTAAAAGTGGAAGATATTTATAGATTGAGAGGACTGTGCTGTTAGATGCTGGGGTGTCATATGAACATAGTGGGACCCAGTGTGAGCATGAGAAGCCCAAGAGAAAATGAAGAACAGCACTTAGTGAGAGATTCTGCAAATGTTAGCAACCCAAACACAGTGGGAAATGTTTTATTTAGCGTTATCTGTGAAACACGATGCTTTTAACATAGTGATTGGAATCTTGGGGTAATACTTCCTTTGGGCTTGCGGGATACTTGATCTTGCTTAGAGGATGCCAATGTTTCATGCTTTTCTGCCTGGCTTCATAGAGTCCTTTATTTTGCATACCTGGCTCTGAGGATGATATTAACTGGCTGCCAGGACAAGAAAGCAGGCCAAGCATAGTGATGTGGGTCCAGATAAAGTTAAGTCACCGGGAGATCTCTGTTTCTATTTGGTCAGCTGCACGTTATAGTCACCTTTGGCTTCAACTATAGTACCACACCTAGACTTAGCATAATGATGAGGGAAGACTCTGAGCCATATTGGTTGTAGACCCTAGCCATTTATCTAAAATTTTCAGGGAGGGGCCTCTTTATATGCTGTGCTTGGAAAAAGTTTTAGAAACATGTTAATCTGTGAGAATCTTTTTATATTTGGGCTAAACTCATTGGACTACCTTGTTACTCTTTCCCGTACTTAAAGATTAGGGGTTTGAATTATATCAGTGGTTCTTTTGGTTCCACCTCTTGGACCTTATGTTTTGAAATGTTTTTTAAGCCACACAAATTATTTATTTAATGATGAATGATTTTATCTATCTGTTAATAATCAAAAGCATACAAAATTGTTGGTCAAAGTTCCCAGTGAGTACAAATTACTCTCCCTCTACACTGGTTGATGATCTTTTCCAATAAAAAGATGAAATTCTTCATAGACCTGTACCATTTTGTTCAGCCTTATAACACAGTGGCAGGCATTCCCACATCTCCGTTATTGCCTCCACTGGTCCCCATGGGCCCGGGGATCTACAATTAGGAAACTGTTGACTGTAAATTTCCTGAGCTTCCTTCTAGGACTGGTGTTCTATGACTCTATAAATTTCTGTTCTCTTTATTTTTGTGGACAGTGCATTCCTGGCCAAGGAAGAACTCAAAGCATCACACTGACCATTGTTCATTAATCATGGTCTAGAGTGGAAATTGCGTGTATGAGTGTTACTTTTCCTAGCATTGAGATGTGGTTACTTTCTAATAATGCTTTTTTACTTTTTAAAATTTATTTTTAATCCACTAACTATGAATAAGTCCTGTGTTCTTGAAGGCTCCAAAGAACCTAACTGCTATTACAGTTTTGGGAGACGTTTCAGCTTGACTCCTAATGAAATGTGGAAATAACCAGTGTAAAGAGAAATATGTATATATATCTCTCTCTCCCTCTATATAAAAATATATATGTATGTGTATATATACAAACATATATGCACACATACACATGTGCATATGTGTGTATGTGTAATTTATAATATATTTACATTTTTATAAAATATTAAGAGACTGTCCTTTGGATGTGCTGTAGGGGGAGTACCAAGTTACCATAATCTAGGAATGTTGTGACAGCTCTGTTGATACAGCCATTTCCCTAGGAGAGTTTCTCATATGTTGCGTTTGAGGAATATGCAACTAAAGTTGAGAGTCATTGTTCTCCCCAAGGGGCCTCTAACTTTAGTGGGCATCAGGATCTCCTGGAGGGCGTGATAAAACATAGATTGCTAGGTGTCACCTCAGAGTTTCTGATTTAGTAGGTCTGCAGAGGGGCCTGAAAGTTTATGTTTCTAAGAAATTCTCAGTTAACTCAACTGCTGTTTCTTGTTTGTGTGCAATGATACTGGATACTGATTTTTCCAAGCTGACCTGCTTTCTCTGGTAAGGAATTTCAACTTTTATTTTTGTTCTGTAATATTGTCTTGGCGCTTTCCCACTGCCCAGTCATAATCCCAGCCAGTTTAACTCAGCACCTGTCTGTCAGTCCTAGATTGGATTAACTGTGCACAACTACAGCTTCCTCTCTTGGTCCCTTTGCCTGGAGGCTACATGTCCATTGGAAGCTCGTGAGTGCCATCTCCCCAGGCCAAGTTCTGGCAGAATACAGACACTGTGTGAACTTGGACAAGCCGCTTAATGTGTCTGATCCTTGGATACCTCTTTTGGTTCATGTAAAGATTTCCTGATGGTAGGTGGGGCTTTGAAGTGGATACTCTTGTTAAGTTATTAGTAACCAGTATCACAAAGAAGTGCTTGCAAGTTTCTAAAGTCACTTTGTTTTCAAGAACTCGTGGTGGGGCTGTGCCTTGGGGCATCACAGAGACCTTGAGATCTTCAGTTGTCCTGTGCTTTGATAGTCTGAGATCATCATGCTCCTTGGGCTCCCATGAGTCAACCCTGTGCTCTGTCCACATACCTGCTCTCTGCTTTACCCACCTCCTTTGTATCTATTCTCTCAGCCCAGATGATCTCATCTAGTTTATGCCCTCAGATACCATCTATGCAATGTGATGACTCTAAGTGTCTTATCCTGACCTCTCCTTTGAGCTCCAGACTTGTATGTGAATTCTGCTGCTTACCCAGCTTCTCCACTTGGATGTCTAATAGCCATCTCAATTTAACACTGTCAAAGATAAACCTTTGATAACCACCCTTGCATGATTTCTTCCACAAAGAAAAGTTTGGGCACCATTTCTCAGGCCAAAAACCTAGGCTTATTTTAGATTCCTCTTTTTCCCTCATCTCTCCCATAAAATCCATAAGTCTTCAGATTTTCCTATAAATTATGGTCTGAATCTACTTATTAGATTTCCAATACCACAACTTTGGTCCAAACCACTATCATCTCTTCCCTGGATACTACAGTGACCTCCTAACTGATTTTTTTGGGTCAATTTTTGCCCTTCTTTATCCTTCACATAGAAGCTGAAGTGACCTTTCTAAACTTCATGAACTTTTCTCTATTTAAAACCTTTCAGTCACTCCCTATTAAAATCCAAACTTCTTACCATTTTTCTTATTTGTAATTTTTTAAATTGAGTTCATAATAGTTTACAGCATTGTGAATTTTCAGTTGTACATTATTATTTGTCTGTTACCATGTAAGTGCTCCCCTTCACGCTTTGTGCCCAGCCCCCAGCCCCCAGCCCCCTTCCCCCTGGTAACCACTGAACTGTTCTCTTTGTCCATGTGTGTGTTTATCTTCCAGACGTGAGTGAAATCATATTACCATGACTTTTAAGACCCTGATGTCAGTGTTCCAATAATCATTGTGTCATAATCACCTAAAGAGCTTTTAAAAAAATATGGATGCCTAAACCCCAAACCCAGAGATACAGATTCATTTGATCTGGGTTAAGGCTCAGCATAAGTAGATTAAATGCTGTTCCAGATGATTCTAATTTGCTACTAGAGTTGAGAATCATTGTTCTCCCCAAGAGGCCTCTAAGCTTCGTGGGCATGAGAATCCCATGGAGGGCTTTTTAAAAACACAGATTTCTGGTGCAACTTTGGGGTTTCTGACTCAGCAGGTGTGCACAAAAGCCTGAAAATTTGCATTCCTAACAAGTTCCCAGGTGACACCATATTTTGAAAACCACTGTTCTACAAGATCTGGTCTTAGCATATTTCTCTAGTATCATTCCCTTGTTCACTGTATTCAGCTACTCTCGTCTTCCTTTTGTCTTTCAAATAATCCAAATTTTTCCTGTATCTGGCCTTTGGAAATGCTGTTTCTTCTGCTCAGAACATTCTTTTTTTAGATCTTTCAATAGAGATTCCTACTCATCATTTGGGTGTTAACTTAAATTCTATTTCCTCAAAAAGGATTTTCCTTGCTATTCTAGCTAAAACAGAAACCCTAGTCACTCTACATAATATTAATGTTTTTAATCTTTTTTTTTTTTGCTTAAGAAGATTTACCATGAACTAACATCTGTTGCCAATCCTCCTCTTTTTTTTCTTCTTGAGGAAGATTAGCCCTGAGCTAACATCTGTGCCCATCTTCCTCTAGTTTGTATGTGGGACACCTCCACAGCATGGCTGATGAGTGGAGTAGGTCCCTGCCCAAGATCCAGACTCACAAATGCCTGCCATCAAAGCAGAGCACGTGGAACTTTAACCACTGAGCAACAGGGCCAGACCCATTGTGTTTTTAATATTATTTGTAGCCATTATTGGCATCTCAAATTTATCTTGAATTGCTTTTTTACATTTACTATTGGGAGGAGCATGGCTCTCTCTACTGAGGAAAAGAACTCTTTCCCACGGATCTTTAATAACGCTTGGCACACAGTATGTGCTCAACAAATTGATATTGATAGACTGAATGGTATGGATATTGGAATGGGGAATTAATGACCACTTTTGAAAGTTGAATTATAGACCTTTCTTTGATGTCTTTAGATTTTGATGTGTGTAACTTTTACAAATGAAGGGAATGCTATGAACTTTAAAGTTTAAGGTTCGTAACATTTCATATAAATCAACTCCATCCTTGTCAATAGTGTTTTAATGCTGTGGTTTTTATAACTAAGTTTTCTTCCGCTTTCATTTTCATCTCTTCTTGTTTCACCTATGAGCTAGTGAAGGGCCAACATCATCTTGACTCAAACCTACACTTGAGTTCAACACCATAGTAGAGGTATAGTGTGTCTCTTAAATTAATTTACTCCTGTTAAGCAGCAGAAACAGATACAAATCAGCATGGCAGCCTGTTGCTTAAAAGAAAAAGAATTTTTAAAAACACCTTATAAAAGTATTACATATATGTATTTTTCAATTATTTTTTAAAAATTGCAGTAACATATATAGCTTTCAGACGTACATCATAATATATTTCAAATTCTGTGTAGATTACATCATGTTCACCACCCAAAAGCTAATTATAGTCCATCCCCTCACATGTGAACCTAATCACCCCTTTTGCCCTCCCCCGCTTCC
Source organism: Equus quagga (assembly GCF_021613505.1). Lineage (NCBI taxonomy): Eukaryota > Metazoa > Chordata > Mammalia > Perissodactyla > Equidae > Equus > Equus quagga. The sequence goes on from NC_060269.1 coordinate 98,951,399, forward strand.
CCTGTGGTAACCACCAATCCAATCTCCATTACTATGTGTTTGTTTGTCGTTGTTTTTATCTTCTACTTATGAGTGAGATTATACAGTATTTGACTTGCTTCCTCTGATTTATTTCACTCAGCATAATACCCTCAAGGACCATCCACGTTGTCACAAATGGCTGGATTTCATCATTTCTTATGGCTGAGTAGTATTCCATTGTGTATAAATACCACATCTTCTTTATCCATTCGTCCCTTGATGGGCACCTAGGTTGCTTCCAAGTCTTAGCTATTGTGAATAATGTTGCAGTGAATATCGGGGTGCATGTATCTTTATGCCTTTGCATTTTCAAGTTCTTTGGATAAATACCCAGCAGTGGGATAGCTGGATCATATGGTAGATCTATTCTTAATTTGCTGAGGATACTCCATACTGCTTTCCATAGTGGTGCACCAGTTTGCACTCCCACCAGCAGTGTATGAGAGTTCCCTTCTCTCCACATCCTCTCCAACACTTGTTGTTTCCTGTCTTGTTACTTATAGCCATTCTGACCGGAGTGAGGTGATATCTCATTGTAGTTTTGATTTGCATTTCCCTGATAGCTAATGATGTCGAGCATCTTTTCACATGCCTGTTGCCCATCTGTATATCTTCTTTGGAGAAGTCTGTTCAGATCTTTTGCCCGTTTTTCAATTGGGTTGTTGGTTTTTTTGTGGTTGAGATGTTTGAGTTCTTTGTATGTTTTGGATGTTAACCCCTTATCTGATATGTGGTTTGCAAATGTCTTCTCCTAATTGTTAGGTTGTCTTTTCGTTTTGTTGTGGTTTCCTTTGCTGTGCAGAAGCTTTTTAGATTGATGTAGTCCCATTTGTTCATGTTTTTCTATTGTTTCCCTTTCCCGGTCAGACATGGTACTTGAAAATATGCTGCTAAGACTGATGTCAAAGAGTGTACTGCCTATACTTTATTCTAGAAGTTTCATGGTTTCAGTCTTACATTCAAGTCTTTAATCCATTTCCAGTTAATTTTTGTGTGTGGTGTAAGATAATGGTCTACTTTCATTCTTTTGCACGTGGCTGTCCAGTTTTCCCAACACCATTTACTGAAGAGACTCTCCTTTCTCCAGTGTGCTCTTGGCTCACTTGTCGAATATTAGCTGTCCATAGATGTGGGGGGTTATTTCTGGGCTCTTGATTTTGTTCCATTGACCTGTGTGTCTGTTTTTGTGCCAGTACCATGCTGTTTTCGTTACTATGGCTTTGTAGTATATTTTGAAATCAGGGAGTGTGATACCTCCAGCTTTGTTCTTTTTTCTCAGGAATCCTTTGGCTATTTGGGGTCTTTTGTTGTTCCATATAAATTTTAGGATTCTTCGTTCTATTTCTGTGAAAAATGTTGTTGGAACTTTCATGGGAATTTTGTTGAATCTATTGATTGCTTTAGGAAGTATGGACATTTTAACAATGTTAATTCTTCCAATCCAAGAGCACAGAATAGCTTTCCATTTCTTTGTGTTTTCTTCGATTTCTTTCAACAATGTTTTATAGTTTTCAGTGTACAGATCTTTCACCTCTTTGGTTAAGTTTATTCCTAGGTATTTTATTCTTTTGTTGCAATTGTAAATGGGATTGTATTCTTAATTTCTTTTTCTGCTACTTCGTTGTTAGTGTATAGAAATGCAACCGATTTTTGTATGTTGGTTTTGTATCCCATAACTTGACTGTATTCATTTATTGTTTCTAAAAGTTTTTTAGTGGATTCTTTAGAGTTTTCTAGATATAAAATCATGTCATCTGCAAAGAGTGACAGTTTCATTTCTTCTTTTCCAACATGGATCCCTTTTATTTCTTTTTCTTGCCTGATTGCTCTGGCTAGGACTTCCAATACTATGTTAAATAAGAGTGGTGACATTGGGCATCCTTGTCTGGTTCCTGTTCTTAGAGGGATAGCTTTCAGTTTTTCTCCATTGAGAGTGATATTTGCTGTGAGTTTGTCATATATGGCCTTTATTATGTTAAGGTATTTTCCTTCTATACCCATTTTATTTAGAGTTTTTATCATAAATGGATACTGTATCTTGTCAAATGCTTTCTCTGCATCTATTGAGATGATCATGTGATTTTTATTCTTCATTTTGTTAATGGGGTGTATCATGCTGATAGATTTGTGGATGTTGAACCATCCCTGCATCCCTGGAATGAAACTAACTTGATCATGATGTACGATCTTTTTAATATATTGATGTATTCGATTTGCTAGTATTTTGTTGAGATCTTTGCATCAATGTTCATCAGTGATATTGGCCTGTAATTTTCTTTTTTTGTGTTGTCCTTGCCTGGTTTTGGTATCAGGATAATGTTGGCTTCAGAGGAGTTAGGAAGCCTCCCCTCCTCTTCAGTTTTTTGGAAGAGTTTGAGAAGGATAGGTATTAAGCCTTCTTTGAATGTTTGGTAGAATTCACCAGGGAAGCCATCTGCTTCTGGACTTTTATTTTTTAGGATGTTTCTGATTGCTGTTTTGATCTCCTTACTGGTGATTGGTCTATTAAATTCTCTACTTCTTCTTGGTCTAGTTTTGGAAGGTTGTATGTTTCTAAGAATTTATCCATTTCTTCTAGATTATCCAATTTGTTGGCATACAGCTTTTCATAGTATTCTCTTATCTTTTGTATTTCTGAGGTGTCTGTTGTAATCTCTCCTCTTTCATTTTTGATTTTATTTATTTGAGCCTTCTCTCTTTTTCTTGGTGGGTCCAGCTAAGGATTTGTCAATTTTGTTTATCTTTTCAAAGAACCAGCTCTTGGTTTCATTCATTTTTTCTATTGTTTTTTTTAGTCTCTATTTTGTATATTTCTGCTCTGATTTTTATTATTTCCTTCCTTCTGCTGATTTTGGGCTTTGTTTATTCTTCTTTTTCCAATACCTTTAAGTGCACTTTTAGATTGTTTATTTGGGATTTTTCTTGTTTGTTGAGGTAGGCCTGAATTGCTATAAACTTCCCTCTTAGAACCGCTTTTGCTGTATCCCACAGATTTTGGCATGTTGTATTTTCATTTTCATTTGTTTCCAGGAATTTTTGATTTCTCTTTTGATTTCTTCATTGATCCAATCGTTGTTCAGTAGCATTTTGTTTAATCTCCACATTTTTGTGGCTTTTCTGGTTTTCTTCCTGTAGTTGATTTCTAGTTTCATACCTTTGTGGTCAGAAAAGATGCATGGTATTATTTTGATCTTCTTAAATTTATTGAGACTTGTTTTGTGGCCTAATATGTGATCAGTCCTGGAGAATGTTCCATGTGCATTTGAAAAGAATGTGTATTCTGTGGTTTTTGGATGGAATGTTCTATATATATCTACTAAGTCCATCTGTTCTAACGTGTCATTTAAGGCCAGTGTTTCCTTATTGATCTTCTGTTTGGATGATTTTTCCATTGGTGTAAGTGGAGTGTTAACTCCTCTGCTATTATTGTGTTACTGTCTATTTCTCCTTGTATGTCTGTTAATAATTGCTTTATATATTTAGCTGCTCCTATGTTGGGTGCATAGATATTTACAAGTGTTGTATTTTCTTGTTGGATTGTTCCCTTTATCATTATGTAGTGCCCGTCTTTGTCTCTTGTTACAGTTTTTGTTTTAAAGTCTATTTTGTCTGATATAAGTATTGCTACCTCTGCTTTCTTTTCTTTGCCATTTGCGTGGAATGTCTTTTTCCATCCTTTCACTTTCAGTTTGTGAGTGTTTTTAGGTCTGAAGTGTGTCTCTTGTATGAAGCATATACATGGGTCTTGTTTTTTATCCAATTGTCCACCCTATGGCATTTGATTGGAACATTTAGTCCATTGACATTTCAAGTAGCTATTGATAAATATGTATTTATTGCCATTTTGTTACTTTTTTTTCTGGATGTTTTAGTAGTTCTTCTCTGTTCCTTTTTTTTTCGCTTGCTCTCTTCCTTTGTGATTTGATGGCTTTCTTTAGTAATATGTTTGATTTCTTTTGTCTTACTTTTTGCTTAATTATTATCGGTTTCTGATTTGTGATTACCATGAGGATCCTATTTAATATTCTATGTATATAGCAGTCTATATTGAGTTGATAGACTCTTTAGCTTGACCACTTTCTAAAAGCTCTACTTTTTGACTACCCTCCTTCCACATTTTATGTTTTTGAAATCATATATAGTCTCTTGTTTAGTGTGTCTATCCATTACCCTCTTATTATTGAAAAAAGTATTATATTTTGACTAATTCCTTGGAAGAAAATAAAATATGCTTATATAGTGACTTTCCAGTCAAGGATGTTACTACAGCAACCTATAGTTCTCCTTTCTGAGCACTGATCATACATAAATTGTTTAATGCCTTTCCCCCTGTGCTAAACTAGAAACTCCATGAGAGTTGGGACTGTGTCTATAATGCTTATTCCTGTATCCATAAAACCAAGCACCATGCCTGATATACAGGAGGTATACAATAAATATACGATGAGTTCTTGAATGAGTAAAGACACAGGATGTTAAGTTCCATGGTGCTATCATGTGCTCACTATTACTGTAGAGGTTTCATCAACCTTAATTGAATAAATGCTGCTTCTGTGGAGAATCCCTCTCCTGCCTTCCCCTTTGGTACCCAGAACTCTGCCTTGTGACTTTCATTTCTTTCTGTGGTTTCTCCTTTATGGGATGTTAAAAAGCTTCTCCAGCCAAGTACAGGAAGCCATACCTTTTCAGGATTGTTGACTTGGATTGTTTGACTTCTTTTAGGCAATATTGTTTTTTCCAACTTTTGTGTCTTTGGCAACTCCCGAGATTCTTTATGTCCCTGTGAGTGAAGTCTCTCTCTTTCTGCTTCTTAGGAGGAAATAGAGTGATTGATTGACATCTGGATAGAACTCGGCTGAGTCAGTCATTCATTCAATAAGTATTTATTGAGCACCTACTATAATGTTGTGTGCTTTCAGTGCTGGGGATGCAAGAGTGAACCAAATCAGGCATATACTATGGAGTTTAGATAGAGTGAGAAATATAGACATTACTTTTTTTAAAGTCACTCAGCTGCGTAAATAAACTGGCATATATGCTGTAAAAGAAAGGGATGTTGTTTTATCAAATAAGTAACAAAGTCTCTGACCTAGGCTAGGGGTCAGGGAAGGTTTCCCTGAGGAAATGGTAGTTGAGCTGAGTTTTTAAGGATGAATAGGAATTCCCTAGATAAGGTGCTGTTTGAGTATAAGAAGACCGTGGGGTGAGATTATCAGGGTTGGCGGAGGTAAAATTTGACTTCCAGAAGAAAATTAATCTGTCACAGTGGTCCTCCTGAGCACCATAGATGTTTTATCATGGTACTAATACTAGTTAAATTTTATGAGCGCTGACTATTGTGTGCTAGGTACAGATCTGCCCTTTATGGGAATTACCTTAATCCTGACAATAGTTCCCATTTATGGATTAGGAATCCAGGGAAGTGAGTGTCTTGTTGTGTGTCAAGAAGACCTGGATACCTGCATTCAGAACCAGTGCTTTTGACTGTTATGTAATCCTGGTTCCCAATTATATCTGAATATAATTCAGATAGCTTGGGCAGCTTGAATTCAAACATAGACACATGTCTGGATCTCTTTTTATATATGTATTCTCTATCTATATACATATATGTATCAAAGGTATATGTGTATATGTTTAAATAAAATAGTCCATGTGGATATTTAGGTGTGGGGATATGTAGTATTTTTGTACATATATGTGTATTTCATTAGTTTTTTTGAGGCTGAAAATTGAATCTAAGGATTTGAAATCAGGAAGTTCATGAAAAAATTGCTGGATGGGATAGATAGATGAGTACTAGTAATTAATAAATGGAACTGAGCTGTTCTCGATCAAATTTGGATGCCTCACTGCAGCAGGTGAGTGAATTTCATCAAGGCAAGTGCAAATCTTCTGCGTCTGGCCTTATCCTCTGCCGCTAAAGCAGCTCATCTCCATCCATAGTAGCTGCTTATCGCTTTAAATAGCACACCCTAGACTCTCTCTGCCAGCTTTGCTCAAGCCAGCCAGGGTTATGGTGGGGCCAGGGTTACACGGACGATGCGGTCTGCACGAGGCCAGGGAAGGGGTTAGTGAATTGGCCAGCTGCCTGGGCACCGGTGCAGGGAAGCCATGGAGCAGTCAGCAATTTCCTGCTTGGGGTGAAGCCCTAGAAGACTGGGGCTGGCTAATCCCAGACCCTTAAATTCTTTTGTGATATCTCACCGGCCCCCTCTCGCACCTCCATGTTTCTCTCAGGAGGGAGTTTGATTTGTGCTACTCACAAGTATATGGGGATATTTTAAGGGGATCATAAATCTCCTCCCCCAGCTCATAGTCATTTTGCTTGGAATTTCCACTATTAGAAAATGCAAATATCATACTCTCTATTTGTGAGTTTTTAGCTTAGATCAAATCACATTAGCAATTGATCAAACTTGCTCCTGAAGGACACTGAGGATGGGAGAAAGGACAGGTGCAGGGGGACTGTGAGCGCGAAGCCTACCTCAGGAAGGATGTGAAGAATTGGGCAATACCTGGGAAAAGAGACCACGAGGAAGGAGATGAACAAAAGAAAAAGCCCATGTGTTTTATTTTTCATAGTTTTACTTAAGTCTGATCTTGACTTTGCCTACTTCTCTTTCTTTGGAGGATGAGGCCAAAAGAAAGTGAGCAAATTTATTCCTCTGAGGTCCTTTGAGCGTCACTTCTCTCAACGTGATTGAACTGTTCCACTCTAAAGTGTGGCTGATAACTAGATTCTTTCCTGAGTTATCCTAATTGCTTTAGTGATGGTTTTATTTTATTTTTTCACTTCAGATGTGCGCCACCCCCCCTTCCCATAATTGATGGAGTATCAGGGAGAAATTTGAAGACAGGGGCTTTTCCTCAGTTATATTGGGGTGGTGGAGCACTTCTTAGTGGAAGGAGCATCTGGTCACTGCTTACTTCTGGATCTTTGATGTGGGTGCTTATCTAGGGCTTGTCTATCATGGAGAATTCTTCTTCAGTGAAGTGGGATCTTCTCAAAGGAGAAGCGCTTACCCTGATAAATCGGAGTGGGGTCCTAAGACTCTGTTTTGACTCTCAGTCATATGGAGCAGTTGCCCCTCCCAGTGTGGATCCCTCTGGGGTTGTGAGCACTTCTCACAAGGGAACAGAAAGGTCTGGGTGTCCTCCCAGGGTTTCAGTCTTAGAGTACAGGGTCCTTGGCTGTTATAGAATCATTCCTGTTGTCTTATAGATGAGGAAACTGATGCCTAGAGAAGCTGAGTGATGAAATCAGTGTCGCACATTTCTAATTAGCAGCAGAGAAAGAACTGGAACCTAGGTGTCACAGTTCCTAGCTCCAGTGTTTTCCCTATCTAGCACCTGGTTAGGAATCCAGAGGACTTCCAAGAGGTTTTACGGCGGCTTCCTATTCTGTTCAATTCTGTTTTTTCCTTTTTCTCAGCTGACTCAAATGCTTGGTGTGGCAATATAAAATTATTATCCATTTCAGTATTTTATTTGAGTTGGTTGCCTTATGCCTAGTTCTCATGAAGCATAATGCCAGTTATGTACTTCAGAAAATATGTATTAGACTAACTAATTAGTTAGTCTAATTTTATTTAATAACAATGATGAGAGCATACTGGTTAAGGGCACAGACTCTGGAGTTAGCAGTATGAATCTTAGCTTTACCACATACTAGGTATAAAACCATTCTAAGTCTCATTTCCTCATTGGTAAAATGGTGTTAATAATAAATAACTTATATAATAATAATAATAAAACCTGCTTCATGGGTTATTGTGAACAATGAATAATCCATATAAGCACTTAGTACAGTGCCTGGGACATAACAAACATTCAGTAAAGTCAATTATTATTATTCTCTTTATATTTGCTCAGTTTTTATACTTTATTACTTGTACAGCATTGTCATTGCCTCAGCTGTAAAGGTCATAGCACATTGTCAGCATGTCCTTATTTAGAAGGAGTCTAGTGTTGTTTTCACAGACGGAACAGCAGATCTGTGACAATTCTGAGGGTCAGGTGTGTGTAGCCTGCGCACCTTCTTGCCTTCTGCCTTCCTGTCCTCTTCCCTCTCATCCTTCTTCCCCTTCTCCTTCTGTTGAAGTCTCTCCCTGTTACTTACTTCTGAAGGGACTTGAGGAGATCGTGCATTAGGACAATGCCAGCTAAGTCATTTAAGGAAAGATCAGGACAAAGACCATATAAAGGAAGTTAAAAGGAATCTTTTCAGGAATATGAACTGAGCAAGATTAAACGCTTGGGAAATAAAGATTGCTCCAAAGTTTTGGGCTGTTAAGGCTTAAAAGAAAATATCTTAGATTACACAGCTTTAGTCTCCTGACAATAGAAAACAAGATATATTACATCTTCAGAGGCAAATTATTTTTTTCCTATAGGACTAAATTCAAGTTAGAACAATTGTAGATGCCATTTAAGTAAATGAAACCTTGGTCAATAAACTGTACTTGATAGACAACTCAATCCTTACGTTTATAAGTCACATTTTCATGTTATTTTTGGCTTTTTAATATGATCTATTTATAATCAGGTCATATGTTAAAGATATTGTTCATATTATGCATGGAAATAATTCAATTTCAAAATGAGTCACTTTTGAGTGGGTTGCATATTGATATTTTCACTATTGTTTTAAACTAACAAAGGCAATAAGGATGAGTCTGCAATTATTTAAAAAAATGTTTAAAAGTTTTCACTGTAGATTCTTCATATTTAATCTTTTGTGTGTATGTGTGTGTGTGTCATGGGAAGTTTTCTTTTTATTGTGGTAACGTGAGTTTATAACATTATATAAATTTCAAGTGTACATCACTATGTTTCGATTTCTGTGTAGATTACATCATGTTCACCATCCAAAGACTAATTACAATCCATCACCATAGACATGTACCTAATCACCCCTTTTCCCCTCCTACCTCCCCCCTTCCCCTCTGGTAACTGCCAATCCAGTCTCTGTTGCTATGTGTTTGTTTGTCGTTGTTTTTATCTTCTACTTATGAGTGAGATCATACGATATTTCACTTAGCATAATACCCTCAAGGTCCATTCACATTGTCACAAATGGCCAAATTTCATCGTTTCTTATGGCTAAGTAGTATTCAATTGTACATATATACCACGTCTTCTTTATCCATTTGTCCCTTGATGGGCACCTAGATTGTTTCCAAGTCTTGGCTATTGTGAATAATGCTGTGATAAACATATGAGTGCATGTATCTTTAGGCAATCATGTTTTCAAGTTCTTTGGATAAATCCCTAGCAGTGGAATAGCTGGATCTTATGGTAGCTCTATTCTTAATTTTGTGAGGAATTTCCATACTGTTTTCCATAGTGGCTGCACCAGTTTGCACTCCCACCAGCAGTGTATGAGAGTTCCCTTCTC